>NC_138177.1:174827205-175436173 GCF_964165515.1 Mesoplodon bidens
CCTGCAGTGTCATTACATTCTTGGCAATCCCTTAAGACTCACAAAACCTGCTACTCAGGTAACTCAAAGCAAAAACCATCAAACATGCAGGCGCTCTAGAAGTAATGAGCAGATATAACACACCGGCCTAAGGAACAAGAAATCTTCCTGTATGGCAGCAAAGCCCTTAGAACATCCATGGGATGGATGCCTCACTCAAGGGACAAACTCAGGAGAAATCTAAACTGTTAATTGTAACAGTGGGATTTCTTACTTCCTTAACCACATGCAGTATAAAAACTACTATATATGTATTTCTTATATGAACAACTAAATGGTTTAAAAGGCATAAACCAAGAAAGCATACAGATCACGTGAAACCGTTTTGTTGTTGTAGTTTTTAAGTTCCAAATGGTTATGTACAAATGCCGTAGCCTTTACCAAACCTGCAAGTAAATTTGAACTTTGGGTTTTGCCTTTTTCCAATTTAACTTTGGTGCTAATTACATCTCCTTACTATCCAGAATAAAAAAGTTTGCTATTTCCCACTTCTGAACTCTCTGTTAAGGCAGCTCCATACTCAAGAGGTTAGGAAGGGCACCTAACTCCCCACCAGGAAGCCTAAAGCCACCCACTGTTTGATGCACTTGTTTAATTATTTATAAATGACTTCAAATTACTCACCAAGAAACTCCAGCCTAAAGTCCTTCTACTTAAACAACTCCTCTGCAGTTTCTTCCAGTGGAAACAAACACAAAGCTACACTCCAAATGGCTCCAACCACCATGACACAGCACATTCAGGAAGCTACCGTGCCCCTCCCCACACAATCAAAAATAACATTCAAAGAACCATGGAACTCCCCAGGTGTGGTTACATAAATCATATCTAGAAGCAAGACGAACATCTATAAAATGTGTGTCTTATTCTAATTCCAACACCAGAATTCCATGCCTGTTAATAGACACATTTTAAACCTCTATCAAAAGTATTAGCCATCGCTTCAAAATTACCTTCAGATTAAGGGGTTGTGTGTGTGTGTGTTTTTTTTTTTTAATTAAAAAAAATTACTCTGGTTTAGATGACTTAATTTTCTTCTTGGGGGATTAAACTAATTTATTTGGGGGACTTAAATATTAAAGCTTTTCAACAGCTGAGACATTCCCTTGGCCACCCTGGAAATCAACATGCATTTTAATATTTTAGCCTGACCAATCCTAAATTTTTTAAAGACAGAATCTGCAAAATAGTTCAATATATATTTTAAGCTTATAAGTCCCAAGAGCCTTTTCCATTAATCCATAATTTCAAAAGAGTAGAAGGGTGTTGAGAATAAAAATAGTGGACTCTATTCTTTAAACAAAATGAAAAGCAGTAAATGGACACACAAATTACTCCATGACATTCTATCTTGACAGAGCTCATTTCTATTCTGTGCTGTCCAACAGAAATTTAATAGAAGTCAAAAATGTAATTTAGGGCTTCCCTGGTGACGCAGTGGTTGGGAGTCCGCCTGCCGGTGCAGGGGAAATGGGTTCGGGCCCTGGTCTGGGAGGATCCCACATGCCTCGGAGCGACTAAGCCCGTGAGCCACAACTACTGGGCCCATGTGCCACAACTACTGAGGCCCGCGTGCCTAGAGCCTGTGCACCGCAACGAGAGAGGCCACCACAATGAGAAGCCCATGCACTGCAACGAAGAGTAGCCCCCACTCGCCACAACTAGAGAAATCCTGCGTAAAGCAACAAAGCCCCAATGCAGCCAAAAATAAAATAAATGAAATAAATTTATAAAAAAAAAAAAAATGTAATTTAAAATTTTTAAATAGCCACACTTTAAAAAGTAAGGGACTTTTACCCACTGGTGGTCCAGTGGGTAAGAGTCTGCACTCCCAATGCAGGGGCCAGGGTTCAATCCCTGGTCGGGGAACTAGATCCCACATACATGCCGCAACTAAGAGGTCCACATGTGGCAACTAAACATGCTGCAACCAAGATCCCAAGTGCTGCACTAAGATCCAGCACAGCCAAAATAAATAAATAAAATTTAAAAAGTAAGAACAGGTGAAATTTAATAACGTATTTTATTTAATGTAATATACTTGAAATATTATCTCAACATGCGGTCAACATAAAAACCAGTAATACTTTTTTTTTGTGCTATATCATCAAAATTCTGTATTTTAAAAAATAGTTCTACTGGGGCTTCCCTGGTGGCGCAGTGGTTAAGAATCCTGCCAATGTAGGGCACACAGGTTCAATCCCTGGTCCTGGAAGATCCCACACACCACGGAGCAACTAAGCCCAAGTGCCACAACTACTGAAGCCCACGCACTCTAGAGCCTGCAAGCCACAACTACTGAGCCCGTGTGCCACAACTACTGAAGCCCATGCACCTAGAGCCCATGCTCCGCAACAAGAGAAGCCACTGCAATGAGAAGCCCACGCACAACGAAGAGTAGCCCCTGCTTGCTGCAACTAGAGAAAGCCCGCGCACAGCAACAAAGACCTGACGCAGCCAAAAATAAATAAAATTTTTAAAAATATAAAAAATAAATAAAAGTATACAATATTTTTTAGTATATTTATGGAATTATGCAATCATCACCATAATGTAACTTTGGTACATTTGCATTGCCCCAGAAAGAAACCTCATACCTATTAGCAGCACTCTCCATTCTCTTCCATCCTCTACCCTAGGTAACCACTAATCTACTTTCTGTCTCTGTAATTACCTATTCTGGACATTTTATATAAAGAGAATCATATGATTCGTACCATCTTCTTTCACTAAGCATTTTTTTGAGGTTCATCCATGTTATAGTGCGGATCAGTATTGGTGCACAGACTAGCCAAATTTCAAGTACTCAACAGCCACATGTGGCTAGTGGATACAGTACTGGACAACCTAGTTCTAGAACCAGAAAGCTCCCCAATAAACAGCATATCAGCCTTAAATAAGAGACCATGTTAGGAACTTCCCTGGTGGTCCAGTGGTTAGGATTCCAAGCTCCCAATGCAGGGGGCCCAGGTTCGATCCCTGGTTGGGGAAATAAGATCCCACATACCGCAACTAAGCTCAGGTGCCAAAACTACTGAGCCCATGTGCCACAACTAGAGAGTCCTCATGCCACAACTACTGAGTCCGTGCACTCTGGAGCCCATGCATCACAACTAGAGAGAAGCCCACAAGCCGCAATGAAAGATCCCATGTGCCGCAACTAAGACCCAACGCAGCCAAATAAATATTAATAAATAAATTAAATTAAAAAGAATGTAACTCAGATTCTTAGGGAAAACCAACTCTGTTTTGCAAAGTTAATTTAAAAATATATTTCACTATCTTGTCTACCTGGAAAGAAGAAGTTCATTCATCCTACAAAGTAGACTTTTAGGAAGATGTTCCACAGAAATGACTTTATACAATTTGTAGCAGCAGGAAACCCTAACAGCATTTAGATTAAGTAATGACTAATAAATTAAGCAAATAAATTATCAGAGGGTGCTCTTTCCATTTTCTCATAGAAGAAGCAATCACAAAACTACCCTTTATAGATAAAGGCAAGCACTTAGGTTGTAGTCTAAGACATAGATCTAAAAAAAAATATTAAGGAGAGGGTGTGGGTAATGAAATCTTGGCTAATTCTGAGCTTCAGAAAATGCTAATGTTTATTTTTAAATGAGAACACCACATTTTCCTTTAGTTCTGTGCATGGATGATCCCTTTGTTCAGGGCAGGGTAAAATTATACCATGACTTCTGAGAATGACCATAGAAGGCCTCCAAGTGAAAACAACCCAAAAAGGATAAAAGAGAATAACAAGGTCTCTGAAACTGCTCTGAGCAAACTTTCACCGTAAGTAAAAAAGACTAACAGAGGTTTCGATGTCATTCCAAAAGTTTAAAACATAAGCAAGGTTATAGGAACTTACATTTTCTATATAGCCCTGGCGCTGATAAAGACAAAAATAAATGTACCCCTTTATTTGTGGTTTTAATATTTCTTAGTGACTTCTGAGTGTTCTCTGATCAGGAATTAGGCCATGTTTAACTCCCTTGTCAAAGAGGAAAGCTGACAGAGAGGCTATGCACAAAGCAGTCACGACACTAAAATATGCAATTTAAGCATTTTTTTAAGAGTTTGCTTCTAAATCAAACAAATACAATCTAGCATAGCATTTTTAATTTTAAAGTTGGTTGTTTAGGACCTTAATGTGAATTACTTTTTGTTAATTTTTAAGGCAACATTTAAAAAATTTACTTCAAGGTTAAATTAAAACTCACAAGATACCAAGTCACAAGTTTACCCCAGAAACCTATTTTCATTCCTTCCACCTAACAATCAATCAAACCAAAATAAACTCCAGCACAACCCCAGCGGAAAAAATGAAAAGGGGCATGGGAGAGAGTTCTTTACTGCAAACAGACTAACAACTAAAAGCAAGTTCCTGGGGAACTTTGGTAATTAATAAATTTTTTGGTAATAAAATCTTTAATACTAAACGCAGACCATGCTGTGATGTACCCAAGCAGCAGCATGGCAGAAGCTGTTTTTCAAGCCTTACAGAAAGTTACAGTTAAAGCAAGGGAGTAATAACGGAAAGATGCACTGAAAATAGTAGCATTCACACCAGCTTCCAGCCTTCGATTCCTCAATCCTTTATTTGAAGTGCCTCCTTCCCATGAACAAACCCGGGTTAACTGGCACCCACTTCACAGCCTCTACTCCCCTAAGCGGCCGGTCACAGTGCGCAAGCCCCGCTCCCTGGGCTGAGGGCCAGGCAAAAACTCTGGCAAAATAAGGAAGCCTCTGGGAGGTGGCAAGCAGCCAACTCAAACTGGATGATTCCAGTTTAGTCTGGTTTGAGTCACAAACAAGCAGTTCCTAGCTTTCCCCACCATATTCAGAGGCACTGGCTGCTCAGGCGGCGCACAATGAACTCTCCTCATTTATTCTCAGATCTAAGCCTACCTCATTCTCATTTCCCTAGCAGCAGAGGCTCGAAATGAAAGCAAGGTTCCCAGTACAGCAAATATGGGTCAGTCCCGCACTTGTTTCCGAAGCCAACTGCCCATTCCGCACAGAACGCTAAAACTGGCAACAACTACACCTCTCAAAAGCCTTACTGAAATGCTGTACTTGACAAAAAAGAAAAAACAGAAAGGAACTAGTCTGATTTATAAATCTCCATAATGAAAGTTAAGCCCACCAGAGCAATTAGAAAGCAAACACTTCCATTTTCCATATTTAGCACAAAAAAAGGCTTGGCTGGCTAACATGACCCCAAAAGACAGAAGTGTGTAGCTTACTGCCCAGTAACAAACTATACAGTAGCCTACAAAGGAATGTTGTTTCCAAAATATAGGCTCTTCACTTTGCCTGCCACTGATGAGAATGGAAAAAAATACTACCAATAAAATAAAAATAAAAATAGGGACTTCCCCGGAGGTCCAGTGGTTAAGACTTGCGCTTCCAATGCAGGAGGCGCAGGTTTGATCCCCGGTAGGGGAGATAAGATCCCACATGCCGTGCGGTGCAGCCAAATAAATAAAAATAAAAATTTAGGGCTTCCCTGGTGGTACAGTGGTTGAGAGTCTGCCTGCCGATGCAGGGGACACGGGTTTGTGCCCCAGTCCGGGAAGATTCCACATGCCGCGGAGCAGCTAGGCCCGTGAGCCATGGCCGCTGAGCCTGCGCGTCCGGAGCCTGTGCTCCGCAACGGGAGAGACCACAACAGTGAGAGGCCCGCGTAATGCAAAAAATAAAAAATTAAAATTTATTTAATTATATATGGGGGGTGTATTTCTCTTAAAAGCACACACGGTTAAACAGAAATTATCTATTATTCATTATTATAGATAAGATCACCTTTGATGATAAAACTTCAGACAAATGTGTTTTTATGAGTAAGCATTGCAACGATCACCAAAAAACCCACTAATTATTTTATTTTTTTTAAAACCCACTAATTATTAATTCCTTTAACAACTTTAAAAAACTGACTCTTACTTCATATATGTATTTGTTAAAACTGGTGCCATATCTGACAGGTTCTAGCACGTAATATATATCATAACAAATTATATAGCCAGGTAATAAAATGAGCATTCCTTCCCCCAATCAACATTCTAAATAAGCATACTTTAAGAGAAATGGAAAGTACACTGTCACTATCACTCTGATACATGCACTGCCACCATATCCAATAACCACCGGGAACTACATTTTCAGCTTCATCCATGTTCTTCCACAAAGCTTCAGAATGACAGCAATTTTGAAAATTTTTCTACATGAATTTGAAAGGAAGTTCTCTCTCATAAACTAAGTGAACTGCAAAACTTCCTCATGAAATCAGACAAAAGGATATTTGAATAAAATTCCCCTTCTAAGAAATCTAAAACATCTAGATCAGGACTTCCCTGGTGGCGCAGTGGTTAAGAATCCGCCTGCCAATGCAGGGGACACGGATTCGATCCCTGGTCGGGGAAGATCCCACATGCCGCGGAGCAACTAAACCCGTACACCACAACTACTGAGCCCACACGCCACAACTCTTGAAGCCTGCACACTCTAGAGCCCGTGCTCTGCAACAAGAGAAGCCACCGCAATGAGACACTGCGCACCACAACATAGAGCAGCCCCCGCTCACCGCAACTAGAGAGAGCCGGCGCGCAGCAACGAAGACCCAATGTAGCCAAAAATAAATAAAGATAAAACGTCTAGATCTTTCACAAAATGATTAGCAGAATTGGTCTTTATTTTAAAAAAAAAGATTAGGGGGCTTCCCTGGTGGCGCAGTGGTTGAGAGTCCGCCTGCCGATGCAGGGGACACGGGTTCGTGCCCTGGTCCGGGAAGATCCCACATGCCGCGGAGCGGCTGGGCCCGTGAGCCATGGCCGCTGAGCTTGCGCGTCCGGAGCCTGTGCTCCCAGTGGGAGGGGCCACAGCAGTGGGAGGCCCGCGTAACGCAAAAAAAAAAAAAAAAAAAAAAAAAGATTAGGGACTGTCGTCGTGTTAATACTTATTTAGTTAAAAGGGTCACATTCCTTTTAACTTTTAACTGTTGTAAAAATCCAGAATTTGGTCAATATTCTAATTACTATTAACTATAATTCATGTAAAAGATTCTTAGATTGTCTAACAGAAAAAAATTAATACGGTGGTAGACAACTTTTGATATATTTTATTTACTTTTTTATTTTTGCGGTGCGTGGGCCTCTCACCACTGCGGCCTCTCCCGTTGCGGAGCACAGGCTCCGGATGCGCAGGCTCAGCGGCCATGGCTCACGGGCCCAGCCGCTCCGCGGCATGTGGGATCTTCCCGGACCGGGCACGAACCCGTGTCCCCCGCATCGGCAGGCGGACTCTCAACCACTGCGCCACCAGGGAAGCCCTGATATATTTTATTCAAAACATATAAAAGAAATATACAAACAAGTTCTACAAATAATACCAGCAGTAAGAAATAATTTTCATTTCCCTTTCAATAAAAAGTAATTATTCTAACGCAAAGCTAATATACTGGACAAGAGATGGGCATAAAGCATGCCGTTATCTTAATATGGCATCAGAGTTGAAAAGGCTGATTGCCTGCAGGTCTATAGGCTTTTCTTATTACATTAAACAAACACCACAAAGACTATTTCACATGCTAGTTTTCCTGTCCTGGAACTGATATTGTATGGGCGCCTTTTTCTCCTGCTTCCTGTCTCCAAGCTTCTTCCTTATATATTCCAACTTGTGAACCCAGGCCCTGGGCAGTGAAAGCATGGAGTCCTAACCACTGGACCACCAGGGAACTCCCTACATACAGTTTTTAAATCAACTTATTTCAATTCTTAAAATCTACTTAAGAAGAAAGCTTGCTCTAAAATTCTGATTTTTTTCAAACAGGTAAACTAAGCACAATTTAAGGCCACGGGGCTTACTGAAAGCCACAGAGACCAGAGACAATGAGATGTCACCCACTACAGTTATTTTCATGTAGTTTTCTGTGCTTACTCCTACTACATTTATTTTAAGCGTTTCCATCTAAATGTCTATTTCTGTGATTAGAAAGAATAAAAGTCTGTAGGTTACCTGACATATTCTTCTCTAGACAAACCAAAAGGATTCAGAGGAACAAAAAGAAAAAGGCTGACAAGACACCTCCAAAATTTTTAAGGGGGCAGAAGATGGGGTTGCCTTTGATAAAACTGTAAAGATGCACCTAGCCATAGACACCCAGGTTAATTTAATTACATGTTAACTCTTAATTAGACATATGTAGATTTTGTTTTGGATTAGCCACAGCCAATGTTTAATTCAAACTGGCTCTATTTTTGGGACTCCACACAACCAGCTATTTTATTTCATAAATTTGGTGCAAAAAATAAGCAATATATGTTAAACAAATAGATGGCTGAATATAAACTCAAAAGTTAACTTTAGGACTTCCCTGATGATCCAGTGGTTAAGACTCCACACTTCCAATGTAGTGGGCGCAGGTTCGATCCCTGGTCAGGGAGCTAAGATGCCACATGACTCACGGCAGGGGCCCCCCACACACAAAAAAGTTAACTTTAGCCTGAAAGAAGATTTAGGGAAGTAATCTATTGAGGGGGAAGGGATAAAATAAGAAAAGGTTTTAGATTATCCAAATCTCAACTCCCTCCCATTACTTTTTCATCCATTTCCCCTCATTCATTCTGTAAACCTTTACAGGATATAGAATCAAGGGCTAACTGCAGCTCCAAAGGAGCCAGGACCCCTTTTCAGCAATCTGGTGAAGTCTATGGACTCCTTTTCAGAATAATGTTTCTAAATGCATAGAATAAAATAAATAGGAATTAAATGGAAACAAATTATACTGACAGTTATTAAAATGTTTTAAATTTCTGTGATATAGTAATGTCTTTATTAACATTAAATAACAATACCTAACACTGAGTTTAATAACTATTTCCCAGTAATGATTAATATAAGCCCAATTTTGAGATCTCTGCAACTATAATAATCATAAATTATCTGCATATTTATACTGAGAACAAAGTCAGTCATACTGTTAATCTACTGTTTTTTTGTTGGCTACTTTCATATAATGGGAGGCAATGCTTAATTCACTTTCAGGTTAGTGAAAAGATGTAATTTTTGCCCCTGCATCTAAATTCAGGGACCAAAAAAATAATAATAATAAAATTTAAAAAGGGAATTCCGTGGCAGTCCACTGGTTAGGGCTCCGCACTCTCACTGCTGAGGGTCTGTGTTCAATACCTGGTCAGGGAACTAAGATCCCACCACAAGCTGCGCAGCACAGCCGGAAAAAAAAAAGGTTCAGGGACCCTGAGCCAGCCTAACCATCTTTGGTTGTGATCAAAGTAAACAACGGAGAAACAAATCTCAGTTAAAATTACTCTAAGATAGTAGGAAAGGATATTATGAACTAATTTAATTTCAATAAATTCTTCAACTCCTTTAGCCTGAATTAAAGCAAATTCTTACAACATGATAGAAGAAAAAACTGATACGGAACTACAGAGATAAAATACGTTCAACTTCAATCAAGGACTTTTAAAATAAATGCTTTTGTGGAATTTATGTATTTAAATTTTTATGTTGAAAAGTAAAGGGACTCCCTAAATGACCAAGGCAGAGAAAGAAACAGACATACAGCAGCACAGGGCTGCACACAGGAAAGAGTGTAACATTAAGACCCCCTCCTCCCCCAAACTTCTCACCAGCTAAATACTGTGAATAGTTTGGCAAAACATTAAGTGTATCATTTATAAGGACTTCACAACTAGACTGTCATCAATCCCACATTTAGTCATTTGAAATGCACTGCTAGGAATCTGTTCACCAAAGCTGTAACAATTAAGGGGGATGGGGCTTCCCTGGTGACTCAGTTTTTGAGAGTCCGCCTGCCGATGCAGGGGACACGGGTTCGTGCCCCGGTCCAGGAAGATCCCACATGCCATGGAGCGGCTGGGCCCGTGAGCCATGGCCGCTGAGCCTGCGCGCCCAGAGCGTATGCTCCGCAACGGGAGAGGCCACAACAGTAAGAGGCCTGTGTACCGCAAAAAGAAAAAAAAAAAAAAGAACAATTAAGGGGGATGGAGGATGATTAATTTCCCAGTCAGTCATACAGACAGAATAGAAACTTGTTTTTATAGATAAAACAAGCTATATTTTGTCTACTATTACATGTTGCTTTTAAACATCTTTAAAGGACTTGGAATGTCACCATTTCACAATCAAGTTTTAAAGATTACAGGGCTTCCCTGGTGGCGCAGTGGTTGAGAGTCTGCCTGCCGACGCAGGGCACACGGGTTCGTGCCCCGGTCCGGGAAGATCCCACATGCCGCGGAGCGGCTGAGCCCGTGAGCCATGGCCGCTGAGCCTGTGCTCCGCAACAGGAGAGGCCACAACAGTGAGAGGCCCACGTACCGCAAAAAAAAAAAAAAAAAAGATTACAAAAAGGAACTTAGTTCTTCCAAAAGGGCATTAAACATTCTGAGTTGACATAACACCTCAAAATATTACATTCTGAAATCAATATAATTATAGAGGAAAAGAAGACATCTGATAAAAGGGGGGGATGAACCCAGGGATAATGGATATACTCTGAACACCAAAGGATTTTATTTCTCTGTACTTGCTTCAGTCACAATATAATGACCAAATCTTTTAACTATTTACGTCAATTTTGCTTTTACCTTCCTATCAGCTAAGAATTGCATCTAAGTATTTCAACTATTTGAACATGTACTCAGAGAAGGGCAATAAAAACACTTGGTTGGCTCTGCAGTGTGCCCAAAGGAAGACCTGGCCCTGTTCTTACAGGATGACACCAAAAGGCTCATCATTTGGTCATATCTTCAAAAAAAAGTTGTTGTTTTTCATAAATCAATATAATCTGATTCTTAATACAATGTCCCTTCCGCTTTTCTCAAGTTAGGCACTCTCATAGTCCAAGTTTGCCTTCTCCGAAATACTGGAAGAGTCTAACTGGAATCTCTGTCTTTCCTATTCTAAGTCCCCAGATGCCTTTCTAAAGCAGATCTCAACAAGATATTTCCCTTCTCAATCCTTCAACGGCTCATCTCTGCATAAAGAAAAAAACCCAAAAACATTAGCGTGGTTAAGTCATACTAAATTATTTGCTGTTCTCAGAACATTCTTCCACCCACTCGCATCTCTTCAAGTTGTTCCTTCTGCTCACAATGTTCCCTGTCTAGCCTAAAATTCGTCTCTTCTTGTTGAAGAGAAGAATACATATCCTTCAAAGCCCTAAATCATAAAAACTGCCAGCCCTAAGTATGGATCAGGCAGCTGACAGAAGAGAAAATATCCTCTATGGTTGTAATTTAGTCCCCATGTAGATTTTCCAAGCTCATCCTGCCTTTGTGGCAGTTATCTTTCTAAATGTAAATATTCAGAAGCATATAACTGTTTCTTTTGATTATGTAAATAGGGAATTAGCTCCATCAAATTCATCAGATCACCTCTGGGTTCAAGCTTCTGAGCCCAGAATGCCAAAGGACAGATCTCAAACCACTGTAACTCCCACCAAAGTACAACGCCATCCTGAAAGCCGTGAATTGTTTCACCTCTAACTTCCATACTTCCACAATTGGTTGGCTTCTCATAAAGGTTTGATCCAGTGGAATGCAGTGTCATCCCTTTAATGAGGTAGGTTTGGGGAAAATGACTAAAAGCTTAAGTATCTTAGACAATTCTACGTGGAAGAAAGTGAATCATGACAAGATTTTATAATCAGCTTACAGAATTCAAATGAATACTGAATAATATACCAAAAGAAGTTAAGGGTTTTTTACCCATGCCACAGAGCTGCAAAGCTGGAGCCAGAAACTAACTCTGCTGACTTCCTAAACTAAGTGCTTGTTTCATTACAATATGCTACATCTTCTAGAATGTTTGAATTATAACTAGATATATAAAATGTTTCCATTTATTATTTTGAATTTGAAAATTTAGGAGGCCTAAAGGAGCCATTTATCAATTCCATGATCATTTACTTTTCTTAAATTAATTCTAAACAGGCAATACTAAAGGAAAAATAATCTGGGCATTTTTAATCAGGTTGAAGAATCTGTATCTTATAAATTTAAAACACACACCACCTGGGACTTCCCTGGTGATCCAGTGGTTAAGAATCGGCCTTGCAATGCAGGGGATGCTGGTTGGATACCTCTGGTCGGGGAACTAGGATCCCACATGCCTCGGGGCAACTAAGCCCTCACACGCCCCAACTACTGAGCCGGCGCACTCTGGAGCCGGCACGCCTCAACAAAAGATCCCGCGTGCAGAAACTACGACCCGACGCAGACAAAAAAATAATAAATAAATAAATAATATACACACCACCTAAATTTAAAACTAGAATATCTGAGATTAACAGATTGAATAACAATCACTAGAAATGGGAAATACTCAAAAGACTATCAACATGTGTACTGAATAGCAGTAATAATTATAGCTAGCAGTTATTAAAGGTTGTATTTATTTAACATATATGAGTATCAAGCTAAGCACTTTATATATTTTTTCATTTTAATATTCAAAATAACTTTATGAAGCATGGTTCTTATAAAAGATGAGAAAGCTGAGTCCTAGAGAGCTTAAGTAACTTGTCCAAAGATTATAAAAGTAGTATACTGTCTACCTTGATCTATTATTTTTCAAAACCCATATACCTAACTTCTAAGCTGTTTCTTGTTAAGATTATTTTCAATTTATTATTTTCATCTTTAGAATAAAACTCCTTTGTAAAAAAAATTCCCAACTAATGAAATGAGCTTCCTCAGCCTTAGTGAACAGCAAAGTTACAACCTGAATTTAAAGAAAGCTTTCCTACTTGAGCTTATAAATTGACTACCATCTTGATGTTAAAATTAGTTAAAATGTACATAAGTTAATTTATACATTGATAATAAATGTGTCAACAATATATTTCACCAATACATCTTTACCCAAACAGCGCTTTTACAAATTTTCAACCAAATAATAGAAATAGTATTAAATACCTAAGAAATTAAGAACTTTTAAAAGTTCATTACGTGGCACAAGATTTGTTTCATACAACTAACGTTACTACTTTTCTTCCTTTTTGGCCATTTTAATATTGAGCAACTGGAGGATGAAACAGTATTTGCAAATCATCATTTAGCTTTAAGTACTTGGGAGAATGGTTAATTCAATGGTCACAATGCTAATCAAAGTTTCTTCATTCATTATATACATGATCCAAGAGTACTTTCTTTTAAAAATATTTCTATACTAAAAATTAGTACCACTGAAAGTAGCAAATTTGTAACAATTTATTCAACAGCTCATCTGTTACAACAAAAGGCTGTTAACCTACCTGTCACTGCTGGTACTACTGCTGCTGCTGATTGAATCACTACTGGAGGATCTACTCCTAGAGCCGCTGCCGCTAGGGGACCTTGTGGGTCTAGACGCTTGGCTAGCCAGCCTCTGAGGAGACTGATTTCTAGACTGGGATGAATGTGGTGAGCGACTCCTGCTGTGCTGGTAATTCCGCTCTGGCCTTCTGCCTCGTACCTCCCGGGTAATATCATCCCTGTAGATATCCCTGTGTACCACACTGGGCAGTGTAAACTGCTCCCGAGCCCTAGGTTCGTATCGGGGGTCATGAGCATCAAAACGGTTTGGACTTCGACTCCGAGAAGTGTAATAGAGCCCATGTTGTAAAGTCCGCTCGCGAGGATCTCTATAGTAATCCTGATCGTAATGTCTTGTCCGATCAAATCCTCCCGTCCCCCGTTCATGGTGTCCATAGGCACTATGTTCATAAGCACGCTCCCTGTTATCTGAAGCCCTGCATTTAGGAGGGGGGAAAAATATTTAATCAATCAGAAAGAGGAAAGCAAAACTAAAAGCAAGTCATGCAAACATTCACTTGAGCATTGTCTTTGTCTTTGCAACTGGTCATTTTCTAAACAGCATTAACCTACTTAGTAAGCAAACACTAATAAGCTTAACATTTTACTTGACTCCAAAACTTATTTTCACAGCTGAGAAATCACTGTTGTAATTGTATACTGGACTTTCATGACTAGTGTTCTGCAAGTCAGTTGTTCTTTTTATTAGTGATTTTCTGGCTTATATACAGAAATATACATATGCCATCTCCTTTTTATTTTAAATTTAATGGAACAAAGAAGAGACTTTCATTTTAATATGAGATGAAATACTTTCATCGGATTAAAATATATACCAAACTTTATTTACTTTGCAAGTGTATTTCAGGCAAAATTTCCATGATAGATTTTTCACACAGACATGAAAGCCCCATTGCAATGTATGCCCATGTCCCAGCAATAGGAGGGCATTTTCAAAGAAGCACAGAAAAAAATGTTAAGTGTAACTTTTTCTTATTAACTTTCAACTTCTTGGGTAATTATAAAAATTACTAAATTATGTAAATTGTTGTGCCCAAACAATCACATTTAATAATAAAAATGGAATTTTAAAAAGAAAATCAAACCAAAAAGCCACTTGGGATATAAAAATATTGGGCTGCCACATGCTATTCTATGATGAACTTAACTAATTAAAGAATAATGGTTATTTTATCTTCTTGTGCTATCAAATTCCACAGAATTTTTAAAATGCCTATTCCATGATTCAATGTGTTAATGCATCACTTAATGGTTACAGGAAATATATTCTCTTAGGGTTCAGCTATATTCAAATTGCCTCTGATGAAATAAGTCAACTTGGGAAACCGTTAAGATACGCTAAAGACGGCTATTAGCAATAGTTTAACTTTAAAAAATCTTCCTGTAGGGCATGAATACTTGTCAATCTAAGAGTACAAAAACTGTTGCATGTACAATTACACACATGCAACTACGTGTTAATATTAAAAACCGATTCCAATCCTACAAAGAAATCTTAAGTTCTCTACTTAAGAGAGTTCCTAAAAGACAATTTCACTTGAATCTCAAACATGAAGTTGAGTCTCTTCTCAACCTTACCTTTGGGTCTATCTTCTATCAAAAGTGATTAAGGAATTATGAAAGACATAGAAGAATTAGAATCTCTCCAATGAAGAATACGTGGCAAAATCTTACAACTATGTCTTCAATACGTGCTTAGATTCCAAATCTCTCCACTAACCTTCATTTTCACCCACCATTTCACTTAGCAACCATACCTTCTCCTAGGCTGTTTTTTCTTTTT
This sequence comes from Mesoplodon bidens, assembly GCF_964165515.1. Lineage (NCBI taxonomy): Eukaryota > Metazoa > Chordata > Mammalia > Artiodactyla > Ziphiidae > Mesoplodon > Mesoplodon bidens. The sequence continues at coordinate 174,842,392 of NC_138177.1, forward strand.
ACTGCTATTATTAAAAGCAACTGGCATGGCAAAAATTCAGTATTATCTTTCTTATTTAAATATACTAAATGACTTTCTCCTTTTTTATTCTCTATTTCTGGAATTTGAATAGATATTTCAACTTCTAACAAACAAGAGGTGTTCCTTTGAGACAAGAGAAAATTTCATAAATAATTCCATTAGTACCCTATCAAATGTTAATCAGTAAGAGCTGTTATTAATGATATAACAGAAGCAACAGGCAACAGTTCTAGGAGAATTACTGCTACAGCTGATATTTTATAAATATGCAAAGTTCTTAACCATTAGGAAGATATAGAAGGCAGGCACAAGAGCTAGCAGAGCTGAAATCTAATAGCTATTCTTTGATTCATCTATTAGTACTAAATGATTCTAGAGTTAGTGGGAAAAAAAGAAAGTTTGACTTGGGTTAGGAGAGGGGCTAATATACACAGGTCAGGACATACCAACCTTTTCCAAGTGTGGAAACACGACCTATAATCCCAATTAAATCTAGGGAGAGAATTGTGAACATAACTTCCCCAATTTTGGCCCCTCTTATGGGGGTAATCCACCTTCTTAATGGGTAAGGGTGTCAAATGATATTTAGATGAACCACAAGGAAAAAAAAATCTTAATGACCAGATAAAATAATTCCACTGGAAGCAAGCAGTCCCAGACAAACTGTAACTCTCAAACCCCCAGACTTCTTTCTTGAGATAGCAGAAAATTATAAATTGATCCACATTCACAGAAATGTCCAGCCCTAAGTATGAATCAGGCAGCTGACAGAAGAGGAAATATCCTCTACAATTCCACCAAATAAGGAAGGCACAGTTGCTCGCCAACAGTTCACCTTTGTAGGCATCCAGCACAGTCAATTTTGATTGCTGTATCCACAACTGATCGTCACCATGTGTTCAGAGCTAAAGTACCTTTAATTGGACAGCAACTTGCTTAAGAAACAAGATAGTAATCCTCTTCTCCTGGGCTAATGGAATCTTGACTGCACGACATCCCATACATTCCAGCAAATAGAAAAGAACGGCTATATTCCAGGATTTAGGAACGTCCATCATCTCAATTTTTCCCCATTCCATCAAGGAGTATAATTCCAACATGGAAACTGTGTAGATCCAAAATGGAAAAATGAAGCATTGCCTTCACTCTTCTTCATCCAAGTACACATTTCCAGGTTAAAGTATTGTTTGTAGAATCCAAGAGGTTGAATCATATGGTCTGCTAGGTTTTTTGGTGACAATCCAATTCGTTTGTACACTTTGTGTAATGAAAATTGAGAAGCAGATATCAAATTCTAAAAGAATCTGTAGGCTCTAATACTCCAGAAATATTCCATATAGTACAACCACAAAATCTGTAGCCAGGTAGCTCCATCAGGTAGAAGGGATATATCCAAGGAAAGACTTAACATTATCCAAGAGAAGGAATAATTAATTCTAGAAGACAGGTAACTCCAAAAATGGTGCTGCCATACAAAATCTTCCACCACTTTATATCTCAGGAGCAGATATCCAACCAGCTGCAGGAAATATCCTCTACGATTCCATAAGATACCAGCCACTGGGATAGAAATCACTTCCGTTTCCAACCCAAAATAGGAAACATTGAGAATGCCCAAAACTTTAAATCCATCTGGGGCCCCTAAATACGAGTTTCTGTTTCACCATATCAAATACAAAATACCTGCCTACAGAAACCTTGGAACTTACCCATCAAGTCTCCGCTCATAACGTCCTTCTCGTGCATGAAGTGATGGTGGGGGGCCATAAGCAGGCCCTCCACCACCTCCTCTGAACCCAGAAACCTCTCTACTACGAGATGCTATGGAAACTGTATCATCCAATCCCCGAGCAGCGCTCGGAATGGTGCCTGGTTCATTATAATCCGTGCGTAGGTCTCTATCTCCCATTTTGTTGACTGAGTTGTGAGCCTTCTGTGCACTTTTGATGTCCACAAAATCCACAAAGGCAGCCACTCCTCCTTCAGAACCCCTCTTGGGGAGAATTTTGACACTTTCCACGCGGCCATATCTGAAAAAAGATAAAGTCAACGTTATTGCTGCATAGTAATAATTTTCCAAAAATAGTTTTAAAAACTGTTTGTTATTTTTAAACAATTTACATTATGCATGTATGGGGGAGGGGTTTTGAGTTAACTTAAAATGGCTTTTAAACTCACATTTTTCTTTTTTGAGGCAAATATTTACAAACATTTTTACCACATTATTTTATTGCTCTAATTTTTTAAATATAGTATTTACTATAAACTGCCTTTCACCTTACTGGAACACTTAGCTGAAATGACTCTCAGAAGTTTTTAGGAACTTTTACATTCTAAAAAAGGATATTGTACCTAAGATAATCAAAGTAACTTACCAATCTTAAGAGATTTTCATTAAAGTAAAAACTGTAGCTAAAAATGGCTATTTTACAAATCTCATTTTAATTTAATTCATTAAGTGAAAATGATCTTAGTGAAAAAAAAATGAGATGACTTCAAACACTCCTTACTGGAAGGCAAAATAAATTCAAATATTTTGTGCATTTGCAAGTGTCAGTCTAGTTTTTAACGTAATCTTTTGCCATTTAATTCTCTTTTCCAGGGGATTAAAAGAAAAAGTGTTTATAAATTTATAATTTATGTATAATTGTTATTCATATAAATTAATAAATCAGAAAATCTTTTGACAGACTCTTATGTATACTTATAATTTGGCATTTTAGAAAGAAGGGCACAGCACTTTTAAATATAGCACTCTTATATGCTGACAATCCAAGATCATAATTTTTTTTTTTTTAATTTATGGCTGCATTGGGTCTTCGTTGCTGTGCACAGGCTTTCTCTAGTTGTGGTGAATGGGGGCTACTCTTTGCTGCAGTGCGTGGGCTTCTCATTGTAGTGGCTTCTCTTGCTCTGGAGCACAGGCTCTAGGCACACAGGCTCAGTAGTTGTGGCACACAGGCTTAGTTGCTCCGCGGCATGTGGGATCTTCCCGGACCAGGGCTCAAACCCGTGTCCCCTGCATTGGCAGGCGGATTCTTAACCACTGTGCCACCAGGGAAGTCCCCAAGATCATAATTTTACACTTCCCCTGAAGAAGCTGACAACATTATCAGAAAGCCGAACTTTCCTTTTATATCCTTCAGTATGATTTAAGTTATTACCTCTCAGAAGGGAAACATAATCCTAAAATCCAGTTTCATCAGGCAACTGAACTAGATGTAACGAAATTACTTGGGGTAAATTAACTGATGAAAGGATCTCTTAAATTTGGGGGGGAAAATGATAGAAAATGAAATAGTTCTTTCCATACAAACATTAAAAAAAAATACCTTCCAATGTATCTGACAAAGGACTTGTATCTAGAATATAAGAAATCTTACAACTCAACCCATTTTTTAAAAATAGTGAAGATGGGCTTCCCTGGTGGCTCAGTGGTTAATAATCTGCAGGCCAATGCAGGGGGCACGGGTTCGAGCCCTGATCTGGGAAGATCCCACATGCCTCGGAGCGGCAGCTGCTGAGTCTACGCTCTGGAATCTGCGAGCCACAACTACTAAGACCCGCGTGCCTAGAGCCCGTGCTCCGCGACAGGAGAAACCACAATAAGCCTGCGCACCGCAGCGAAGAGTGGCCCGCGCTCGCCACAGCTGGAGAAAGCCCACGTGCAGCAGCGAGGACCCAACATCAACATAGATAGATAGATAGATAGATAGATAGATAGATAGATAGATAGATTTGTAAAATAAATAAATAAATAAATAAAAAATAGGGAAAACACTTCACCAAAGAAGAAATACAGATGGCAGATAAGCACAGAAAGAGATGCTCAGGGCTTCCCTGGTGGTGCAGTGGTTGAGAGTCCGCCTGCCGATGCAGGGGACACAGGTTCGTGCCCTGGTCCGGGAAGATCCCACATGCCGCGGAGCGGCTGGGCTTGTGAGCTGTGGCCGCTGAGCCTGCGCGTCCGGAGCCTGTGCTCCGCAACGGGAGAGGCCACAACAGTGAGAGGCCCGCGTACCGCAAAAAAAAAAAAAAAAAAAAAAAAAAAAAAGAGATGCTCAAAATCAGTAGTCATAGGAAAATACAAATCAAAACCACAATAAAATACCACTTCACACCCACTAGGATTGCTATTAGAAAAGAGAACAGAACAGAACAAAACAAGTATGGGCAAGGATATGGAGAAATTTGAAACCTCCTGCATAGCTGGTGGAACTGTAAAATGGTGCAGCCACCGTGGAAAGTGGCATTTTTCTCCAAAAGTTAAGCAAAGAATTACCATATGACCCAGCAATTCCATTCCTAGGTATATACCCAAGAGAACTGAAAACTGGGGCTCAAAAAGATACACTGCACGAATGTTCACTGCATCATTATTCACAAAAACCAAAAGATGGAAACAACCCGACTGTCCATCAATGGATGAATGGATAAACAAAATGTGGTATATACAAACAATGGAATATTATATTAAAACATAAAAACAAATGAAGTTTCGATACACACTACAACATGGATAAACCTTGAAAACATCATACTAAATGAAATAAGCCAGACACAAAAGGACAATTAGTTTACGATTCCACTTACATGAAGTATCTGGAATAGACAAATTCATGGAGACAGAAAGTAGAACAGAAGTTAACAGGGGCTGGGGAGACACTGCTTAATGACACAGAGGTTTTGTGTGGGATGACAAAAATTCAGAAATAGATAGTGCTGATGGTTACATAACATTGTGAATGCACTTTTTTTGGCCACGCCAAGCAGCTTGTAGGATCTTAGTTCCCCGACCAGGGATCAAACCTGGGCCCTGGCAGTGAAAGCGCTGGACCGCCAGAGAATTCCCTCTGAATGCACTTAATGCCACTGAATTGTACACTTAAAAATGGTTAAGATAATAAATTTTGTATATTTTAACACACACACACAACTTATCACTAAGCCCAAGACCACATAGGTTTTTCTATTAGAAAGAAGAAAAAAAGAAAAAAGAGGGAAGCATCAGCCAATTCCCCATCAAAAAAGTCAGTTAGCCAAAGCATAATATAGGGAAAACAAATATTTAAGCTTAAATTCTTAATAACAAAGAGCTAAATGCAATACTGAAAAGAAGGACCAAATACTTAATGCATAGATTATGCATGTAGAACAAAGTCAAGGGCTTCCCTGGTGGCGCAGTGGTTGAGAGTCCGCCTGCCGATGCAGGGGACACGGGTTCGTGCCCCGGTCTGGGAAGATCCCACATGCCGCGGAGCGGTTGGGCCTGTGAGCCATGGCCGTTGGGCCTGCGCGTCCGGAGCCTGTGCTCCGCAACGGGAGAGGCCACAACAGTGAGAGGCCCGCATACAGCAAAAAAAAAAAAAAAAAAAAAAAACCAAAGTCAAATGACCCTCCGTCCTCAAAAGAGTGGGCTCACGGTTCCCATAATTTTTACATAAGGAGAGTACCCTCTGGAAACAAAATACGAAATTATCTCCAAATTTAACATAAGAGAACTTTATCAGGTATTACATTACTCTTCTACACTGAGAAGACTGGAAACTCCCAAATTAAAAAAAAAAAACAACAACAACCTGTTAACTCTTCACAGCCATGAGAACTCAGCTGGTAAGTGTAAATGTGATGTCCTGATTTTATCTACTCTTTCCAAAACAACACAGTTCCTATAGTATTCAAGTATTCCTTAAGTGTTCAAATGAAACATTTACTGACATCTACTAATTAAAAAAGAAAAAAGAGCAAAAATAATAAAACCACAGTTAAATAGTATTTCTTTTTTTTGAACAGCAAGCCTTAGTTTCAGGTTTTCAGAGAACCTATGGAATAGTCTCCAGTAATATGCACAAAATATTTTCTTAAATTACATAGTCAAAGGTTGTAGTAATAAGTTAACTCATTTTTAATTTTTAAAGAATCAAGGAAACCTAATTTTTTTTTAAATGAGAACATAAAATTAAGAAAGTGTGCTTAATTGCTACAAGCTGCAGTATATAGCAATCTAATGGGTTTGTCTTCAAAAACACAATCAAAAAACATTAAATTGGTTTCTGTTTGGTCAAAAATATTCACCATCAAAAAATATTAAATTGATCAACAAACACTATAATTCTTCTACGTTTTTGAGAGAGAGTTTTAAAATAACCCAAAACAATGCCAGATTTGCTGAGATGTTTGGTCTTTCAACATGTGACTATTTATAGTCAAATTTATATAGTCCTTAGCATTTCCTTGAAGAATATAATTGCAGTGTATTAATGGCCTCACATTTTACATTTGAGAGCATCATGATATACTCTAATGTTTTTCCTCCACTATGAGAAAAGAGTAGGGTTCTAATCCTGAATCAATTATTTTTAATTTTATGGTTCTTAACAGGCACTGTTGTAGGCACTTGATGCATATCAGGGAATAAAACAAAGATCCCTAGTCTCATGGAATTGATTTATTTACAATTTTCAGCTCCTTGATATGTGAAAAGAAGATTCCTCCTATTCTAAACTTTTCCTCAACTCTACAAGAAACTTTGTTAATTTCCAAAGCAACACCAAATACATAAAGCTAAAGATCATTAGTATGCTAAAACCCAGTGAATTCTTTCAGTACCCCTTCTTTCTAAAAGTTACTACATTCATCCTTTATTAGCTGGTTTATCAATAAGAATGCAATTATTAATTTTAATCTTACCTTTTTTTTGCAAGTGACCCTATTAATAATAAGCAATAACAAAGAATAGCCACTATTCGTTTTCACACAAGTCCTCCCACTACAGAAAACAATCCTCCTCAAGTCATTCTTAAAACATCTACCTGTTATTCAGGATAGACTTACAAAATTGTAATGAGGAGAATATCAGCCTCTTTGAAGAGGCATGCAATTAACCTAAAACACCCATTCATCTAAAACCCAATACATCACTTTCCAAAGATTACATATTTTATCAAACTATCAATTCTTTGGGTACTGCCCACTTTTCCACCCTTCCACCCCATCATGGCTAAGCTGTTCCTTATTCAAAAGAAAACGATCAATAAGTATGAATAGACAGAAAGCGAAAAGCAAATGAGCATGCTGTAAGGGATAAAAAGGCCCAAGAGATGAGTATTACAGTCTGGTTGGGTGACCTATAATAGTAGAAACAATAAATGTTTGTGTTTACTTTTTTTTTTTTTTGCCCAACGCGGGCCTCTCACTGCCGGGGCCCCTCCCACCGCGGAGCACAGGCTCCGGACGCGCAGGCTCAGCGGCCACGGCCCACGGGCCCAGCCGCTCCGCGGCATGTGGGATCCTCCTGGACCGGGGCACGAACCCATATCCCCTGCATCGGCAGGCGGACTCTCAACCACTGCGCCACCAGGGAAGCCCACTTCTTTTTTATGTTATGAAAATATTCAAAATCATTCCTCTTCCAAACTCAGACAGTGGGTCATAAATATATCCATTACAACCACCAAATTATCTGCAATAATGCGGTAACATCAACACTTATTTATATAACCCTTTCATAGTAAAAAATTTTTATGAAGGAATTACTAATTTATAAATCAACCACTTGATCCTATATTTAGACCAGAAGACTGGTTTCCCCTCTGGGTTAGACCTTTATATTATTTTCTATACCAGTGACTACAAATACTTCAAGAATGCCAAAAGGCAGAATCCCCTAGAAACTTAAATAATGCATCATAACAGCATTTAAATTAGAGCTGGCCACATTTTTCCTACATAATCACAGGTCAAATTTTTAAAAATTTTTATTGTGATAAAATATAACAAAATTAGCTATTTTAACCATTTTTAAATGTACAATCCCAATCTTTTCAAATTAATCACGCCTATTTCTTGTCATCAACATAGTAGAGGTAGACATTAAAGCTACCTCATTCACAATTACTGATACCCCCCATACTTCAAACCATTAAATGTAGTAAGTAGCTCAGAATCATATGCTCAGATGGCAAAACTCCTGCAATTTGGACATAACCAAATAAGATGGTAATATTTTTAATATGTCATATGTCTCATTACATCAGTTAAAATAAGTTAAAATCCAAAAGAACTTGTTTTAACAATTATCTAGAATGACAAAGATAAATTTAAACTGTTAGCATGACAATGATAAACTACAAGTTAACAGTTTTACTCTATCCAAAGACAATGATCAAAAATTGATATAAACCCAGAAAATAGAAAATATTTGCAAATTATTTATCTGATAGGAGCTCTTACAACTCAACAACGAAAAAGACATAATGCAATTTAAAAATAGGCAAAGTAGGGCTTCCCTGGTGGCGCAGTGGTTGAGAGTCCGCCTGCCGATGCAGGGGACCCAGGTTCGTGCCCCGGTCCAGGAAGATCCCACATGCCGCAGAGCGGCTGGGCCCGTGAGCCATGGTCGCTGAGCCTGCGCGTCCGGAGCCTGTGCTCCGCAACGGGAGAGGCCACAGCAGTGAGAGGCCCGCGTACCACAAAAAAAAAAAAAAAAAAAAAAAATAGGCAAAGGATATAGACAATTTCTCTAAAAATATATACAAACAGCCAATAAACACACAAAAATTTGCTTAACAACATTAGACTTCAGGAAAATAAAAACCAAAACCACAATGAGATACCACTTCACACGCAATAGGATGGCTAGAATACTGATAAAAGTGACAGGCAATAACAAGTATAAGGAGAACTCTAAACCCTAATAAATCGCTGGTGAGATTGTAAAATGGTACAGCCACTTTGGAATTCAATTTGGCAGTTCCTCAAAATGTTAAACTTAGAATTACCGTATAATCCAGCAATTCTACTCCTAGGTATGAACTGAAAAGAGAACTCCACATAAAAACACATACAGAAATGTTCACAGTATTGGGCTTCCCCGGTGGCGCAGTGGTTGGGAGTCCGCCTGCCAATGCAAGGGACACGGGTTCGTGCCCCGGTCCGGGAAGATCCCACATGCCACGGAGTGGCTGGGCCCGTGAGCCGTGGCCGCTGAGGCTGTGCGTCCGGAGCCTGTGCTGCGCAGTGGGAGAGGCCACAGCGGTGAGAGGCCTGCGTACCGCAAAAAAAAAAAAAAAAAAGAAATGTTCACAGTATCATTATTCATAATAGCCAAAAAAATGGAAACAAACTAAATGTTCAACTGCTGAGTGGAGTTTTTAAAATGTGATATATGTCCATACAATGGAATGTCATTTGGCAATAAAAAGGAATGAAGTTCTTATACATGCTACAACATGGATGAACCTTGAGAACACTATAAGGGAAAGAAGCCAATCATGTATTTTATGATTCCATATGTATGCGAAAGGTCCAAAATAGGCAAATACACAGAAATAGAAAATAGATTAGTGGATTCCAGGAGCTGGGGAGAAGGAAGATTGGGGAATGACTGCTAATGGGTATGGGGGTTTCATTCTGGAGTGATGAAAATGTTCTGAAATTAGTGGTGATGGCTGCATAGCTCTGCAAATATACTAAAAACAACTGTACACTTTTCAAAGGAAAAATTTTATGTCATGTGAATTATATCTCGTTAAAACTGTTATTAAAAGAAAAAGGACAAAAAATAGTACCTGTCACTGTCTTTTATATTTATTTATTTGGCTGCACCGGGTCTTAGTTGTGACATGCGGGATCTTTAGTTGCGGCATGTGGATCTAGTTCCCTGACTGGGGACTGAACCTGGGCCCCCTGCACTGGGAGCACAGATCCTTAGCCACTGGACCACCAGGGAAGTCCCTGTCACTATCTTTTAATACAACAGATTTTACATCTCCTTTAGTCACAAGTGTCTGCATTATCTCAATACAAATCAACTGTCTGCCATGTTTCCTGTAAATGGGCACATTTAAGGAAGACATTTTCTATTTCAAGCATGCCTGAAGCTAAGTAACCCATTAGATGACAGCGAAAACCTATCTTCATTTCATGGAGATAGACAATTCTTTCGGGAAATCTACTGTGAAATAAATTTATGTATAAAAGATTTTAAAACTATTCTTAAATAATTAATATATTTCCCTTTAATCACTTTATCTTTGGAGTAAGTACAAATGATTACTAAAGATGAAAAAAACAGACTCAGAATCCCTAAAGCCAGCAAAGGGCAGTCAAACACAGGCCCCTAGCCTCATTTTAGAAAAAGCTAATATCCTAAAATGTTTCTCTACTTGGAGGAATGGGGGAGAGGTGGAAAAAGAAGCGGGGGGGGAGAATGATTTGTAATATTTTGCTGATTTGTGTTCTCTCTCTGCCAAAAATATATATATATTTATATATATATATTTATATATATAAATATATATATATGTATTAGTCTGTTGTAGTCTTCGGTCTGGGAAAGACTCTCAGCCTGAGATAAAATCCCTATGTCATAAAAGAAAAGACCACATAAAAATTACAGCTCCTAAATAGCAAAATACAGTCAAAAGACAAATGGGGAAAAATACTTGCACATGAGAAATAAGTGATTTCCTAAATATAAAAATTCTTCCAAATCAAGGGAGACAGAGGTCCAAACAAAACACAGGCAAAATACCCAAATAGGAAATTTTTTTTTAATATTTATTTTATTTATTTCTTTGGTTGCGTCGGGTCTTAGTTGCAGCAGGCTGGCTCCTTAGTTGTGGCATGCGAACTCTTAGTTGAGGCATGCATGTGGGATCTAGTTCCCGGACCAAGGATCGAACCCAGGCCCCCTGCATTGGGAGCACGGAGTCTTAACCACTGCGCTACCAGGGAAGTTCCAGGAAATTCTTTAAAAATACACACAAAATGGTAAGCACAAACACACTCAAAAAAGCTGCTCAATTTCCACTCAAAATTTCAAAAATCCAAATTAAAAAAAAATGCCATGCAACGCAAAGACCTAAATTTTAATAATACCTAGATATTAGCTAGAGTCTAAGAAAATAGATACTTTCATAACACTGTCTGCAGGAGTATAAATTAGAGAAACCTCTGAGGAAGACAATTTGATAGACTGCTTAGTAAGCAACACTGTTTATAACAGTTAAAAAAAAAGAAGAAGAAGAAGAAAAAAGGAACGCACCATTCCACTTTATGAATTTGACTGCTCCTGGAAGCTAATGTAAGTAGACTCATACAATATTTGTCCTTTTGTGACAGCCTTATTTCACTTAACATAAAGTCTTCAAGGTTCATCCATGTTGAAGCATGTGTCAGAATTTCCTTTCCTAACATAATATTGCAAATCAACAATACTTCAATTTAAAAAAGAAGAATTTCCTTCCTTTCTAAGGCTGAATAATACTCCATGATACGTATTATGTTGTCACACATTCTGTTTATCCTTTCATGGGTCATGAACACTTAGATTGCTTCTATTTTCTGGCTACTGTAAATGCTTCTATGAAGATAATACATTACTTTTTTAAGATGAGAAACAATTTATTGATTCTAATTAGAAAAGGTTTAAGAAAACTTGAAGACTGAAGATAAGCTTAATTCAACCAACAAAACTACAGTCAGCTGTTTATCAAATCCATGGTTAGTGCCTAGATTCCTGTACATGAAAACTTGATGACTACAACTCTTGGGAAAAGGCAATGTTTTCAGTAAAGCTTTGAATGACAAAATTCTTCAGAACTATTACCGGCACCATTACTTCCGTGAAAAAATACGTATATGCATTATTTTGCACCAATCTAATGGTGCAAAATAACTATTTACTAAGTAAAATTAATTGTTAACAAAAAGATAGTGCACAACTGATATGTAAACCTCTGAAAGATTATCCAATTATAAGGAGAAAAAAATCCCAAAGATTCTATGATCTTTAGATGTTACTGGTTACATAAAATACAAAGCCTGAATCTTTTAGACAATCTTAGAAAGAATTCATAAGGTAATTCTTCAGAGAATAGGAGGGAGGAGTTTACACTCTCCAAGTCAAAATATATAGTGCAGGGGACTTCTCTGGCAGTCCAGCAGTTAAGACTCTACGTTCCCAATGCAGAGGGCCTGAGTTCGATCCCTGGTCAGGGAACTAGATCCCGCATGCCGCAACTAAAAGATCCCACATGCCACAACTAAAGATCCCACACGCCGCAAAATCCCACGTGCCACAACTAAGACCCAGTGTAGCCAAATAAATAAATAAATAAATATATTAAAAAAAAAATATATATATATATATATACAGTATAGGAATACAGACAATGATGGTGGCCACTAAGTTAACATTTGGACATTTCTTCTCACAATAATTAATGAACAACGTCATAAATGTGTCTGATTTACATAGTACTGAGAAAAGCTCAAGTATAATTGTAAAGAGAATGCAAATGACCATGATTAACCATTTCTTAAAGTAATGGCAGTAAATAAAATAGTTAGATGAAGAAAAAAAGGAGCAAGGCAAGTTGATCAAAAGGGGAAGGCTGGAGAAAAAAAAGCTGAAGTAGCAGAAGCCAAGAAACTAACAAAAATCCACATCAAGAGTCCAGGGTGTAAATGCAAAGGACTCTTTGAAAATGTGCTTCCTACCTGGCTTAATAGGACTATTACAGTACAACTGCTGAGAAGGAAATTAACTTCTAACCTATGGCTTACTTCTTAGTAAAATAACAGTTAAAAAAAAGACTTTGAGGGGCTTCCCTGGTGGCACAGTAGTTGAGAGTCCACCTGCCGATGCAGGGGACACGGGTTCGTGCCCCGGTCCGGGAGGATCCCACGTGCCGCAGAGCGGCTGGGCCCGTGAGCCATGGCTGCTGAGCCTGCGCATCCGGAGCCTGTGCTCTGCAATGGGAGAGGCCACAACGGTGAGAGGCCCGCGTACCGGAAAAAAAAAAAAAAAAAAAAAACTGAGAAATTTATAAATTCCCTCTAATATTTCACTTGATTAGATTTCTATCCTTATTTCACAATATATGGTTACTTAGAACAGAATCAGGACAAATGTGATTTTTTTTTTTTGTAATATACATAAATTCCATATTCTTTTCATCCACCACTGTATTTCTGTAAATCTTTAAAGACTACCGATATTTCCAGATTAAGGAAATGGGTCTTCTTTATCACTCTTTAATCTTAAAAGGCCTTTGGGTTTTTCTACTCAATTCCAATGGTTTATAAACTTTTAAATAATCATGCTTCCCAATAAAAACTCTGCATGAAATTAAGCCTATTAAATTAAGAAATGTCACCAGTCTCTATGCCAATCATTCCTGAAACTTGTTAAATATGCAGATTTCTCCAGTCAACACTTTAGTCATTAATTATAATCTCTAGAACTAAAAAGCTTTTCTTTACAAGCAAAAACTTTATACAAATTTCCAATAAGATCAACCCAAAGGAAATCAAATGTCATAACCCTGTGAGACCCCAAGCTGTGATGAAAGTTCCTTTTATACATCTACTTTTAGACCGGCACAGCAAACTTATGCTGAAAAGGAATAATCTGTGTCAAAAACCACCGTCGAAAGGGCTACTTCATAAAAAAAAAAACAAAAAACAGAGAGGTATAAGTGACAAGAAAAACTAGAGTATATCCTTATACACCTTAGATTACTATAACAAAGCACAGACACCATTTTTTAAATTAACTGCAATATAATTTAAAACTATTTGAAACTTTACAAATGCCACTTAAGTCTGAACCCAAGAAAGACTATTTTTGATTGATGAGCATAGCTGGTTAGGAGAATGATTCAACTGAAAGGAACTGGTACACCAATGTTTTGTATGATGGCTACACAGTATTTCTAGATATTAAGCTCTTTTATAATCCAACTAATCATCAAAATATACTTTTTTTTAAATCTTCACAGCATTCCAGTGACCTTTATGCACTATGAAGAATGGCTAGAATAAGATTTTTTCTTTTTTTTTTGCATGAGAGGGCTTTTAATATTATACTTATTCATCTCTCAATTTAGATGTTCAGTTATCAATGGAAACACCATTTGTATCAAAAGCTGACACAGTGAGCATATACACAGGAGAGTCACGTATAGATTTTCAATGACCCCATAGAGATGTTACATGTCCCATTTTACACCTTGTTTTGTCATTTAATATTTTTCCATGCCCATAAAGACCCTTTGCCAGTTCTAACACGGTGTGCCCTAGAACAAGATTTTCTAAACTAAAAAGACCTAAGAAATCTTTTTTTTTTTTTTTAATTTATTTTTTGGCTGCATTGGGTCTTCGTTGCTGTGCGCGGGTTTTCTCTAGTTGCGGTGAGCAGAAGCTACCCTTCATTGTGGTGCTCGGGCTTCTCGTTGCAGTGGCTTCTCTTGTTGCAGAGCTCTAGGTGCATGGGTTTCAGTAGCTGCAGCACGGGGGCTCAGCAGTTGCAGCACGTGGGCCCTAGAGTACAGGCTCAGTAGTTGTGGTGCACAAGCTTAGTTGCTCCGTGGCATGTGGGATCTTCCCAGACCAGGGATCAAACCCGTGTCCCCTGCGTTGGCAGGCGGATTCTTAACCACTGCACCACCAGGGAAGTCCCCTTATAAATCTTATAATCCGACCCATTCAATTTATGGGAGAAAATAAATGTACCTACTTTATATAATAAATGTGTTACTGGGAACTTCCCTGGTAGTCCAGTGGGTAAAACTCCGCGATCCCAATGCAGGGACCCCATGTTCAATCCCTTATCAGGGAACTAGATTCCACATGCATGCTGCAACTAAAGAGTTCGCAGGCTGCAACTAAGAGTCCACATGCGGCAACAAAGATCCCACGTGCCACAACGAAGATCCCGAGTGCAACAACGAAGATCCAGCACAGCCAAAATAAATATTTAAATAAATAAACAAATAAATGTTTAACTGAAGAGTTAAGGTGTCTTATTTTGTTTTTGTTTTTCTGGCCGCACCGCACAGCTTGCAGGATCTTAGCTCCCCGACGAGGGATTGAACCTGGGCCTTAGGCAGTGAGAGCACAGAGTCCCAACCACTGGACTGCCAGGGAATTCCCTGTCTTTTTTATATACAGCATCACATACTAACTGAATTTTAGATACTCTCTATAAATTGAGATTTTTGCAAATCTTGTTTTCTTTGATTAAGGCTGAACCCACTCACATAATAGAAATTAATATCTATTATGGCATTTAATTCTAACACTGGATGTGCTTGAAATTCATTTCATTGAAAGAATTCAAGCTGACTAAAAGGAACAACCTTAAAAAATCTAAGGATTCCATGATTTCTACGATAAAACTGGGGGGGGTGGGCGGTGGATGAAAAAAAACAGAAAAAAATTCCCACAAGAAAAACATCAGTTCAAATCCTATAAGTTTACAATGAGGAAAAAGAGGAGGGGAAAAATAAAGCTATTCATGGGACACTATCTCTGTTTTGTTTACTAGTCAAAGTTTTTCGGTGATTCTTAACTTTTTAACCTCAACCTTTTTATGTCAAAGCTAAAGTAAGTACTTAAATATACTGCTAGCATTCTATTCTTGTTTTTTTTTTTTTTGTGGTACGCGGGCCTCTCACTGTCGTGGCCTCTCCCGTTGCGGAGCACAGGCTCCGAACGCGCAGGCTCAGCGGCCATGGCTCACGGGCCCAGCCGCTCCGCGGCATGTGGGATCCTCCCAGACCAGGGCACGAACCCGTGTCCCCTGCATCGGCAGGCAGACTCTCAACCACTGCGCCACCAGGGAAGCCCTAGCATTCTATTCTTAACATAATGGTTTGCCTAAACCAATATTTCTTACACTAAACCACGGACTGCTTTGACAGCCAGTGAAACCTATAAACCCTTTCTCGGACTATTATTAAATTAACCAAGTAAAATGCACGAATTACAAAGAAACCAATTATATTGAAATATAATTATCAACTTTTGAACATACAGGAAATACAGAGGACAAAAGGTGATGTTAATGTATACCACAGGACAGGCATGTAATCAGCAAAACACACACTGAGAAACTCTACAACTTGGTTTCCAACAAATTAGGTTGTAAGCAGAGAGAGAGATTAAAACGTATGGATTTAAAGAGGGTGAAATAGGGCTTCCCTGGTGGCGCAGTGGTTGAGAGTCTGCCTGCCGATGCAGGGGACACGGGTTCGTGCCCCGGTCCAGGAAGATCCCACATGCCACGGAGCGGCTAGGCCCATGAGCCATGGCCGCTGAGCCTGTGCATCCGGAGCCTGTGCTCCGCAACGGGAGAGGCCACAACAGTGAGAGGCCCGCATACAGCAAAAAAAAAAATAATAATAAATAAATAAAATAAAATAAAAAGGGTGAAATAGTCCCATGTCCATCAGTAAGTAAATAAACTGTGGTATCCTGACCGTGGTGGTGGTGATTACAAGGATGCCTACATTTCTCAAAATTCAACAAACTCAACACTTGAAATAGGTACGTTTTACTGTATGCAAATTATACCTCAATAAAATTTTTTAAATATATCTTCTGTACCTTATTTAGAGCCTGACTGAAAAAAAAATTCTTAAAACAATTACAAACTCAAGTACTGGCTGGATATTTGAAAATACTGACTGGGTATTTGAAATAAGAATATACCACAGTATTGCTGAATATCTTTAAACAGTTCTTATCTTCTAGAGATAAACACTGAAATACTTGTGGATTAAATAAGATGGCTGGGATCTACTTCAAAATAATACCAACTATACACATTGTAGGGCTTGTGCAAAGGAATAAGATTTTAATTCATTAAGGAACTCTTTGGACAGGGGTGAAGAGTAGTGTAGAGGAAGCAGAAAAAAAAAGTTGATGCATCCACTATGGAAAGCAGTATGGAGGTGCCTCAAAAAGTTAAAAATAGAATTACCACATGACACAGCAATTCCACTTCTGGGTATATAACCAAGGAAACGGAAAACACCAATTTGAAAAGATATGCATCTCCATGTTCATTGCAGCATTTTATTTACCAAAGCCAAGATACAGAAACAACCTGTGTCCAGGGATTGATGGATGGACAAAGAACATGTGGCATATGTGGTGTGCGCACATGTGCACACGCACGCACACACACATGCACACACACAATGGAATACTATTTAGCCGTAAAAAAGAAGGAAATCTTGCCATTTGCAACAACATGGATAAACCTTGAGGGCATTATGCTAAGTGAAATAAGTCAGAGAAAGACAAATACCATAAGATCTCACTTGTATGTGGAATCTTAAAAAAAAAAAGTCATTGATACAGAAAACAGATTGGTGGTTGGGGGTTGGGGTGATGGGTGGAATCAAAGGGCTCAAAAGATAAAAACTTCCAATTATAAAATGAATAAGTCATGGGGATATAATGTACAGCACAGTGACTACAGTTAATATTTTATTGCATATGTGAAAGTTCCTAAGAGAGTAAATCTTGAGAGTACTTATCACAAGGAAAAAAACCGTTTTTGGTAACTATGTATGGTGAGGAATGTTAACTAGACTCATTGTGGTGATCATTTTGCAATATATACAAATATCAGATCATTATGTTGTACACCTGAAACCAATATGAAACCAATATAATGTTATATGTCAGTTATACTTCAGTTAAGAATTAAATTAATTAAAACTTATTAACTTAAAATTAGTATTAAAAATTTTAAGTTAAAACAAACAAAAAAAGAAATAAGGTTGAGGTCAATACGCTTGGGGGGAAGTAGGGCGAGGGCAAGATTCTGCTGAGGTACCACACAAAGTGAGTGACTGAAGCCCAAATAAATGGAGCAATGATGATACCTAAAAAACAAACTCCCTTCTTACTAGCCCCTCTTCTGAATGACTCAGCATATAATACAGCTCATACTGATCCTGTGATTAACCCACATGTCATAAAGTCAGCGGTGGAAGTAGAACCAAAACTAAAATTTTAAAAGTGGGGTAGCTCTAAATCTGCTTACAAATGGCACCAGAGGCAGGTAATTCATTCATCCACAAGTTGTCTCCTATGAGAGAAAAAACTGAAGACAAAAACATGCAAGTCATTTCCAGCCCCACCTTCCTTTTCTTGCCTTGCCTTCCACCTCCCCCACAATGTTGGTTTCCAAAGAGAAAAGCCAAGAGGGAGGTGATCTGACGCAGAGGCAGCAGGGGTGAGGTGCCCAGAGGTGGGTGAGGTGCCCAGAGGTGGGGGAGGCAGAGTGGTTGGCCTATTAGTTACACTGAGAACATACTGGGCAAATAAGTAAATATACTGAGAATAATGAGAGGTTTCTCACTGTCTGAGAAGGGTTTATAAACATGGAAATGGGGAGGTTAGAAAGAATCCTCATGTATTGAAACATGTGTGAACATAGTTTCAAAATATATTATATAGAGATACATGTAATATATACATATGTAAACATATATACATGTGTACACACACAATACATATCCTCTTAGCTCTGCAGCAATGGGTAAACTGTGCACCCAGATCTTGGGTTTCTAAATACCATCCCTCCCTAAAAGGAACCAGAGTCTCTTGGAGAATGGTTGATTACAGGACTGGGAAAGGGAAAATACAAGATGAGCCTTTGTTGTTGCCAGAAATAAAGAAATACTTAAAAGAGTAGTGGGGAGATATCAAAAGGACACAGTAGCCAGTTTGAAGGAGCTCCCACTGGTCAAATCTAGAATGATTTGGGTATCAAAATAAGCAAGTCCTGAACTAAAACCCATTGAAAAAAAATGGAAATCATATATATGCGTGTGTGTATGTATATTTCCAAATATAATTATGGAAAATCTTACCTACAGCAGAATAAATGTATAAGAAATCACAGTAATAGATTCTCATTTGGCAACAATCACAGCAGTATATAATAGTCAAGAGTTATCAATGGGGGACTACCCTGGGGGTCCAGTAGTTAAGAGTCTGCCTTCCAATGCAGGGGATGTGGGTTTGATCCCTGGTCAGGGAACTAAGATCCCACATGCCACAGGGCAACTGAGCCCGCGCGCCACAACTACTGAGCCCGTGCACCAAAACTAGAGAGAGAAGCCCACATGCTGCAACAAAAGTTTCCGCATGCCGCAACTAAGACACGATGCAGCCAAAAATAAATAAATGAATAAATAAATTTTTTGTTAAGTTATCAATAGCTGCTAAGGCTACTGGGTTTAGGGTTGATGATGGAAGAGACTATCAGTGTAATACTGGAATATCTCCCCATAAAATGCTAATCAAATAAAGGGGGGGGAAATGGTGAAGACACTAACTTTACTAGGTGATCAAAGTTAACATCACCAGTGGTGGAATGGATCCAATACTGTCTCCATATTCTGAAAAAGCACAGAATCATTTCTCTGGTATTCCTGCCAAGCTTGCAAGACCTGATCTGGTCATGAGGTAATACTGGACAAACCTGGGTAGAGGGTCAGCCTGCAGAATTAAAGAATTATGCTCTTGGGCTTCCCTGGTGGCTCAGTGGTTAAGAATCCGCCTGCCAATGCAGGGGACACAGGTTCGAGCCCTGGTCTGGGAAGATCCCACATGTCGTGGAGCAACCAAGCCCGTGTGCCACAACTACTGAGCCTGTGCTCTAGAGCCCGCGATCCACAACTACTGAGCCCGCGTGCCTAGAGTCCGTGCTCCGCAACAAGAGAAGCCACCGCAGTGAGAAGTCCGCACACCGCAAAAAAGAGTAGCCCCCGCTCGCCACAACTAGAGAAAGCCCGCACGCAGCAATGAAGACCCAACGCAGTCAAAAATTAATTAATTAATTAAAAACAAAAAAAGAATTGTGCTCTTTAAGACTATCAGGCACATGAGAATTACATGAGAATTAGGGTAAGAAACTGTTCCAGACGGATGACACACGACCACCAAAGGCAATACATGGTACTGGCTAGGATCCTGGACCGAAAAGGAAAGAGGGACATTGTTCGGATGGTTGGCATCATTTGAATGAGGTCTATGGATTGAGTAATAGTGCTATACCAATGTTGATTTCCTTGCCGAAAATACTGTATGGTGCAGTGCAGTTTTGGGGAGATATACACTGGAGAATTTAAGAATGTCACGCCAGGAAAAGACAAGAGAAGGTAATGGAGCAAATGTGGCAAAATGCTAACAACTGAGGAATTTGTGTGAAGGGAATGTGGGAATTCTTTGCACTTTTCCTGAACTATTTCAAAATAAATTTTAAATGAACAACAACAAACACACACACACAGGAAGGCGAGAAGTGGACCTACGTGTATGGATAGGCCTTCATTCCTGTGTATCAAATGCCATATTTTCAAAGAGGCCTTCCTCGTCACTCCCACCCGCATTTACTCTCCATCCCCTCCTCTGCTTTATTTTTCCTCATAAGGCAGAATACATCATGGTTGATGGTCACTGGGGCTGAACAATGGGTACGTGAGATTTATTTACTATTTTTCTACTTTTGTGTATGTTCAAAATTCTCCAAGGTAGGGCTTCCCTGGTGGCGCAGTGGTTGAGAGTCCGCCTGCCGATGCAGGGGACACGGGTTCGTGCCCCTATCCCGGAAGATCCCACATGCCGCGGAGCGGCTGGGCCCGCGAGCCATGGCCGCGGAGCCTGTGTGTCCGGAGCCTGTGCTCCGCAACGGGAGAGGCCACAGCAGTGAGAGGCCCTCGTACAGCAAAAAAAAAAAAAAAAAAAAAAAAAAAAAAAAAAAAAAAATTCTCCAAGGTAAAGTTTAAAAGTATATCCACAACACAGATTGATCATACAGTAATATATATATGCATCTTTATTGATGCATTAAATAGAAGTATTTAGCAGCAGGTCTAATAGCTACTTTCATTTCCAAGTTGTGATGAGCATAAATGAAATATCTGCAACAACTATAATATAAAATATGAAAATACATCTGATTGGTGTTGGTGGTGAAATCATCACAGGTACTACTAATACTACCATGTTGGTACTACACCACAATATAGTTATAATTGATGGAAATGCTAAATTCTGATTAAGAAGTTAGTGAAAATAAAGACATACTATTTTCCTATCCAAATTTAAGTAGCTCCTCCTAAATTCTGGTCTAAATAGTAATAGTTTTCATCTAAATAGTAATAGTTTTCATTCTAACATCCTTTTGATATAATAAAGTGATAAACTTTTAAAATCTTTTTTCTTTTCATCCGAGGTTACTTAAATAATCTTAAGTGGGGAATTCCCTGGCAATCCAGTAGCTAGGGTTCTTGCTTCCATTGTAGGGGGCATGGGTTCGATCTCTGGTCGAGGAACTAAGATCCTGCATGCTGTGCCACGTGGCCAAAAAATAATAATTAAAAAAATAAAGAATAAAAAAACCTTGAGTGAAAAAGAGCCTTTATTGCAGACAGCATAAATTTTAAAAATTAATGGTTGAAACAAAAATCCACCACCTACCAATTTATTGACTTACAAAAGATGCAAATCGGGCTTCCCTGGTGGCGCAGTGGTTGAGAGTCCGCCTGCCGATGCAGGGGACACGGGTTCGTGCCCTGGTCCGGGAAGATCCCACATGCCGCGGAGCGGCTGGGCCCGTGAGCCATGGCCACTGAGCCTGCGCGTCCAGAGCCTGTGCTCCGCAACGGGAGAGGCCACAACAGTGAGAGGATCGCATACCGCAAAAAAAAAAAAAAGATGCAAATCACTATACATCAAATGTAGTTTGTAAAATACAAAGTGTTTTTGAATAAAAAATCCTAGTTTTTTGTTTTTATTTTTTTAATTTTTTTTTTTCTTGCGGTACGCGAGCCTCTCACTGTTGTGGCCTCTCCCGTTGCGGAGCACAGGCTCTGGACGCGCAGGCTCAACGGCCATGGCTCACGGGCCCAGCCGCTCCGCGGCATGTGGGATCTTCCCGGACCGGGGCACGAACCCGTGTCCCCTGCATCGGCAGGCGGACTCTCAACCACTGCGCCACCAGGGAAGCCCTATCCTAGTTTTTTAAACAAAGGAATAAAATGATGGGGTATTTTTTTTTTAATCACTGAGTCAATTTTAAGAACCAAAGAAACTGTAAATGTATTATATGTAAAAGTACATATACTGTGTGTAAACATGATAAGAATGTAACAAAGCCAATACAAGATATAAACAGAAAAATCTTAATTTCATTTGTCAATGTAACCCAAACTCAGCATCTAATACAAAGATACAAAGACATACACATACCCCCAGAGTTTAATGCTGTACTAAAAATCTAGCACCAAGTACATAACACAAGCAATAAAAGGTGTCTTCCATTTGAATTTTCCCAGAAATATTCCTTAGCTGTAAGAGGTGGAGCAGTTCTTATATAATAAAAATCTTTAAACATGCTAGATTTCAATTCATCCCTATACTCAAAATGAAATCCTAAGTAACTAAATCCAAAAATTCACTAAATTTAAGTTAGGGTTTTATAGAGACATCCCGTTGTGGGGTTTTTTTAGATGTTTATAATTTTCAACTTGGCAGACAGTGACACATGTAGGGGGAAAAATCG
Source organism: Mesoplodon bidens (assembly GCF_964165515.1). Classification (NCBI taxonomy): domain Eukaryota; kingdom Metazoa; phylum Chordata; class Mammalia; order Artiodactyla; family Ziphiidae; genus Mesoplodon; species Mesoplodon bidens. The sequence continues at coordinate 174,864,788 of NC_138177.1, forward strand.
GAATATTGCAATACTTTAACATTATACCAAGAACATCTTTTCACTGCAAAGCGTATTTCCACCCACTAAAAACCAGCTAGACAGCACACAAAATTATATAATTTCTAATAAATTAAACATCCTAATTGGTTTCCACAATAGAGTATGCTATTTTCATTCAAAATATGGGTAGCGGGCTTCCCTGGTAGCGCAGTGGTTAAGAATCCACCTGCCAATACAGGGGACATGGGTTCGAGCCCTGGTCCGGAAAGATCCCACATGCCGCGGACCAACTAAGCCCGTGCACCACAACTACTAAGCCTGGGCTCTAGAGCCCGCGAACCACAACTACTGAGCCCGCGTGCCACAACTGCTGAAGCCCACGCGCCTACAGCCCGTGCTCCACAACAAGAGAAACCACTACAATGAGAAGCCCACGCACCGCAACAAAGAGTAGCCCCCGCCTGCCGCAACTAGAGAAAGCCCGGGCGCAGCAACGAAGACCCAATGCAGCCAAAATATAAAATCAAATAAAAGAAAGAAAGAAAGAAAATTTAAAAAAATTTTTGAGTAGCCGTAAGACATATAATAATAAAACATTAAACAAAACAAACAGTAAAGGTTAGAAATTGAACTATAGAAAAGTGTTACGTTATTTAGTCTCCTTGTTCAGCAGACTAATATGTCAGTTTAAAGTTGACAAACAACTATTTATTTCAAATCATCCAATATCAACATTCAGGAGCACAATGTGAATGAATATACATACTCAAGGTATTTTTCAGCCTACAGTGTTTACTCTAAATACTGTGACTAGTTAAATACAGCTCAAACACTAGGGAGTCTTAAAAGTAAAAGCAAAAAAATATATAGTCCCCAACTGTAATATGCTAGTTTTCATGAAATATTTCAATTTTTTTTAATTTAGGCAAAATTTCAAACTAAGAGGAAAATGAGACTTGGAAGAATATTTGGAAAAACTTCCACATTACCACTATCTCTATAACTTCTATACAAGTCTTTCCAAACCATTGGTGCATACAGGATTAAAGATGTCTCCTAAATCAAGCCCGAAATCTCTTCATAAGCATACCAAACAATACAACGCCTGAGCAATCAAGAGTCCACAAGAAAGGTAGTTGGGAAAAGGTGCCCTCTACACAAGTCAAACACCATCATTCTTCTTGGCACTGAGCCCTATGTTTTCCTCCAATCTGCCAGAAGCATTCTAACTCAGGAAATAAAATACATCGCAAGTATTCTGTATTAGTTTCTAATGCTATTTCTCAAGATAAGTATAAAATTATTTTACTTTACTTTTTTTTAGGTTCAAAAAGCCTGTCATGGAAATAGGTATTCAAAATTATAACATTCAAAAACAGAGGTGTTTCTTCAAAGAAACTGGCTCAGCTCAAAAGAATAAACCATGTAGCAGTGATGCGGGCTAGGGAGTCAAATTTGTTTAAGTCTAAAAGTATCTCTAGTTATAGGAGTATGTAAGGACAAGGAAACTTTACCACAATACTTTATATTGTGTCCCAGAAATAAACCAAATTCATGTAACATAACATATATTCCAGCTATTTAAACTCAGGAAAACCATTATGATTGGACATGTAAAGTTAGCAAAATGAGGGAGAAGATATGCGGATATATGTATATGTATAGCTGATTCACTTTGTTATAAAGCAGAAACTAACACAGAATTGTAAAGCAATTATACTCCAATAAAGAGGTTAAAAAAAGTGACTCAAGATAAAATAAATAAAGTTAACAAAACAAAACACTTTTAAATGAGTTTCATTCTTTGACAAAATTTTTACATGAGCTGCTACCTTGCTCAACCTCTGCGTAATCTTTAACTTATTCTCTAGAACTGGAGAATGGATGGGAAGAACCTGAATATGTGATTTACTTCAAACCTGAAAATAAGATACAGAGACTTTTATGTCCTTTAAAGGGTTCTATTCATTTGCTCATTCTAATTCAGGGAGTCGCCTTTGCACACACCTCTCTCCCTCTAACAACTAAGACAGCAATCAATTGTTGTATAACTCCTCCCTTCCCCCTTCAATCCAGCTAACATACCATACAAAGGAAAGGACTTTCTCTATTGTGCAAATTCAGTCCCTGCAATGGATCTTTGTTAACTAAATCTGATTCAGAAATACTCATTTAATTCTTTTCAATCAGCATATTGAATGCTGTTAAAATCATGAGCACAATAAATTATTCTTATTGCAAGAAGGTAAAGCCAAATTTTGAAAATGTTCTGATTACATTTTAAAGGTTTGCTCTTTCTTTGCCACAGAGGGAAAAAAAGCCAAATCAGCAACCTTCCCTCAACCTATTTTCTACCAAAAACATTGATCAAAATATAAATAAAAGAATTGGCTCTGACCCTCCCCCATCCCAAATGCCTCTTAAACTGCCCTGCTCCCAAAGCTGCCTCATCTAATCATTTTTTAAATCCAAATACTTACTACAAAAGCCTAATCACCGTTACGAGAACATTCATTTTGAAAACATTTTATATAATGTATTCCCAGTGTACACCTCTTAATCCTGTAAAACAGTTATTAATGTTGAAATCAGCTAGGGAAAACAGTAAAAGTAGGCACTTTAACCTCAGTTTTAGTATAGGTATTGCATGGTTTTTCTCATTATGATTTCTAGAAGACATCAGAATTGAATGTTCTTAAATTTTCTTGCAGAACTCTCATTCTGGTACAAGCACCGTTTTATCCCTTTCACTTTAATTATTCACATTTAGTTTTCCTCCCGGTAGCAACCACACACTTTACAAAACATTTTCTACAATAAGGATAAAAGACCTTGAATTTCTCCAAACAAAGTCCATTTAGCTTCACAGCTGGGTCAGCAAGAACATTTCTTGTACCCGTTTTAAGGATACACAAGAAGCCAGAAACAGAGATTACCTGTTAGGGGGTGGAGATGGGAAGGGGAGAGTGGGAACTGGAATTCCCAGGGTCGGGGTAAAGAGGAGATTTTTCTCTGTAAACCTTTTAACACTCTTTAAACCCACTAAGAATGCACTATCTACCCAAAGAACTAAGCAAACTTGTTTAAAATTTTCAAAAGTCGCTTTTAAAATAAAGGAATTTCAGGGACACTAGGTCTACTTAGTTTTAAGATAATCTTATCAATAGCACCTGCTTTTGCTCTGCAATAGGTAACACACTCCTTTAAATGCAGTCGTGAGCAATGTGCCAGCTAAGCCCTCTTTAATACAGCAACGTTCCTCCAGACCGCCGCTTTCCAAGGCAGCTCGCATCCTCTGCCCGCTCCTCCCTCTGTGCATTCTGAGATCTGCTCTGCTGATTCCCACTTAAAGTGGGTCCTGGCCGCCATTTTAGAAAGTCATTCACACAAGCCGGCCGGCAGCACCATCCACTTAAAAAACCTTCCAAAACTCCCTCGGACGATTTCCTCTTTCTTCTCTAACCCCTCATCTTGCAGAGGGGTCAAACTCCCCGCGATAGGCATACAGTGGCTCTAGAATCTGCATAATGCGAAATGACACGTCTGGCCACATGATACTGAGGGGGCAAAGCAAATGCTGCAATGCACGTGTTTGCACGTCGGTGCATACGAATTTCCCAGGCAGACACCTACAGAGAAGGTCCACAAGGAGATAAAAGTGAGCACACCTAAGTGGCTTTTCCAGTCCAATAATCTGCACCTAAATGATTTTTCCACCGAAACACTGAAGATATGGTGCCTCCATATGGGGTAAGGGGTGGAGCAGCGCCACGGAGAGTTCCCATCTGTTTCCCCACTGAGCCCGAGATCTCCCCTTTGTCACAGGGGACAGAGGCGAGTTTTTGCTCCTGCCTTCCCGCTGCCTGATTTCTCAGCAAAACGTAGTAAACACCGGGAGTCCCTGGAAGCGCGCCTCCCCCAGTCCTGCCGAGGACAGCTTTAGTGGGTTATGAACGGCCTCACTATTCCAGGCTCCCTTTCACACGCGGACACGCGCAGACGCGCGCTCCAGCGGTGAAGATTTAATACCCCAGTAACAGCAACCACCAACAGAATCAATGATCCTCCATTTGAAAGAGCGGAGCTCCGCTGCCTCTGCTTCCATTTCCTTATGCAAGCTGCTCAAGAGCAAGCGACGCAATCTATTTTTCCCATGGTGACTCACTAATAAGGGCGCTCCATAATTTCCCCTTCACTCACTAGATAGTAAGAGGAATTTAGAGTATACCAAACTTAAAACCTTCCGAAGTCTTTAATATCGCAAGAAACAGTAATTTTCGAGGACAATCACATATCTGCTACAGTCCTTCTCAATTTACACCAGTGTAAGTAAACCGTCATTTTCAGTTATTTCACATGGAGGGCTCTATCAGCTATGACCCACATAGATTTCACAAAACAAAAACAAACGGTAAAAGCTACTAAATAAGTAAAATGTATCAAGAACATTCATTCCTACTACGCCATGAACAACAAAAAACATTCTGGGAAGAACCTTTTTAAAAGCTATATCTTTTTTTAAAAGAGCTACATCTTCTAATCTGAAAAGGCATGCATTTTTTTAAACCACTGATTTAGGAATTCTGGGTGGGAGGGAAACACCATCCTTTTAAAAGAAGGCTCTGCAGTGTTAACGCCGGCGCGGCCGCAGCAGCGGAGATTCCCGAGGCTGGGAGCACAGCTTGGTGGGGACTCTGCTACATGAGGTGGCTCCTCCTCTGCGAGCACTCGGTCCCCACCATCCTCCTCATCCAGGGACCCCAGAGCGCTGAAGGGAGGAAGGCGAAAAGAGCCGAAACAGACGCACCAACTTATTTTCAGACACCACCCTCCACCCAACCCCACATAAACAAGGGGAAGAAACCAAAACATTTGCGTTTGCCATTTCCATTTAGTTTCTAGGTCTGTGAACATTCCGTGAGACGTCCCTAGAAACCAGCAGGGTCTTCCCAGTTCCGAGATATCCCTACGATACCTACCAAGACTTTTGTTTTTGTATAACCTTTCCTTTCCCCACAAAACCCTCTCTAGGTCAGACATGTCCACGCGTCCGCAGGGCGAGGAGCGCGAGTTGCTGCGGGACTCTGGAGTTGGCCGGGCCGGGGGCTGTCGGGGCGCGGTAGGGGTTAGGGTCCCGGCCCGGCGGCGGCTCGGTTCCGCCGCATCTGCCGGGCCGGCGAGGGCGGCTGCTCGGAGCCGGGGCAGCGGCGCGCTAGGACGCGACCCCACCGCCGGCTGGCCAGCCTGAGGGCACCCTCCCGGCGCCGGCTTCGCGGAGGCCGAGCGACAGCCGCCTCCTTATTGGGAACGGAGAGGGCGGCAGCCGGGCCCGCTCCGCCGAGGCCCGAGGCCCAACGCCGCGACACGGGCCGAGCAGCGGCCAGGCAGCCGCGCGCCCCCCGCACCCGTCCGTGGGTCTGGCCCGGGTCTCCTCACCAGTTCCGCGCACGGGGAGGGGCCGGCAACGAGCCGGAGGGGGCAGCGGCGCCCGAGGAGAGAGCGCGGCCCCGGGCCTCATGTCACTCACCGTTTGAAATGCTCGATGATCTTCTCTTCCCGCACATTCTCCGGTAAGTTGCCCACCCAGAGGTGCCTGGTTTCCCGGACCATGCTGGGCGGTGTGCCGGCGACCGCTGGTGCTGGTTCCCCCTCGCCGGCTTCGTACGAGCCCGTCAGCGCCGGGAGGCGGGCGCCGAGGCGGCGGCGGCGGCGGCTGCGGCGGTGGCGTCGGCAGCGGCGGCGGCTCCTCCGGCTCCCCCCCGTGCAGAGACCATCCCTCTCCCCCAGGTTCTGACTCTCGGGCCTCGCAGCTCAGCTCTGCCGCCACCACACACCCGAAGCCGACCCCCGCGCTCCGGCGGCGCATGCGCCCGGGAGGCGGCGGGAGGGGGAGCGGGTAGGAGGGGCGAGCGAGACCCGGGCGGCAGCGACTACGACGGAGCTGGCGCTGTGGCAGCCGGCAGCTTCCCACCGGCGCGCGCGACCCGCCTCCCTCACCGCGGGCGCGCGCGCAGCCGCCCGACAGCCCGCCGAGGCTGAGACGCCGAGTTCCTCCCAGCCGATGCGCAGGCGCGCGGGGGAGGGAGGAACGCAGGGCCAGGAAGGAACGCTCGCGCGCTCGGTCCCGGTGCGCAGGCGCGCAGCACTCTGGTAGGGCGGGCGCCGTGTCAGGCCTCGGGCGCTGCGCTTGCAGTGGCAGGCATAGCCTCCAGCCCCTCGAATAGGGGTCCCAGGCACTGGCCTGGGGGAATAAAAGAGAGAAAGGGGGTTGGTATTCACAGCGCTGCGTGTCAAAGCGGCTGCCAAGGCTTCTCTCCTAGGAGAAGCCAGGACCTCTTCCCCTGCTCACCTTTGGCCAGCTTCTGGCGTTTCCGGGCACTTAGAGCCGCGCCTGCTTGGGAAAGTGTCAGAACAAGGCCGCCCTTCTCACGGCCCAGCAAAGCTGTGACGGCTTCAGAAACCCATCCCTCCCAAGAATCATTAGCTTGTAACATTAAGCAACTTTATTTTATATAGAATCTTGCGAAACCGTTTGCACGTTCTCTTTGCTGATCGTTATGGCATACCAGGAATAGAACTGAATGAAGCGAGACGGTTACATGTCTGATGGTGTTCCCCTCAGAGGATTTGCTATATAATTTAATATCTAAGCCGAGGAGGGGATTAGAACTCCAGCCTTTCCAGGCCTAAAAGCTTTTAAATTTTAAAGCCTACAGTTCAACATTTTAGTTTACAGAACCCCGGGGAAAACCCATAAAATTAAGGCAACAGTACTGAGTCCAGAAAAATGGAATTTTTTAGAACAGTCAGCAACTCAGCTTTCTTTTACATTTTCTATCTACAGAAATAAAATATCACAGGTGTAGTGCTTTAGGTACAGACCAGATTTTAAATATTCGATCTCATTCACTTTCTCCATAAATATTGATACAAACCAACTTATCATCAAACTGTGCTCTTTTGAATTGGAAAATATGGTCACCATAGTAAATAGCACTAATATATGGGGTCACCTGTGCATAAATTGTTTCTTTAATTCCACAAATGGTAAAGCTCCAAGTAGTTTTTTTGTTTGCCATATAGTTTAACATAAGCTTCTTAATGATGTGTCAGAGAGTCGCATCAACTCTTTTTGTATTTGGTTTAATAGTCTATATACTAAAACTTGATCTCAGCAGGTCTGCTCAACTGAGATCGTCTCTCTTCCTCTCTCAGGATGTTAGAAGGCTAAGCAAGCCCCTGTGTTACTTACACAGTTACAACAATTACAGAACAAGACGTGCTATAGCTCAGGTAATAACTTTACCATCCATTGAAATAATTTTTGGAATTTTGACAAGTTACTTCTAAAAATTCTAAATTCTGAGCCAGGTAATTTAATTTTTTTCTATGCTATTTTTCTGGCTTATGTTTACATTTTCTATTTCAACACACTTTTTTGTGGGGGGTGGGGGTGGCCAGTAACAGGCAGAAACAGAAAGAGGTGGTTTAGAAAAGTTAGAAAAAGCACCACCACAATAATGGCACTCATTCATAATTCAGTTAAGGCCTTTAATGCCACCACAGAGGTTGACCTTGTCTTCATGCAAATCAGAGTCATTAAATGATATGGAAATTTTTGTTCTTGAAAATAGTATGGAATTGATTCCTCAGTAAAAGTGAAAGCAAATCAACCTACATTCAGATGTAGGATTAGCCATTTACATTTGCCACAACTATCACATAAGGAGTGTCAGGCCAGTGCACTGTTACCTAAACTCATGAACTTCATAGTTCTGTATATGTGGCTGCAGTTAGTGTTGAACCGATAGGCATTTTTCCACAAAGCATAAATTTCAATATTAGCAACCACAATTTGAAATACATTTAAAAATATTATGTAAATTACTCATTTAAAACCTGATAGGCGGGGCTTCCCTGGGGGCGCAGTGGTTAAGAATCCACCTGCCAAAGCAGGGGACACGGATTCAAGCCCTCGTCCGGGAAGATCCCACATGCCGCGGACCAACTAAGCCCTTGCACCACAACTACTGAGCCTGTGCTCTAGAGCCCTCAAGCCACAACTACTGAGCCCATGAGCCACAACTACTGAAGCCCACACACCTAGAGCCCGTGCTCAACAAGAGAAGCCACCACAATGAGAAGCCTGTGCACCGCAACAAAGAGTAGCCCCCTGCTCTGAGAAAGCCCGTGCACAGCAACGAAGACCCAATGCAGCCAAGAATAAATAAATAAATTTTTAAAAATAAATAAAGAGTCAAAAATTCCAGTTCCAATTTTGTCACTGGCTATACGGCCTAGGTAAAGTCAATTAAATCCTCAAAGTCTCAATACCCTTATCTGCAAAATGAGGATAAAAATATCTGTTTTCTCTACCTGGTAAGGTTGCTAGAAGTATCAAATGAGATAATATATGTAAAAGTATTTGGAAGTAACACAGCATAAAAATATGAATACTATTAAGTTGACTGCTAATTTCATATGAATATCAAAAGTAAGCATCAGTTGAAGTTAAAAACATACCATGATCAATTTATAACATTTTCAGGATTATGGCCAGGTCTTATAATCAAATCAACATGCAGTGATTGCATATCAAGTACGAAGTTCCTTGCACTCTTTTGCTGACTTTTTCTGTTGCAAAACTCTTAATAACAACAAAACTGATAAGTACATGCCCTTTGCACAGCCCCAAATCAAGTGTTGGGTTTTCTCAGTGCTTTCATGTTTATTGGCAATGTATCAGGAAACACTGGGAAAGCTTTTCTTTGTTTCTGTCCTTGTTACAAATATTTACAAATTTTTTTCATAAGCATTTATTTTTGTATGTTTTCAATAGAAATACAACCCACTCTTATTCTGATTTTTAAAATTTAGTTTAACAATTAATAATTGACGCTCACTGAAAATGATCAAAAAGTAGGGTGTGATCTCCTCTCTCTTCTATGATAAATGGATGGTGAAGTGAATTTCCCCATTTGAGTGTGAAAGATCATTCAGAAAGGTGACATTAAAGCAGAGGCATTTGCAAAGTGGAATTAAAACAGATGTGTTGGGCTTCCCCGCTGGCGCAGTGGTTGAGAGTCCGCCTGCCAATGCAGGGGACACCGGTTCGTGCCCCGGTCCAGGAAGATCCCACATGCCGCGGAGCGGCTGGGCCCGTGAGCCATGGCCGCTGAGCCTGCACGTCCGGAGCCTGTGCTCCGCAACGGGAGAGGCCACAACAGTGAGAGGATCACATACCGCAAAAAAAAAAAGATGTGTTTTTAATCAGGTCTTATTTCACACTGTGAAGAGCACCTGTATTTAGCATGCTAGATGTGCTCAAAGAGTTCAGTCATGCATAATGGAAGCCGAGTTGGGGAAAGCATCTGAGCCTCAAACTCAGGCTCTGAATGCTAACCTAGCCAACAGAGCAGATAAATTACTATCACCATTTAAACAGGAGAACAGAATAGTTACCAGATATTTAACAAAAATTTTGTTACCAATCGAGTTCCACACTATTAAAATTGCACTGTTTCATGAGAAAACATATATTTAAAATATAAACACTGTTCCTAAAGGCATCATATAAAAATATATTAACTAGCTCTAAAATGATCAAAGACCCAACCACATGAGAACTTGTCAATATTAACAAACTCCTATTATTAGAATCAGGGTTTGTTTTCTGTTTTTTGCTTTTTCCTAAACAGTAGAAAATAAAACAGACAACACTAATATATTATTGTCAGAGTGTTTGACATCTTGCTAGTTCTGAGGGTCAACTAGTGAAAAAGACAGACCAGTCTATTAACGGATTTATTTTGATATAGCAGGCTCACTGTAGTGAAATTAGGCATACATAAATGATCAAAACGCCAATCAGTTGAATAGTATTAGCTAGCTAGTCCTTCTCGAAATAATTCTTTCAGCATAACACTTCATAATCTACTTTACTGTTCAATTCTCTAAGAAAGCTAAATAATTTATTCCACATTGTTTCTGGTTTTCCAGAAATGAATATAATGGCTGATATTTTCCTTTTTAAAAAATCAATTTTTATATTTCTACCATTTCCTTGGAAAGTTGCTAAAGGTAACTTTCTTCCTTCTATGAGGAAATACTGCTAATATACCTAATATTTATTTTTTTTAACTTTCTATTTTATATTGGAGTATAACCGATTAACAGTGTTGTGATAAGGACTACCCTGGTGGAGCAGTGGTTAAGAATCCACCCGCCAGTGCAGGAGACACGGGTTCGAGCCCTGGTCCAGGAAGATCCCACATGCTGCAGAACAACTAAGCCCGTGCACCACAACTACTGAGCCTGTGCTCTAGAGCCCGCGAGCCACAACTACTGAAGCCCATGCACCTAGAGCCTGTGCTTCGCAACAAGAGAAGCCACCGCAGTGAGAAGCCCGCGCACCGCAACAAAGTGTAGCCCCTGCTCACCAGGACTAGAGAAAGCCGGCGTGAAGCAAGGAAGACCCAACACAGCCAAATAAATAAATAAATAAATAATTTTAACTAAATAAATAAATAACAATGTTGTGATAGTTTCACGTACATAGCAAAGGGACTCAGCCATACATATACATGTATCCATTCTCCCTCAAACTCCCCTCCCATCCAGGCTGCCACAAAACTTTGATCAGAGTTCCCTGTGCTATACAGTAGATTATACCTAATAGTTAGAATTGTGAATACAATTTACTAATGTTTATGGCACTGAATAAAAGATAGACTGGAAGGATACTTGCAAATATTAATAATGGTAGTGCCTATGTGGTAGAATTCAATCTTTTTAAGTTCTTATTCATCTATATTTTCTAAACTTTTATTTGGTTAACATATATTGCTCTTATAATTAGAAAAAGTTACAGTAAAATGAGCTGGAAGTCAGCATCGGGGTTACTTTAGTTTAGGGCTCCTCTGAAATGCTGATACTTCACTACATTAAATCAACATATTTATGTTAACAGATCCCTCGTGAACAAAACGTTATTATTCTCTATGTTAATTCAGAGAGTTCATTCAACCTTTTAAAAGTCTACTACTAATCCTCATGTGAGAAAAAACTCAACCTCTTCATTACAAATGATATACAATAGCAAAAACACCCCAGGTCTAAGAGACTGTCACTTAAACATCAGGAAGTCAGCAGAATACACATAATGCAAATCAAGGCTAGTATTTAATTCAGAGAAGACTATGAAAGTGCACTTGATGGAATCTCAAAAACAATAATACCAAATAAAATATATTTAGTAACTTATTACATGTGTCTTGACATTTTCAGACTTCGGGTGTTAAGCTCCCCTACTGCTCCTCTGAAAGCCTTGCTCTAGTTTGAAGTAGAGAATTCAAAACATCATGAACTTGTTCCAAATATATTTTAAAACTGTTTCTGGGCTTCCCTGGTGGTGCAGTGGTTAAGAATCTGCCTGCCATGCAGGGGGCACGGGTTTGAGCCCTGGTCCGGGAAGATCCTATGTGCCGCAGAGCAACTAAGCCTGTGCACCACAACTACTGAGCCTGCTCTCTAGAGCCTGCGAGCCACAACTACTGAGCCTCAGTGCCACGTCTACTGAAGCCCATGCGCCTAGAGCCCATGCTCTGCAACAAGAGAAGCCACCCAATGAGAAGACTGGGCACTGTAACGAAGAGTAGCCCCGGTTCGCCACAACTAGAGAAAGCCCGCGCGCAGCAACAAAGACCCAACGCAGCCAAAAATATAAATAAATAAATAAATTTATTTTGTAAAAGAACCTGTTTCCATTTTAATTAAATTATTTCTATTTAATAGTAATGCCCTTTATTTATTTATTTTTGGCTGCATTGGGTCTTCCTTGCTGCGCGCAGGATTTCTCTAGTTTCAGCGAGCAGGGGCTACTCTTCATTGCAGTGAATGAGTGGCTTCTCTTATTGCAGAGCACGGACTCTAGGCACACGGGCTTCAGTAGTTGTGGCATGTGGGCTCAGTAGTTGTGGCTCACAGGCTTACTTGCTCCGAGGCATGCGGGATCTTCCCGGACTAGGGCTCGAACCCGTGTCCCCTGCATTAGTAGGCAGATTCTTAACCACTGTGCCACCAAGGAAGTCCCAGTAATTCTTCTTTAAATCACGTAACTGCTTCAATATTTTGCTATTAATCTTCAGGATGGTAATGACTGCTAATTTTACATAATATTCCATAATTAGACACTTGAAACCTTTGGCTTAAAATAAAACCACATTCTGTTTAAAGGCTAGGTAGGACATGATGCATTTCTGAGTTAAATGCTGGAATTATTTTTAAATGTATATTTAAAAATTAAATTTCAGTATTTTGATAAAGGAGGTAATAGAATTTTTTCAGGCTATATACTACAAATGTCCTAGGAACCATCCCTTACAGTTTTATTTGGAAAATTCTTTGGCTGAGAAGCATTCCCCTCAAGATAACTCTCTTATTTATTTATTTATTTATTTTTGGCTGCGTTGGATTTTCGTTGCTGCGCCTGGGCTTTCTCTAGTTGCGTTGAGTTGGGGCCACTCTTCGTTGCAGTGCGCGGGCTTCTCATTGCAGTGGCTTCTCTTGTGAAACACGGGCTCTAGGCGCGCGGGCTTCAGTTAGCTGTGGCACGCAGACTCAGCTTCTCCGCGGCATGTGGGATCTTCCCAGACAGGGCTCGAACCCGTGTCCCCTGCTTTGGCAGGAGGATTCTTAACCATTGCGCCACCGAGGAAGTCCCAAGATAACTCTCTTTGATGATAGGAGATTAACTTAAAATGTTTTTTCTAAGAAAACAGAACCAGCAAGAGTCACAACTAAAGATTTCACTGTATACTGTTAGCTGGTGGGAGGGGCGCGGTGAGACAACTAATAAAAGGGGTTTGTGTTTTGCCCACCCCCACAAGATAATTTAAACACACACCCAAGCCTAAACCCTTTACTTAAAAAACATTCACCCGGGGCTTCCCTGGTGGCGCAGTGGTTGAGAGTCTGCCTGCCGATGCAGGGGACACGGGTTCGTGCCCCGGTCCGGGAAGATCCCACATCCCACATGCCGCGGTGCAGCTGGGCCCGTGGGCCGTGGCCGCTGAGCCTGCGCGTCCGGAGCCTGTGCTCCGCAACGGGAGAGGCCACAACAGTGAGAGGCCCGCGTACAGGAAAAATAAATAAATAAATAAAAAAGATAGTGCTTCTTAGCCCCAGCGAGCCTATTTAAAAAAAAAAAAAAAAAATTCACCGGAAAAAGTGGCTTTAAACTAGGTTACTTTTGTTCTCCATAGTTTTCAATTTAAATACATTGTTTCCCTCGAGATCAGTTTCCCAAGATTCTAATTATTAGATAGCACATAAGAACTTTGATTTTATGCCTATCTAAAATTGCAAAACGTACATACTCAAATTTTTCTTCCCCTTTTTAAGTAGCGTTATCCTTATTGTAGGAAGTTTGTCTTTAAATACTCTCATTAACCATAATTTGTTAAGGCAGAATCTCTAACAGAAGTTCTACAAACTCAAGGGACTCTTGATCTGGTCATTTCCAAGCCTCAAATGACAGTATAGCCTTGTTAGCAGGGGTAGAATTCTATTGCTTGCTAGAACTTCAACGGCCCTGAGATAGCTGAGAGTTCCTGCTAGTAATCTGGCACCAACTCAAAATTCCCACCAGGAAGAAAGATCTCCCTGAGGTAGGACCCACTGAGTGGCTCCGCCCATAGCGATGACCTGGACTGACCTCGGGCTCGGCGTGGTCAATGGCTCCCTAGCACCTGTGGGCGAGTTAGCAGGTGCTCACGACGATAAAATGCCAAATTGCAACCGCCACGTCAGTCTTTTGGAGCCCCGAAAGGTGCCTTTTTCGCAAACAAGCTCCCTCTTTTAAACCTTACATCTCTGAGGCTTTGAAGGTACGTTACACGGCTAACGAATATAGGAAGACAATTACTCCACTGGGGAAACGAAGGTACTTCAAAAGGAAGAGTGGCAAGGAAACAAAGCTCAGACTGGAAAAGTGGCAAGCCTCCATGCCCTGCCAAGACGACCTTACTTAACCTTCTGGATTTCAAAAACAGGGTTGGGTGGAAGTGGATTACATGGCAAGGTAAAGAGCTTGGTGGGGGGGGGGGGCCGGTTAAGAACCTACAACTCTGGCAGTAATTTCCATCACACTCCTAAAGGAAGAGAAACGGAGAACAAAACAATAGGCACCTTAAGAGAGTAAATGCGGTTACTATGGTTACCACGCTCCAAGCTCAATTCTGCAAATGGAGACAGAGCGGTACGCCAAGGCCCTTTCTTTGTCTGTATCCTTACACGGAGGACCAACCCAGCAGCCAGCCCCGCCAGCCCGAGCAGAGGCTGGCGTCGAGGACCAAGGGCAGCGTACCAAATAAAGAACACCTTTATTTTGGCTCAGTAACCAAGAACTGCAGGCAGTTCCTGATGGAAGCCAGCGCGGCCATCACCCAGTCCTTCGGCCAGGGCTGTTTCCCCCACTTGGGAGAAAGTTCCAACACACTCCAGTCACCGATTCCAGTCTGGGGTCCTAGCACAGGCAGGAGTGGAAGGGGGCCAACGAGACACGGTGCAACCTTAGCCCTGAGACACAAAGGGAAGGCCAATCTCCAGGAAACCCGCGGGACGTAATTAATAACCCCTCAAGAGGCTACAGTTTCCGCGAGGGGAAATAGAGGACACAGTGAGTAGGGCACAACCGAAGTGTTCAGACGCACCTCACCATCAAAGACACTACCACAAGCTGCGCGGAAAAATCGCGGCCAAGACAACCCAGTGCGCAGGCGCGCGGAGCAGCGACTCCGGAGCCTTGGGCCTGCCCCTCCCCCACTACTCTCAAAAGGGCAGGGGAGTTGGCTCAACGCGCTTGCGCAACGACGGAACGTTGGGGGAGGGGAGAAAAACCTATTCCCTTCATTGTGAGAGAACCGCCCCGCCCCTCAAGGCGAGCGCGCGCGCGCACACCTGCGACTCTCACACTCGTACACTCGGGCGTTGAGCTAGCCGCCCAGGGCGTCGCGCATGCTCCGGGAGGAAGGTGGTGTCGGAGCCTACGGCTTTTTGCTGAGTTTCCCTGAGAAGTTTCTGGAAAGACGGAGCTCGGAGGAAGCTGGGGGATGGGGAGCGCAGGGAAGCGAGCGTTTGAGAGAAAGAAAAGCGAAAAATCCAAAGCACACCGCCACCACCCTGCCTCCATCAAGCCACGACCAAGGCAAAGCCCAAGCCCACCGAGACCCTTACGCCAGGGGAAATAGCATGGGGACCACAGCAGCCGCTCCTTCCTGTACCTGTGCCCAGCCCCCGAGGCCCCTCACCACAGGGAGAAGGGAGAGGGCAGGGGGGAACGATGAAAAACCTAAAATGCTCACTGGGTGTTTGCGTGGTGGAGGGAAAGCCGACATCCGCGCTCTGGAGCTGCCCGCGCACGATGGGCCACCAGCGGCTCTTCGCTGCGCTCTCGGGTGTGGGCTCAGTGCGTTGGGGTTCGACGTGGCTGCTGAAGGAGTGGTCTGGGGCTTTGGCCCCTGGTTCCTTAGTTCCCCCTCATTTGGGGGCCTCTTTGATCACCCCTTTCCTCTCTTTACTTTGGTGACCTGGAGCTAAAGTTGCGAGTGTGGAGACCCTAGGAAAGGTTGCTCCCTCCCCGCGCCCGGCCCGAGGGGCGTCCTGGGCGGGCAAGGGTCGCCCGGCAGGTGTGCCACGCTCAGTTCTTTCCAGTTTGTACCCCCTTAAGTAAGAGCCTCCTGAAGAGGGGCCCGTTTGGAAGAGCAGAGGCAGTCCAGGCATAAAGCCGCTGCGTCGTTTGGACTCGAGGCGGGGTGGCGGACCGTGCTGCCCGGCGGGGCGCCGCGGGGAGGCCGTGGTGTCTCCGTGGGGCTAGGGAGGCACGCCGAGGCCTCCGACTGCCATCAGGAGAAAGCTCGGCCTGGCATTGCTGCGCTGTGGGGGAGGGGTCCGCGGCGCCTTTCATTTCTCCGCCTGGGCCCGCTCGGGCTGCCATTTTGTGGTGTGGCCGCCATTTCGCGGAGGGGCGGGGCCGGCGAACACGCGGGGGCTGCCTCCGGCAGCGAAGGCGGGCGAATTTCCTTTGTTCTTCGCCTCTGGGCTCGGGGCTCGGCTCGAGCAGTGCCGCGACCCGCCCCGGACACGCGCCGGGTGCGCGCGGCGTGTGAACCTCTGGAAAGCTCCGAGAGCCGTGCACGGAGGAGTCCCGAATTCTTCCTGCTCTCTAAGCCCTTGAAAAGTGGGACTGCTCACCCCCACCCTTGCAATGTGAAAGGGATCGATTTTACAAGGCAGCGCTCCGAACTGGAGCGTGGGAAGCTGTAATTTCACCCTGAGAGTGAAGGCGTTTTCTGCAGCCCTGTGCTGCCGGGGGTACTAAGCCCGCTGGAATGCCGTGCCTTGAATCACAGTGGCGTTCCGCAAATAGAAGTTAAAACTGCGGAGCTGGGAGACCCAACAAAGGTGCTAAACGCCAGTGTAACCGAGAGGTTGGTCTCTTTAAAAAAAAAAAAAAAAAGTAGTGTCTTTGGAGGGCTGTCAGCTGCAGGAGAAACGAGACGTTGCTTTTCATTGGCTGGCTGTGAAGCACGCACTGCGCAACTATTTTCAGATCAGGTTTTATAGCCTATTATTTATATCTGAGCTATAAACTGGAACAATAGATTGGAATGTCTTATTTCTGTCTGTTGAGAATATCTTCCATTTAACTTCTTTTTAAAATCCTTTGTGAGTATGTGAATAACAAATTGACTCAATAAAATCTCCGTTCTGTGCCTTCCAGTATCATTTGAAATCCTGAAAGAGCTATTTTCCTGATTTCAAGGGACATATTTAAATATGAATCTCGGCATTGTTAATCTTAACTTTGCGACTCGAATCAACAAAGCCAGGAAATTCAACAGTAATGCTGCTGAATTTGTCTTCTAGACTTGCTTTGTGTACAAGGTATTTTTGTTTAACTTTTTTTTTTTTTTCCACAGTAGCCTGAGTTCATAATTTAGCCAGGCTTTTCTGGCTCAAGTTTTTTGGTGTCACAGCTACAGTAGGTTGTTCTTTCTTCTTCTTCTTCTTACTACGTTTAATTATAGGCGGTTATCTGTTTCAGTAATAGGGGGGTTAAGCTATAATGATAGGATGGAAATGTAAAAAATACATTTGTTGTTGAGGGAACAGATCAGGATTTGATGGCTTCCAGATGAAAGAAGTGTCTGAGGAGTGGATGTTAGATTCCAAATTTTATTTCAGTTCCAGTATGACTAAAAGCACTGCACAGAGTTTTGATTTTTTATACCCAAGATATCTATAAAGCAGAATACTGTACATTCTTTTCGTTGTGAGAGTTTATGAAACATTTTTTTTCTTTTTTAAATTTAATTTTTATTTTATATTGGGGTATAGTTGGTTTACTGAAATGTATATTTTTTTATTTATTTACTTATTTATTTTTGGCTGTGCTGGGTCTTCGTTGCTGCACACGGGCTTTTTCTAGTTGCAGCGAGCGGGGGCTAGTCTTCGTTGTGGTGCGCAGGCTTCTCATTGCGGTGGCTTCTCTTGTTGTGGTGCACGGGCTCTAGGCACGCAGGCTTCAGTACTTGTGGCACGTGGGCTCAGTAGTTGTGGCTCCCGGGCTCTAGAGCGCAGGCTCAGTAGTTGTGGCGCACAGGCTTACTTGCTCCGGGGCATGTGGGATCTTCTCGGACCAGGGCTTGAACCCGTGTCCCCTGCATTGGCAGGCGGATTCTTAACCACTGCGCCACCAGGGAGGTCCCTGAAATGTGTTATTTTTAAATGCTGTTACTTTTTGCCTACACAACCAAAATTAAATAGTATGAAACTATTAGTTTTATTGGGAAATTAGAATATGGTATCCTAATAATGCCAACAAAATATCATGCCCCTAATTAGCCAAGCGGTTGAAATTCAGAGAATGATTGCACAACCTTTCTTTCACTTTGTACAGACATAGAAGTATGTTTAAACAATTCTAATTCGAGTTTTTTTAATTTATAAAACGAGTACTTATTTCACATCTTTAGCTATTACATTTAACACAAAAGCACATCCTTTTTTACACAAAAATGTTTGCAATTCGTATTTTTTTTTGCACTCATCCCATTCATTTTATTTATTTATTTTTGGCTGCATTGGGTCTTCGTTGCTACACGTGGGCTTTCTCTAGTTGCGGTGAGCAGGTGCTACTCTTCATGTGGTGCGCGGGCTTCTCATTGTCGTGGCTTGTTGCAGAGCTCAGGCTCTAGGCGCGCAGGCTTCAGTAGTTGTGGCTGTGGCGCACGGGCTTAGTTGCTCTGCGGCATGTGGGATCTTCCCAGACCAGGGCTCAAACCCGTGTCCCCTGCATTTGCAGGCGGATTGTCAACCACTGTCCCACCAGGGAAGTCCCGCAATTCGTACATTCTTAAGAGTAGGTAGTATCTATGTATGTACTATATGATTCCAACTGTATCCTAGAAAAGGCAAAACTACGAAGACAGTAAAAAGATTAGTGGTTGCCAAGGGTTAGTGTAAAGGGATGAATGAGTAGGCAGAGCAGGGGCTTTTTAGGGCAGTGATACAGTGGTGGATATGTGTCATTATATGTTTGTCAAAACCATAGACTTACAGTACCAAGAATGAACCCTAATGCAAACTGTGGACTTTGGGTGATGATGTGTCACTGTATGCTCATCAAATGTAACAAATTTACTGCTCTGATGTGGGATGTTGGTAGTTGGAGAGGCTGTGTGTGTGGAGGGCACGGGGCATATAGGAACTCTGTACTTTTTGCTCTATTTTGCTGTGAACCTAAAACTGCTCTAAAAAATGGTTAACTTAAAAAGTGACATCACTTAAAAAAAAAAAGTAGGTAGTGTCTTGCACTGTTCACTTCTCCCTTATGACCAATGCCATACATTTGCAAAACAGTCGAACAGAAATACAGGAATAACTCTCCTCCCCATTCTCCCCTTCTCCTATTGTTGGCCTCAAAACGTTTTCCAACTTTTCATAGTCTCATAATCTGCCCCAGGAGTGAAAATACTTTTGTATATGTAGTCCTGGGTCTCTTCACTTTGTCAAAGCAGGCAGGACTAGTGAATTCCAGGATTACCAATCCATTGTTCCTTTAGTTTTTCTTTCTTATTCTAAAACAGGTTTTGAATTAATTTGTAGCAGTTTGTGTTCCCCGAAAGAAATGAAGTGTTAACCAAAACCTTTAATTATACCCAGATCCTTAAGACAGCCGGTGTAGAATTGAAGTGGTATGTGCTAGGCCTCTTTGGCTCATGCCTTTGATTTTATTTTTTGGCATTTGGTGAAGCTTGTGTGCAACTTTTCTAAACAACATATAGAAATATTAAATATCTCTATTCATTGTTCCAGGAAAGGATAGCTTTTCATGTCAAACTCTGGCATAGAAGCAAATCTAAAACAATAATAACCTTTTCCTGGAAAAGATAAATGATCTTCTTTAAAGACTTCAGTAATATGAGAAGTTTTTCAAAATATTTTTGGCTGTAGTTAAGCACTCCCACATGCTGTAATAGTCTTTTCCCTTCTGAGGCAAAACTGAGAAGCTCAGCACTTCAGAAGTACTGGAGTTCAAAGAACAAATCCTTGCAGCCAACAGTATATTTTTTAGAAAAATAGAAATATATCTCTACAAATTAAAAATACTCCTGGGCTTCCCTGGTGGCGCAGTGGTTGAGAGTCCGCCTGCCGATGCAGGGGACACGGGTTCGTGCCCCAGTCCAGGAGGATCCCACATGCCGCGGAGCGGCTGGACCCGTGAGCCATGGCCGCTGAGCCTGTGCGTCCGGAGCCTGTGCTCTGTGGTGGGAGAGGCCACAGCGGTGAGAGGCCCGCGTACCGCAAAAAAAAAAAAAAAAAAAAATACCCCTGAACAGCCCAACATTTGTTTGTCCTGCCAGAGTATATATGGTCATCCCTAAAACAAGACAGTTGTGCAGATTACATGAAACCTGTAGGCTTATCATTTTGGCATCCCAGTTTAAATGGCCTAGCTAGACAATACATCAATAAGACTTCTAAAATCAGGGTCTTTACTCAACAAATAATTTTTGAGCATCACCCTTGTGCCAGATCCTATTCTAAATACTTAAGATACATTGCTGAATAAAACAAATACCTCTCATGAAGTTTATTGTGGGGGAGAGGGGAAGAAGAGGCAATAAATATAATAAAAAGGAAATTAAATAATAGCAGTAAGATGGTGAAATATAAAGATAAGAGAGAGGAAGCATGTGTTGGCATTTCAAATGGGGCAACCAGGGTAGGCCTCAAGAAAATACTGAGACTTGAAGGAGCTAAGGGAGCAAATATATGGATATCTTTGATATCTTTCTTAGATATGGATATCTAGGGAAGAGGTTCCAGGGAGAGGGAACAGCAAGTCCACAGACCCTGAGGTAGAAGCATGACGGGCACATGAAAAACAGCAAGGTAAACCAGTGTGGCTGAAACAGAATGAGCAAGGGAGCAAGGGAGAGAGTATAAGATATGATGGGTGTCAAAGAGGTAAAGGGAGTGAGAGGCAGACCTATACTACCTGGTAGGCCATAGCAGGAACACTTTGGCTTTTAATTGGTGAGGTGTTGCATGATATGACTTAGGTTTTGAGAAGCATTGAGAATAAGAGATGAAGGATAGGGGCTTCCCTGGTGGCGCAGTGGTTAAGAGTCCGCCTGCCAATGAAGGGGACACTTGTTCGAGCCCTGGTCTGGGAAGATCCCACATGCCGCGGAGCAACTAAGGCCTTCCGCCACAACTACTGAGCCCACGCACCTAGAGCCCCTGCTCCACAACAAGAGAAGCGACCGCAATGAGAATCCCTCGCACCGCAACGAAGAGTAGCCCCTGCTTACCGCAACTAGAGGAAGCCCATGCACAGCAACGAAGACCCAGTGCAGCCAAAGATAAAATAAATTAATTTTAAAAAAAAAAAGATCAAGGATAGAAGCAGGAACCTAGAAAGGAGGCTCTTTCAGTAACCCAAATGAAAAATAAGAGAGCTTTATTGACTAAGGGATCCTGGATATATTTTGAAGGTAAATCCAAGAAGACTTTTTGATGGATTGAATACAGAGTTCATAAAAGGTGTCAAGGATGAGCCTGAGGTTTTTCACCTGGGCAACTAGAAAGATCAAGTTGCAATCATCTGAAATAGGAAACACTAGACAGAACAATTATCCAGGGGAATATTAAGAGTTCAGTTTTGGACGTGTTCAATTTGAGATATGTATTAAATATTCAAATGGAGACATTAGGTAGGCTGTTGGATATGAGTCTACTTCAGGATGAAGTTCTGAAGATATATTTTACATATATATATATAATGCATAATCGTGTATACGTGTGTATTTGGGAGTTGTCACCATATAAATGGCATTTAAAGTCTGAAACTGAATGACATCACCAAGAGAGTAAGTTTAGATACAGAAGGAAAGAGAACCAGGAAAGCCCTGAGGCATTTCTCACTTAAGAGGTCTCAGAAGAAAGGAACTTGCAGAGCAACTGAGTAGGAACAAACCAGTTAGGCAGGAGGAAAACCAAGAGATGAATAGTGTCCTGGAATTCAGGTGAAGAAAATATCTGAAGGAGGAGGAAGTAATCAACTGTGGAATGCTGCTGAGAGGTTAGGGTGAGGCCTGAGAATTGACTCTTGGAGCAACGTGGAGGTCACTGGTGATCTTGGCAAGAGCAGTTTTAATGGAGCAGAGGGAACCAAAGCTTGATTGGACTGGGTTGAAGAAAAAAAATTAGTATATGAAGTCTGACCTTTGGAAAAGTACTACAGTGGACTTGGAGAGAAAGATGCCAGGGACTATGATGATAAAAAGTACTGTCAGTTTCAAAAAGTTCCTGGATCAGTGCAAGAATCAGAAACTCAAAACCTTTAGGCTTTTGGAAGAATTATTACACTCTCAAGATATGGCCTGCTGCTAGCCTCTGTTCCATAATGATCTGAGTAATACACGATTTCTTTGGGAAAGAATACTATCTTAAAATATCTGAAAATTCTGAACTTGGAATTTGGTCAGTACTTAGAAGAATTTGGTTAGTAGGACAAAGAATCTAGTAGAGAGATTTTCCTGGAATTTATATAAGTATTGATACTCACCAGTGGTCTGAGGCGATTCAGCCAGCCAGTCATGCAGTGCTTAGAGATGCAACAAGGCAGACTTTACCCTGGTTTCTCAAGTGTATACTTCAATAATTGCTGATGACTTTGCAACTTTTGTTGGACTTCTGTAAAAGTATTAGAACAATGATGACAAACTGACTCCATCACAAGAATGGTAATGCCCTAGAAGTTAAGTGCCCAGAAGTTTCCTTTTAACAGGTTTTCTCCATCTGTCATATTGGAGCCTGCTGTAGTTCCCCAATGAACAACAGTTAACTAGTTTTGCTACATGCTTTATTTGAAATGTGTTTATCATCCTGGGCTCAAGCTCCACCTTCAGAATCTTGTGTTCTGATAAATACAGACGTTCAAATTTTTACTTTCAACTGTATTACTTAATCATTCCTTATTGGAGCCTGTGATAAAATATAAAGTATTATGTATATTTTATCCTGAAACATTTATGCTTAATAATTGTTGAAACAATTTCTACTTATGAAGTCTAGCTCATTATGTAGTTTATATTTTCTAGTTACTCTCTTGTACTAGCACAGACTATACTTCCATCAATTCATACTGATTTGTACTGGTAAGTGATTCATTCAGGGGTTGAAGGGAGACTGTCTCCCTAGAATGGAATATCAGAATTCCAGGGATTCTGATATGTCTGCTTTGTAGGACTTTTCTCATACCTCCTGAGAATCCCTGATGTGGAACTTAAAATATAACTGAGGAACAAAAGACCACTTCCTTAACAAACCAGTTAGTTGACTTGAGATGTATTTCTGATGGTATGAGTGCATCAATTGCTGGTGTGGAGGATATGTCATGAAAAATCGACTTCCTTGGAAGGTCCAAGAATACTTTTTTTTTTTTAAAAAGATATCTCATTTCTTACTTTGAAAAACTGTAGCATCGGGCTTCCCTGGTGGGCTTCTCCTGTGCTCCGCAACGGGAGAGACCACAACAGTGAGAGGCCCGCGTACCGCAAAAAAAAAAAAAAAAAGGAAAGAAAAAGTGTAGCATCCATTGTATTGGAGAAATTGAAACTATATGTGCAAATATTATGCTGGATGTTTCTAACCACTGGTTACAGTTCTCCCTTTTGGAGAAATATAAAACCAGTTATTTTTGTTTGTTTGTTTGTTTTTTGCGATACGCAGGCCTCTCACCGCTGCGGCCTCTCCTGCCATGGAGCACAGGCTCCAGACGCGCAGGCTCAGTGGCCATGGCTCACGGGTCCAGCCGCTCCGCAGCATGCGGGATCCTCCCGGACCGGGGCACGAACCCGTGTCCCCTGCATCGGCAGGCGGACTCTCAACCACCGCGCCACCAGGGAAGCCCAAACCAGTTTTTTGTTTGTTTGTTTGTTACAAGTCCTCTGAATATTCAAACTTACTTATCTTCATGTGAAACATTCCTAGTTCATTTATTCTGCATCTGTTCCATAAATACTTATTTGACTTATAAATTAGAGAATGGGAGCAGTTTGCTGTGAAAGAAGAGAAGATAAATGGAGTGGTCACTGGTAAGGGGGAATGGCTGGGGGAAATAGGATTGAGAGAAGTTTGTTTTTATTTTATTTATTCTTTTTCTTTTTGGCCTCACTGCGCGGCTTGCAGATCTTAGTTCCCCAACCACGGATTGAACCCACACCCTCGGCAGTGAAAGTGCGGAGTCCTAACCACTGGACCGCCAGGGAATTCCCGAGAAGTTTGTTTTTAAGGGGGAAGAAATTTCAATACTTTCTTTTTTAAGACTTATTTTATGTATTTATTTTTGGCTGCGTCGAGTCTTAGTTGCAGCGTGTGGGATGTTTCGTTGCGGCACGCAGGCTTCTCTCTAGTTGTGGCATGCAGGTTTTTTCTCTCTCTAGTTGAGGCGCATGAGCTCAGTAGTTGTGGCACTCGGGCTTAGTTGCCCAGCGGTATGTGGGATCTTAGTTCCCTGACTAGGGATCGAGCCCACTTTTCTCCATTGGAAGGAGGATTCCTAACCACTGGACCACAAGGGAAGTCCCAAGGAATTGACCTTAGCTGGGAGTATAAAATAGTTGATCTAGTGAAAGACCAGAAGCTGGAATGTATGGGAGCAAATGCTGGTGAGCAAGTCTGTACAAGAAATGTCACTACTGTACTAAGAGACAGAGTCGAGATAAGTACGTTTTCCATGCTCCGTTTTTCCAACTGAGGATGGGAGCAGTCAAAAGGTTTTGGATTTACTTTCTATGGTCTTGGGCAAATCACAAACATTTTTTGCAGGCTCTTGGTGTGTTTTATATTCCACTGAATGGTCATTATCTAAAAGAGTGTCTGGCAAACAGTAGCCATTCAATAAATATTCATTGAATTAATTTTTGGAAATTAATCTGTTAAAGAACTGTACTATGTATGCCATACCTACCCCACAGGGTTGTTCTAAAGACCCAATGAAATGAGAGAGTGGATGTAAAAGTAGTTTACAATCTGAGAAATGCTATTGAAATCCAAGGTATTATGTTAGAAAGAGTTGGAGTAAAGTCCACTGAGTTTTTGACTCCTTAAATGAGAAATACAATATAAATATGGAAACAGAGTCATTGTTAAGTTGGATTTTTTTTCCTTTGAGGGATATACCAAGACCTAAAGATTCTGTCAACTGGTTTGAAATTCAAAGGTGGAATACAACCTTTGTATTTGAATTTGTAAAATAGGATTTGATCCTATAAACCATGTATCATTACAGAACTGACAAAAATATACAAAGCCCAGAAAACCAAAACCATCTAAGTCAATTAGCTTTATGCAATGTCGTAAATTAAGTTCCAAGTTATATTTACAATACTGGGCATATGAGTGGTATAATACCTCTCTTTTTCTTTTCTTTCTTCCTGTCTTTGTTTCATTTTCTGGTAATTTATAATTTCCAAAGAAAATACAGTATTGGAGTTGTGGATTTACTTTTCCAGGTAAAAGAAAAAAGGTTTAAACATAATGATATTTCTGCTGAGAATTTCTTAACATACTCCAAGTACACCAGACTATTTTCATGATAATTCTATATGGTCTTCCCACATTATAGGACTGATTTGGACCAGAGTTGTGACTGAAAAAAAAAAAAAAAATCCCGTTCATTTCATTTCCATTTTCTTATCATTCCAGGGACTAAAGTAAGTAATACACTTAATTGCTAGAGTTTGAAAGCAATTTCCCATATGCTGAAGTTTTATTCCTAGGAGAATCCCTAATCTTTGGTCCTGGTGGAATACCTGCAAGGAGAGTGAATCAGCTCATGCCATCATTTTCAATTTTTCATCATTATCTCTGGTGATTAGATATTACATAATTAACCAAGGTCATACAGGAGGATTCAGTGGAGCACTTTAGGATTACATTTAGGAATTAGACATTAGGAACTCATTGGGATTCCTATAAGTGTTTTTAAGTATTGCAGTATTGGGATGCTTAATTAGGCTACCAGCTAGTTCCTGCTGTTACCCAGCACCAGGCCTTTTAGGATTACTTAGAAAACATGCTCAGTTCTCAGAAAATCTCAGAAGTCAAGCTCAGGCTGCGGAAAATATTTGCTGAGTAATACAATTCAGTCCCCTTCCCTGTAAAGTCGGAAGTGCCATATGTGTTTTTCTAAGTAGCCCCACCAGATTTCTTCCAGGCGTGATTATGTGTCATGAAACTAACCATCCTGCCTCTGAGGATTTATGCATCCTTACGACGTGATAGTCTGCCTATACGGGTTCCTGTGGCCCAGTTCTGGGTCACGTTGAAAGACTGTGCCACCTGGTCTTAACCTACTTTTGTTTTCCCCTGACACCTCAGTAAACAACAGTGGTGACATCCACAAAATATATCTGCCCCCACAGTAACACCAGTCCATCTTGCATCTTGCCCAGGGCACCTTTTAATCTGAAGGATCTTACAGCCCACTGCAAATTTTTTTTTTTTCTTTTTTTTTTGCGGTACGCGGGCCTCTCGCTGTTGTGGCCCCTCCCATTGCGGAGCACAGGCTCCGGACGCGCAGGCTCAGCGGCCATGGCTCACGGGCCCAGCCGCTCCGCGGCATGTGGGATCTTCCCGGACCGGGGCACGAACCCGTGTCCCCTGCATCGGCAGGCGGACTCTCAACCACTGCGCCACCCGGGAAGCCCTGCAAATATTAATGATACTTCATAAATACCTCATAGATACTAGGCTGTAAGCCTCACTAGACACATTTTATGATTAGCATCCCCCAAATGAAGAGATGGAACCCCTTCTTCAGCCCACTCAGAACGAGGACAAATCTGGGTCATGAGCACAGCTCCACTCGCCTACTTAAAACTGTCCCTAGGGCTCGAGGAGAACTAATTTCCACTCCATGTTCCCCCAATACTCAGAAAATAGATTTTTTTTTTTTTAATGTGTGGGTGCTTTTCTCTTAAATGCCTACCTTTGTTTCGCTGCTGATTTGGCTTTTTTTTTTTTTTTTTTTTTGCTGTACGTGGGCCTCTCACTGTTGTGGCCTCTCCCGTTGCGGAGCACAGGCTCCGGACGCGCAGGCTCAGCAGCCATGGCTCACGGGCCCAGCTGCTCCGCGGCATGTGGGATCTTCCCGGACCAGGACACGAACTCGTGTCCCCTGCATCGGCAGGCGGACTCCCAACCACTGCGCCACCAGGGAAGCCCTGATTTGGCTTTTGTTCTTTCAATTCCAGCTAGATGTGGAGATTTTCTGAGCGTGAACTCACCTTTGGCAATTTGTCCAAAAAAAAAAAAAACCTGAAAATGTGTTACATTTGCACTAGTATGTATGCATGTCATCATCAAAAGCAACTCAGGCCCTTTTTGACCTGCTTTCTTTTTTCCTTTTTTTTTTTTTAAAGTCGGGACAATATACTCTATTTTGGTTATTTCTTGGATAAGAGGTTGCACTCTGGAGTCACCTTAACCAGTGCTGCCCTCTCGAGGTTACAGATGCAGCCGCCCCTACTGAAACCTAGGTTAGGCCTGCGGGTGAGAAGGAGCAGATATGCAAGTAAAAGGACCAAGCAGACATTGTCATGATAAACTGAGAAGCTTTTGCTTTTATGTGATGGGGTAGTGAAAAGAACACTTAACGGGGCACCGCTGAGTTCTCATTTAAGCCACTGGCAGACTGTGTGATCTCAGGCCCGTCGTTTCTTTGTGCCTCAATTCCCTACCAATAGAATGGGAACGACTGGTCAGTGCAGGAGTCAGCCAACATTTCCTGTAAAAGAGCTTGGTGGGTCATTTGTCACTGTGGCAACTCTGTCGTTGTAGCTCAAAAGCAGCCATAGACAAAATGCATTCAAATGAAGGTGGAGGTGTTCTGAAAAAACTTTAATTTATGGACACTGAATTTTGAATTTCATATAACATTCACGTCATGAAGCATTATTCTTCATTTAGTTTTTTTAAACCATTTAAAAATGTAGAAACCATTTTTTTAGCTCTCAGCCCGTAGAAAAAAAACAGGCAGGAACTTCCCTGGTGGCGCAGTGGTTAAGAATCTGCCTGCCAATGCAGGGGACACGGGTTCGAGCCCTGCTCCGGGAAGGTCCCACATGCCGTAAAGCAACTAAGCCCGTGTGTCACAACTACTGAACCTGCGCTCTAGAGCCCACGAGCAGCAACTACTGAGCCCACGTGCCTCAATTACTGACACCCGTGCACCTAGAGCCTGTGCTCCACAACAAGAGAAGCCACTGCAATGAGAAGCCCGTGCACGACAACGAAGAGTAGCTCAGCTTGCCACAACTAGAGAAAGCCCGTGCACAGCAATGGAGAACCCACGCAGCCTAATTAATTAATTAAATTAAAAAAAAAAAAAAAAAAACAGGCAGTGAGCCAGATATGGCCCAGGGCTGAAGTTTGCCAACTTCTGGACTAAGTCATCTCAGAGACCCCTTCCAATACAATCTTTTACAATTTAAAAAGTTGACTTAGTTATAGTTCCTTTTCATTTCCTTTTCTTGAAGGATGGCCTAGTATATGCTCATTTCCTGTGACATGAGGGATGTTAGAAGACATCTTGTCCCCAAAAAGATGTCTGCCAACTTCACACTGGTCAGCCTCAAAGACTAGCAATTCTACTTCTAGAACTGCACTGACCAAGACTGTCCAAGCTACAAGTCGAATTGAGTACTTGAAATATGGCTAGTCCAAACTGCAATGTCCTTAAGTGTAATACGCACACCAGATTCTGAAGACTTAGAATTTAAACTGTCTCATTAATATTTTATATTGATTGTTTTAAAAATATTTTTGATAAATTAAAGATATTAATTTACTCTGTCCCTTTTTATTTATAAAATGTAGCTACTAGAAAATGTAACATACATGGCTGACATGTCTCTACTGAACAGCACTGCTCCAGAACGTTACCTGTTTCATTGATTTCAGATTTGTTTCACATTCAAATGCTATATTCTTGCATTTGCAGTCATACATTTAACTATCATCATTGTGTGGGTCTGGAAATGGAAGCTGGGGAGTCAAGATACACCTGAAAACATAAAGTTGGGGTGAGACAGAAGTAAGCTTCTCCCCACACATCCACTTTTTAAAGTCCTGACCCTAATATCTTGGAGTTCACATGACCACCTTCTTTAAGGAACAAGCACTCATCTGGAGGTCAGGAAAAATGGGTCTCAGCCTAACCTGTAGCTCACTAGGTAAAGGGTAAGGCATTTCACTAAGTTTCCTCATCTACAATATGAGAATAAAATAGATCCTCTGTACCCCCACAGAACTAAGAACATGTGTGAGAGTTTGTGAGCTCTACGATATCCCAACAGTGTCCAGAAAGCAAGTAGCAATGACAGGTAGCTGCTGCCTCTAGCCTCCCACTGACTAGCAGGCTGTACTCTTCGTTCAACTGCAGTGCTGCTGCTGCTGCTGCTGCTGCTGCGGCTGCTGCTGCGGCTGCCCTAAAATCTCCACAACCTGATTGGCAGTTACAGACCAAGGATCCACCCTTCCTTGAGTGACAGCTAATCCAAGCCTGCCAACTTTAGTTGTCCCAAGTCACATTCGCTGACTTATTAAACCATACCTGTCAGTTTCAAGGAGTGCCTCAAGGGGGTTAAACCCTCACGCCTCACCCAGCTGAAACATTGCCACCATTGCTTGCAGTGGTAATTCAAACATGCAATGCTTATTCCCGCCTCAGCCCGTTCTCTTTGCTGTCTCTTCATCTAGATTTGCACACAGAAGTCTCCTTGACATCAATCGCTAGATCTCAGCTAGCACTTCCTTAGGCCCTTTATGACCATCAAGAACACTCCCACAACATTGCCCTGTATCTTTTCCTTATGTTATTGTTCCTTGTGCTTATTTCTATCTGCGATCTCTTTTTTTTTTTTTTTTTTTTCGGTACGCGGCCCCCTCACTGTCGTGGCCTCTCCCGTTGCGGAGCACAGGCTCCGGACGCACAGGCTCAGCGGCCATGGCTCACGGGCCCAGCCGCTCCGTGGCATGTGGGATCTTCCCGGACCGGGGCATGAACCCGTGTCCCCTGCATCGGCAGGCGGACTCTTAACCACTGCGCCACCAGGGAAGCCCTGCGATCTCTTGTTTACTTGTTTTTGTCTACCTCTCCCGCTAAAATGTAAGATCCAGTGCCTAGAAGAAAGTCTGGCAATAAGCACTCAGTAAAGTGAATCTCTCCAGCCTTCTCCTTCTCGACTTAGCCACATCCCAGAGTATCCCTGCCCCAGCCAGACCAATCTCAGTGCTATCCCAATGAGTGTTTGTGCCTTACGTGGGTCCAAGACCTCTTCTGGGTGCCCAGTGACGACTTCTATCACCATAAAATGCGTTTTTAAATTTATTTTTTATTTTTTAATTTTTTGGCCACACTGCGCGGCTTGCGGGATCCTAGTTCCCCGACCAGGGACCTACACAGGGCGCTCAGCAATGAGAGCTTGGAGTCCCAACCACTGGACTGCCAGGGAATTCCCATATTTTGTTTTTTAAAATTATCAGTTTGTCGCATGCTATATCAGAACAGTTAGGAAAAACAGAAAATAGTCTAGGTAGTTCCAATAGAAGTGGATTTAATGTAGGCAACTGATAGCAAAAGGGTTGAGAGGGCTGGAGGAGCAAATGGAGGAAGGAGCCCAGAAGCCCACTCTTGTCATGATGCTGATGGACCATCCTTGGGTCAGGTTTCCACACACTCCAGTGGATCACTGCCCTGGATCAAAGAACAGCCTACCCCGTTGTCCATAGAACCAACCAGTTTGAAGAGGAAGTCACTCGCCTGACACCAAGATGATATTTCAGAATTTCTTCAGGACTAAAATACGGAGTTATGTTTCTATCTGCCCCACAGATGCGCTCAGTAAATGGTTGTTGAATTGAATTCCAACCTTGGACGATATCATCCATTGCCACTTGCTACAAATGTATTTTTCTCTTCCCTTTCCCCTTCCCAATCCAACAAACCCCTCCAGCTTCACCTCAAGATTCACCTCCAAGAATGCACCCCTGGCTTCCCTGGTGGTGCAGTGGTTGAGAATCCGCCTGCCAATGCAAGGAACATGGGTTCGATCCCTGGTCCCGGAAGATCCCACATGCCATGGAGCAACTAAGCCCGTGCACCACAACTACTGAGCCTGTGCTCTAGAGCCAGCGAGCTACAACTACTGAGCCTGCAAGCCACAACTACTGAGCCCACATGACACAAGTACTGAAGCCCACGTGCCTAGCACCCGCACTCTGCAACAAGAGAAGCCACGACAGTGAGAAGCCTGCTCACCACAACGAAAACCCAACACAGCCAAAAATAAATGAATAAAATTTTTTAAAAAAAAGAATGCACCCCTCTCCAGCTCCCACTGGTCTCTGAGGTCGTATAGCATTTGCTTCATTGTCACTCATTTTGGCCTTTTCTCTACAACACCTTCATGTTCTTCATGTCTTATCTCCCTAATTAGATTGTATGCTTCTAGAGGCAGGAACTCTTCCATGTAGACCTTTACAGTTGGAAGAGATCTTAGTGTTTCTCTGGTCCAACCTCTCACCTAATGTCTGAATCCCCGACATCTCTGGCAACTTCTGATTTGGTCTCTTGAAGACCTCCAGTTCCCGGGCTCTTCTTACCTAAAGAAGTCTGGCTCAGTGTAAGAATATAAGAAGATGCTAAATACAGAGTTGCTGCTGAGGCTTCCCTGGTGGCGCAGTGGTTGAGAATCTGCCGGCCAATGCAGGGGACACAGGTTCGAGCCCTGGTCTGGGAAGATCCCACATGCCGCGGAGCAACTGGGCCCGTGAGCCACAACTACTGAGCCTGCGCGTCTGGAGCCTGTGCTCCGCAACAAGAAAGGCCGCGATAGTGAGAGGCCCGCGCACCGCAATGAAGAGTGGCCCCTGCTTGCCGCAACTAGAGAAAGCCCTCGCACAGAAACGAAGACCCAACACAGCTAAAAAAAAAAAAAGTTGCTACTGAATTCATGCTACTTCTGCCTTACGACTGAGTCAGTCCTTGGATGGGTGTGGGATGCAAAAGAGGGAGAACACTGAGGAATGAACAACTTTTTGGCTAAAAATGTTGGAAAATGTTTCTAGCAAGCGTTCGTCCAGGCTGTCATTCACATGTTGATTCAGCTCTTGCCCAATGGTATTAGGGTAAGTGAATTACAAAACTTACTCTCAAAAATCTCTTTTCTTCTTGCTTAGGAAACACTATGGAGAGTAATCTTTTGGGATGACGGTCATCCAGAAGGTTAGACGGACATCTTACCCATATGGCTAACCCTTGGTAGGAGCTTTAAAGTTTACAAAGCCCTTTCCAATACTTCGGCTCATTAGAACTGTTTGATGGAGGCAGCATTATCCTAACTTTATAAAGGAGGAAACTGGGACTCAAATTAAGCCCTTAGGCTGGCAGAGCCAGTGTGCAAACTCAGGTCTGCGTGGTTCAAACAGTCTGGTGTTGGAGGGAGCTAGCGGCGGGGGCGAGGTGAAGTGCTGGCAGCAGAAAGGAGTTCGGGAAAAAAAAGTGTATAAAAAGGGGTTCGGGGGGCTTCCCTGGTGGCACAGTGGTTAAGAGTCCGCCTGCCGAAGCAGGGGACACGGGTTCGTGCCCCGGTCCGGGAGGATCCCACGTGCCCCGGAGAGGCTGGGCCCGTGAGCCATGGCCGCTGAGCCTGCGCGTCCGGAGCCTGTGCTCCGCAACGGGAGAGGCCACAACAGTGAGAGGCCCGTGTACCGCAAAAAAAAAAAAAAAAAAGGGGGGTTCGGAGGCGGGGGGCGGGGAACGCGGGGCGATGGCTGGATAAGAAGCGGTCTGGCCGCGGGTGGGGGAGGGGGAGGAGAGGACGCCCGGTTGCCACGAGACTATGACGGAGCTACAGGCTCTGCTCGGCCTGCACTTTCACTTCCCGGCTCCGCTTGCGGTTCGGCACCTGGAACTGGACCTGGCGGAGCTACTGCTGCGCCGCCTCCGCCGCGGTCCTAGCGCCGCTCGGCTTCGCGCTCCGCCAGCCCCCGGCTGTCGGCGGGAGCAGCAGCCTTGACCACAGGCATCCGCGCGGGGAGCCCGCCCCGCTTGCCGCCCACCCGCGGCTGCAATGGCCCGAGGACGCCAGTTCCTTGAAGAAGCTGCCTGTGCACGTAGACCTGGTGATCACCGAGGAGCAGGAGCCCAGCTTCTCCGACATCGCAAGCCTCGTGGTGTGATGTATGGCAGTGGGCACCTCTTACATTAGCGTCTACGACCACAAAGGAATTTTCAAAAGAAATAACTCCAGATTGATGGATGAAAATGTAAAACAACAGCAGGAACTTCTGTACATAGATGGTTCCAAATACTCACCAGAATTTGCAAATCGTAATGACGAAGATTGCCATTCGGCAGTGAAGGTGCTGTCCCCAGAAGATGCAAAAGCAGATACTGTGAGAGCTGCTCAAGACTTTTGCCAGTTAGTAGCCCAGCAGCAAAAGAAATCCACAGATTTGGATGTAGATATATCAGACCGTTTATTTAGTTCGAATGGTGCCCGTGGTCCTGATTTAGTACTGAAGTTTGGTCCTGAGGACAGCACACTAGGCTTTCTGCCCTGGCACATCAGCCTGACAGAGATTGTCCCTTTGCCTTCCCACCTAAACATCAGTTATGAGGACTTTTTCTCTGCCCTTCATCAATATGCAGCCTGTGAACAGCATCTGGGAAAGTAGTGATCCTTGGTTGTGATAGGGACAGAATAAAGGGACAAATTTAGGTAATTAAATAGTCAATCCCACTAGGGGTATGTAAGTAAAGAAAAAAGTATGGGAGACCCCCCCAAGTTAATGATCACTCAAGAAAGCAGGTTTGCTTATCCACGAAACCAAGCAGACTTGCTTAGCAACAAAACCATGCAACAGAAGCATGAGACATGCCCCAAAACAATAAAACAATGGTGGCATGAGACCCACATCCTGCCCGGTGAGCTCAGTAAGTTAATGACCCCTAGGACATGCTGTCTGCACACATAAAAAACAATAATTTATGGAAAGGTGACATTTCAAAGTGAAAGACCCTCATTATACTAAGACCTAAAATAATTTTTCCATAGTGCCATGACAGCCCTAGCTTGACCATGTAGGGACAAGAAAACTCCCTTGCCCAACTTGGAGGAGGAGCTAATGATGGAAGCATGACATCTACCCAAGAATGAGGCAGAAAGTGGTCTTTTCCTCCTCCCCACTTTTCCTCTGATTATAAAAGTGTAGCCCGCTAAGTTCTCCCGGGCAGCACCCTCTCGC
This sequence comes from Mesoplodon bidens, assembly GCF_964165515.1. NCBI lineage: Eukaryota > Metazoa > Chordata > Mammalia > Artiodactyla > Ziphiidae > Mesoplodon > Mesoplodon bidens. Next base: position 174,898,655 of record NC_138177.1, read on the forward strand.
TTGCCCACTTGTAAGCCTCATAGCATCCTATTCTAATAAATCACTTCTTATCTACCACTTTGCCTCTCACTGAATTCTTTCTGTGCTGAGACATAAAGGACCAGAGCTCTTCGGAGCCCCCCAAAAGGACACCTAACAGTTTCAGCTGTGTAATTTGATTTCAGGCTTTTGGAGAAAAGGACTCAAGTGACTCATGTTGACAAAGCACCTCTGAAACCCTGTACACACCTAGTTCATAATCCTCATAATTTATCAACAGACACAAAAAAAGTGTCTCACTTGAGACTAAGAGCACGTGTGAGTGAGTATGTGTGGGTGTGTGCATGCATGCATGTATGGAAATAAACTTATAAATGGGGGAAGTATTGGAGAAGAAAATATGTGGACTTGCACTTCTGAGCAAAGAACAGCAATGTTTTAGGAGCTGAAATTTCAGATTTAAAGGCTTCAGCCCCAACCACTTCCCTGTTTTTGGGGGGAGAGAAGGAGGTGATTAAAGCTGTTTTGTTGTTGTTTTTGGGGGAAGGGGAATAATTTTTGTTCAGTCTTTCCTAGTGATCCAACTTTAATTTTTAAGAATAATATATCAGGGACTTCCCTGGTGGCGCAGTGGTTAAGAATCTGCCTGCCAGGGTGGGGGACACGGGTTTGATTCCTGGTCCAGGAAGATCCCACATGCCGCGGAGCAACTAAGCACGTGAGCCACAACTACTGAGCCTGCGTTCTACAGCCCGCAAGCCACAACTACTGAGCCGGTGCGCCACAACTACTGAAGCCCGCACGCCTAGAGCCCGTGCTCCGCAACAAGAGAAGCCACCACAATGAGAAGGCCGCGCACAGCAACGAAGAGTAGCCCCCACTTGCCACAACTAGAGAAAGCCTTCACGCAACGAAGACCCAACGCAGCCAAATATAAATAAATAAATAAATAAATTTAAAAAGAAGAATAATATATCGACATTAAATGGAAGCATTCTGAGTTTGAGGGATCACCAGAGGAATGGAGTTCTGTGTTGCTCACATGTTAAAAGTTTGTTCACCTTTGGAGCAGAGGGAATACCTCTTTTCAGACATCCGTCCATTTTCATCTCTTCATTGCTGTCAAACAATATGACTTGAAAGTGTTGCTCTGTTGTCTGTGTTCTGAAGATGATTTGAAAAAGAACTCTTACAACATCGAAATGCAGAATTTTAAAAAATTTAAAAATTGCATGAAGCAGTCAAAAAAAGGTGAAAAGCTTGTAATCTTAAAAGTAAAGGTGGAAGTTTTCCTGAATAAGGAAAGAAAGTTTTGATTTCCTTTTCTGTTTGGTGGGCCTTGTGCTCTGTAGTACCCAAAGTTGGTTTACAAAATATTTCCATTAACTATGTTTATTTAAAATAAGTACTTGAGGGAGGTTACCAAGGCAGTTCTTCTCCTCAAAAGTCACCTGTTCCTCTTTGGAATAGAACATTTAGGGCCATGTGAATACCCACGATTTTTACTCAGTAAATCCTGATGATGACTTTGCATAAAAAGATCTTTAAGTAAGATTGAGGTCTGTGTAGGTAATAAAATATTACCAAAGTCTACAAAAGTAATTCAATTTTGCATGTTCACTGATTCTGGTTTTTTGTTTTGTTTTGTTTTGTTTTGTTTTTTGCTGTACGCGGGCCTCTCACTGTTGTGGCCTCTCCCGTTGCGGAGCACAGGCTCCGGACGCGCAGGCTCAGCGGCCATGGCTCACGGGCCCAGCCGCTCCACGGCATATGGGATCTTCCCGGACCAGGGCACGAACCCGTGTCCCCTGCATCGGCAGGCGGACTCTCAACCACTGCGCCACCAGGGAAGCCCAATTCTGTTGTTTTTTAAATGAATAAATGATTTTTTGATAGGTGTTTAATATTTCTTCCCGCATTATGGCTTGCAGGATCTTGGTTGCCTGACCAGGGATGGAACCCAGGTCCACTGCAGTGAAAGTGCCAAGTCCTAACCACTGGATCACCAGGGAACTCCCCCCAAAAGTGTACATTTAGAATGGAGTAGTTTAGGGACTTCTCTGACGGTTAGGAACTAAGATCCCGAAAGCTGGGTGACGCAGCCAAAAAAAAAAAAAAAACAGAATGGAGTAGTTTAAATATTAGGTATGAAAAATAACCTAGCCCCCACTCACAGCAACTAGAGAAAGCCCGCGCGCAGCAACGAAGACCCAACGCAGCCAAAAATAAATAAAATTAAAAAGAAAAAAAACTAATCAAAAGATATCTTAAAAGAGATGTTCTCAACTCTGGCTGCACATGAGAATCACCTGAGGGGCTTTTAAGAAATCCTCGGGGGCTTCCCTGGTGGCGCAGTGGTTGAGAGTCCGCCTGCTGATGCAGGGGACACGGGTTCGAGCCCCGGTCCGAGAAGATCCCACATGCCACGGAGCGGCTGGGCCCGTGAGCCATGGCCGCTGAGCCTGCGCGTCCGGAGCCTGTGCTCCACAACAGGAGAGGCCACAACAGTGGGAGGCCCGCGTACCGCAAAACCTCTGGGAGTGGGCCCTGGGCACAGCCTCATCCCTAACATTTGCAGGACCTGGAACTAGAGTACCACTGGAGATTCATATACCTGAGTCTAAATACTTAAAATTCAAGCAAACAAACTGTTAAGTCAAATATTTTTCTATTCTCCCATCTTAACAAATACAACTTCATAACAGCTTGGAAGTCCAGGTTCAAATGTACAGTTCTTAGACTCTTGGGAGTTCCAAACTAGAGGCGGCAGTTGGAGGAGAGTCGGCTCTCGGCCTGCAACCTCTCCCCCTTTCTCCTCTTCCCACCTCTACTGCTCTTCTGCACCTAGAGCCTCATGAACACAGGTGTGGGCACGCCAGCCTCCGCGTCTAGGAGCTAGTCACGCTTCCTACAAAGAGAACCCTGGACTTCCCTGGTGGTGCAGGGGTTAAGAACCTGCCTGCCAGTGCGGGGGACACGGGTTTGATTCCTGGTCCAGGAAGATCCCACATGCCGCGGAGCAACTAAGCTTGTGACCCACAACTACTGAGCCTGCGCTCTAGAGCCTGCAAGCCACAACTACTGAGCCCGCGCGCCACAACTACTGAAGCCCGCGCGCCTAGAGCCCATGCTCCGCAACAAGAGAAGCCACCACTCGCCACAACTAGAGAAAGCCCGCATGCAACGAAGACCCAATGCAGCCACAAATAAATAAATAAATATATAAATTTTTTAAAAAAGAATAATATATCGACTTATTAAATGGAAGCATTCTGAGTTTGAGGGATCACCAGAGGAATGGAGTTCTGTGTTGCTCACATGTTAAAAGTTTGCTCAGCTTTGGGGCAGAGGGAATACCTCTTTTCAGACGTCTGTCCATTTTCATCTCTTCATTGCTGTCAAACAATATGACTTGAAAGTGTTGCTCTGTTGTCTGTGTTCTGAAGATGATTTGAAAAAGAACTCTTACAACATCGAAATGCAGAATTTTAAAAAATTTAAAAATTGCATGAAGCAGTCAAAAAAAAAAGGTGAAAAGCCTGTAATTTTAAAAGTAAAGGTGGAGGGCTTCCCTGGTGGCGCAGTGGTTGGGAGTCTGCCTGCCGATGTGGGGGATGCGGGTTCCTGCCCCGGTCTGGGAGGATCCCACGTGCCGCGGAGCGGCTGGGCCCGTGAGCCTGTGCTCTGCAGCGGGGGAGGCCACAACGGAGAGAGGCCCGCGTACCGCAAACAAAAACAAAAACAAAACAAAACAGAAAAACAACAAAAAAAGTAAAGGTGGAAGGTTTCCTGAATAAGGAAAGAAAGTTTTGATTTCCTTTTCTGTTTGGTGGGCCTTATGCTCTGTAGTACCCAAAGTTGGTTTACAAAATATTTCCATTAACTATGTTTATTTAAAATGAGTATTTGAGGGAGGTTACCAAGGCAGTCCTTCTCCTCAAAAGTCACCTGTTCCTCTTTGGAATAGAACATTTAGGGCCATGTGAATACCCACGATTTTTACTCAGTAAATCCTGATGATGACTTTGCATAAAAAGATCTTTAAGTAAGATTGAGGTCTGTGTAGGTAATAAAATATTACCAAAGTCTACAAAAGTAATTTAATTTTGCATGTTCACTGATTCTGTTTTTTTTGTTTGTTTGCGTACACGGGCCTTTCACTGTTGTGGCCTCTCCCGTTGCGGAGCACAGGCTCTGGACGTGCAGGCTCAGCGGCGATGGCTCACGGGCCCAGCCGCTCCGCGGCACGTGGGATCTTCCCGGACCGGGGCACGAACCCAAGTCCCTTGCACCGGCAGGCGGACTCTCAACCACTGCGCCACCAGGGAAGCCCTATTGTTAACTTCTGATGGATGTTCATACATGCAGATAGGGAAGTTGTAGGTATACAGCTTGATGAATTTTTACAAATATATTGATCAAGGATGTATGCATTTATCATAAAAATTATGTTTTATTTTATATTAAAAAAATTTTTTTAGGTAAGAAGTGGATTTATTTAGAGGGATACACATTCCATAGACAGAATTCAGTCCAACTCAAAAGGCGAGAACAGCCTTGGGAAAAACACACTCCACAGACAGAGTTTAGGCCATCTCAGAAGGTGAGAGGCCAAAAATTATTTTTTAAAAGGGAGTAACAATAAAAAGAAAAGATATTGAACACAAAATTTATTTATTTAATTATTGGCCACGCTGCAGCTTGTGGGAATTAGTTCCCTGATCAGGGATCAGACCCAGGGCCCCAGCAGCGGAAACGCACAGTCCTAACCACTGGACTGCCAGAGAATTCCCTGAACACAAAATTTAGAATAGTGGTTTCCTCTGGTGGGGACTCAGGGGATGGGACAGAGAAAGACACATTATCAGTAATGTTCTCATTCCTAAATTGAGCAGCAAGTTCACAGTTTATTATGCTTCTTGATATATGTTTTCTTTTGTACATCCTAAAATCAACCCAAAGTCCTGCAGTCTGGGGGCATTCTGCTTAAAGACAAATTAAGGCTGCATATTTCAAATGCTCCTGGGAGCATTCCTGTAATTGATCATCTTGACTCATCTGAAAACAAAACAACTCTGTATGAAGAAAGGAAAAAGGAAAGCATATGAAACATTGTAAGACAATTCAATGTAAGGTTATTTTTTATCTTTTTTTTACCGATTACAAATATGCATGACATAATACATAAAATTTAAGCACTATATAAACCCAAAGCAAGAGAAGTAAAATCTCCCTAAAATGCTCTCTTCTGCAGAGTCAAGACCATCAACAACATGGTGTGTATTCCTCAACCTTTTCTATAAGTAGTAACGTTATTGATTTTTTGCAAAAATGGGATCATTTTAGAGAAACGCTTCTGAGCCTTGCTTTTTCACTTAGCTATCGCTAAGCTATACAGCCTTTTCCCTCATAATGTCCTTCAGAGAGAAGGGCAGATGGATTTCCCCACAAATCCCCACCACACTCATCTTCCTAAATCCAGCTCAAACATCACCTCCCTGAATTCATAGGGGGCCAGGGACACCATTGATCTACTAATCTGCCCTGGGAAATATCGTGTCCTAGGGAATTTAGTCTCTCTTATCACTAAATCCAACTCTGTGTGTGTGTGTGTGGGGGGAGCCTCATTTATGTGAACATAAATGAGTTCTTATAAGTGAGGATATCATATATCCATCCATTTAACCAAAATTTACGGCATGCCTACCATGTGCCAGTCAGGGGTGAAGTGGACAGAGATCTCTGTCTTGTGGCACTCTTATTCTAAAGGGGGCATTCAGCAAATCAGGAAACAAATAAGACTTTTTTTTTTTTTTTTGGCCATCCTGGGGACTTGCGGGATCTTAGTTCCCCGACCAGGGATCGAACCTGAGTCCCCTGCACTGGGAGCGCAGAGTCTTAACCGCTCGACCACCAGGAAAGTCCCTCATGTTTTTTGTTTGTTTATTTGTTTGTTTTGCCAATAAGACTATATTTGATGGAGGTAAGTGTGGAGATGGAAACCAGGTGTGTAATGTGACAGAGAATGGCCATTCAGAGGGAGGCACGAGACATTCTCTACCGTGGCTGATAGTCCCAGGCAGGAGTGAAAGAAGATACCCATCAGACAACTATGAACTTGTGTCCCCTTACCTGGCCACACAGCCTGTGGCCTCTTGTGCGTGAATATTTTTAGAATTCTCGTAATCTTGTGGCTAGCATAATTGCATTGTGATATATGTGTGTTTTAAAAGAGCTTGCTTAGGACTTCCCTGGTGGCACAGTGGTTAAGAATCCACCTGCCAGTGCAGGAGACACGGTTTGATCCCTGGTCCAGGAGGATCCCACATGCCACGGAGCAATTAAGCCCATGTGCCACAACTGCTGAGGCCCGAGCACTCTAGGGCCTGCATGCCACACCTACTGAGCCTGTGCTCTAGAGCCCGCGAGCCACAACTACTGAGCCCATGTGCCACAACTACTGAAGCCCGCGCACCTAGAGCCCATGCTCCGCGACAAGAGAAGCCACCACAATGAGAAGCCCACGCATCGCAACGAAGAGTAGCCCCCGCTCACCACAACTAGAGAAAGCCTGCATGCAGCAATGAAGACCCAAGGCAGCCAAAAGTAAAATAAAACTTTTTTTTAAGTTTGTTTAATGTAAACATTTAGAACGTACTGTAATTTTTGTAAACCTATTTCAGCATCCCTTCATTGGGTAATGAACTGGGAGCCACCCAGAATGGAAGCATTCTAGGGACCTCTTGTTCTCTACAGAACCCTAAATTGCATGTACTTATCTCTTTTGAACTTGTAATTATACATTGTCAGGTCCTTGAAGGCAAGAAGTATTCCTAACATTCTATCCACGGCTGAGTTAATATTTGTCTGGGAGATCATTATCAAAGAGAGGTTGGGAATTTGCTGCTGGTCCGGTGGTTAGGATTCCACGCTTCCACTGCAGGGGGCCCGGGTCAGTGATAAATGGAATATTTAAACAAAGGATTCACAGTCGTCAATGATTGCAGCCCTCCAATGTGAGCCGGTGAGCCCTGAGGAAGCTCAGGGCTGAAAAGAATACATGCGGGACTTCCCTGGTGGTGCAGCGTTTAAGAATCTGCCTGCCAGTGCAGGGGACACGGTTCGATCTCTTGTCCGGGAAGATCCCACATGCTGTGGAGCAACCAAGCCTGTGCGCCACAACACCTAAGCCTGCGCTCTAGAGCCCGCGAGCCACAACTGCTGAGCCCATGCACCACAACTACTGAAGCCCGTGCACCTGAAGCCTGTACTCTGCAACAAGAGAAGCCACAGCAATGAGAAGCCACCTGTGCAACGCAACAAAGAGTAGCCCCCGCTCACCCCAACTAGAGAAACCCTGCAAATAGCAACAAGACCCAATGCAGCCAAAAATAAACAAACAAACAAACAAATAAATAAATAAAATTAAAAGAAAAACCCTTCCCCCAAAAGCCATCGGGGAGCTTGGATCTTTAAAAAAATAAAAAATTAAATTAAAAAAAAGAATACCTGCCATCTAGCAGCCATCAGACTGCAGCCCTGTGGAAACTCAGGATGTGAAAACGTGGGACACTGGCCCCAAATAGCTGAGGTGCATATCAAAGGAATGATTTCAGTGAGCCCAGACTCTTGCATGTCCCCATACATAGAAAACCACTAAATTCCTTAACTTGAGATATCTGGTTTTCTTTAATTAACAATAATATTTTGATATTCAGACTACCTGCTTTTTGTTATAAAACTTCTATATAACCTGGCTCTCCCCGTCACCTCCTTGTAGCAGTTTCTCAGAGCTATCTGAAATGCTGTCTCCCGGGCTAGAGTCCTCATTTTGCCTCAAATAAAACAACTTGGAACTCTCACATTGTGCTTTTTTTTTTTTTTGTCAACAGTTACGGCGACAACGAAGGGATCCGGAGTGGACTTCTCTCCTTCACCTGAGCTCTACAAGGAACTGGAGCCTTGGTACCAGCAGAGGCCCCTGGCACTCGTCTGCTTCCTTGGAGGGTCCAGATGAATTTGGGTAAGTCTCTACTGCTTCTCGGATCTCCTGTGTTGGTTGATGATCCTGAGTTTTATTTGGTGGTGTATAGAAGGTAACTGCTCCCAATCAGTTGAAAGATACTGTGTGTGGGGGGGGCGGGGGGCGGGTCTTGGTTGAAAGATACCAGGCAAATAGCCACCCAGGTGAAAGATACTGGGGGGGCCTGGTTGAAAGATACCAGGGTTTGCTCAGTTGTAGGAGACTGAGTGGTCTTGGCTGAGTGGTTAGGTAAGAGGTTGACCTGACGCTTTTCCTCAGTTCAGCTGCCTTAATAGAATTTGTCGGGATAAAAGTGAAGATATTACATGAGAGCGTTACTGCAAAGAAAAGGGACAAGGCTCCTCCCGGCCAGTTATGGCTTTCTCAGGAGACTGATAAATTTACAGGAGTGATGGAGGCAAAGGCCTCATACCGTGCAGTGGTCCCATAGGGAAACCCACTCATTAATCAAAACACTTACTTGTCCAGGGGTCACAGATAGAAATTGGCCATTCAGCGATCTGAGCACCCACGGTAGTCTTAGACCACTGAAGGGAAAAACTGAGACACAGAAGGGGGCTGAAACGACTCTAGGGTTACGCCTAGAGGAGTTAAGCTCACAAGCAGCACACTGGCCACCACACAATTCAACTTAAAAAGGGAACTAGAATCTCTCAAACACAAAAACGAGGGTGTTAGAAAAGCAACCTCCAACTAACACCCCAGCCAGATTCATGTACAACACTGTATGGAGCTCACACTTGCAAGTACCTAGTTAATTGCAGAAATTATGCTACAGGAGATCTCAACCTAAAATAGCCAAATTGGGGTTCTTCTGATAGTCCCAAATTGCTATAGTTGCACACACAGTTTAAAAAAAGCCAGCCTGGGCTTCCCTGGTGGCGCAGTGGTTGAGAGTCCGCCTGCCGATGCAGGGGACACAGGTTCGTGCCCGGGTCCGGGAAGATCCCACATGCCGTGGAGCGGCTGGGCCCGTGAGCCATGGCCGCTGAGCCTGCGCATCCGGAGCCTGTGCTCCGCAACGGGAGAGGCCACAACAGTGAGAGGCCCGCGTACCGCAAAAAAAAAAAAAAAAAAAAAAAAAAAGCCGGCCGTAAGATCGAACAGACTGAATGAATGCTTACGTTGATTGGTACCTAGAAGCTTCTAAAAGAGAAAATGGTAGAGTAACTTTTTGAAACTATATCAGAACTAAAAAAGGCTGCTAGGACCCTGTCTCTGACTCTGTCTGTCCCTCTGCTCCTCCCACATGTCCTCTTCTATCAGAATTGCCTGACCCAGACGCCATTTTTTTTCTCTTCCAACTCTTCTGTCTCCTGCTGTTCCCTCTTCCTCAGCAAAGGAGGATAAAAAGTCAGAAGTGATTACAGCTCCCTTTAAGGAGAAGCCTATTGCAGGGAGAAGTGAACCATCCTCTGTGCTTACGTACACACCCTGGACCCAAGCAGAGCTTACAGCCTTGGCTAAGGAATTTCCCAATCCGAGTCAGAATCCATTGGGATTTGCTAAGGAATTTGAGGTAACCATCTGGACCTACATGCCTGGGTTTTCAGATCTATAACAATTAGTATTTACTTAACTGGAAATTAAAGGAAATCTCACCCTAAAAATGAGGAGGCTCTTTTATTGCGTACACAGTTAAATTAAGGTTAAAAGCTGGCTTGGGCTTCCCTGGTGGCTCAGTGGTTAAGAATCCATCTGCCAATGCAGGGGACATGGGTTCGAGCCCTGGTCTGGGAAGCTCCCACATGCCGAAAAGCAACTAAGCCCGTGCACCACAACTACTGAGCCTGCGTTCTAGATCCCGCAAGCCACAACTACTGAGCCCACGTGCCACAACTATTGAAGCCCGTGTGCCTAGAGCCCGTGCTCCGCAACAAGAGAAGCCACTGCAATGAGAAATCCACACACCCCAACGAAGAGTAGCCCCCGTTCGCCACAACCAGAGAAAGCCGGCGTGCAGCAACGAAAACCCAAAGCAGCCAAAAATAAATAAATAAATTTATTTTTAAAAAATATTTTTATTTTTTTAAATATTTTTATATTTTAAAAATATTTTTTTCAGAATTCTGACTTTAAACAAAGGCCTTCTGGGGGAAACTTGCATTTCTCTTTCTGTGTCTTTTAGATGTAAATGTCCTACCTGATCTTCCTAAGATGTTCCATGTATGTCTATGTGTGTATGTACGTGTTTTGAAAACTTGACCTCTGCCATACTATTTTTGAGAGTAAACTCTCCAGTTCTTACTTAGGTTACATCCTCCCCTGCTCTCTTATGGGGAAGCCTTTGCATCTTAATGGTTTGAATCACTATAAATACATATACTTTATTAATGGCCAAATGATGGATCCTTTTAATTGGGGAAACTAACAAATTGGTGAATCTAGCACTCTCATTATAAACAGTTGTTTTGGGCTTCCCTGGTGGCGCAGTGGTTGAGAATCTGCCTGCCAATGCGGAGGACACAGGTTCGAGCCCTGGTCTGGGAAGATCCCACATGCCGCGGAGCAGCTGGGCCCGTGAGCCACAGCTACTGAGCCTGAGCTCCGCAACGAGAGAGGCTGCAACAGTGAGAGGCCCGCGCACCACGATGAAGAGTGGCACCCGCTCGCCGCAACTAGAGAAAGCCCTTGCACAGAAATGAAGACCCAACACAGCCAAATAAATAAATAAATTAAAAAAAAAAAAAGAAGCTGTATTTCTTGATGTGAATGACATAGGTGTGTTCATATCATGAAATACACACATCTGAAAAATTATAATTTGTGTACTTTCCCATAATAAAAGCTTATTTAAAAAAAAATAAAATAAAAAATAAACAGTTGTTTTATTGGTACCTATAAAAACAAACAAAAAGATCAAATTAAAGGTGGAAGAAAGAAATATATCAAATTATTAACCTAAGAACTTCTTTAACTTAAAACAAGTAAGAAAAACTGGTTTGGGAAGCTTCATTTGTGGTCTTTACTTTCCCTCAGTGGGTCTCACAGATGCTAATAAAAACATTAGAATAATTAATGTTAACATGAAAAATCCTGTAAGGAAAGTCTAGATACTATTTCCAATAAGGTAGAAATTTTAAAGGAATTATGTCAAATGACTAAAGAAGTCTTTAGATGGTTATTTAAAATTGGATAAATAAAATGGACATTTATGTGATTAAAACACAAAGTTTTGATAATACTACACTACCTAAGGTTAAATGGGCCAAAAGGGACCTCCTACTGGTCCCAGCATTAAAAGCCAAACAAGTCTGTTCTATTTACCCCAATTTTAAAAGATATTTAAGGGGCTAGAAAAATTTGTTATAAAACTTCTATATAACCTGGCTCCCACCTCACCTCCTCCGAGCAGTTTCTCAGAGCTATCTGAAACGACGTCTCCTGGGCTACCATCCTCATTTTGCTCCAAATAAAACTTAACTCGCAACTCTCACATTGTACTTTTTTTTTTTTTAGGTCAACATCAGGGAACTAGATCCCACATGCCACAATTAAGACCCAGCACAGCCAGATAAGTAAATTAAAAAAAAAAAAAAGAGAGGTTCACTACCATGAATTATGAGGCAAGTAAATCTCCCATCAGAGCCAGACGTTGGACTTGCGTTTTATTTCCCCAGATTGCTCCGAGAACACAGCCCAGCTCTCTCTCATCCAAGGGTTTTGTTTATGCTGTCCTGAGTGTGTGGTCATTATGGGTTGGTAGCCCGTGAAGGCTGAGCCAGAGAGAGAAAACCTAGCTTCCAGAGACAAGCCTGGATGTTGGGAAGTAATGGACCAATTTGAGGGACAAGCCCCTGGCATCAGCAGGGCTTTTGACCTTTGTCCCTGAGGAGACAACAGCAGAGAGTTGGGCATTTGGTCTCTAAAGCAGGTCACCTATTCCCCACTTGTGGTCACAGTTGCTAGATACTATTTCTACTGCTCACATGACACGTGGGAGAAGAAAGAACAACATAGGCTTGGCAGGTGCAGTGGCCCCTGCACTGTGGCCTGGCAGGGAGCCTCTCTGGCTGGCTGCTCTCTGGGTTATAAGCCAACCAGCCTATACATCACTCTCTTGTTAATTTTTGTTTCAACTGTGCAAGTCCATGTTGGTCTTAGTCCACAGGGGTTGCTATGACAAAATACCATAGACTGGGTGGCTTATAAACAACAGAAATTTATTTTGTCACAGTTTTAGGGACTGAGAAGTTCAAGGTCAAGGCACTGGAAAATTTGGTACCTGGTGAGTTCCTGCTTCCTCCTTCATAGATGGCCATTTTTTGCTGTATCCTGACATGGTGGAAGGGGTGAGGGATATCTCTGGGGTCTCTTTTATAAGGACAATAATCTCATTCATGAGGGCTCCTAAAGGCCCCACCTCCTAACATCATCACCTTGGGGATTAGGATTTCAACACATGAGTTTTGAGGGAACACAAACATTCAGTCCATTACAATATTCATTGTAAAAAATTAAAACAATATATATCTTAAAGTGGGCAAATGATAATTTCCATTTTTTTTGCCAGTATAAATAGTGCTGGAATAAACATACTCATACATCCATGCTTGCATATATAGAAAGAAGTCTGGATGGTTATTCTTTTAAAAACATTTATTTTTATTATTACTAAAGAAATTCATGCTTGTAGTAAAAGAAGAGTCAGAATGAAACAATGGAAAATGAGGATCACCCACACCTAATCCCCAGTCTCAATCCCCAAGATAATTAATATATGGTCTTAGAGATTTTTCTCTGCCTGCATTCAAGCATTTAAAAAAAAAAAAGAATCATCTTGTGCATAACATTCTGCAATGGCTTCTTTACTTGCTATTGCAAAATGCTTAGGTTCATTCATTCCACATTTATTGAACCCCTGCTCAGAAGTTAGGGACCCAACGATGTTCTTGTTTTCAAAGAATTTACAGTCTAGTGGATGAGACAGACATAGACAAGAAACAAACAAGAAGTAGTAATGAAAGCCGAGAAGGAGATGACAAGTGATACAAGCTAACAGGAAGGCAGTTTCTATAGTTTTAAGTCATCTTTTAGCAATTCCACTGTGTGCAATGGAATTTCTAGTTCTTCTCTGTTATAAAGGCTGCTGCAAGGAACATCTTTGTCACATAAATTTTCATGTCTGTGGGAGCAGCTCCTAGAGCTTAGGTGTCTTTAACCCCTTTTCTATCTAGGACTAGCAAGTGTTTCCAAATCCAAGGCTGAATGGCGGCTCCAGAGATGCAGGAGAGAGAGGGAAGTGGGAACCGAGCAGTGCCAGGGAGCGGGCACTACGTCTGGAGTCAGACCGAAGAACAAGCCATAACTCTGCCATTTGCCCGCCCTCTCTGAACACGCCCCCACCCCCCATTTGCAAAATGGGGACAACCTTCTAATCTCACAGTGTTATTGCAAGGACGAAATGACATTGTTTCCCTTCACGCTCTTCCTGGGACAGACATAAGCATTTCGTTCTTTCATTCACCTACTCATCCAACAACTCCAAGAGATCCATTAAAATACATCTAATAGGGGACTTCCCTGGTGGTCTAGTGCTTAAGACTACGCATTTCCACCGCAGGGGGCGCGTGTTCGATTGGAGCTAAGATGCCGCGGGGCGCGACCAAAAAGTAAAAATGAAAAAAAAAAAATTAAGTGGAGGAGATCGATTTTTAAAAAATACACCCAATATGGACAGATTTCCTAATGGATAATGAGAAAATTGCAAAGGGAGAGAGCCTTGCTACTTATTTCAGCCGCGCTGACCGCGGCTGTTTCCAGGGAAGTCCCTGGACCCTTGCTATTTAAATTGTGGTCTGGGTACCAGCTGCATTGACGTCACCTGGGAGTCATTAGAATTGCAGAATCTCTGACCTATCAACTCAGTATTTGCATATTAAGATCCCCAGAATTTCTTATGCACATTTTAGTTTGTGAAGCATTGGTTTCGAGTGGAAGATAAATAGCAGGTAGAGTTAAATATGTCTTCATCTCAATGAGGAATTGTAGAGGGAGTGACCTAAAACATTCTTCTGGGTTGAATTTGGCCTTGTTGCCTGGACCACCAGTATCATGTTATTTATTCTTTCAGGAAGAGAACTCAAAAGACCAGATCATTTCCTTCATCTGTTTCTCTAACCAGGTGTGGAAACCCAGCCCGCCTCAAGACCTTGAGCTGTCAGGGTTGGGTGGGCCCTAAAAAGTCTTCATTCCAGCTCAGTCCTCTGTTGCTGCCCTGTCCACACTGTCCCACCCCTATTTCACAGGCCAGGCCCCGAGAAGGGCGGTGATTTGCTCAAAGTCACACACCAACCAGGTGGTGGCCTCAGTCTTGGCTCCCAACCCGTCCTCACCTCTTCCCTATCACAGATTTTGGTGCACTGTTTTTTCTATGGATTCAGATCAACTTTTTTGAAAAACGATTTTTTTTTTTTTTTTTTTGCTGCGCCGTGTGGCATGCAGGATCTTAGTTCCCTGACCAAGGATCAAACAAGTGCCCCCTGCAGTGGAAGCACAGAGTATTAACCACTGGACTGCCAGAGAAGTCCCCAGAAAAATGATTTTTTTTTTTTTTTTTTGCGGTACGTGGGCCTCTCACTGTTGTGGCCTCTCCCATTGCAGAGCACAGGCTCCAGACACGCAGGCTCAGCGGCCATGGCCCATGGGCCCAGCCGCTCCATGGCATGTGGGATCTTCCCAGACCGGGGCACGAACCCATGTCCCCTGCATCGGCAGGCGGACTCTCAACCACTGCGCCACCAGGGAAGCCCTGATTTGTTTTTAAATTGGTTTTTTGTAACAGAATTATGTGCTCATTTTAAAGAATTCAAACAATGTAAGAATTGTCCCAACAATTCCATTCTTAGGTATATACCCAAGCGAAATGAAAACATATATCCACATAAAAACCTGTACATGAATGTTTATAGCAGCATTATTCATAACAGCCAAAAAAATGGAAACAACCCAAGTGCCCATGAGCTGATGAATGGATAAACAAAATGTGGTATATTCACACAATGGAATATTATTTGACAATAAAAAGGAATGAAGTATTGACACAAGCTACAACATGGATGAACCTTGAAAACGTGCTAAGTGAAAGAAGCCAGATGCAAAACACGATGTAGTGTATGATTCCACTGACAGAAATGTCCAAAATATGGGACTTCCCTGGTGGTCCAGTAGTTAAGAATCCACCTTCCAATGCAGGGGACGTGGTTTCGATCCCTGGCTGGGGAACTAAGATCTGCATGTGCCTCAACTAAGACCCAACGAAGCCAAATAAATAAATAGATATTAAAAAAAAAAAGAAAGAAATGTCCAAAATAGGCAAATCCATGGGAAGAAGATTAGTGATTGCCAGGGGCTGAGGGGATGGGGAAAGGGGGCATGGGGTTTCTTTTGGGGGTGATCAAATGTTCTGAAATTAGATAGTGGCAATGGCTGTACAATTGTGTGAATATACCAAAAACTACTGTTAAAAAAAAAACCCAACTTCAAAAGGCTGAATTTTGTGGTATGTAAATTATAGCTCAATAAAGCTGTTATTAAAAAACCACTGTAGAAAGAGGAAAGTCACCCCACCCCAGACTCCCCCAAGTAGCCACTTATTCACTCCATAAATATTCACGGAGTGTCTGTTCCCTGCAGCCTGTGGGATGAGGACACAAAGGGAAGCAAACAACTCACATCCTGCGAGCAAAGGCTGCCCCGATGTTCAGAGCCCCAGAACCAGGGCCTGCACCGCCTCGATGATTTCCACTGACTGACCTCTGCCCCTCACCTCCTCCCTTCCCTCTGGTACCCCAACCCCAGCAGTCACGGAGCCCATCCCCTGCTCACTGTTCCTCAGCTCCCCCTTCCTCCCTGTCACTTGATGCTTCCACCACCTTCCCCGCTCCTGACCCCAACGCTAGTCAAACCGAGCTCTCTGCCCACTCTGCGCCTCCCCTGGGCAGCTGGATGCGCCTGGAGCAAAACACACCACCTTGCCAGATGCCTCACTTTATTTTTTATTCTTTGGGCGGTGCCCGGCAGATTGCGGGATCTTAGTTCCCCCACCAGGGATTGAACCTGGGCCCACCGAGTCCTAACCACTGGACCACCAGGGAATTCCCCCAGCCGCCTCCACTTAAAAAAAAAAATCCGTGACCTGAGTCCCGAGTGGGCCCTCGGGGCTACCCGGATGTCACGATCCTTCACTCCCCATGACCGTGGCCCACCTTCTCTTCTCTCTGTAAAATGGGGACACTAGTATTTCTGCCTCTTGGGGCTGTTGGCTGCGTTAGCACCTGACACATAGTAGGCCCTCAGTCGGTGACAGCCACGGGGGATCATTATCTCTGGTCCTCTGTCCAGGCGCTTCCTGGTGACCTGGTCTCCGAAGAGCCCTACCCTGCAGTCGGTATTTTGTTCCACTGGCTGGGCAGCCACGGGTTCTTTGCCGGAGCGGCTCCTCCTCCGGAGAAAAAGGAGGGGTCGTGGCTCAGAGCAGAGGAAGCGTGGCTGAGCTCAGGGTGGGAGCGGGGAGAATGCACCTTCCTGCAGCCAATGTCCACGTGACGGGCTGAGCCTGAGTCAGACCAGGGGCCAAAAGGGAAACTTACCAGGGCCTCGGAAAGGGAGTGTGCAGGAGTTGGGGATGCAGATGGCCCGGCACCCCAGTCTGGACCTGCCGGGAGGGGGGCTGCCCCCAGGAATCCAGGCTGTGCCTCCTTCCAGGGAACTGAGACCAAAGCCCAAAGGAAGGAGGAAGTGCGAGTCTTGCTCCCCAGTGACTCACTTCACCCTTTGGGGCAAGTCAACTCTCACCCAGGCCGGAAGGCTGCCCTCCTTCCCCCAGGGGATCCTCTGCCCTGGGTCAGCCTATTCAAAACACCAACCCAGTTCGCCCGCCCACACCCTTCGTTCTTCTACCTCGAGATCATTGCAGATACCTGCCTGGGTCCACAAGTAAGTCTTGGAAGATAATAGAGACAGTGGGAGGGGCGGGAAAAACCCTGTTGTGGAAATCAGGACACCTGGGCATGGTGCTACCCTGCTGTGTGAGCCTGGCAGGTCTCACACCCTCTCTGGGCTCCAGTCTCCACTTCTGTGAGAATGGGCAGCTGGATTCCACGTCCTCTGGTTCCCTGGCTCTGGATTTCTACCAGGGCTTGGGGTTCCTCTATCTGGCCATTGCCCTCGGATAAAGTCCCATCCTCTCCACACAGCCCAAGGGGCCCTTGCTGACTTGGTCCTGACCTTGGCTGGACCTCATTCCCGCCCCTTGCCACGCCCCCAGCAACATGCAGCTGCCCAGCTCAGAGAGCAAAGCACCTGGGATGCTCTGGAATAGCAGCTCGCTGGCTGACCCCCACTCATCCTACAGTGGATGTCAGGTTCTCTCCAGCTTTCCTCTCCTGACCTGCCAGTTATGTGTGTCCCCCAGCAGAGGCTGTTCTGTTTTCTCTCTCGTTAAACTGAGTTCTGTGCCAAGGGCAATGATGGCATACAGAAGGGGTCAAGGAATATTTGAATGAATGAACAAAAAAATGAGTGAAGTGGAAGCTCCAGGCAAGCTGCTGTGGCCATCCCAGAGCTGTGCCCTGCCCAGGAGGTGGGGGTGGGGTGCTGATGGAGGGGTGTAGATTTTCAAGAGAGGTTCCAGCTGGGCTCAGCCAGGCCACAGCCCCAAGCTGACTGGCCCATGACTCGCAGGACCCAAACAGAGCTTTCATAACCCTCCCTGGCCTTTCTGGATCTGCCTTCTGATCAGGTCTTCAGGCTAATACCTCTCAGCTTGCTCCAGCCGGTCTCTCCCTGTAAACTTGAACTTTGCAAGAGCCCCTCTGGCTTTAAAGGACCAGCTCAAGATTCTTGGGCTGTATTGTATTTTCTTTCCCAAGGAATTCTTGCTCTGTTTACAGAAAGGAAAAAAAAAATTGCCACCCACGCTGGTTAAAGCTCACCCTGATTTTCTGAAATCTCCTCTCCACCCACCCCTCATTTGGCATCTGTCTCCTCATTGCTGGCGTGGTCCCCCACTGCACCCCAGGACTCCCAGGCCATACGGAGACCCCCTGGGTGGGGGAATGACAGCCCCAAAGCTTTGTTTACACTGCCTGCCTGGCCACAGCCATATGGGGCCACCAGGGGCTTGCTCTGATCCTGGGAACTATTGAGAACAGAAATCCACATAAATTGGGTTGGGTCCCCCACCTCTCCTTCCTTGCCCTCTCTTCCATCAGTAGATCCCCTCCCCCTTTTGCAAACGTTTCCCCTCCTCCCAGCCAAACAGATTCATTTGCAGAATGGCCTCCTCTTGTCCTCGTGTCTTCCTCAGTCATGGGCAGTGCTTCCTGGAGCTCACAGCCTTCTCCTTTGTCCAGTTACTTTTAAAATAATAAACTTTTAATTTTAGAATAATTTTTAGATTTCCAGAAATGTTACAAAGATCACAAAGAGAGTTATCTTACACATTTCACCAGTTTCCTTTTTGATAACATCTTACATAACTACGGCATATTTGTCCAAACGAGGAAAACAACAGTGGTACAAAACTATTCACTAGGGGCTTCCCTGGTGGTGCAGTGGTTAAGAATCCGCCTGCCAATGCGGAGACATGGGTTCGAGCCCTGGTCCAGGAAGATCCCACATGCTGCGGAGCAACTGAGCCCGTGCGCCACAACTACTGAGCCTGCACTCTAGCGCCCATGAGCCACAACTACTGAGCCCAAGTGCCACAACTACTGAAGCCTGTGCGCCTAGAGCCCGTGCTCTGCAACAAGAGAAGCCACAGAATGAGAAGCCCACGCACCGCAACAAAGAGTAGCCCCCGCTTGCTGCAACTAGAGAAAGCCCGTGCACAGAAACAAAGACCCAACGCAGCCAAAAATAAAAATAAATAAAATAAATAAATTTATATAAAAAAAACCCCAAAAAACTATTCACTAAACTCCATACTTTATCCAATTCACTAGTTTTTCCACCAATGTCCTTTTTCCGTTCCAGGATCCAATCCAGAGAACCACATTGCATTTACTCATACGTTATTTGTGATGAGGAAATTATAAGTATCTCTGTTTTACAGACGAAGGAAGAAGAGATCGGAGGAGTAAGTGACTTGCTAGGCAGCAAAAGCAGTGGAGGAAAGGGATTTAGAGCTGGAAGCCACTCGTGGTGCGACCTGAGCCTTAGTTTCCTTGTCTGAAGGGTGGGATTTACTTCATGGCAGGAGCAAGGACTAAAAGAGACCATGTCTATGTGAAACCATGCAACTCAGATTGGGACTTGAACCCACGTGCTGGTGTAACAGGGAAGAGCCAAATCTGACTTCATGTTGGATCTGTTTCTTTCACTTTAACCTTTGCTTCCCATTGCTTTTGCTCACTAAGAGGATACTGTCTATACAAAATGGCCTGCCTCAGGGAACCCTGCCCCTCTACCTGAATGTTAAACCAAAGTGCCTTTGTTCAGGGAAATATCCTGACCCTGTCCACCTGTGGATGGCTGCAAGAAAGAAGAAACTGGGACTTCCCTGGTGGTCCAGTGGTAAAGAATCTGCCTTCCGATGCAGGGGACGTGGGTTCGATCCCTGGTTGGGGAACTAAGATCCCACATGCCGCGGGGCAACTAAGCCCGCATGCCACAACTACTGAGCCCGCGTGCCTCAACTAGAGAGAAAAAAACACCACACGCCACAACTAGAGAGAAGCCCACGCTGCAATGAAAGATCCCAAGGGCCTCAACTAAGACCTGAGACAGCCAAATATAAAAATAAAATAAACAAATATTTGCAAGAAAGAGGGGCTTCCCTGGTGACGCAGTGGTTGAGAGTCCACCTGCCGATGCCAGGGACACGGGTTCGTGCCCCCGTCCGGGAAGATCCCACATGCCGCGGAGCGGCTGGGCCCGTGAGCCATGGCTGCTGAGCCTGCGCGTCCGGAGCCTGTGCTCCGCAACGGGAGAGGCCACAACAGTGAGAGGCCCGCGTACCGCAAAAAAGAAAAAAAAAAAGATCGTTTTCAAGAAAAGGTAAAATCATGACTCCCATACAGATTAAAAAAAAAAAAAAAGAATACGTGTTAAATATTTTGTTTAACTCAGAAGGGAGCCAGGTGGATGTTACAACCGGCAGCAGAAGGACATTCACGTTTATAAGTCAGGAATATTGAAATGAATGGGCAGATGTAGTTGAAGCTGATTTTTCCACAAGGGGATGGGGGGAACCTCTAAGGAGGGGATTTATCAGTTACTACAATTTACAGAGTTGTAAAATAGCTGAAAGACAATGAAAGGCTAGAATCCAATAACCAGGAAGATGGTGCTGCATGCAGACAGTCTGTAGTTTTCCACTGAACATTTTTTTTCAGCAGAAGGAAGGTCATGGGTAGGGCACAGTCCAAGGTCTCTATGCTGATGATCATTCACGAGATTAGTATGATTCATACACTATAAATGCAAGATCCTTTCTGAATGCATCCGGGAAAGTACATCTCACTTGCAAGAGGCCTGCAGACTAAAATCAGCAGCTCTTAAGATGAAGGGCTCAAAACATTTAAGAATTTTTTCAGATGGATTTTGGCATCTGGGTTACACGATGGGTTCTGGAACATTCTAGAATGTGGGTGTTTTTGATCTGCGTCTGTAGCACTGGCCTGTAGTTTTTACTGGACCTGGTTTGATCCTGACTCATATGCAGCCCTAGGCAGTTACACCATCTCTCTGATTCTCTGATGTGCAGCTTGTCTTTGAATCAGGATATTAACAGTAGCTACTTTGTAGACTACTATTTTTTAGGAGGAGCTATTCACCTTATGAGAACTGTATTGTAAACTGATAAAACCATTTCTTTGCAAATGTCCTGTGGCCACTAGGATTCTTCCTTATCAGCCCAGTCTTCTCTCCTCTCCCCAAACTTGATCCCCTTCAGCTCTCCTTTAATCCCTCATTTCCACCATTTGTGTCCCTAGCAGAGTAGCGAGCAGCATTTGGTTGCCCTGGAGGGGTTGGCACATGCTGGGTGTGGCCTCGGGTTAAGGGGGACTCTGGGGACAGGGTGACAAACTGGAAGGCTCAGGGTTCCCTAGCAACCTCACGGTGTCCCTTGTCCCAATTCTATGCTTACCGAGCCCAGGTTCCCAGATATAGACTTGCAGGGGTGGCAGCATGGGAACTCCCAGGGGACCCTTCTAACAGGTAGGGGTTTGGGCAGATGAGAAATTCAGTCTCTTGACATGGGTCTCCCTCCAAGACCCATGTTCCGCTTGCAGCAATTCCACAGCCACATCGCTCACTTTCTAGTTTTCCAAGTCGTTTTCTTCTCTCAGCCTCACTGCAACCATGTGCAGTGGGCAGGCAGGAATTATTCCCATTTTGCATCTGGAGAAGCTGAGGACCCCGTGAGGGGCATGAGAACGTTGGCTCCCCAGGGCTCAATGTCCGGTTCGCTAGCCCATGCTGCCCTCTAGTGGCCGTGAACAGCACCTGCCTTCAGGAAGCCCAGGTCAGCCTGCAGCATCTCACTCACTGGGTTCGCACACAGTAATGGACAGCCTTCCTAGGACCCCAGTGTGGGGCATGGCACGTCCCCACCTCGGACTCTTACGTCACTTTATCAGCTTCTCACCCTGTCTCCAAGCATTCAATTATGTATACTATTTAACTGTGGTAAAATGTACATAATATAAAATTACCACCATAACCATTTTTTAAAAAATTATTAACCTATTTATTTGGTTGCACTGGGTCTTAGTCGTGGCAGGCGGGCTCCTTAGTTGCGGCACGTGGGCTTCCCGAGTCGCGGCAGGCGGGCTCCTTCGTTGCGGCACGTGGGCTTCCTTAGTCGCGGCACGTGGGCTTCCCGAGTCGTGGCAGGCGGGCTCCTTAGTTGCGGCACGTGGGCTTCCTTAGTCGCGGCACGTGGGCTTCCTTAGTCGTGGGAGGCGGGCTCCTTAGATAACCACTCTTAAGTCTTCAGCGGCGTTAAGTACATTCACACTGTTGTGCAACCACCTTCCCCATTCATCTCCAGACCACTTTTTTTTTTTTTTCTTTTTGCGGTATGCGGGCCTCTCACTCTTGTGGCCTCTCCCGTTGCGGAGCACAGGCTCCGGATGCGCAGGCCCAGCGGCCATGGCTCACGGGCCCAGCCGCTCCGCGGCATATGGGATCCTCCCAGACCGGGGCACGAACCCGTATCCCCTGCATCGGCAGGCGGACTCTCAACCACTGCGCCACCAGGGAGGCCCTCCAGACCACTTTTCATTGTGCAAATTCACATTTTGTACTCGCTAAACAACTCCCTAACGCCCCTTCCCGTAGCCCCTAACCCACCACCCTTCTATGAATTTAACTACTCTAAGACCTCACATATGTGGAATCATACAGCGCCTTGTCTTTTCCTGACTGGCTTATTTTACGTTGCATACATCTCCCTACAAGTGTCCCCTTCTGGAGTGATTCATGAATGTGCGGCCCAGAAGACAAAGGCACCCCCCAGAATTTCATCCAGACACCACCCTTCCAAACACAACCAACCAGAAAGAGGCTGGGACATGAGGAACCACAGCACAAGATGACGATTTAATGACAAGAAAAACCACACCAAACCAAACTTGGCGACTAAGAGAGAAAAGTGGCCCGACAGCTGGCAGCTGCTAGCCCGGCCCTCACCTCTGGGCCTTGGTGAGCTCCAGCCTCACAGAGCACTGTAGGCGTGTCCTGGAGCCCAGCCCCTCTGGGCTAGATACAAAAATGGCTAATACCCCTCATCCTGTGAGCCGCTGCTGCTCCCCTACCAAGCACAGCTACAGTGCCACATCCTAGATAGACAAGAATCAAGCTTCTCAACCACAGAACGCCCCTGCTTCCTGACAGCTCACATCCGGAGCAAACCCCCGCTTCCTTAAATCCTCCCCAAACCCCTCAATACCTTCCCAAGTTCTAGGAGCCCCCCAACTCTCGCTTACTGAGATGCCCTGCCGTTCCCCATGCAGTGCGCCCCGCCCCCTGCAGCCAGCACGATAAACCCAACTTTGCGAACTGTGGGCATGTCACCAGTGGTCTCTGGTTGATGGGCTTCAAAAGGACCGTGGAGGAACGCTGACAGGAGTGATGCCTAAGAACTGCCAGCCAGCACCAGACGGTACAAGGGACTCAAGAGCTTCTCAGAAACCTCACCGGCCCAACACTTCTATCCCAGCAATCTTCTATGACAGATACTAGTGTTGCTTCCATTTTAGAGATGAGAAAAGCAAGGCTCAGATGATTAATAACTTGTCCACACTGTAGAGCAGCAGAGCCAGGTCTGAGACCGGGGTCACCTGCCTCCAGGTCCAGCGCCCTTTCTGGCCCCGTATCCTTCTCTCCGGAGCTGCGCTCACCAGGCCCAGCTGGTGGTGTCCGAGCTGCAGCGGGCGAGCAAGCTCACGGGCAGCGTGGCCCACGTGCAGAGAGCACATCCTGAGGGTGGTGTTGACTCTGCTAAAGGATTTGGTGGCCTTAGAGGGCCTCCTGCAGGACCACCCTGGTCACCCAGCAGCCACGTCATTGCTGGTGGGTGTGTCCAGGAACTGCACCCGCGAGCTGGCCAGTGTAAGTCTTCATTGCTGGGGATGAGGAGGGACAGGAGCTTCTTGACCTGCTGAGAAGAGCCCCAGTTTGGGGGCAGGGGACACAGGCACTTGCTGGACACCCATGCCACACTGAGAAGATATGTTCAGACATTTTTTCTGGTGCTGCTATCAAAGGCCAGCATTTACCTAGGTGAGGTCTTAGTCGGAACACAGACAAACTCCGAATAGTTATGCATTTATTTTCATGTATAACTATAGCACATCATGTGACTGCATGGATATATTGCTTAGTTAACCTAAGACTAAATCGGTGAGTTAAAAAAAAAAAAAAAAAGGATGCTGAGTTAAAGAAAATATTAAGGAGATAATAGAATAGGAGGTCCTTGTATGATAGAAATTGTGGGGGTATGGGAAGGCCTGGAGCTTGTGACTCGCTGCTCTAAGCTTCGGGCAAGAAGCTGTGCTCTGGTTTGAAGCCCTTAAGGGGCCCTACAGAGAAACTCTCCTGGTACTTGGAGCCCAGGGCATCCTCCTAGGAGCACATGGTACATCGAGACAACCCCAGGGAGGAAAGCGCCTCTTGTTTAATGTGTTCATGTTCTACAAGGTGTCTTAGAAGTTACAAAGCAACAAAAATGATTTTCCTTAAAAGAGAAAAAGAATCTTCTAGGTGTGGACTTGAGAAAGCAGTGGTCACAGGGCAGCCTGGGCTGGAGGGCCCGAGTAGGGGTTGGGGGACACCCGTTACTGTCCTGGAGGAGTGTGTGTGTGTGTGTGTGTGTGTGTGCGTGTGTGCACGGCCGTAGTCGAGGCTGCTGCAGGAGGAACACTCAGAGCTCCTGTACTCTACTACCCAGCATACAACAGGCACTCAATCCATGTGTGTTGAATCACTGTTGCACACAGGAGGCGCCGGAAGCCAGGGTGCAGGGGTTGCTGACTTCCTTGGGTGTCAGCGTGTCATCCTTTGCTCCTGCCTCTGCTGTTCAGGTTCATGCCTGGGTCCCATGTCATTATGACATCTCCCCAGTGTGGGAAGTCCATGGCCATGCCACCAGCAGGTCACAATCTTGTACATTTATGAACAATGGAAGGCATTTTCTTTTAAGATTCCCACCTCCCCTCCAAAAAAATCCGAAGAATGTTTCTCATCACTTAAACTTCAAATTTTAAAAATAGTGCTTTTTAAGGGACTTGGCAGTTTTCCTGAAATAGTTCAGTCCTGCAAGGCAGAGCTGGTCTCAGCCACCCCCAGAGCTAATGTGTCACTGCTAGGGACACGGGGTGCCATCTAGAGACTCACCCCAACTCACCCCTGGAAACGGAGGTCAAGGCCAGTGCTCAAGAGGGGCCAGAGTCGTAGAGATGGGACCCCCAGGCATGACACTCATGGTACGGAAGCCTCCCGGTGCCCAGAGGAGAGAAGGAACAGCTGAGAGTCTAAAGGGCGCTCTGAGCTGGGAGGAGGCCTGGGTCCCGGACACGAGGGGCAGGCCTGCAGGCTGGTCCCTGTGTGGCTCGGAAGGAAAGTGTGCAAGACCAGGTCAGGAAGGGAAACAAGTTGGGGAGGGACCCCGAGTGGGGCTAGTGTGCGACCACGGCCCTCAGCCCACGGGTGCCCTCAGCAGCACCCCGCAGCACTCCGCTTCACGTGGCACGGCTTGCAGAAGAGACGGTTGTTCAGAGGGTAGCAGCCTTGGTCCGTGGGCTCCACAGACAGGAGGATCCTGCAGTCCTGCGGGAACAAGGCACACGTGGATGGACCCCAGGCCTGAGCACTGCAGCGTGGAGTCTGTGCAGGTCAGACTCGCCAGCATCCACTGAGGAAATTAACTCAATCCGCTGAGGGGAGAACCGAGGACACGGGGAGAAGAGGGGGCCCTTTGGTGGAGAAGCCCCCTGAGGGATCGTGGAAAGGGCTAGAAGGGCCTTAACACCCTCCCCCTGAGGTCCGGGGAGGGGTGTGGCCTGCCTCAGGTCACACAGCTGGTTCCAGAGCTGGGAGAGGATGGGGTCTCCAGGCTCGGAATTCAGGGTTCTTTTTGTTGTTCCACTGCCTGAACAGCTTCAACACTAGCACAGACCTTAATATCTCCAATTTTCTAAATCACCAAAAGATTTTAGAACGAGGAGGATGGGGATTTGGGGCCCAAACTTTGCCAAATTCACCATTCTGCCACAAGCCCGCACCT
Source organism: Mesoplodon bidens (assembly GCF_964165515.1). Taxonomy (NCBI): domain Eukaryota; kingdom Metazoa; phylum Chordata; class Mammalia; order Artiodactyla; family Ziphiidae; genus Mesoplodon; species Mesoplodon bidens. The sequence goes on from NC_138177.1 coordinate 174,924,412, forward strand.
CCTCTGGGCCTCACTCGGGCACACACAGGAAATAACAGGAACAATTAATGTCCAGAGACCCAGCTCAGGGCATGGCTGGTGTCCCCTGGAAGCTTCACTGATCAGAACAGAGGGGTTGGTCTCCATAGAGACAACTTTGGGGTCACGGGTGCCATCCTGACCCAGCTCGGCCAGCTGGGGAGGACACCCTTGTGTGTCTCTTCCCTGGAACTGCACCTCGAGTGTCTCAAGGGGACTCTGGGCTATTTAATGCCAGGACCTGTGCTATTCCTAACAGCCACTTGTTCAGCATTCTGAGAGCACCAAGTGCCAAACCTAAAGTCCCACAGGGGCACATGTGACCTCTTCTAAATGAGAATCAACCACGGCCGAGTCGCACAGTTTGCGAAGGAGCTGTCGGGTGGCAGAAAGCTGGCCAAACCCAGCCCAGAAGAACACAGGGCAGAAGCACTTTTATCACCCTCAGTTTCCTCATCTTAAATGGAGACGGGAACTCCCATATCGAGAGATCATCATTAGGATTAAATAAGGTGATGTGCATGAAAGCATTTTATATATTAAAAAATACTAGCCGAGGGCTTCCCTGGTGGCGCAGTGGTTAAGAATCTGCCTGCCAATGCAGCAGACACGGGTTCGAGCCCTGGTCCGGGAAGATCCCACATGCCGCGGAGCAATTAAGTCCATGTGCCTCAACTACTGAAGCCCGCGTGCCACAACTACTGAAGCCTGCGTGCCACAACTGCTGAAGCTCGCACATCTAGAGCCTGTGCTCCACAACAAGAGAAGCCACCGCAATGAGAAGCCCGCACACCGCAACGAAGAGTAGACCCCGGGGCTTCCCTGGTGGCGTAGTGGTTGCGAGTCCGCCTGCCGATGCAGGGGACACGGGTTTGTGGCCTGGCCCGGGAAGATCCCACATGCCGCAGAGCGGCTGGGCCCGTGAGCCATGGCCGCTGAGTCTGCGCGTCCAGAGCTTGTGCTCCGCAATGGGAGAGGCCACAACAGTGAGAGGCCCGTGTACCTCAAAAAAAAAAAAGAGTAGACCCCGCTCGCCACAACTAGAGAAAGCCCGTGTGCAGCAACAAAGACTCAACACAGCCATAAATAAATAAATAAATAAATAAGATACTAGCCAAGTATGAAGGTATTGTTCCCCTTCCAGCAATAGTAAGAAATACATGGACCACAAAGTAGGCAGGAATGGGGAATTCCCTGGCGGTCCAGTGATTAAGCCTCCGAGCTTCCACTGCAGAGAACACGGGTTCAATCCCTGGTCAGGGAACTAAGATCCCATATGCAGGGCAGTGCAGCCAAAAAAAAAAGTAGGCAGGAATGGTGAAAGGAGCGTGGATGGTGTCTTGAAACCCATTTCCCTTCCTAGAGAAACAGCACCCACATCTGCTTAGGCCGCTGTGGTTGGAGCCTTACAGCCTGAAATGCAGGTGGTGGAATCCAAACTCTGACTCATGGCAGAGCCTGGGTAATGTTCCCGGTAGCCTCAGCCAAGCTGACCAAGGAGGAGCAGGGAGGGCTTATTTGCTCACCAGCCAGGCCCGGGGAAATGCCAATCACCACTGGATCGAACGTGGGCTATGGCGATAACAGCACTTGAATTTCACCATTGTTCTTTCAAGATGCATTATCAGCCGGACTTTGAACCAGAACAAATCAACATAATCATGAAGCAATGTGTCAACTTCTCAACTAAACTCCCTGGTCACCCTCAGCGAAAATGCTTCTTAGTTCTACATATCTGTTATTATTATTATTATTATTATTATTATTTTAATTTTGGCTGCATCACGAGGCTTGTGGGATCTCAGTTCCCTGACCAGGGATTGAACCCAGGCCATGGCAGTGAAAGTGTCAAATCCTAACTACTAGACTACCAGAGAACTCCCTACATATCTGTTTAAATGTGAGTAAATAAATGTTTGGAATCACTCACTGGCTAAGAGATTTACTCTGTTACAAACTATTACAGATAGGATAGATAAACAACAAGGTCCTACTGTATAGCACAGGGAACTATATTCAGTATCCTATAATAAACCATAATGGAAAAGAATATGAAAAAGAATATATATATGTATAACTGAATCACTTTGCTGTACACCAAAAACTAACACAGCATTGTAAATCAACTATATTTCAATTAGGAAAAAGGAAGAAAGAAAGAAAAAAAGAGAGACTTGCTCTGGAGTCCCCACTTAGGTGACACCTTTGTCACCATCACCAGAGAAGACAGAAACATCGGTGACATGGAGGTGACAGGAAGAGGTAGGGGAGGGCTCTTACAGCCTCCCCAGCAGGACTGACTATATAATTTGCAGGGTTCAGGGAAAAATGAAAATGCAGTATCCCTTATTCAGAAATGAAGAATTAGGGCTTCCCTGGTGGCACAGTGGTTGGGAGTCCGCCTGCTGATGCAGGGGACACGGGTTCGTGCCCCGGTCCGGGAAGATCCCACATGCCGCGGAGCGGCTAGGCCCGTGAGCCGTGGCCGCTAAGCCTGCACGTCCGGAGCCTGCGCTCCGCAAAGGGAGAGGCCACAACAGTGAGAGGCCCGCGTACTGCGCAAAAAAAAAAAAAAAAAAAGAAGAATTAAAAGAAAATGACAGCAGAGCTTCAAAGCAAGCACGGGACCCTTCTGAGTGTGGGGCCTGTGCGACTCCCCAGGCATTTCTTGCTGCACCGGCTTCTAACCAGCCTTCCCACCTCACCCTCCCCACTCCCTGCAGCCTGAAGTCCAGACTCCTTCGTTTGGCACAGGGGGCCCTTTCCTTCTCTCTGGCCTCACTGTTACCACACCATCCAGCACTCTACACTCCAGACACACCTCGAAACTTCTACTTCCTCCAGTTCTTCAGGCTGTTTGTGCCACAGTAGGATTTCACAGGCCCATGCCTCCTTTTGGACTTCATTTCCCCTCTCTGAATACATGGCAAACTCCTACTCAACCTGCAAAACCCAGGTTAAGCACTGCCTCCTCTAAAAGAGTGCCTTTGATTGCACCAGCCTTGATCACTTGATCACTGCCTTCTTTGTCCCAAAGCTGATTTATACATGCTCTTTCTTAGCACCTGAAAAGGACATCTGTGGTGTGGGTCTGCCCAGCATCCCTTTCTTCTTTCCAGTGGTTGTATCAATCCCAATCTGTTTCATACAGTCCTGCCTGCCTGGCCCCAGAGGTTATCAGTCATAGCCCCTGGTCACTGATTGGTCAAGAATGGGCATGTGACCCATGTTGGGTGAATCAGAGGCCTTCTTGAGACTGTACGGGATCCCTAGATGGGGTTTCTAAGTTGGAAGGATATAAACCTGAGCCAACCATGGCCACGCGCTGTACCCACTGCCCCACAGAGGATGCCAGCCCACAGGAAGGGAAAATGAAGCAAACACACAAGAAAGGCAGAACCGAGAGATGGAGAGAGAGCCTTATGATATCATATGATGTCATCAGTGATATCACCATCAAGAGCCTCCCCGTTAAGATGCCCTTTCTTGCGGAAAGCAGGTTGAGTATGGTTTCTGTCATTAACTCAAAGAGTTCTGATTAATAGAGCATATTTGTAATTATTTTCATTTTCATTTGTCTCTGCTATCGGATGGTGGGCAATCTGAGAGCAGAGCCCCAACCTGGACTTGTCTCGGCCCAGGGCCTAGCACACAGCAGGCTTTCAACAGGGCTTGTCTGGTGATTGCACAGGATCAACTGCATCTTATTAAATCAGCACTGCTCCACTCACCTCACACCTGTAGCAATTCTCATGGAAGTTTCTTCCCATGCACTCGATTTTGAAGGCATCCTTCCCGTCTCGGGGGATGATGGGATTCTCACAGATGCTGCACACAGGAGCGAATTTCCTAGAAGGAAAGAAACTTATGCTCAGGAGGCGTTCACGCCGACAACCACAGAAATTAGCTGTTAGAGCGCAGGCCAGCTCTGGTTCACCTCCCAGACCTATTTCAGACCCGTTGCTATCTAACTACACCTGGAGCTACAACCACAAATGCCTATTTCTTCCTGGCAGGAGCGAATGGAGAGACCTGTGTAATTAGACCCTGCTTCCCAGGGTATAATTAGCTCAAGGCAAGTAAGTGATGGGAACATTAGAATTTAAGAAAGCAGAGGGGCACCCATTTCATTTGTCTTGTATTATAGGTCACTGCTTTTTCTTCTTCTTTCCTTTTTCACTAGGCACACTTGTCTCTCCCCTTGGGCAGTGAGCAACTCGAGGGCAGGGATGGGGCCCTGCAGATGTGTGTTGCTACCACTCCATACGGCTCCAGCTCTGAGGGGAGGCACTGCGGTCTGGGGTTTGAGAGCAAGGCCTGGACATCAGGTCAGTGGGGGTTTGAATCACAGCTTCCATACTTACAATCGGGGAGACTTTAGGTACTTATGTACTGCATGCCTCAGTTTCCACATTTGCTAAAACAGAACCTTTAATAGTGCCTGCCTGTAAGACAGTTTTGAGATTACATGGCCTAAACCCAAGGGGAATTGCTCAAAAAGTGTCAGCTGCAAGCAGGTGCTAAGTCAAACACAGGGTATGTGGAACAGGCAGTCCTGGATTCTGCAGGCCAGCTGACCCAGCCCCCAGCACTCAGGCTCGACTCCTCCATCCCACCTAAGCCCCACCCTGTCCTCCGTGCCCCATGCAGTGCATGGACCCCTCTTGTACCTGTAGAAATCGTCCAGGCAGTACACCTCATTCTGACTGTCCAGGGCAAAGCTCTCATCCCCGATGCACCGGGCGCAGGTCACACACGTGAAGCAGGTGGGGTGGAAGGCCTGGCCCAAGGCCCTGATGATGTGCTCCCGGACCACCTCGCCACACCTGCCACACTTCTCCAGGGTGTCCTGGGACAGAGGGCCACTGCCTCAGAGCCATCCCATGGGTGTGCCCACTCCAAGCCACAAGGGGCATCAGACTGGCTACCCACAGGGGCCCAGAAGGCAGAGTTATGGGAGGGGTGCTCACATTCATGCAATTGGCCTGGAACTACTACCCCCAAACCTCCACATTGCTTAGAGGGGATCGAGTTTGGCACATATGCCTGGTGTACAGTCAGGAATCCTGCCACGAAGCTATGACTGCATTCTTTTTGTTACTAGGAAATGCTTGAGGCCAGGGTCCATGAGGGCCCATAGGAGAAATTTCTCTAAAACTTCAGAGTCAGTAAAAGGCATTCCCAGAGGAATTGCTGTGCTTTTTATTTTATGGACGATAAACCTTGAAACTTATTACCCTTTTCCATTTGGCCACTTGGAAGCTCATAGTCCAATTCCATGCTCCACTTTTAGGATGAGTACAGGGGTCTTTCATTCACATATTTTTGGGGTACTAACTGTCTACCTTGATTTTCCTCTGTTTTATCTATTTATTTTATACCTCATGGTATTATATGTATCCTCTAAAAAATTTTTTTATGTTACTGCGGTAAGAATACCTAATATGAGATCTATCCTCTTAACAACAAAGTTTTAAGTGTACAACATTATTATTATTTTTGGCCGCACCATGTAGCATGCGGAACTTCCCCGACTAGGGATTGAACCCATGCCCCCTGCAGTGGAAGCACGGAGTTTTAACCAGTGGACTACCAGGGAAGTCCTACAACATTATTATTGACTACAGGTATATGTGCATTCTTATAAGCTGCCTCAAATCCTTTCTGGAATGAGGAGGGATGAGAGAGAGACAGAGAGAGAGAGGGAGAGAAGGAGAAAGAAAGGGGTAGGTATCACTGAGGCAGAACAGAGGGCCTCTTGCTAACCCATCCACCTTCTCCCCTACATGTCTCTTTCCCTTCCTGTTCATCTTAACCTTATTTCCTCTGGACAGATACGTTTGGTGGGGGCAGCATTTCCCCCTGCTTCCTGCCCCCCACCACCCTTGGGGAAGCCCTTGTCTGGCCAGCACACTGCTGAAGCCCCTCCTGGCTGCTCCCAGCTGTAAGCCCACCCTCACCCCTTCTTCGCCTCAGTGTCTCACCCCTGCCTGGCTCCAAGCTGGGGAAGAGTGTAAGGACACCCCCCACTGTCATGTTGATGGGGTCAGAGGGTCAGGGTAGGACGGCCTGGCTCCTTTCTCCTTCCACAGCACCTTACTGCCTGGGATCAGATCATTTTGAGTTTTCTAAATAGTCCCGACTCTAAATATTCTAACACCTCAAATCAGTAGTTTTCAGACTTCAGTGTGTATCAGAATCACCTGATAGACTTGTTAAAAATGCAGATTGCCAGGTGCTACCAATCTATAAGGACAAGGTGAGATCCACTGTACCCCCAGGTAATGCATACATGGGAGTTCTGTACACTACCTAGAAAAACACCACCACATGCCACTGGAGAGTTAGCAATTCCAACACCGTGGCATCCAAACTAGCTCTCTCAGACTGTCTTTGGTACCCAGAGATGCCCCGTCACACCGTGCACTGGAACTTTGTGGCTCTAGGTGAGGGAGCTGCAAGACCACGGGCAGGATGGGACTTCCCTGGTGGTCCAGTGGTTTGGACACAGTGCTTTCACTGCCGAGGGCCCAGGTTCATTCCCTGGTTGGGGAACTAAGATACCACAAGCCGCGTGGCATGGACAAAAAAAAAACCATGGTCAGGGTTCAGAACCAGACAGCCCTGGGGTGACAGTGTAAAAGGCTGAATGATGCCTTTGGATCTGATATCCAGATCCAAAGGTATCTGGATCCTAAGCCCTGGAGTCTGCAATCAACCATCTTGCATGGCAAAAGAGACTCTGCAGATGTGATTGAGTTAAGGATCCTGGGATGGGGAGATTATCCTGGGTTATCCAGGTGGGTTGCAAATGTCATTGCAAGTATCTTTACAAGAGGGAGGCGGAGGGAGATTTGACACAGAAGGAAAAGAGATACTGATGCAAGATGCCACACTGCTGAGTTGGAAGATGGACAAAGGAACCAAGAAATATGGCTTTAGAAGCTGGAAAAGGCAAGGAAATTGATTCTCCCCTAGAGCCTCTGGAGGGAGCAAAACACTTGGATTTTGACTCAGTGAAACTGATTTTGGACTTCAGACCTCCAGAACCATAAGAGGATAAATGTGTACTGTTTGAAGGCACCGAGTTTGTGGTCATTCGTTACGGCAGCCACGGGGAACGAACACACCTTGGCTGAGTTCCTTCCCCTCCCTGAGCCTCAATTTCCTTATCTGTAAAATGGGTCACTAGTGTCTATCTCCCCAGATTGTTGTGGAGAAAGAGATGATACCACATCTTCCAGGTGCCCAGCTCAGTGCCAGGCACTTGGGGAACCGCCCTGGGGCTTACCTGGTAGCAGGGTTCACAGAGGGGCCGCCCATCCTTCTGGTAGAAGCTCTGTCCGGCCAGCTGGCGGCGGCAGATACGGCACGTGAAGCACTGGGCATGGTACTGCCTCTTCATGGCCTCCACAGCCAGCTCTCGAGGGGACACGGTCTTGTGGCAGAAGGCACAGACGTCTGGGGTAGAGGAGATACAGGCCATGACCCGCCCAGCCTGGGAGAACTGTACCCAGTCGCCACCCAGAACCGGCCCGGAGTGCCAGGTCTCTGTCTGAAACCCCTGGGCATTGTAAATGCAGCCTCAGCTCATGGGCAGGGTCATGAGGGGCATTAAGAAGGAAGGTGGGGGGGACTTCCGTGGCGGTGTAGTGGTTAAGAATCTGCCTGCCAGTGCAGGGGACACGGGTTCAAGCCCTGGTCCAGGAAGATCCCACATGCCGTGGAGCAACTAAGCCCGTGAGCCACAACTACTGAGCCTGCGCTCTAGAGCCCGCGAGCCACAACTACTGAAGCCCGTACGCCTAGAGCCTGTGCTCCACAACAAGAGAAGCCACCGCAATGAGAAGCCCGCGCACCGCAACGAAGAGTAGCCCCCGCTTGTCACAACTGGAGAAAGCCCACACGCAGCAACGAAGACCCAACGCAGCCAAAAATAAATGAATGAATGAATGAATGAATGAATAAATAAATAAATAGAAGAAGAAGGAAGGTGGGGGACCTTTCCGGGTGGCACAGTGGTTAAGACTCCACCTGCCAATGCAGGGGACACAGGTTCGAGCCCTGGTCCGGGAAGATCCCACATGCCGCGGAGCAACTAAGCCCATGTGCCCCAACTACTGAGCCTGCGTGCCACAACTACTGAAGCCCATGCACCTAGAGCCCGAGCTCCGCAACAAGAGAAGCCACCGCAATGAGAAACCCACTCACAGCAACGAGCTGTGAGCTCGTTAATAATAATTAATAAATAAATAAAACCTTACTTTAAAAAAAAAAGAAAAAGAAGGAAGGTGGGGAATTCCCTTGCAAGCCAGTGGTTAGGACTCCATGCTTTCACTGCCAAGGGCCCGAGTTCAATCTCTGGTTCCCTGGTTGGGGAACTAGGATCCCACAAGCAGCGTGGCCAAAAAAAAAAAAAAAAAAAGGCAAAGGGTCTTTAAAAAGCTAAAATCAAGACACATAGTGTGGGACGTCCCTGGTGGTCAGTGGTAAAGAATCCGCCTTCCAATGCAGGGGACGCGGTGAGTTCAACCCCTGGTCAGGGAACTAAGATCCCACATGCCGCGGGGGAACTAAGCCCACGGCCACAACTACTGAGCTCACACGCCTCAACAAGAGAGCCCGCGTGCCGCAAACTACAGAGCCCACGCACTCTGGAACCCGTGTGCCCTGGAGCCTGTGTGCCACAACTAGAAAGAAGAAAAAAAAAAGACACATAGCGTTAGGACAACTGGGTTGCCATCTGCAAAAAAGTCAAAAGAGGGAACTCTGTTGTGACACCTTACATCCAGATAATTCCAAACATATCAAAGACCTAAATATGAAAAGGGAAACCATAAGAACACTGGAAGAAACCAGAGGAGAATTATTTTGCAACCCTGGACTAGAGAAGGCCTTGGTACATGGTAGGCACTTAATAGCCATTTATTAAATAAGTAACACACGGTGCTGGAGAGTCTGTGGGCAGACGGGCACTCCGACACTGTTGGTGGGAATGTAGATCTGGATGACCAGGAAAGACAACTTGGCAAAAATATCACAGTGCTTCCTCTTCTAGGAATTTATCTCACAAACTTGCACACAAGCAAAATGATCAGGTACAAGGCGATTCACTCAGCATTACCACCTGAGCACCTGTCCACAGGCAACTAGTTAAATGCATGTGGTCAGGCCCTGCTAAGGAATACTACACAGCTGTGGAAAAGAACAAGGAGCCTCTTTATGTTCTGATGTGGAGTGAGCTCTAAGACTACAAAGGAATGAAAGCAACGTGCAAAACAGCACAGAGCTTGCTACTATTTGTGGGGAAATGGGGGAAGGATATATTTGTATCTGCTTGCATACGCATAAGATATCTCTGAAAGAATATGCACAAGGTATTAACAGGTTGTCTATCTGGAAGGAAACTAGATGATACAGGGATGGGGAAGGGGAAAGACTTCACAGTGTGCCCTTTTGTGCTTTTTATTTTGTACTATGTAAGGGTGTTATGTATTCAAAAAATTACATAGTGAAAAAATTTAGGGCATTTTTGCTATCATGGCCAATTTTGCCGATCAATATTTAAATGGACTTTAGTTATAAAGGAAAAAAGCTTAATGCAATAAAAATAAAATTGATGCACATCTGTAAGGCCCATCACCATACTGTGAGCTGGGACAGACACGGTGGTCCCTGCTCTCCTGGTTCCCCCTGGAAGCTCATGCTGGCCACACAAAGGGCCCCTGGGGGTCACACACAGTCCTTCCGTCCCTGTGCCCATACCTGTGGAGGCCTCTCTCTCGGGGAAGCCGACAGGCTCCTCTGGGGGAGGCGGCAGCTCCTCTTCTGTGGGTCTGAGATGATTGGGCCGAGGCTGCAGTGGAGGCCCCTCCACGAGGGGCTGCGGGGACAGAAGGGCAGAAGAGTCACCCAGTGGGGACCGCACACAGCCCTCTAGGCTCTGCTCCGCATCTGGTGGCACCAGGCGCAATTAGTCCCTTTGTACAGAGGCAGAAACTGAGGCCAGATCTCCCAGCTCCTTGCCCTGGGTTCCTTCACCCAGGGAAGTAGCTTCCTTCAAAGCTACTTCCCTCTGCTTCTAAAGAATCTCCTGGAATCAGGGTTTCCCTTGGCCTGGAACCGCTCCCATTTCTACAACGCCTCTGTTAAGGGCAGAGGAGTAAATATGGGTTTTCTATGCAGCATAAGGGATTTAGGTTAGACACAGGGGAATGCTGCCCTCAGAGATGAAGGAGGCACTTAGCGGGGGGGAGGGTGTGGCACCCCTTCTCCAGGGACCTTGAAAACCACGTCTAATTTTTACCAGCCTGAAAGAGTTTTGAAGAGGGACTGCCCTCAAGTAGGAGAAGGGACCAAACAACCTCCAGGCCTAGAACCCCGAAAGGCCCCGACCTTCTCTCCCCAACCTACGGGGCTCCGTCAGGGACCAAGGGTTGGCGGTACCTGCGGCGGGGGTGGGGGCAGCTGCTCTAAGTCTGAAATGAGTGACGCCCCCATCGGGGCAGGGGGCTCCTCGTCAGGAGGCAGGTACACTGGAGGGGGCGGCGGCGGAGGTGGGAGGAGGTCCAGGTCGGGGAGTGCGTCCTCGCCATCCAGGGGAGGAGGAGGAAGCGAACATCCTGCAACCAGAAGGGGAGGGTGGGTTGGCCAGAGTCTCAGCAGGTGCACAGAGGAGGTGACACTTGCCCAGAAGGCCGTGCAGCATGGTGGCTAAAGGCTCAGGTCCAGGGTCACCCGGACCTGGGTTCCATCTCTGACTCTGCCACTGACTTGCTGTGTGTCCTTCGGCAAGAAACAATCTCTCTGAGCCTCAGTTTGCTCAGCTGGAACATGGGTCTCAATCACTTAGGGTTGTTAATGAGGATTAAATGAGGGCTTGGCACAGTGGCTGGCATGTGGCACAGGCTCAGAAAACAGTAGCCGCCAAAGCCCTTCCTAGCAAGCCTCCCCTACCCAGGTGTTAGAGCACCTGAAATCCCCGCTGGATGGGCCTTGTGCAGATGTAAGCAAAACTAACCCCCAAGACTGTGGTTCCCAAGGTGTGGCTCCTGGACCAGCAGCATGGCACCACCTGGGACTTTGTTAGAAACACAACTTCTCGGCCTGCCATGCAGCTGCACAGTCAGAAACTTTGGGCTGGCTCCCAGTCATGGGGTGTTTAAAAAGCCCTCCAGGTGATGCTGATGCCACTCAAGGGTGGGAACCACCACCTAGTTAAATAATAGAGTCAGGTAATGACTATTAGGTGTTGAAAGTATCAAGCGGACAGTTGGTGGCGAACTTTCCAAAGGAAAGGTCCAGCTATCATCACCTGAAGCCACTGATTAACCTCAGCAGACATCAGGAGTCTTCTGACTCGTGTTACGTATAGGAAGGGATGGGCACCATTGATGAAATGTCCTTATTAAAAAAAATAACCCAAGGCTTCCCTGGTGGCGCAGTGGTTGAGAGTCTGCCTGCCGATGCAGGGGGGGACACGGGTTTGTGCCCCAGTCCGGGAAGATCCCACATGCCGCGGAGCGGCTGGGCCCGCGAGCCATGGCCGCTGAGCCTGCCCATCCGGAGCCTGTGCTCCGCAACGGGTGAGGCCACAGCAGTGGGCCTGCGTACTGCAAAAAAAGAAACAAAAAACAAACAAACAAAAAAACCCAAAACATAAAAAAAAAACCTCAAACTAATCAGGTTTCTAGAGTTAACTCCATTTATAATAAATTTGGAAAACAGAGGGGCAAGTTGGATGAGACCACAGGGAGGCAAAGGGACAAACCAGGGTGTGGGACATTCTACAAAAATGGACTCTGTTTCTTCAAGAAGTTAATGGCATGGGAGAGACCAAGAGAGGAGATGTTCCTAGAATTAAGAGATGGAAAAATGACCATATATAATGTATATATCTGTGCTGTCCAGTACAGAAGCCACCAGCCACATGTGGCTATTGAGATGTGCTGGAAAACTTAGTACTAAAAAACAATGTGAAATAGCTCATTAATAATTTTGATAATGATTACGTGCTGAAATGATAATACATTTTATATACTGGGTTGCATAATATATATCATTAAAAGTAATATATTTCTTTTCATTTTTTTCAGAGTGGATACTAGAAGATTTTTAATTACATAGGAGGCTTGCATTTGTGACTTGCATGATGTATTTATTGGCCAGCACTGTTATGGACCTTATTTGGATTCTGATTCAAAGGATTAATCATCTCATTTCATTCTCCTCATTTTGTAGACAAGGAAAAGCTAAATATTCCACCGAATGATACAGCTCAAAAGAAATACAAGAGGGCTTCCCTGGTGGTGCAGTGGTTGAGGGTCCGCCTGCCGATGCAGGGGATGCGGGTTCATGCCCCGGTCCAGGAGGATCCCATGTGCCGCGGAGCGGCTGGGCCTGTGAACCATGGCCGCTGGGCCTGCGCGTCTGGAGCCTGTGCTCCGCAACAGGAGAGGCCACAACAGTGAGAGGCCCGTGTACGGCAAAAAAAAAAAAAAAGAAATACAAGACACAATCCATTCCTCTACAATCCAATAGTTAAAAGGCATTTTTATGACAATTCAGGGAAAATTAATTATGGATAGACTATTAGATAATCATAAGGCATTCCTGTTGATTTTGTTATGCATTGTTTGGCCTTGGGGTTATGTAAGAGAAAGGCCATATTTAGAGATGCACCCTGAAGGATATGGGGCTGAAGTGACTTGATTACTGGCATTTCCTTTTAAATACTTCACGAAGGAAAAGAAAAAAAGGAACAGATGAAACAAAGGTAGCCAAATCTTGGTAACTGTTGAAACTGGATGACGTAGGGTATACAGGGTTCCTTGTACTGTTTCCCCTACTTCTGTGTATATTTAAAAGTTTCATTACACAATAACAACCCAACAGCAAACACACACATACACACAGAGGACAGGAGTGGCATGGCATGGGGCGATGGCGGGTGGGGAGGTGGCCTCCACCCTAACTGCCAGCCAGCGGGAGCTCCTGGCAGGGAGGGAGGAGGCGGGGTGGAGGATCTCCTCCATCCAGGAGCACTCACTATAGTGTAACCCCACCTCTGCAGGCTGCCCTGACAAGGGGCTGTCCAGCTCCCTGGGGAGAGGCAACTGGGCAACTCGGGAGAGAAGCCTCAGTGCACGGCTGTGCCCACTGCCACACTGAAGGGGAGCGCTATTAATAGCGCCCCGGGATAGAGGGCATGGAGGCACTGTGCCCACCTCCTGTCATGGGGGCACAAGGTAGGCCAGGCTCCAGCGAGGTCCGACTGCCCTAGACATCCTGCAAGAGCACAGAGAGAATGTTCAAGGCCCTGCCGCCTAAAGACCTGGGCTCTGGTCCCATTCCCTGCATGTTCGCTGGGGCACCTCTCTGGGTTCAGGTTGCCCACCCATTTGACAAAGATAAGAACCCCTCTGCCCAAGGGCTATACAGATGCGAAGCTTGTTCTAGACCTGTGAGTCTGCCCCAGAATCGCCTGGGGGCTTGTCCAAATGCAGATGGCTGGGCCCACCCCAGCGCTTCCGCTTCAGCAGGTTTGGGGTAAGCTCTGGGAATTTACCTTTTTGGAACTGCGTTTTGAATTTACACTAGAATTTACATTTCCTGGGTGATGCTGACGCTTTGGGTTCAAAGGCCACACTTTGAGAACTACCCTTCTCTTCCGCAAGTCTCACCTATTAACGCCTTTGGACTGGAACAGTCGTTCTCAAAGTGTGGTCCCCAGACTAGAGCATCAGCATTACCTGGAAACATGTAAGGAATGCAAATTCTCGGGCCCCATGGCAGACCTGCTGAATCAGGAAGGCCCAGGGTAGGGCCCAGCTGGCTGTGTTAGAACAAGCCCGCAGGGGATGCTGATGCTGCTAAAGTGTGAGAATCTGCTCTACGTGAGCTGACTGACTCAGGAACCAGGTCACAAAGAGACAGCAGGAGAGCTGAGGCCTCTCCCAGGACCTGCCTGAGGTTCTAGACATTCAGCTGTGGAGGGCGGGCAGGTCCCAGCTAGGGCAGGAATTCAAGAGAGAGACGGGGGAATTTCTGCCAAGATGAAAGGGCTCAGGAAATGCTGGTGGATTCCTAAGGGGACAAGCATAGGTGAGGTGTCAGATGACAGCCTGCTGCAGAGCTGGCTTTGAGCAGAAGGCAGACCCCCAGGGCCCACCTCTGTTTTCTGCAGTCAGACCAGACTCATGACCGCAGCTCACCTAGAACTTCTCACCCCAGCAGGCCTGAACCCCAAGATTCCCCGTGCTCTGTGTTTGCCAAATTGGCCAGCAACATGCCTGACCAGCCCCTGCAAGGCCATCCCGCCCGAGGAAGGTCTGGTCTGTTTTGCTACCACACTCCCAACATCTTCTGCCTGTAATTCCAATATCCCATGAAAATGTCCAGGAAATGGGCTTCCCTGGTGGCGCAGTGGTTGAGAGTCCGCCTGCCGATGCAGGGGACACGGGTGTGTGCCCCGGTCTGGGAAGATCCCACATGCCGCGGAGCAGCTGGGCCAGTGAGCCATGGCCGCTGAGCCTGCATGTCCGGAGCCTGTGCTCCGCAACGGGAGAGGCCACAGCAGTGAGAGGCCCGCGTACCGCAAAAAAAAAAAAAAAAAAAAATGTCCAGGAAAGTTTGGCATTTGGGCAACTAAACTATATTTCCTAGTCTCCCTCTCCTACCCAGAAGGGCCATAATTTTTTTTTTTCATTGGATCAATGTCCTGATGTGTGAATTTTGGTCATCATGGTCCTGGTTCTCCTATACAGAGAAGCAGCAGGAGGAGGCTGTTCTTGGCATGTGTGGTTAGGAAGGAAAGATCAGTTTAGGAGGCTGCGTCATAATGAAGAAACATGTTACACGAATATTCATGTACTCTCACGTGTACCCACGTGTGGTCCCTTCTTCCATCTGTTTTTGGCTTCCCATAACTGGCACTTCCCATTGGCCTCTAGGTGGTTTCCATGGTGATGGATGCACAAGGCTGCCTTAGCCTCGCTCTGGGACAGCAGGACACCTGACTAGGCACCTGAGGACTCCGGGGGGTTCACCTGCCTTCCTGGGCTGGCCTCTCGCACTAAGCGTCTCAGTGCCTCCTTGTTCGAGCTGGTGCCCTATCAGACGAGGAGCCACCTCGGGCCCCTAGGTTGTCATCCTTCCTTGCTTCTACCCAACAGTTGAGATTTCACATCACATACATGACCAAATTTCCACCTTCCAGAGGAAGAAACCGAGGCCCAGGGTGAGGAAACAGCTTGCCTAAGACCACACAGCAAGTGAATGGCAGAGCGCAAGAGAAAACAAAACTATCTTTCAGGTCCTTCAACTTGCCAAATTCATTCCTGCCTCAGAGCCTTTGCACTTACTGTTCCCATTTCCCTTCTAGCTCCACTCTGTCATTTAGGTCTTAACTGAGCTGAGATGTTACCTTCTTTGAGAAGCCATCCTGACCACCCCATAAAAAGCTGCACCTCCCCAGCTCTTCACTGTATTCTATTCTAGTGGAGTGTTTGTGTCTTCCTGATGTTGTATTTTAAGTTTTTATTACCTGTTTCCCCCACTAGGAGGTAAGTTTCATGCAGGCTGAAAACCTTCTCTCTTTTCACATTCCCAGTGCCTGGCCCAGAATAATAACAGTGGGTATTTAGCACTTTCTACATGGCAGGCACTGGGCTCAACACTTTACATATGTATTAACTCATCTAATCCTCACAAGGACCCTTTGAGGTGGGTACTATCATTATCTTTATTTTACAGATTAGGAAGCTGAGGAACAGAGAGGTTAAGTGGCCTGCCAATGTCACACAGTCAAGAAGTGGAGGAGCCAGGATTCGAACCCAGGCAGGAGGGTTCCAGAGGCTGCCTGGGACACAGTAGGTGCTCAACGAATGACCTCAGAGCCTGCCATTTCCTCCCCACCTTGGTGATGCCTCTCACCCGGTCTCCCACCCACCGCCCTCACCCTCTTACCTCCACTGGGGAGCTGAGGTGGAACAGCTGGCACCGGGGCTGCAGCCCTGCTGGGGGGTGTCCAGGAGCGGAGCCTCCCCGCAGAGCCAGCCCCGGGTGCCTTCGTGGGGACAGGAGATTCCCGGGGGCAGCCAGGCCGGGCCTCACAAGCTGCCCGCCTCACCTCCTCAACCACAGCCTCATCTCGACGTGGAGGTGCCAGGGTGATAAAGACAGACGAGGCGACCCTCTTCTCAGGCTTTGAGGCCATTGCTTCAGCTTCTGGTGGGGCTGGGGACAGAGTGAAGCGCAGGCTTGGGCAGGATTCAGGGCATGGCAGGGGCGGGGCAGAGGTGCTCCACCTGGGCACGCAGACACCCCCAGGGCAGGGAGCCTCTCCCCTCCCAACAAGACAGGAGCAGCTACTCCACAGTGCCAGCGCCCCACCCAGCCACGGAAGGGGCTGCGGATGTCCCACAGGGAAAGGCAGGTGCCCACCAGGTGGTTTGGCCACAGGGTGGGACCCAGGAGTCCTGAATACCCCTCCCCCAGACCTACACACATGGAGAAGCAGAGGGCAGCCCTGCCCTGCTCACCTCACAAACGATTAATTTCCCTCCTCTACGGAGCGTGAGGGAGGGGCCTCTCCTCCAGCTCCCCACTACCAGGGCAGCTGACTGCCCGTCCCAGCCCTGGGCCACACCCCAAGTGAACTCCCTCACCTGGGATCTGGATTTTCCTGGGAAAGCTGACGTCCCCAACGTTCAGGCCAGCTCCACGGTGGGCGGGAAACAGTGTGACTCTCGTCAGAACATCAGGGCTGGATTCCAGGAGGCAAAGAGGACAGAAGAACAATCAGAGCTACCATGTACCGAGGCCTGTTCTGTGCCAGCAGGGCCCTGAGCACTTTCTGTGCAGTAACTCACAGATCCTCCCACCGCTGCGGCGGAGAGGCACTACTACCACACAATGACCGTGCCCATCTTACAGATGAGGAAACCCAGGTGAAGAGGCGGAAGTCATCTGTTCAGGGTCACGCAGCAGCAGACCTGGGATCTGAACACAGAGCCACGCTCTTGTCCACTTGGCTCTTCTGCTCTCTCCCGGCCCAGCTCACAAACCAGCATCCTTTTCTCCGCCACCAGAGTCCACATCCAATCCAGTCTTGATTCTATGCCCAGAATGTCTCACTCAGTCTCATCTCCAAAATCACAGCCCTGGTTCAGGCACAGGGGTGAGGGTGCCTCAAGGATCTCCAAACCTGCCTCCTACCCTGTCTCTGGAGTGATCTTTCTGGAGCATTAATCTGTTTCTCCTCTAGTCAAAAGCCTCCCATGGCTCCCTACTACCTTCAAGATAAAAGTCTAAAGTTCCCTGGCCTCAATCTATTTTTGATCACCCTGGACCACACACAGTTCCTGGACCATCTTTCTCCCTTACTTGCCCTGGCATGTTTCCACCACCTGTTTTTCCTCTCCTCCCTGCTGCAGGGTGAATGTCAGTTTTTCCTTAGAAGCCTAGCGCAAACATCACCTCCTCCATGAAGCCTTCCCTGATTCCCGACTCCAGGGCGATTGTCTATTCCACAGGGCAATGACAGCTGACTCACCATCACCCTGTCTGCCCCCCCCCCGCAACTGACAAGTGACCTCATCTACCTTCAGTTGTGTCTGTGATGACTGTGTGACCCAAGTCCAGCTCACGGTAGACATCAAAGCATGGATCTGGGAGCAGGGCGGCATCCCCACCAGGGAAAGCCCATTTTCCTTCTCTCAGGTGGTTCCTGCAGAGAGTAGGCTCCGGGGCTAGGGATAAGGTGGGGTCATGGGCTGGGGTGAGTCCACCACACTCAGCTCAGGAATGTGCCCTTTTTCTATCTTACTCTCCATATGGGCCACGCCGACATGGCCCCAGAGCCCGGCCCATAGATTCATGGGGAGGAGAGTAAATAGGGACCCAAAGAGTGAACCTGGAGAGGTGGGGCTGGGTGGGTCGGGGGTGAGGCCCCAAGGGACCCTAATGTGGACTTGGAGCCCAAGTGGCCACTCAAAGGCTTCCGTCCACTGGCCACCGTGGGCTCTCTTGGAGACTGATGGAGAATAATAATAACAAAAACAACAACATATGCTCCTAAATTCCTTTTAAATTCGTTTATGTTTGGTTAAAACGTGCAGCTCGTTCTGGTAAGAAACCTGAATAAGAAACCAATATATGAATAAAGCTTTAAAAGTTCTTTTAAAGTATTTCTCTTTTGTTTCTTGTTTTGTAAGTGATGTTTGGAAGTACATCTGCTTCTGTTGGCTGTCCTCGACTTCAATTTCATACTTCGTTACAAGTTTAAGAATCTATTTTTGCAAACAATTTTCAGAGTGCATTTAAAGGTTAAATGCAAGAAACAACAAGGGCACTCACTGATAAAGTGCTCGCCCTGTGCCAGGCACTATGGAGAGTGCTTTCCCAGCCTCAAAAGTCACCTAATTCTCAATACAGCCTGCGTTATGCCCCCACTTTATAGATGAGGCCAGGTGAGGCCCCAAGCAAGAGGTTGCAGACTTGGAATTCTAACAGAGCACCATCCAACCTGGAAATCCAGGGGGTATCCTTGAGCCTGAGAGGACACACTTTTTCTTCGCTGGATGGCTAGGGGCGGGTGTGTGTGTGTGATGGGGGGGGCAAAATTCCCAGGCCTGTTCTTACCCCAGGGTGGCCCAATCCAGACCAGTTATCTGATGGTCAGCATATCCTGGGCTCATCCCCAGAGACAGCTGAGGATGCCTCCTCTGCCTCCCTCCCCTCCCGCCCCGAACCCCACTCCATCCCAGCCCACCCCCGCCGGGAAATCAGATCTGCTGGTTTCTCAGAAAATGTCCAAGGCAAACATCCCAGCACTGAGACCAGATGTTCACAGCTGGGCAGCACTCCCCCACCCCCATCCCTCCCCTGCGGTTCCAGCAGGGACTTCAGGCCCCAGGGGAAGGGGCCGGGCTAGGGATTTTCAAAGCCCCGTCACTCAGCCCCGGGGAAGGAAAGGGAGCCCCGGGGAAGGAAAGGGAGCCCCGGCTTCCCCCTGGTCCCACTACACCCCAGGTCACCCTAGTGTGGGGTTGTGGGTGAGAGAGCCCCCTGTGGGGCAGCCTCCCCGCCAGCCCAGCCCAGCCCAAGGGACCCTCGGCAGCCACCCTTCCTCCCCCAGAGGGCAAATCTAAGACCCAGCTGGGTAAGCGGAGAAAGTGGAAACAAAGGGAAGGAAAGTCATTTCCTGTCAAGAGGAAGGAAGGAGGCTGAGATCCAGCCACCCACCCAGCCGGGCCTTCGGCTGCGGCCCAGGGCAGGGCCCGGGCTGGCTGAGCCGGAGGGCCTCCAGGGGTGGGGTAGTCTACCCCACCTCACCCCCGCCGCCACACTGTCCCCTGCCACACTCCTTCTAACCCCCTCCAGAACCCTCCGGAACTACCTTTAAGCTGTAGCCTAGGCTTGACTGGGAGCTAAACTTTGCTGGAGGTGGGAGTGAGACTGAGCCCCACGCCCCCTGCAGGGGACCTTGCAGCCTGGCACAGGAGGTCCCCTTGAAGCAGAGGAGGCACAAAGGGCTGAGTTCACCCTGGGCCCCCTCCTTCCTGCTGGGAGACCCCGAGCAGGTCACTGAACCTCTCTGGGCCTCAGTTTTTTCATAAAGTGAGAAGAATGAGGTCTTTCTGGAAGGGTGGCTGAGAGGATAAAAGGAGAGGGGGTACTCAAAATCTTGATTCTTGGTAGGTGTCAAGAGAAAGCTAACTGGTTAGTCAGCCCCAGAGGGGGAGGAGGAGCCCCTGGGGGCCCTGCGAGGACCAGGACTTAGCTTCCATCATTATGAAGAGCAGGAATCTGGGCGCTGCCCACCCTCTTCCCGGGGTCCTCAGATCCGGGCTGCAGGAGGACCCAGGCCAGGATGCCCCAGGCACACACCTTGGGGATCGCCCAGTCCCACCCCTTCCCAGCCCCCGAGAGGATCTGAGGCCCAGAGAGGGGCAGCCCTGCGGCCTCTCCTTCCCCTCGCCTGACCCTGGCTGGGTAAAGGGGCCCGGAGCACCCCGGAGCTCCGGAAACCCAGCGCCCTCCAGCCAGCAGCCCGGCGGGGCGGCCGGCCGGGTCACTGTGGGGCGCTGCCGGGGACTTTAATTCGATCCATGTGCGGGACGCTGTCCTCTTTGTGCGGGAGCTTCCGCCCTGCCCATCCCTGCTCTCCGCGTGCCGCTCCCGGGCAGGGATCCCTCCCCCCCAGAACTGCCCTCCCTCCACTCGGAGGACAGAGACCGAGGGACTGAGACAGAAGGACAGCGCCCGCGGCCCCTCGTCCCGCGGGCCCCCTCCGGGAGCGACGGGGCTGGGGTCCCGGCTGGGGAGCAGGGTGGACGCAGGCCGAGGGCTGCCCGTGCTGTCACCTGTCTGTCGCCGGGGCAGGGACGGAAGGACAGGACCCCCACCCCACCCCCGCCCCGCTTACCTGGGCCGCCCGCGCCCCCGGCGGCTCCGGCCGGTCACCCGATCGTGCAGAACCGGGAGCGGCGCGGCGCCTCCCGCCCCTCCGCCCTCCACCCTCCCCGCCCCCTCGGCTCCCTCCGCCCCGCCGCCCCGGCCGCCTTACCATAAAAGGTGAAGCTTGGGGGAGGGGGCCGGGATTCCCGCCGGGCGGAAGCGGCCCCTACCTGCCCCCCCACCTGCCCGGCCGCGCCCCGCGCCGCCCCCTCCCCGCTCCCTTTGTTCCTTCGACCACTCGTCCCTTCCCCTCGACCCAGGCCTGGAGGGTGGGAGGCCTCCTCCTTTGTGAACCCAGAGTGGTCCTCCCCCTCCCCCTCCCCCAGTCACCTGGGTTGGTGGCTCCACCAGTTTGGCCTGGGATCTCCCCAGGTCTTAAGAGTCAGGTGGATCTGGATTGAATCATGTGACCCTAGGCAGTCACTCCACCTTCCTGAGCCTCAGTTTCTTCGCCTCTGAAATGGGGGTAATGACCTGTCTGGGCCCTTAAGCCCTCTGCAGGCGGGTCCTTAGAGTCTTGGGGGGGACAGGCTCCTCCAGGAGGCCTGGTCGACAGGGCCCAGCTGGCAATCAGGTCACCCGGTTTGCCACCCTGGGCCCTGTATCTGACCCCCTCCCGCCTCCTGCACCCCCATCCCCCAAACGTGGAATGGGGAGGGAGAAGCTGAGGCTGGGCTCTGGGGCAGGAGATGGAGCCTGGATGGGCCGCCTGAGTCCCTGGAGGCCCAGGGAACATTGCTGGGAAAAGGAATCTGGGTCTGATTCAGAGGCAAACAGATTGTTCTTTTGATTAAAGCCACAGTGGCTGAGGCCAGAGGAGCGCGGGACCCGGCGCCATCTGTGGGGCGGCCAGGCAGGGTCCGGCTCCCCTCTGTGGGCCCAAAGCTGCAGTCGTGCTGGCGGGGAGGGCTCTGGGGCTGCTCTTGTGGGGCCCACACTCGTGGGGGTTGGGGGGGACCTGGACACCGTGTCCCGGGCTCCTCCTTCTCATCCTGCCTCCTTAAATCCCTCACCTACGTCTTGTCACCGCTCCCGTCCCCCTTGTCATCCCTTTTTTCATTCGATCCTCTCAGCCACTCTACAATAACAACAGAAATAACAGTAGCTGCCATTTATAGGGGCTTTCTATCTGATGCCCGGCCTACACACCTTTCCATTTAATCCCCGGGAGAGCCCTATGAGAAAGGGCTGATTATCCCTGCTTCGCAGACAAGAAACTGAGGCCCAGAGAGGCTCAAGGTCACACAAGAGGCAAGTGGAAGAGCTGGATTCAAACCCAGACCAGCGGGTGCCCCGGGGCACACACATTGCCCTGCGGTCCCAGGGGCTGGTACAACTGCTACCCTTCAAGATGGGAAGAGAAGTGACTCCCTCGCTTTTTGGCAGAGGGAGGTTCACACTCAAGGCTGCCTGAGCCCCTGCTCAGGCTCATTCTCCAGCTTGGCAAGGTCACTTCCCTTTGCAGCACTGCTCAGAGCAAGATCCCTATGCCTTCCCCCAGGAGGAAGGAGGGAACCACTCACTGGACGTCAGCCACAGGAAGGACCCTAAGGAGGAAGTGCGATCCAGGGGTTTTCAGACACTTTCAGCCATAGAACCCCCTTTTTAACTGCTTTGTGACCCAGAAGCTTATTTAAAACAAATAAAAATGGAGCTGCCCTCCCTCTCCTCCATGATACACCCCTGAGCCACCTACCGCAACTCCAGGTGGGACAATGAGGCACCGAAGGGTTGATCTGGAGCCTTGTCTAAGGTCACAGCGATTCCACCTAGGAGCCAGGCCTCCCCACACCTGCTCTGGGCTAAGACTGGCTTGGGAAGGGGGAAGGTCCAAGGGGTATGTGAGGTCCAGCTGTCACCACTTACCGGCTGTCCAACACCGCTGGTCGCTCGTCCCACCTCTGCCGCTGCTCCAGGGTGGAGAGGAGCGTCCTGGACAAGGGACTCCCGCACCAGCCCTGGTGTCGGTGTCACCTTAGCAGGTGCCCGGCTTCCTGCAATGGAAACCCAGGAAGTGCACTGGATGAGAACACACGCCCTTTGTCTGCCAGCTCAGAGGCCCTGCTCCCCCCATCCTGTCCTGCCAGGCTCGAGCAGCTTTCTGCCAAGCCCCTGAGCAAGGGGGCTCAATTTTCTATTAAGGTCGTGGCAGCTGAGACCCTGGGTGGCAGGGAAGGGGTGGGAGACAGGGGCAAGATCCAGGGCAGTGGGGATATTTTCTGCTGTCCAGTGTGCTGGGGAACATGGCACCTACTGCCCACAGAGCAGTCGGGCACCTACTGTGTCCTCGGCTGGCTTGCGGGATCTTAGTTCCCCGACCAGGGATTGAACCCCAGGCCCTGGCAGTCAGTGAAAGCGCTGAGTCCTAACCACTGGACCACCAGGGAACTCCCAAGAAAAATGAATATAATTACCAGCGGTGATGTGTGCTATAAAGGAACGGGCAAGGGGCTGAGACAGAATAAGGGGTGTGGGTGGGGCTCGGGCAGGCCTCTCTGGGAGGAGATAGGAGGAACCAGCCACAAGAGGAATGGGGGAGGGCATTCCCGGGAGAGGAAGGCAGTAGGGAAAACATGGGCTTTGGGGTCAGACTTAGGCTTAACTCCTAGCACCCTGGTGCTGGCTGTGACCTTGGACAAGTTCCTTCCCTCTCGGAGGCTGTTTCCTCACCTGTAACATGGGGCAGCTGGACTGATTGCCCTCGAATGAAGACATGAAAGCTCCCCTTTGCAGAGCTGCTGGGGACAGAGGCAGGGAAAGGGCGCACCAGGGCCTGGTCCAGAGTTGGTGCCCCACCAGTGGTGGCGCTGGCTGTTCCCACGTCACTCTCACCTGGTTTCTAGAGCTCTCTGCTCACAGGGTCCCTTTGCTCTGCAGCTAGATCCAGGAAGAGTGACAAGCCTGGGGAGAGTGGCATGGAGGTGTCCTCCCCTCTGTGATTTTTCCTCTGAGGCTCCCTGAGCTGCAGCCCCCAGGGAGCCGGTGACCCCAAGGTGGGGAAGCATCCATTGGTCCAATTGCCTTTCCCCTGGACAGGCTCCGCCTGGGCCAGGTCAGAGCAGAACTGTCAGTCCTAGCCTAGGGGTGCCCACGTGTGGAGCTGAGATTATACACCCGGGTTGGGGTCTACTGCTTGGCAAACAGCCTCAGAACCCCCCCTGGGCCTCCCTGTCCCGGTTCTGCTCCTACCCCTCCCCCCATTGTCCACTCTGCCTGCTTGAAGTCAGGTCAGTTCAACACTTGTTTCCTGAGCACCTACTGTGCTAGGGGCTGGGCAGGGGTGCAGCAGTGCAGGGAAGTGGGGGCTCCCACAAGCTGTAGCAGGGGCAGGTTGAAGCGGGAGGGGGGCAAGCACAGATATGAGTAACATCAGCATCTGTGAGTGACCGCAGCTCTCTCACATGCCAGCCTGTTACCCTGGGCAAGTCACTTCTCTCTGAGCCTCAGTTTCCTCTTGTGAACCTGGGATAGCAGAACCTCCCTGTGGCTTTGTGAGGATTTGTTGGGATGAATTTTCCTGGTGCTTAGTAGGTGTTCAGGTGAGTTGCTTTCCTCTTCCCATCATATAGAGGACAGAGGTTTGGGGATATTATAGTGAGATGGACAAAAGTGCTGAAGGGAAGGAAGACTTGGTTCTGCTGGAGAATCCAAGGCACATCAACGGTTCCTGTCAGTTAGCGTCACTTTCTCGGATTCTGGTAGCAGCACCCAATTTCTCTTTGGGAAACTCACTCCCACTCTCAATGCCTGGCTGGAACTATGTAGAACGAGGCAGTATTTTTCCAGGGTGACAGGAATGCAAGCTTGGCACCATTTATGCCAACACTTGGACCAAGACAGAGGACAGCAGGGCAAAGATGATAGAGAAGGAGACCCAAATCTATAATGGGCTTCCCTGGTGGCGCAGTGGTTAAGAATCCGCCTGCCAATGCAGGGGACATGGATTCAAGCCCTGGTTCGGGAAGATCCCACATGCTGTGGAGCAAATAAGCCTGTGCGCCACAACAACTGAGCCTGCGCTGTAGAGCCCGCAAGCCACAACTACTGAGCCCGCAAGCCATAACTACTGAAGCCCGCATGCCTAGAGCCCGTGCTCTGCACCGAGAGAAGCCACTGCAATGAGAAGTCCACACACTGCAACAAAGAGTAGCCTCCACTCGCCGCAACTAGAGAAAGCCTGTGTGCAGCAATGAAGACCCAATGCAGCCAAAAATAAATAAATAAAATAAATAAATTTATTTTGTTTTTAAATTTTTTTATTTTTTTGCGGTACACGGGCCTCTCACTGTTGTGGCCTCTCCCATTGCGGAGCACAGGCTCTGGACGCGCAGGCTCAGTGGCCATGGCTCACGGGCCCAGCCGCTCCGTGGCATGTGGGATCCTCCCGGACCGGGGCACGAACCCGTGTCCCATGCATCGGCAGGCGGACTCTCAACCACTGCGCCACCAGGGAAGCCCAATAAATTTATTTTTTTTAAAAAAGGAGAGATAACTGATTACATCACTTAGGCTGCTGGATCCAGCCATGCTTGAAGTCCTACCTCTGGATCTCTGGAGCCAATGCATTCTCTTTTTTCTTCATTTTTCTTCAACCAGTTAAAACTATTTCTGTTGCTGAAAGTAAAGTCATGAGGAATATTGGTGAGACTCCATGGGTCTGGATCATCTCTTCCTCCAAACTCTGCACCACTGTCACCACTTTTGAGAAGCCTGCCCTGATGCCTCCAAGTGTCAGGACTCATGTAAATCCTACGGATTCATTTCAAGGCTGCTGGGTTGAACCAATATGCTTTACCCACCAAACTGGGAGCAGGGCTGTGTCTTATTATTCTCCATGTCTCCAGCACCCAGCACAGTGCTTGGCACATAGTAGGGTCTCAGTAATTCTGATGAAATGCAGGAGTAAGAGTAGGGGGTCTTAAGTAGCTGCATACGCAAATCACATGAGAAGTAGTAAAGGGTAGGGAGCCGTTAAGAAGCCTGGGTTTTGGAGTCAGACCCACTTGAATTTGGATGTTGGCTCCCCCACTTATTAGCTCTGTGACCTTGAGCAAGTCACTTAATTTCTCTGAACCTTGAGTGTTCTCTGGGAAGATAGAGAAAAGAACAATCAACTCCTTAAAAGGCCGTCCCGAAGGCTGGGGGAAAATAAGGCAAGAAAAATACGGAGCTCAGGCTCATAATTCCTCATGCAGCTCTTTGCAAATAAAATGCAAACGTGCTTCTTCTTCCTCTACCTGGGGAGCGGTCTGGTGGACAAAACGGGGAGGCAGGAGACCTCTTCATTCTCTTCCTTCGCTGAGATCCATTCCTGCTTCTGCCGCCTGAGCCAGTGCCTCCTTCCCACTCCCTCTTACTCAGCTGTGTTCATTGACCCTTCACATCAGAAGGGCTTGGCCGAGACTGAGTTGCAGTCCCTTGTGGGGAGGGGGCGACGCGGAGGGCACTAGAGGCCACAGTCAGGCTCCGGTCTAAGTGCCCTACCTCCATCAACCTGTTCAGTCCTCTCAACAAGTGGGGAAACTGAGGCACAGAGAGAGTAACTTGCTCAGGGTCATCTCCGTTAGGAAGCTTCTTTCAAGCCCATGTAGTCTATCTCCAAGCCCTTTTACTAAACAGGCCAAGTGTGTAGGGAACTGTTCAAAAACCAAGTAGGGAGTAACCAAGCCACAGTTATAGCCACATGGAGTTCCGCACTCTCAGGCCCCAAGCCTGTGTCCACTTGGGCCAGGCAGGGCCTGGCCTCTAGACCTGGCCATGACAACAACATCTGGCTCTTAATCCCCTCCCGGTCCAGTGTCCTGAGCTGGCTCTGGCCGGACACCCTGGTTCCCACGGCCCCCCCTCAACTAAGCACACCCGCACAGGCTTCACGGTGAGGGGCGGGACGTGTGGGGTGGCCATGGGGGGGGGGCGTGAGTCTCAGTGGGCTGGAAAGGCCCCTCCTTGACCCAGGCTTTGAAGGTCAGAGCCCCTTATGTGGACAGAGGAAAGGAAGTCCTGGCATCACTCTCTTGGGAGGGTCCCTGAGCCTGCCCCAAGCCCTCGGCTGCTTGCCAGGGGCAGGGCCCCGTTCCCCCACCGACCCCAGGCCCCTCCTTGAGCTCCCGTTTCACTGCGAGCCTCCACCCCTGGCAGCATCTATCCAACACCTCACTGTTCTCTGGCAGTGAGGACCCCCATCCCTGAGACGCCTCCGTGCTGAAGTGTAATGTGGCCTAGACCCTGCCAGGGCCCCTCGCCGGCCTCCCCACTTCTCTCTTCCGCAGAGGTGGGCTTACTGTGAAGTTAACGAAACTTATGCTCAGGCCTCTCACTTGCACGCCCCCTGTGAGGACTGGGGGTCTCTGGAAGTAATGAAGTGTTCTAGGAGGGAGGGGCAGCCAGGTTACACTCAGGAAACATTTCTCTCTAAGTGTTCCTGGCAAACTGCCCACAGAGATGTCAGAGGAAGGACCCAAATCTCCAGGGTTCCAGCAGCTCGTCCTGCTCTTCTTTCTCATTCTCAATCAATATTCACTTTCATATGAATTTTGTATTCTTTTCTCTAAAGGGGACCTTTTCTTTTTTCTTTTTGACCGCACCATGAGGCACGTGGGGCCTTAGTTCCCTGACCAGTGATCAAACCTGCGCCCCCTGCCTTGGAAGTGCGGAGTCCTAACCATTGGACGGCCAGGGAAGTCCCTAAAGGAGACCCCTAAAATCGGATGCGCCCTGCTCTTCCTCCTTGCAATCCACTCTCCAAGCCGGCCAGGCCATCTCGCTAAAGCAGCACGTGGTCATCACAGGCCCCGACACCCCTTCTGTGGCTCCAGCCGCTCTTGGGGAAAATGCGAAACCCCTCCCGTCCTGGCGATCTGGCCCCAGCCCTTCCGGGAGGGACAGCATCTCCCGCCACTGTGCCCGTTGCCCCCTCGGCTCCAGCCACACCGACCCGACCCCTCCTCCATCCCTCAGGCCACTCAGGAGCCTTGAGACCTGCCTGGGCTTCACCACCACCCCATGTCCTGGGAACTCCCCCTCAGCCTTCAGGATTGGTTTCTGCAGCTCTTTCAGCGAGGTCCCTCTGAACTCCAGACCACGTCACACACCTCACAACACCTGGACCCTCCACTGATGCTGACCACACCTGCTTGGCGTAGCCCTGCTCTGTCCCTGGAGGCCCTCATCTCATTCACCCAGTTGCTCAGGTCCCAAAGCAAAGAGTTCCCAGGATTCCTCTCTTCCTCTCAAGCCCACATCTAATTGACCAGGAAATTTTATCAATCTCTCAAAACATGTTCAGGGGGCTTCCCTGGTGGCGCAGTGGTTGAGAGTCCGCCTGCCGATGCGGGGGACGCGGGTTCGGGCCCCGGTCCGGGAAGATCCCACGTGCCGCGGAGCGGCTGGGCCCGTGAGCCGTGGCCGCTGAGCCTGCGCGTCCGGAGCCTGTGCTCCGCTACGGGAGAGGCCACAACAGTGAGAGGCCCGCGTACCGCAATAAATAAATAAATAAATAAATAAATAAAAAACGTAAAAGTCAGATTATGTCACCTCCATGTGCAAACCCTCCACTAGCTGCCCATCACAGGGGAATAAATTCCTAATGCTGGCTGTGGCCCTGAGCGATCTGGTCCTTGCCCACCTCTGGGACCTCATTCCTGCCACTCCATCCTCTCTGTGATGCTCCAGCCATGCTAAGTTTTCTGCTATTCCTGGATTCTCCCAGCTTGTTCCCACCTCAGGGCCTTTACCTGTGCCATTCTCTCAGCCTGGGGTGTTCTTCCCTCAGCTTTCCACTTGGCCTGCTCCTGCAGTCCATTCAGGTCTCCTCAAAGAAGCCTTCTGTGGAAGGCAGCTTCTAAAACGGCCCCCTGAGGACCCCCGCCCTCTGCCATGCCCTTGTGTAATCCCTTTCTCTAAAGGGTGGGCTAGACCCAGCGACTTGCTTCTAACCAATAGAATAGAGCAAAAGAGTGGGATGTCGCTTTTAACACGGGGTTACAAAGACGACTTCTGTCCTGCTCATCTTCTGTCTGTCTCCCTGACTTGCATCACAGAGGGAAGCTGGCTGCCATGTTGTGGGCTGCCCTATGGAGAGGCCCATGTGGCAAGGAACTGAGGGAGACTCTGGCCAATAGCCAGAGAGGAAGTGAGCCCCTCAGTCCACTAGCCCGTGATAGACTGAATCCTGCCAACAGCAATGTGAGTGAGACTGAAGTGGATCCTGCTCCAGTCGAGCCTTAGGATGACACCACAGCCTTGGGTGACACCTTGACTGTGGCCTGTGAGACTCTGAGCCAGAAGACCCAGCCAAGCTGCACCTGGATTCCCAACCCCCAGAAAAAGTGAGACAATAAGTGTCTGTTGTTTTACGCTGCTGTTTCAGGGTCATTTGCTACATAGCTGTAGATAACAAATACACCCTCCTTCACCCCTGTCACTCTATCCCCATACCCAACTTTTTTTTTTTTTTCAGCACCAGTTGCTACTTGTGCATCTTGCTCATCCTCAGTATTTGCCCCAGAGCCTTGCCCCATGTAGATGTTCAGTAATAGGGGAAGGACTGCAGGACATCAAGAGGGACAATGCCGTAGCTCAGAAAACCCACAGGTGTGGGGGCTCAGGAGGGAGGAGGAAGACTCACCCCAATCCCAGGTGCTCCAGAGGTACGATTCCCTCTTAGCAGGGACTGGGGCTCGGGTTTCCCACCTCTTCAGAAGAATGCTGTTTCGGGATCTCATGGTCTGTGGCAGAACAAGTTCAGCTTCATGCCCCTGTTGCAGACCATACCTTTTCGATTTCCTCTACCCTCTGGACTTCAGGTCTAGTTCTCTGTTTGGTAGGGCTCACTAGAGTGATCTAATTTTTATACCCTTCTCAGATTTTTCACAAAAATAATTTAATAGATAAGAAAAGAATACTATTCCAGCCCACGTGGCCCAATTTTTGTTTGGAAAACAGTCCCTGTGCCCATAAAAAGGAAAGGACTGCCAAGTCCAATCTCCTCCTAGCCCTGGCCGCACCGGGTCCCGGGCTGTGTGTGGGGCTGGGAGGCCAGGGAACCTTCCAGCAAAAACATCAGGCCCGAGTTGGAACCCGGTGTGCAGTCTGGCTCTGGCAAGGGGCTGGCCTTGTGCTCACCTAACTGAGCCATTTCCTCTTAGACTGCGGCAAGTTTCCTGCCCAGAGGGAACCAAGCACACTCCCAGGCAGAGGGGGGCGGGGTTCTGTATTGGGGGAGGGGCATCCACAGGCACTTCCCCCACCTCAGTTACTCTGCAGCTGAAAGGCCCCTCCTGGGGGTGGGATGGAGAGCAGGGGATCAGAAGTTGGGCTCGAACTGTCCGTTGGTGGCCATTCCTGGAGGAATGAGCTGAAACCGCCCCATCCGGCCTTGGGGACAGCCTGTCCCTGTGTCTCAGGTGCACCCAGGGTGGGGAGTGGAATCTTAGGCCAGACTCTGTCTGCTCCAAAGCAGTAGACTTTGGGTGACCACAGTGGGCTTTGCTGAGAAGTGGGACCCATTAGAGCCTGGAATCCTCGAAGAACCTTCTCCAGGTCCCACCTCCTCCCTGGTGCCTCCCCTGCCTCTCCCAGACAACCTGACCCTCACAACCCCTTTGGAAGCCCCCTGGCTGGCAGTCTCCTTTGCTTTATGGGGTCCCTCCTGGGAAAGGGCCTCTGAGTTGGGGCCCTCAATCCCCATGGACACAAACTGCCTTGTGGGCTGGGTGCCTGGGGCAGGAGAACATGGGTGTGGGTAGACCCTCAGGCTAACCTGGACAAAAGGTGGTGGGAACAACATTCCAGAACCTACCAGGAATGGACCTGCCATATTTTTTATGCCCACCTCTGTTAGTTTCCCTGGCCCCAATTCTTCAACAAGAAGTGGGTAGCGGGGAACATGCACAGCACTTGAACTCTGCGGGTCAGGCTACCTGATTCAAATCCTGCCTTGCCACTAACTAGCTGTGTGTCCTTGAGCAAGTTACTTAGTCTCTCTGAGCCTCAGTTTCTGAATCTAAAAAGGGATAAGAGTACCTGCCTCTTGGGGCTGATGTTAAAATGAAATAATAAAAATGTTCAGTGCAGGGGCTTTCCTGGTGGCGCAGTGGTTGAGAGTCCGCCTACCGATGCCGGGGACACGGGTTCGTGTCCAGGTCCAGGAAGATCCCACATGCTGCAGAGTGGCTGGGCCCGTGAGCCATGGCCACTGAGCCTGCATGTCCGGAGCCTGTGCTCCGCAGCGGGAGACGCCACAGCAGTGAGAGGCCCGCGTATTGCAAAACAAAACAAAACAAAACAAAAAAATGCTGAGCGCAGTGCCCAACACATGGTAGTTGTTCTTCTGACAGGCTCAAAGAGGGGCAGTGGCCTACCCAAGGCCACACAGCAGATAAGCAGAGGAGCTGGTACCCAACCTTTTCCCACATACTCTGTGGCCTTCGTGAGCTGGGCCCTGCAGGGGATACAAGGCTGAACAGGGCTGAGACGGGAAGGATCCTCGTGTCAGGGTCAGAGGCTGGGGACCAAGGGCACCAACAGAGGCCTAGGCATCATACTCCCTCCAGTTGTTTCTTAGCCTAGGATAGGACAGGATGTGGGCATCATCCACCCAAGAAGCAGGTGAGTCCCAGACCATGTGCCCATCCACGCCACTGCATCCCTGTCATGTCCTCAGCCACATCAATATTAAATTCCTGAACCCCAGGGACCCAGCTGGCCCATATCCCAGGAGCCTGCCTCAGTCGGAGAGCTCTGTGGCCTTAGAAAAGCCTCTTCACCTCTCTGTGTGTTCATGATTCTGAGACAAATCTGAGAGAATCACCTTTACTGTTTGTGGAAAGGGCAAGGGAGGCTGGTAAAGGGGGAAGCCATTCTGAGGATACAATCTCTCCCCACCCCCCAATGCTCCGGGAAGGCAGGGCTGAGGGGCTGTATCCATTGCCCACCCTGAGAAAAAGAGGGTTAACCCAGCAGCCTCCATGCGTCCCTACCCTCTGAGGGGCCCAGCCCCAAATCCTCCCCTCCCTCCCGGGGGCCCCCAGTGCTCTAGGTGGGGGGCAGCCCTGCCGTTCTGCCGCCAGGCAGCATCCTGGGGTCAAGGCCTCCAGGTGAGCCCGGGCAGCTCTGAGAGACTCCAGGTCCTTGCTGAGGTAAGTCAGTAGGGGGCCGTCCCCTGCGGCTGGGCAGGTGCCAAGGGCTGGGGCTGGCTTGGAGCTGACGAGGAAGGCCTCTGGGATGGAAAATCCTGAGGGCAGGCAGGGAGGAAGGGATGGATGGTGCCACTCAACTCCCCCATCCCGCAGGGGGGGCCTCAGCCTTCCGAGAGTTTCAGGACCTTCTTCCCATTCGGGGTCCTCTGGGGAACTGGATAGGGTGGGGGGCGCCCGCCCCGCTCCTAGTGGCTACTGAGGGGTCAAAAGTTAACCCCAGGTGGGAGAGGGGATTCCAGCTGCCTCCGACCCCCACCCCAAGGGAGGTCACCCCGGCTCTTCTGAAAACTTGTCGAGGCTCCCAGGGCTGTCTGGAGTGGGGCTTCAGTGTCTGGGGCACATTCAGGGAGGGGGTGCCCACCTGTATCTGGCAAAGATCAAACAGGGTGCGGGTGCCCAGCAGGCACCAGAACTCGCCCAGCAGGGAGGTGAGGATGCCCACGAGGTCCAGCCAACGGCCCACGGTCAGCAACAGCAGAAAGAGGCCGCACATGCGTACCAGCACCGTCTGGACCTGGCTATGCAGGCCGGGATGTCGCTGCTGCTCCTCTGCAGAGACACGGTCCCTGTCACCGGCTGCCTGTCTGCCTGCCCTGAGGTCCAGCTGAGTCGGTTGCTTGGACCCCCCAGCTCCCCCTCCCGCTTTCCTCAGCGCGTGCCTTCCTCTCCCCAGGCAGCCCCACTCCGAGCAACTACAAGGGCGCTTCTTCCTCCCAGGCCTCACTGCCCACCCCCGGTCTCCCCCTGCAGTCAGGACAGTAGTCGTCCTGACTCCTCTTTCCTGCACTCCCTTGTCTGGTCCATCAGGAAGCCCTATGAGCTCTTCCTACCAAGTAGATCTGGGTCCCAGCCCCCTTCATCTCTCACAGCAGGCTCCTCACTGGGCTCCCGTCTTCTGATCTTGACCCTACAACTCAGCGTGTACTCAGCAGCCGGCAGCCTTCTCAACACACTAACCAGATGAAATCATTCCTCTGCTTATAATCCTCCCAGGATTTCCCACTGCATTTGGAGTAAACTCCAAACTCCTCACCTTGTGAGGTCCTGCCCCATGTGACTGGAGTCCCCTCTCCGACCTCATCTCATCTCTGAGTTGGTCTCCCTTGCTCTCTAGCCCCAGCGATCCAAGTTTTCACCAAGCACGCTAGGTTCATTCCCACCTCAGGGCCTTTGCACCTGCTGCTCTGCCTGACTGCCCTTCCTCGTCCTGACTCTTCCACCCCATCCCTACCCTGCAGCCAGGTGGCTCCTCCTAGAGCCCAGATCTGAGCAGGTCACTTTCCCCTGCTTAAAACCCTGCTATGGCTTCTCATCAGACTGCCTTGCCAGGATGATGATAGCTCTCCATCAGGCCCCCGTGAACCAAGCCAACCTCATCCGCTCCATTTGCCTCGTCTCACTTCTGGGCTTTGGCATTTATGGTTCCCTCTGCCAGGATCTCCTTTGCTCCCTCATCTCTCCCAGGGGCTCCTGCTTATCCTTCAAGGCCCAATTCAAGTACTGTGTCTCCAGACTCCCCCTGCACGCTGCACCCTTATCTGAGCTGCCCCACTGCATGGCCCCTGCTAGCAGGCTGGGTGCTCTGGGATGGCAGGGGCAGGGTCTGAGTGTCGTCAGCCTCCCCAGGGCCTAGCACAGCGCTGGGCCTGGGTCAGACGGTGGGATGTGAGTGTCGAGTGAATGAACTGCCGCCCGCGACCCTCACCCTGCATGTAGATGACCAGCAGGGTGTAACAGATGGTGAGCGGCATCCAGAAGCGCACAGCCTCCGAGGTGGTCAGGAAGTCCCGGTTGAGGAGGGCCACGGCTGCCATGTTGCCCACTGCAAAGGTCAACGCCAGGGCGCGGCCCAGCAGCCGGGGGAGGCCACGAGCGCCAGCCAGCAGGCCCAGGCAGACCCCACAGTAGCGCTGGCTGCTGTGCAGCTCATAGAGCTGGCAGACGTGGCGGCGGAGGCGCCGGGTGCCCGAGCGGAGCAGTGCGGCCAGCCCCAGGCCCAGCAGCAGGTTCAGCGTGCGGTGCGGGGCGCCCTCCTGCAGGAAGCTCAGGCTGCAGGTCAGCCCGCAGCCCAGCGAGTACTGGCACAGTAGGTACAGCTGCAGCCTCTCGGTGCCCCGGGCGCCCTGGGCGGGGTAGGTGGCAGAGAGGGGCCACGATTGTGTGCGCTCAGGCCACTCCTCACCGCGCGGGGACCCAGAGGGTGTCAAGGTACAGGTGGTCCACTCTGTGGGAGGCCGGGGCCTGAAGGAACCTCAGGGGCCGTTCCCAAAGAGGGAATATTGCCTTCAGGTCAAGCCCTATTGGGATCATTTCTTTCAGCTTAATTTCAATCATGATTATTACTTGGGACCTATCTGCTTGCTGAAGGGTGGTGGCTCAAAGCCTTCGAGACCTGGGTTCAAAGCCCGACTCTACTTCTTGCTGGTTGTTGGCCACAGATAAGCCACGTAGCATCTCTAAGCCTTAGTTTCCCATGTATGAGATCGGGATCACAACAGACTTCTACCCCCTGTGGTTCTGAGGATGAGATGATGCACCCAAAGCATCTAGCACGGTGCCTGGCTCATGGGAAGCTCTCGACATCCGGGAGCTGCTGTGTTATCTTCTTGGACTGGGGTGGTGTCCACTCTGAGTGGAGACTCGGCTTTGGCGATGACAACCGGCCCAGTTTCCTGTATTTGGGGGTGAAAACTAGGGCCCAGGGCCGGGCAGTCCTCACCCACCACCTGCCTGTGGTCTTACCTTGTCCAGGGACAGAAGCGTGGAGACAGCCCGGAGGGAGAACTCGAGCACCACGAGGGCGGCCACCCGAACCCCCACAACGGTCAGGATCAGGGCCAGCCCTGCCAGGTGCACAGTCTCCAGCGAGGCCCACTGGGCCCGCAGCCGCTCCTTTTCAAGCTGCCGCTCTGGGTCACTGTGGAGGCAGAGAGGGCACGGGGCAGAGGGGCAGAACTACCAGCCTCGTCCCTGGAGGGGGTCCCGGTGCCCCCAGCCACACCCTGGGGGTAAGGGATGGGTGGTCTCTTCCTCCCAGTCCTCCCCTCGGAGGAGGCCAGAGTCGCATGCAGTGTGGGCTCCAGGGGGCTGGGAGGGGGTCGGGGAGGCGGGCACTCACTTGGTACAGCCCACGAAGAAGTAGACCTTCAGGAGGTTGTTCAGGACGGAGACTCCGCAGGCCCCGACGAGGCCTGACGGGGTTAGTAGGGAGGGTAGGCAGCTCGGTAGGGTTAGAGGAGGGGGCGGTGGGAGACGCACGTGGGTGGGGCTCGTCTTGCGCTGGGCTGGTGCCCCGGAGGGGGCGGGGCTGAGGGGGATGGGGGAGGGGCTCACCTTGCAGGAGGGCGTCGAGGAGGCCGGAGCCCCACTCAAGGGAGGGGAGGCTGGGGAGCCAGGAGGGGAGGGACAGCAGGGAGAACATGGCCGCCAGGATCCAGCCCCAGCCTCCGGCCTGGTCTGCGCCAGAGACACTGCAACGTCACCACCACCGGGCAAAGGTGGTGGAGGCGAGGGGAGGGGCTGGGAGGGGTCAAAAGCCCAGGCGAGGGGAAGGGAGGAGGGGGAGGGGAGGAGAGCCAGGGCCTTAAACCTTTGGGCTGCTGGGTTAAGACCGCTGCCCAGGGGCTCCCCATTTGGGCAGCATGGGGTGGGGGGCATCTCTGGGTGGGCTGGTCTCTGTCCTGCTTTTCTCAGCACAGAGACCAACCCACCCCTGGGCCTTGCCACCCATCCCTTCCTGAAGCCCGAGGCCTCGCCTCTTCTGCCCTCCCCCAGCCTCCGGTCTGGGTCCCCGCCCTCAGCCCAAGGTCTGGAAGGGGGGCTTCGATCGCCCCACAGCCTGAGGTCAGGCTCTGCTCTCTCAGCCCAAGGTCTGGAAGGGGGCGTTTCTCCCGCCCCGGGCTCCAGCTCTGGGCCCTCCCCTCCTGCGCCGTAGGGCAGCCCGCCTTGACGATCCTCCCTGTGTCCACTAGGTGGCAGGCCTCACTTGGCCTGAGGGGCGGGGCTGGCTCGCCCCAGTTCTTTTGGATCCTCCTTTCTCAGACGGAGGCGAGAGAGCTAAGGGTGTGGGTTCAGGGGGCGGGAGACTGAGGCTGCCAGCAGAGGGGAGTCGTTGAAGTAGACAAAATAGAAAACTTTATTGGTTTGGAGTGTGCAGTAGGGCTGCCCCTGGGGAGCAGCTCTTTGCAGACATGGGGTGTGGCAGGGAAGGTAGTTCAGGCTGCTTGACCTCTAGACACAAACGTGGGTGCAGGCCTTAGGAACACGCCCATGGTGGGAGGGCGGCTGCAGCGTGGGGGAAGAGCCTGCGATGAGGCCGCCCAGCTCTACTACCTTGGGCAGGTCACTTCCTTTCCCGGGACCTGAGTCTGCTCACCTGAACAATGGGCACCATCAAGTGCTACCTTCCAGGACTGTCGTGAGAATCTGTGCAAATGTCCACAGTCCTGGGCACCTGGGAGACCCTCAGTAAAAGCCCTCAGTTGATGCGCTGAATCGTGTCCCCTTCCCCTCCCCAGATTCATATATTGAAGTTCTAACCTCCGAATGTGACACTTTGGAGACAGGGTCCTAAAGAAAGCAATTCTCAAAGGAAGTATTGATGAGTACGTTAACATGATGTCATTAAGGATGGATTCTAATCCAATATGACTGGTGTCCTTATAAGAAGGGACTAGGACACACACACACAGAGGGAAGACCATGTGGGGACATGGAGAAGACGGCCATCTACAAGCCAAGAAGAGAGGCCTCAGAGGAAACCACCCCTGCCGACACCTTGATCAGACATCTGGCCTCCAGAATTATGAGAAAATAACGTTCTGTTGTTTAAGCCCCGTAGTCTGAAGTCCTCTATGACGGCGGCCCTGGCAGTCTAATACAGACGATGACATTACGGCCTCACGGTGCTCCCCAGGGCCTCCCCACATGTACAGTGATCCCTCAGGGGCACCCCAGCACCCAGGGTCCCGGCTCTTGCCAAGGGCACAGGTCTGGGCTGGGCAGAGCTGGGTTCTCTGCCCCCTCAAAGCTGTGTGGCTTTGGTCAAAGCACTTCACCTTTCTGAGCCCCCGCTTTCGAATCAGTAACAGAGCATTTTACCATCTTGTACTGTGTGAGGACTAAGCGAGCTGGCGCGTGTAAGTGGCCCAGCTCATGGCGATGTTCACACCCTGAAGTGGTTATTTTAACAATGAGATAAGGTTACCCA
This sequence comes from Mesoplodon bidens, assembly GCF_964165515.1. Classification (NCBI taxonomy): domain Eukaryota; kingdom Metazoa; phylum Chordata; class Mammalia; order Artiodactyla; family Ziphiidae; genus Mesoplodon; species Mesoplodon bidens. The sequence continues at coordinate 174,961,297 of NC_138177.1, forward strand.
GGACAGAGAGGGAAGAGGAGCTTTCTGGAGAACAGAGTGGGTGGTGATTCAGGGCGGATCCGTTGGCCCTGGGTGGGCCACAGGGCTGGGTTGACCACAGCTGTCTACACGCTCCCTGAACCTGCGGCAGGGCCTGGGCCTGGGCGGGCTCCTGGACGGCCATTCCCAGGTGGAGCGGGCCGTCGCTTCCTGCCAAGGGCCCAGCTGTGTCAGGGTGAAGGACGCCGCCTAGCTGCCCTGGTGCTGGGCCCGCATGACCAGTTTCCGGAGCTCATCCCAGAAGAGCATGCTGAGGATGGTGTGGGGACCCAGGCGCAGGTAGGTGGGGCCCAGACCCTTGTAGAGCGCCAGGGGGCCCTCCTGCCGCCAGATCTTCACCAAGCAGTCGGCGAGGCCGCCATACAGCCGGCCCTGGGGACAACACAGGGCAGACATCACTACAGGCGTCGTGGGGCCCTGGCTGGCACAATGGGGTGCGTCTATGTGTATGGGCTTCTGTGGCACATCAGAAAGGGCACTCCCCCAAGCTGGCAAATCACATAATAGTAACCCTTCGGGCTGTGAAAGTTAAAAAAGGACCTCTTCCTCCAGGCAGCCACAGCCCCAGGCCAGGGGCTCAGCTTGGTTAGCGGCACGCAGGTGAATTTCACCGCTAACTCAGCCCATGGAGGGCACCTCTGTGTTGGGCACACCTTGCACCAGTGTACGTGATGGCCCCTGTGCGTCTGTGAGGCTGGGGGGTCAGGACTCGATTCCAGGTCAGGCTCCCCCACCTACCGGCTGCGTGACCTCAGGCAAGTCACTTGATCTCTCTGAACCCCAGTCTCCTCATCAGGAGAACGAAAGTTGTTGTGAGGACAGAATAGAATCCAGGTGTGAAAATGCTTAGTACATGCTTGGGATAGGTGTTCAGCAAAGAAGCCGAATTAATGTGTGTGTGTGTTATGTCACACTTCTCCGTGTCTCTGGCTCTGTGTGTGTGTGTGTGTGTGTGTTGGCTGTCCAGCTCCCACGCCCTCCCCCACTCTGTCCCCTGCTCACCCTGCCCGCTCCGTCCACAGGCTGATTGTACAGCCGCGTGCTGACCACGTCGAAGGGGGTCATGACTGTGACCACAGCTACGCTGCTGATCATGCCCCCGGCCAGGGCCACCAGCCAGCTGTCCTCTGGGAGCCACTGTGGGGATGTACAGGCTGCTGAGCCCTGGAGTACCCTCCACCCCCCCACGTGGTGCCCACCCCATCCTCTCAGCGCTCGGGGGCTGGAAGAGCTAGGGAAAGGGGGGCAGATGATGCCCCTCCGGCCACTCCCCCCCCGCCCCACCGCCCTGAGCTTCTTTACAGCTGGAGGGTTCACTGCGGACTCTCCACTTTGGCTGGACCCGAGGGCCAGAATCACGGCCCTGAGGGCAGAGTCAGGGCCCTCGGCTTTCTTAAGGGGCCTGTCACCACCCCCGGGCTTCCCTGCATGGGGTCCAGCTGGAGATGTGGAGGCGCGATAAGGGGCGCGGGTGTCCCCCACTCCTCACCTGTTGCTCCTGCACCCAGGCCTTGGCGGAGGCGAAGGTGGCCAGCTGAGCAGCCGAGCCGACCATGACCCGGGGCACGGCCCCACCCACACCCTGCCACAGCCCCGCCAGGCCCCGCTGCCGCCAGATGGTCCCCAAGGCATCCAGGACGCTCTGCAGGGAGAGGGCACAGGGTCACTGGGCAGCCCCTGCCCACCCAGGGGTCCATCCAGCCCACCTAGCGGAGGAAGCTCCGAGGAGTGACGGTCCCCACCTGGTGAGGGTGCTGGTGTCCCACAGCCATCGCGGCCACCGTCTGGGCCTGCAGCTGCGTTTTGACCTGTGAGAGCAGAGGTGACACAGGGCCTGGGGATGGAAACTTAGAAGAGCCTGGACGAGCTGTGCGTGTTGAGGGCACCCCTCCCCGGGCCCTGACACCCAGACCTCCTTGAGCCCACACCTGCAGCTTTGCGGGGTGGAGGGTGTGGAATAGGGTTGGGGGTGAGGCTCTGGAGTCGGCTTGGGTCTGCATCTGGGTGTGACCTGGGACAAGTTACTTAACCTCTCGGCCTGCCTGCTCACCCTTGGAAGACTGCTCTGGGGACCAAGAGAGATGATGAATGTAGCATCCAGGCTAGGATGTGGGGCCCTCTCTCGATGGAGGCTCTATGCTGAACTTGCACAGGGCACGCAGGAAGACAAGTGACCACGTGGGCCTGAGCCAGCACACCTCCTGCCACCCTCCGCCCCCTCCCCTGCTCAGGACCAGTGGGGCGGGGGCCCCAGGGGAGCAAGGTTCAGGACGAGGCCCTGGTGCCCTGGACCAAGGGGCAGATTCCAGGCCTGGGCAGAGATGTCCCGGGGAGCAGCCCCACCCCATCTGCCCCACGGAGGCCAGCCCAGGAGGCTGCAGAGCCCCCATGGGAGCTGGGTCCCAGGGTGGGAGCAGATGGAGACAAGGCACTCACCAGGTAAGCAGGGCTCCCCACGAAGGCTCCCAGTGCCCCTGCCACAGCACCCGCCACCACGGTGCCACCCGGCTGCTGGGCGAGCCCGGCCTGGCATGCCAGGCTGTAGCAGTAGAAGCGGACACCGTTCATGAGGCCCTGGTAGAGGAGGCCGGCAGCCAGCCCCTTCTGCAGGCCGCACAGCCCATCTGCACGGGCGATAGCGACGACGGAGGCCACAAAGCCCCGGTAGTGCCGAGGATAGGTGCCCCGGGCCTGCAGCTCCCCCTGCAGCTGCAGCCGCGTCTTCACCACCTCCAGGGGGTTGGTGAAGACACAGGCCAGGCAACAGGCCGAGGCGCCCAGCACCAGGTCCACAGCTGGAGCCACCGTCTCCATGGCCTCCGGGCCAGGGACCGGCTGTGCCCGTGTCAGGGGCATGGGCACGGGCCCTGGGGTGGCGGTGCTTAGGCTGTCTTCACCCCCACAGGGCCACAGGGCTGGGGATCGAGGGAGCCTGGGGCCATGTCTGGAGGGCAGAGGTCCGGGGCAGAGAGGCCGGCTGCTGCCAGGCGGCGCGGCTCTATCTCGGGAGTCCACCTGCTCTGCTCCTTCCTGGGAGCCTGGGACACGCCCCCGCCGGCTCTGGACCAATCCCAGCTGCCTACGTCCCCCACACCTCCCTGCGGGGGAGGGCCTGGACCCTGGGATCTGGGCGAAAGGTCACCTGGGCCCCAAGGGAGACGCGGGGGGGTGGGGGTGGGGGTGGGGTGGGGTGGGACAGAAAGTGCCAATCAGCCAAGACGCCTCCTCCTGCCCCTCTGGTCCTCCAGCCTTCCCTCTGGCCCTGGGGCAAAGGGCTGGTGCTGATGCCCTCCCTCTGGCTTGGCCAGTCCTGTTGTAGCTCAGGGCCCTGGGCAAGAGGCAGCTGCTTGGGAGGCTCCTCTCAGCAGCTGCCCCACCCCCACCCCGCCCCGCACCCCTGCCACTGTGTGCCATCCCCTTTCCCGGCCTCAGTCTTCCAGTCTGGCTCCCACGGTCTGTGGTCCCACTGTCAGTGACAGAAGAGGGCTCCGGAGTCCTGTGAATCCCAGGAGCTGCTATTATGTGTGCCCAGGGCAAGTCAGTTCCTTTCTTTGAGCTTCAGTCTCTCCATCTGTAAAATGGGGATATGGGTACCCACTGCAGAGGTTCTTTGGAGGATTACAGATGTGTGAAGAACGCCTAGCATGGTGCTTCATTCAGTAATAGGCGGCCCGCATCCCCCCCTGCCTGGGGGCCCTGGGTGGGTAGGAGATGGAAAAATAAGGGCCACTGTGTCTCAAGGAGTGACCTTGTAGCTTTGGTCGCTCACCTGGTCGCACTTGCCCCCTAGGCCTGCCCCTCCTCTTGGTGGGAGCTGCTCCTGGGCCGTGGTTCTCTGGAGCAGAGGCCCAGGCACGGGAATGGACCTTTGTGCCTGGTGAGAAGGGACCTCCCAGCCCTGGGCACTACTGTCAGGTGCCAGGCTGCTCAGGTGGGGGGCCAGCACCACCTTGCCCACCTCGGCCTCTGCCCCATGGTACCTCTCTCCTGCCAGGGCCACCCTGCATCCCCCAAGTCCCAATCGGAACCAGAGGCAGGGCCGCCCTGCCCAGAACCCCACCTCTGTGGCCTCCACACCTGCTTCTTCCAGGTGTCCACCCCTTTCCTCCCAGCTGTGAGGCCCTGGAGGCCGCCGTGCGGAGGGGCTTGAGGGCTGCAGAGCTCCTCCTAGGCCTGGCAGGCTGGGCACCCTCCGGCCAGCCCCGGGGTAGCAGCTTAACAAGAGGTCTTGGGGACAGCTTGGATTCTCCCGGGTTGATCCCGAGTGGCCGGCACTCAGCCCCCGGAGCTGGGGAGGCACGGCAGGCAGGAGTGCCTCGCCCTGGCAGCGTAGCCACGGCCTGGGACTCGAGCTGGTGGCTGCCCTCCCCTGGCCACTGCAGGAAACAGGAAGGAGGGCAAAGGTCCAGCCAAGAAGCTCCCAGGGCCCGAACTCCTCCACACAGTGAGTGCCGGGGGGCAGCCGCCAGTAATCTGGATCCCGGTGTGGGCACAGAGCATCTGATGGAAGAGCATTTGTGGAATGAATGAGGATCGAAGGGCCGAGTGGCCTGAGAGGAGGCGCCGGAGATCCCTCACCTCCATCCTGGTCAAAAAGGGCCAGTGACAAGTCTTGGCAATATAACATGTCTATTTTATTTTAAAAAACAAAACCCAGGCCACCTGACCCCTTCCCCCAGAGGGCCCTCTTGGGAAGGACCTGGCGCCAGCCAGGCAGGGGACACAGGCTGGTGGGCTTTGCTCCTCTCCAAGCCCTCCTCCCTCCCCTTTGCTCCTGGCAAAAGGAGATGGCCTGAACCCTGGGTCCTACAGGCACTGCCAGGTTTGGAGGAGGGGAGGTAGGGGGCCGTGGACATGCAGGGCCTCCTGGTAGCCAGGGAGGGCCATCCCGGCCCCCTGCCACCCCCCGGGCCCTGGAAGGCAGGGAGCAGTGTGCTTGGGGATGGAGCTCGTGAGGAGAAGACATGCACTGAGACCGCGGTGTTCCAGCTTCCCTCCCAGCCGGGTGAATGTTCAAACATGAACAGGGATGGCCGGGCACTCAGAGCCCCCAGGGCGGCCTAAGCCTCTGCCCGGGCCCCTGACCCAGGGGAGGAAGAGGGGCTCCTGCCCTCCCAGTCCTTCTGCTCCCCTCGTGGAGTGCGGCGGTGGCCCCGGGGAAGGGGGCCGTGCATCTGCGGAGCCCATAGGGCTCGGACCCTCTGCCCCCAGCACTTCCCAGTTGCCGCCTGCCGGGCAGGAGACCCAGGGTGTTGAGCACCCATTCTGGATCCCTGGGAGGGAGACCTTGTCTCAAGCCCCACTCGGTGGTTCTGCTGCCCGGGAACGAGGGTGGGAGCCTGGCCCCGAGCAGCCGCTCGCGTGCCTCCCTCTCCGGCCCCTCCAGGACGCCAGCCAGCTCCACCTCAGCACCAGGGGTCCCGGGAGGCTCTGCCCCGGCACAGGCTGTCGCTCCGCTGCCAGGCACTGTGGATGAGGCTCAGGGCGTCCTCGAACTTCTTCTTGTTGGAGGCTTCCTGGATGGCCTTACGGGGGAGGTCCACCTGTGTGGGGCGTGCAGGGAACCTGAGGGCTGTACCAAGAGCCCCCAGGGAGCCGAGGGGCCGTGGGGTCCCCCCCGCACCAGGTGTAACCTTGCCCTGGAACTACATCCACGCTGCTGAGATCTCCTGCTCCTCAAGGAGGGGCTCAGGCCGACGGGGTGACGCTCCCTGAGCCGCCTCCTTCCAGGGAAGGCCCCGGTTCTCGGAGGAGGGGGCTGGGGGTGGGGCCGGGAGGCGGGCCGTGGAACTCCGCCCAGGGCTGGTCCGGAGCTTCCGCGGGGCAGCCCAGCACGCGCTCAGACTGCGATCTGTCCAGGCATTCGATGAGGCCCTCTCAGCCTGGTGCTGAGCTCCGTGCCCCCATCATCCGGGCACAGCTCTAGCCCCACCGTAGGCACTTAATGCCGGCTTTTTCACGGGAACTGAGGTGGTCAGGAATGGCGTTTCCTGGGCTCTGTGCTTAGCTTTAGCCTCACACTCACTGGGAGGCAGGGTCTTGCCCCTTTGGTTTTACACATCCACGTCCATCCCAGAGTTCCTAGTGTGGTGCTGCCCCAGGCCCCCAGCTCCTGCCTCGGTCTGAGCCGTGCAGGGGCTCCTTTCCCTAGGGAAGGGCTCCACTCCTCAGGGGCCTGGGCAGCCGGGTACCTGGTAGATGGTTTTCCACCCGGAGTTCAGTGCAGATAGGAATCGGTCCAGTTCAGATGTGCAGCTCAGGTAGATGACCCAGGGTGGGAGGGGCTGCTGGCTGTCCTGGGAAAACTCCTGGGGAGAGCGGGGGCCCCAGGTGAGCAGACACAGCGCTCCTTGGGCAGGGCCTGCCTCCATCGCCCCCCACCCGGCTCACCAAGACACAGTACTCCTTGCCCGGTTCAGTGGAGACGGCGCTGATGTCGGCCAGCTGGGCGGTGCCCAGGGAGCGGAAGAAGCTGGTCTGGCAGTCCTCGTGGCACGTGAAGAGGCGGTCATCCGTGATCACCAGGCAGCAGGGGATGCAGGGGCTGGGAGTTACCCCCTGGGGGATGACCTGAAAGGCACCAGCAGAGCGGAGGGGAGGGGCAAGCTGGAGCTCTCCAGGGCTGGTCTGCACCAGGACTCCCCGCGTCAGGGGCCTGCCAGCCCCTCTGCCCCTCCCTCCGGAGGCCAGGCAGGCTCCGCCCACCTCAGGAGTACAGGGGCCGACAGGGGTGATGGTGGCAATGTCAGGCCACAGGCGGCCCTAACCTCCAGGGTTCACTCCTGGGCTGGCCCCTGGAAGTCCCATCTTGATCCTCAGAGGCTGCTGTATGACTCGCGTGGGCTTGGGGAAGGGACCCTGGGGACCCGGGGTGGGCTTGGGAGGCGGTGAGCGGTGGGGCAGGAGGCCCTCACCCCTTTGGACACGGCCTGGCAGAGGTGCTGCATCCAGTCGGCCATCTCAGCCTCGCTGCTGGCGCTCAGCTCCAGGCAGGGCCGGTCGGCGAGGATGACCTGGAAGGCGTGGGGCCGGTCCGTGGTGCTGGATCTCCGACAGCCACCGCATTGCTCCCCCCTGGGCCAGAGGCGGAGGGTGAAACGGGAGCAAGGGGGCAGGGGTCAGGGGGCACGGGCGGAGCCCCTGGGGTTGGCCTGCCCCGGAGTCCCGAGGGCTGGAGGACACCAGAAGGTGGGCCAGAGCCCTCCGGCTCGAAGGAGAGGCGCAAAGCTGCTGGGCGGCCCTGCCCCTTTTCTGTGTAACACCTTTTATCTCCGCAATCACCAAGGTTCGTCTAGATACCTGACCAGGGCCAGGTGAGGGGTTGAGAATCAGCTCTTGGCTCCCGCCCTCTCAGAATCAGCGCACATTCATTCCTGTTCCCCTTACGGGCCTGATGTTTCCTCCAAGCGTGTGTGTGTGTCCATCCTACCCATCAGGTCAAGCGCTTCCCAGGGAAAGGACTGCCTCCCCTATCAGATCGGGGGACGCCTCCCCTACCTGATGGGATCCTTTCCGGGCAGGGAGCTCCTCTTGCTTCCCCACCCTCTCCCCGTTCACCCAGGGCTCAGCAGACCCCAGGGCACTAAATGGGGGTGGGGCCGAGGGGGTGGGGAGGCTGAACCGACAGGAGGGGAGAACCAGTTCAAGCCAGGGAGGATGGGAGCCCTGAGGCTCAGGCCCAGCCGGAGCCCCAACACCTGCCCGGCACCTCCCATCGCCCAGGACACTCACCCCATGTTCACCGAGAGCAGGGGGGTGACATCAGTGCGGTCGGGATACTGGTAGAGGATCCCGTTGCTGCAGGGGCACAATGTGGCAGGGGTGAGGCCTGTCCCAGGAACTGGGGGCCACGTGGAACAGATCCCAGGGACCCCCACAGGCTGGGGCCTGAACCCCAGAGGCCAAGGAGCCCGGGGCCTGCCTTCTACTGCAGGGAGGGCGGACGAAGAACTGCAGAGGCACAGCAGGGAGCGCGTGCCCCCAGCCCTGGGGACAGCCCCGGTCTTCACCTGGGGCATTCTGGGCTTCCCTGGGCCCCAGAGGGCTGGCTCTACAGAGAAGATCTGGGATCCCAGGGGATGTCTACTCCAAAGCCCTTGACGGGGAGGGCGCTGTCCCCCATCCCAACCTCCGGGCCAGAGCTGCGGGGGCTCCCACCTGAGCACCACGAAGCACGTCTTCCAGTGCTCCTTGCCCAGGTAGGAGGTGCCCGCCTTGTAATGCAGCATGCCTTCTTTGGTGACGGCGCCCTCAGGGGGCAAGCAGTGGCAGGGGGTGCGGCCCAGGGTCTCGTCCTGGGGGTCCTGCCAGTGCACGAGCCCGTAGAAGCACACAGTAACAGTGGTTGCCTGCGGAGGGGGCAGGGGATAGAGCGCTGAGGTCTGGGCCAGAAGCAGGAGTGGCCGCTGGTGGGGTGAGGACACACCCCAAGTGGGGAGGGGCACAGGCCGGGAGGGAGAGCCCCTCCCAGGTGGGCGATGGAGAAACGCTAGAGACAGCTATTTGCACCTCTTGACCCTAACACCAGGGCTGTCATCTCGGGGACAACACCCCCTCCTCCCCAGGTGCTTACCTCACACTTAGATTCCTGGGCCACAAATTTGGCCAGTGCCAGCTTCTCCATGGTGGCATCAGTCAGGACGCTGGGGTAGGGTGGTTCCCGACAGCCCTTGATCATGGCTGACTTCAAAGAAGCCAAGAAGAACCTGTATGCGGAGTGGGGTCTGCTGTCAGAGGCCTGAGGCCCCCACCCCTCAAAGGGACATGGCATAGTCCTGGGGACTTCCGGCCTGAAGGGGTCACAGGATCTTGGGGGGAGGACCTGGCTGGAACCAGAGCTCCGGGTGGCGGGCGGGGCAGTGATGCAGCAGCAGCCCCTGATCATCAAACCGTGGCTGGGAAAGGCCGAACCCTCCCCTGTGGCCGAGGGGTCTTGGGTTGTGACCTCAAGGGAAGCAGCGGGACTTGTACAAAGACCTGATCTCAGGACAGACAGTTTCCGGATGGAAGCGCAGGGGGCACGTGTGGCCCCAAGGCCCCCCAGCCGGGCTTGCGCTTTCTCTCCTGTGGGGATCACTCCTGCCAGCCCCCTTCCTCTCTGTGGGCCACTCAGGGTCTGAGGGCACCAGTCGCTCAGCGTGCCTGTTGCCTCCCTGCTTCTCTGCCCGGCCTGCAGGCTCCAGAAGGGACTTATCTCTGCTTTCAACTCCTTTGTACCCCACTTCCCACCCTCCAGCCCAAGGGTGTGGCCAGGCCAGTGGCAGATGCTGATTCTCCAGGCCCGCAGAAGGGGGCGTGTCACTCACTCGGCCAGGGCCACGTCTGCCGTGTCCAGCAGAAACTGCTTCCTGCGGTTGGTGCACACCAGCTTCACTGTCTGCTGGTCGAGGCCCACCTGCCAGAAACCACACCCTCACATGCACACGGGGCTTGGCCGCAGCTGCCAGAAGGGGCAGCCGTGGCCAGATTGAGGGCGGGCAGGGGAGGGAGGCAGTGCACTCTGAGGTGACCACAAGGTGGGGAGGGGTGGTCAGATGTACAGCGGAGGAAGAGGTACCCTCAAGCTTGCTTCTTATCCCCGGCATCAGGTACAGAAGCTGCTCGGAGGTAAGAGCTGGCACCCACCCCCGGGGCTGAGGCAGGGGTCAGCCTTGCTCTGCAGGTCTGAGGCGGGGTGGCCCGAGGAGCCCTGCCCTACAGCACACACCAGTCGCGGAGCCTGAACTCACCGACACATAGTCAAGTTCATTGTAAGAAACAGCCTCTTCCACCAGGTATGGCTTCTCTGTGGCCCCTGAGAGAGGAGACCCCAGTGTCAATTACCCCCGGTGGCCTCTCGGTCCTCCCCCTGCTCCATTTTCTAAGACCTTTTCTCCACGAGGACCCGTCCCTGCCCTGCGCTCTGAAATGATGAGGTAGGAGAACGACATGACGTGCTCATGGAGGGGGGCCCCAGGCTCATGTCCTGGGCCAGCTGGGGCTGCTGACAACCTGCTTCATCACCACGTGCCAGGCAGCACAGAGACACTCAGGGCGGGGGGCGGGGGGAAGGCAAGGAGGGCGGCAGTCCGTCTCATCCCCCACGTGCCCTCGGCAGCTGCCCTGGCCTAGCCTGGGGGCGGCAGGCACCTTTCCGGAGCAGGTAGACGTAGCAGTCTGTGAGCAGCACGTACAGCAGCTGCAGGTTGCCCTCCATGTGCCCTGTGCTCATCCGGATCATCTGAGGGGCCGAAGCAAAGAGGTCAGGCACCGTGGCGCCCGCCCTGCCCCAGACAGCCCGCTTCCCCTTCTGAGCGGAGGCGGTGGCCCGTCCGGCCTCGCCTTTGCTGTGCTGGCTCTTGCTCATTCCTGAGATCCTGGGACTTACTTTGAGGAGCTGCTCTTCGTTTTCTCGAAACACATGGATCATGAGCAGAAGTAAGTGATTGTTGTCTACTCTGTGAGAGGGACAAGTGCAGGGAGGGCGAGGTGTCAGGCTAGGGCAGGGGCGCGAGAGGCCACAGAGGTGCACAGAGACGACACACATGCACGGGGGCGATGCAGGCACCCCGAGGTCTCATGTCTGCAGTGGCTCTGCCCCCCACCAGGAGCCAAAGTGAGGGAGGGGAGGACCGCACCCCTTCCTACCTCCCAGCCCAGGCTAGGTCTTCCAGGGGTTGTGCTTGGTGTGTTTGGAGGGCAGATGCCCAATGTGCCCTGATCCACGACAGGGGCGTCTCAGGCAAGCGGCACAGACAGACTGGCTCACCTGAACTCTGCCGAGTGGCTCATCTCAGAAGGGCTCCCCTGCCCCTCATCCACCCCGGAGTCCTCGGCGCTGCTCAGACAAGGGCTGGGCTGGTCTCGCTTGAGTCGGCAAAGAGTTTCCTGGGTCTCAGGCTCCTGCTCAGGCACAGGTCCCTCACCGACCAGGGGCAACCGGGTCTCCGGCTCCTGGGCCTCTGGCTCCTGTGTCTCCCCTGGGGTGTCCTCTAGGGGCCGAGGCGCCTGTCCCGGTCCTCGTCCTCCTCCCTCTTCTTCTTGGCCAGCAGCCGCAGGGCTACCAGGAACATGCAGCGGTTGGCCAGGCCCTGCAGGGTCATGGTGGCCGCCACCTGATGCAACAGTACCTGGACTCTCAACGGTAAAGCGGTAGAAGTCCATTGGGGCTGGAAGCCCCTCACTAAAGTCGCAAAATGGCGGCCTCTCCGGGGCGTCCCCGGGAGAGCCAGTCCGAAAGGGCTGGTTGGGGGGCTCGACGTGGGAGCACCAGGTGCTGGGGTCCAGCTGCCCGTTGAGCTGATCAATGACCTTACTCAGGGGCTGCCCCAAGCACTCCATGGAGGTGTCTTTCATCTCAGGGATAAGCAGGCCCACCTGGCCGGGCTCTGAGCGCTCGCTGCCCTCGGCTGTGCGGCCGGGCCCCTCTGTCTCCTCCTGGGCAGAGGCGAGGGTCTTGTCTGGGGAGACCCGCCCGGGGCCTGGGCTGCTGACGAGGGTGTCACCACTGCCCCGCCTGGCGCACGTGTGCTGGGTAGAGGCCGGGTGGAGTGGACTTGCTTCCTCATCCGATCTGGGCTTCTTCTTCTTGCCAATTTTCTTCTTCTTGGTGACCCTGGATGGTAGTGATGGGGAGAGGTTTGAATCTGAGCACCCCAGTACTGAGGGCAACGAGATGGGCTGGGCCCAAAGAGGTGATCTGGGACTTCCCTGGTGGCTCAGTGGTTAAGAATCCGCCTGCCAGTGCAGGGGACATGGGTTCGAGCCCTGGTCTGGGAAGATCCCACATGCTGTGGAGCAACTAAGCCCACGAGCCACAACTACTGAGCCCGTGTGCTGCAACTACTGAAGCCCATGTGCCTAGAGCCCATGCTCCGCAACAAGAGAAGCCACCGTAATGAGAAGCCGGCGCACAACAACGAAGAGCAGCCCCCGCTCGCCGCAACTAGAGAAAGGCCAAGGGCAGCAACAAAGACCCAACGCAGCCAAAAAATAAATAAAAAATTTAAAAAAATCATTTAAAAACAATGTCTTTCAAAAGAGGTGATCCTGGGCGAGGGACCTCTGAGAGCACAGCCAGAGCTTCAGTGGTCCCGGGCAGCACTAGGTGGGAGGCCGGGGGCCGACAGCAGCTCAGGCCCCAAGTACCTCCCACTGCCGGCAGAGGCAGGGCCAGCACGAGGGAGGCACAGACGGCAGCGGCCAGAGGAAGCCCTGAGCGGGTCCTGTGAGTTCTAGCTGACGGCACAACTGGGCTAGCTGTGCTCTAGGGAACAAAAACAGGCCATGGCTGGTCAGACCAGTGGCCCCCCTCTACTCAGCCTCCCCCTAGGATGTGGGCAGCCGACCCTGAGCTGACCCTTCTTTCCGTTCGGGCTCATTATGGATAATTCAAAAGAATCAAAGCCTTCTGAGCTCAAACTCCTGGCTCCTTGGTTCCGAGTTGGCTGAGGTGGGCCTGGCTAAGCAACCCTCGGTCTGAAGCACTCAAGCTGCTCTGGACTCCAACCAGCCTGTGGGAGCTGGACTCCTGGCTCCAGTCACTGGAGAGCAATTCCCCCACCTTGGGCCGGCAAGCCTCTGGGAGGTCTGACGTGCACATCTTCTTACTCAGGGTGGAGAGACTCAAGAGCAGGAGCCGGGGAGGTCAGGGAGCTGAGGAGGCTCTGGGACAAGAGTTTCCCAACCTGTCACCCACCTCCTCCTTCCCTGTTACGTCCCCAGCAGTATGATGAAGATGCTCTTCTTTCAGCGAGCCATGCTGAACTAGAATTAGTACGAATCTCAGAAATTGTGCTCTAATGTCCAAGAACTCCCTTGGAATGAAGTCTAGGCTGAAGGTGCTTTCTGGATGGACCGGCAAATGCCTCAGCAGTCTGGGCACGGCCCCAGAAGCCGGCCATGTTGATTCCTGTGTCAGCCATCTTCCAGGCTCGGGCCCTCTGTTTCCTTTTTTTTTTTTTTTTTTGCGGTACGCGGGCCTCTCACTGTTGTGGCCTCTCCCATTGCGGAGCACAGGCTCCGGACGCGCAGGCTCAGCGGCCATGGCTCACGGGCCCAGCCGCTCCGCGGCATGTGGGATCTTCCTGGACCGGGGCACGAACCCGTGTCCCCTGTCTTAGCAGGCGGGCTCTCAACCACTGCACCACCAGGGAAGCTCCTCTGTTTCCTCTTGATCAAAGAACTACTGAGCAGGGGAGAGGTACCTAGTCTCCGGGAAGATGCCCAAATGCCCTCAGCGGGGAGGAAGGTCCTAGTCTGCGTGGACTAAAAAGTGATGCTAGGAGTGGACAGGATGGACACCAGGACATTCACCAGCTTCTCGAGGCCCCTTCCCACTGACCTGATGACCTCGAGCTCTGTGCAGGTGTCTGGCAAGTCCAGGGTGTGGAGCTCCCCCTTCTCCTGAGAGGCGGTGTGCACAGGGGTGGTGTCGGAGGAGGACACTGTCTCTGCCTGGTCCTCATTGAAGGGGTTGTGGCGCTGGGTGGGACTCTTGGTGGAAGCCTTGCTGCTGGTCGGGTCCGAGGCCGTCGAGCGGGGGCCACTGACAGTGTCTGTGAGGTCTCCATCTGGGAGAACAGGAAACACGAGACAGCCCGTCAGACACCAGCTGGGGACCGCGGGCCCCCAAAGCATGCCTTATCTCAAGAGGGAGGCAGGTGAGTTCTTTTCAAGGAAATCTGATCGGGGTGGCCTTGTTTCAGGAGTAGAAGCCCCAGGCCGACAGGACACGGGATTTGTGCTTTAAGAGCAGCTTGGAGGAACGCCGTCGCCACCACCACTGGGGGCCCCCGAGTGCTCACAACAATGTGGCCAAGTTTGAGTTAAGAGCTCCAAGGTTAAGCAGCCTCCAGGCTTAAGCCCCTTGGGGATGGTGACCTTGATGCCTCAAGAGATGGGCTGCACACCTCTCAGTTTAACCTTAGAGCCTCCTTTAGCTCCAGACACCCCCGATCAGACTGAGATACCCAAAGTCCTCTGAAGGGTCCCCCACAGTGGCAGATACAAAGGAACAACGGAAGAGAGAAGAGAACCAGTATCAGAGAAAATGAGGGGTTCTGAGGCTGCGAGGCCAGGACAGGTATAGTCCAAGGGTGAGGAGTGGCGGGGAGGGGCAGGAAGGAGGACCCAGGGCGGAGGAAGCAAGAAAGGCGCGCAGAGCGGCTGCCCCTCGCTGCCACAGATGCCCTGTGGGCCCTTCTCCCTCGATATCCCACCAGGCACCCCTTTAAGGTGGGTGCTGAGAACTCCATGTCATCCAAACCTCAGCCTGCCTACTGGTCCCCTCTGGGCACACTCTCTCCTAGGGCTCCACCCTGGGAGATGACGCAGCCCCTCTAGAGGGGAGCTGGTTTAACGGCTGCCCTCACCTCCAACCGTCCATCCCAGGTCACTGGAACGGGACACAGAGGGGAGGGAGTGTCAGCATGAAAGCACATAGGGTGTTTATCCAGTGGCAGATGGGAGGCCGCCCATGCTGGCAGAATAGCCTGGGTGACAGTTAATGACAAAGCACACAGGATGTTCACGCTCCATGTGCAGCTCGCACGCATCTTGCTGGCCTTTATCTGCCAGAGGGGACGTGGCCAACATGCTTCCCACCGTCAGCCTCATCTGGAAGGGCCAACCTGCTTAGTGGATCTTGGAAACCACTGGGCAGCTGTGTGCTGATGCAGCGCATCATCAAAAGTACACTGTCTTGGGCTTCCCTGGTGGCGCAGTGGTTGAGAGTCCACCTGCCGATGCAGGGGACGCGGGTTCGTGCCCCTGTCTGGGAAGATCCCACATGCCGCGGAGCGGCTAGGCCCGTGAGCCATGGCCGCTGAGCCTGTGCGTCCGGAGCCTGTGCTCCGCAAGGGGAGAGGCCACAACAGTGAGAGGCCCACGTAACAAAAAAAAAAAAAAAGTACACTGTCTTTTAGTATAAGGACAAATGAGGGGGCAAAAAGCAACTCCCAGCTCTGCCAGAAAAACACTAGTGAAATAGGAGACTTTCTTCAGATGTCCAGGGACCCCAGCCAGGGCCCTAGTTCTCAGATGCAGAAAAGCCTGTCCTTCAGTCTGAAAGAAGCCTCCTGCCAAGCCCACGCGTTCCTGGTGCAGCCTGAGATGTGCAGTTACGTCCCCCTTGGGGAGGGGGTCCCAAGAGGTGGGCAAGCAGATCATCGGACGTGGTCAAGGCTGGGATAACCACCAGTTCTTTTTTTTCTGGCTGTGCTGCACAGCAGCATGCAGGATCTTAGTTCCCCGACCAGGGATCAAACCCGTGCCCCCTGCAGTGGGAGCGTGGAGTCTTAACCACTGGACCACCAGGGAAGTCCCTACCCCCCAGTTATGTAAATGAGCCAAGGACCATGAAAAGGCCTCCCCAATCCCCACCCCAGGGCCCAGAGCTGCCCTCCAAATCCTGCTCTCCTCCAGGTCTGAGGAGAAGACAAAGCCTTCCCAAGTAAGCTTCCAGAACCTGCTCAGGGATTCTTCAGTGCTCTAGGAACTCAGGAAAGCAGGAGATCGCTGCTGGGACAATCTCAGCCCGCCCTGGAGCCTGGTCCGGCCCAAGCAAGCAGTGTGACTGGGCTGTTAGTTCTCAGGCCACAGGGAGCTCTGGAGGGCTGCAGACGAGGGTCAGGCCCTGCTTGTCAAGTGACTGCAACAGGCAGCAGGTAGCTGGGTCAGGAGGGGGTTAGTTGTTAGAGGGGTGGGGGTGGGGTGGAATCAATGCCCAGCATGTGCGCTGCGAGAAGAGAGGCTGAAAGGATAAATGATGTTGTTATGATGGAATTCTGGATTTCAAGCTAATCTTAACTTAAAACGGGGGACTCTTCCATGGTACTCTGTTGGCCAGATGACATAATTTATTTTTCCCAATGCGATATCTTATTTCCCTCAAACTTAAGCTATTGCACACTCGCATTACTTGGGAAAAGATCATCTATCAGATGACGGCCCTAACAACACAGGGCTCACGGGAGCAGCAGGGAGAACCACCGTCCCGTGGCTCTAGGTGACCAGTCGGCACCTCCTCTTCCAGAGGCTGCCCCCCTGCCCCCATCCTGGGTGGAAGTGGCCCACAGGGCAAGAGGCTATTTAGTAAGGGGGGTCTGATTATGGCCTCAGCTTTAAGGAGGAAGGATTAACCTTCTCAGAAACATGTCCTCTGCTTGGAGTGATCCCGGGAATCCTGGGAATAGCTCATGACTGTTCTCAAGCCCAGAAGTGGCGTCACCAGCAGAAAAATGCCCAAGCATTGCTGCCACCTAGCGGACAGGGTGGGAGGGTTGACAGATTTTATTTTAGTCAGCCTTAAAACTTCAGAGAATCTCCCTAGAGGGAGTTTCAGTCATGCCAGGGCAATTTCCCTCGTTTGGACCTCAATCTCTTTCAAAAACACCCAAGAGGAAGCCATTAAGAACAGAATCAAGCCCCTCTGCCTTTGCTTCCCGATGCTTCTGATACAGAAGCGCATCTGACCTAAATAGGAGCTTTCAACCCACACGTTCAAAGGCAGTGTTTCCCTGTGCACATCTGGTGCATCGACTGGCACTGGAATCAGGAAGGGTGATCCGTGTGTCCCCGAAACGCAGACACTTAGCGACTCCACAAGGCCACTGCATAAAGGCAGGAGTCCTGCCCTGGGAGAAGGGGTTGGCCTAGGACTCAAGGTCAAGTTCTCCTACTGCAGAATTCCATCTACCAGAACACCAAACTTGGCTTGATTATGATCATTGACGTTATTATAAATAATAAGCTGATTTTGAATCATGCAGCAAGCTTGGTATGGAAACGTTGCAAAACAGGAAAAGAGGGTAACAGCAGACTCTGTCCCACCTTCCCAGTCTGTGCTGGGTACAGACGGCACTGCTGGAAACACATCTCCAAAATCATAATCTATAAAAATGAGGGACAAAACTGAAGATTAGAAACACAGGCAGTGGAAGGGCAGGGAGGGTGGGGGCAACAGGGTGGGAGACATTGGGAGAAAACAAGAGAGGAAAAATTAAACTTTCTACATTTTATCTGACAACCTCAGGGGAACTCTGAGGACCCCAGCTCCTTCTCAGCTCCGGTACTGGCCCAGGAGCCTCTGACCAGCTGGAAAGACCTGGGGGCAATCGGTTCCAACCCCAGAAGGACACGGCTCCCCTGTACCTAACCTCCTTTCCTTCCCTCCACCCCCAGCAGCTGAGATGAGGTGGGCTCAAGGGGACACTTCTTTCCCTGGGCAATGTGGCCGCTCCCTTGAGGCCCGTCCCTCAGGCTTCTGGCGGCAGCCCCTGAGCCCAACCCAAGGAGACTGAGCTGCCGTCTCCTGCTTCTGCAACGAGCAACACAAGCCTTGCTAACAGTGAGTCTATGTCCCTCCCTGGGACATAGCGCCACAGCACAGGCAGAAATAAAGAAAGAAGAAGGTCAAGGTCTCAATGTGAATGCAACCCTAGGGAGTCCCTGGGGCTGAACTTGTGCTTGGAGCCCCTTCCCTGGAGGTGGGGTGGGATGCCATAAATGAAGAGCTCTGGTTTCCCACAGGGGACGAAGGTGGGAAAGCAGCCAGTTTTATTAGATGAACACGGAGGCCAAAGGTTTGGAAGAAATCAGGTTGTTCCAACCAGTTGTTGGACCAAAACAACCAATGACCTACAGGCGTGAGGACGTTCTTTTTCAGTCTTTGGTGGCATGCGTGTGACCACCTCCAACATGCTGGCAGGTATGGGAGGGACTCGGAGATCGATGGACCCGTGGGAAAGGGGGGCGAGTCTTCCTCTAAACTTTACACCCATCGGGTCCTCCCTCCTCCTTCTAGGGGTTGCTTATAGCCTCTTTCCACCTAGAATCGAGGGTAGGATGAACTCCCCCGAAGTGGGTGGCAATCACCCCTGAAATGTCAGGAAGAGTTTCCAGGCTGCCCTGCTAATCCCCCCGACCTAAAAGAACTGCCCTGGGCATATGGCTACAGGTTTCTGGAAAAGGGTCTAACATTCATAAGATCTCATTTTGGCTTTTTACCCCCAGTATCAGTGTTTGAGCCACCACAGGGACTCTGAGGAAATGAAGATCTGGGAAACGACTGGCCTCGTTTAACTCCGAATTTCCACCACTGGCCCGGAACCAGCCAAGAAAGACTCCCCTCAGCCAGGCTTACCCGGCTCCGAATCCGTTTCGCCACAGAGGCCAGACCCCTCCCCGCCCCGGGCACTCACCCTCACTAGACGGGGCGATGGCACTGTCGTCCCACTCCAGGGTGGTGGAGGTGACGGAGTTGAAGGAGTTGAGGGAGAGGCTGTCCGAGCCGTGGACCGAGCTGGGGAGGCGGTCTTCAAAGTCCAGCAGGTACTGGGGTTTGTAGTAGTCGGGCATGTAGGGGGCCAAGTCTAAGTAGGGGGCGTCCTGGGGAGAGAGGGGGAGAGGCAGGCTTGGGTGACAGGAGGCCTCGGTGGGCCCAAAGGCACAGCCTTCCGAGGATCTGCCTTCACACCCTCCCAGGCTGGTTTTTCTTTGGAAATCTATGTCCTTAAGGTGCTAAATCCAGAAATAAGCTGTTAAAAGGAGGACTGTGAACGGCTGTGGACTTGGGGCCCAGAGATGACAGTGCCTACTGGGCCTTCTGACCCTCCTTGACCTCTTGTATTAGAGTCGCTCATTTGCTCCAGTTTCTACTACTTTTCAGTAGCCAAGTTCCTCTTCTGGTCTGTGCTGTCGGGGTTGGGACCTAGGCTGGTGACCCGATTAGGACGGGGCGGCTGCGTGCATCTTGACAAGACTGCAGAGGAGCCTCTGCAGCTCCTGGGCCACCCTGCACCTCTCCAGTGCGTGACCGTGACCGTGACCGTGAGGGAGGCCGGGAAGCAGGGAGCTGAGAGGCTTTTGCAGGATCCCGGGAGGCACAGGGATGAAGCTGCCTCGTCTCTCGACAACGACTCACGCCCTGGACTCACGTCCTGATCACGAAGGAGAATACTCCAGTGCTAAAACGCTCCAGGCAATGCGGCTTTTCTCCAATGTGGGACAGAGAGACAGGAAGGAGTCCCCCAAACCAGCAATTCTGGCCAAGAGAGAATCACCTCAACCCCACACCGTTCCACTGGGCAGACCCTGAGCTGTTCCCTCACCTGAACGGAAAGGACGACGCTCGGACTCAGTCACACCCGTCAGGCTCCCTGAGAGGGACCACGCGCCCAACCCGCCCGCCCCTCTGCCCCCACGAGCAGCGAGAGCCGTGGCGTCTCACCAGGTCCAGGTCGAACCGAATGAACTCCAGCCCAGACACCAAGGTCAGGAAGAGGGTCAGGTGGTCATGGCTGCAGACCAGGGCATTCCTGCGAGACACGGGAAGGGGCGAGGGTCGTTCTGGGTCTGGTTTCCAGCGCGGCCCCATGGCCCCCGCCAAGCCAGCTGCGCTGAGGTTGGGCGTGTGACATCCCTCCACCCAGAGCTTGATGCGGCCTCCACCCACCCCCTTCCAGCACTCTCCGGCTGGCTCTGGAGCCAGACGACACTTTACTGCCCTGCCTGTGTCGGGGCCAGCAGCAGCTCTCGGCAGCTGCTCTAAATCCCCTGTTCCCGCAGCAACCCCAGCGGAGGCTGAGCCTCCAGTCAGGACTGAGGCCTGGGTGGGGGATCCGGCAGGGGCCGACTAGGCACCAGACCGCTCACAGGAGCCCGGCTGGAATCAGCACACCTGGCCAGGGCCGTCACAGGCAAGCTCCACTGGCCCTCTGGCCATCGCTGACGTGTCGTCAGCACGCACCGCCAGGCTAGGCCTCGGGGTGCCACAGTGTGGCGTCTGCGTGTGACAGGAGACATTGGGACGGGGCTCGGGCGTCCTGGAGCGGCGTGAGACGGCGCCCCGGACACTCACTTGACGTAGTACTTGTGCAGGAGACCCAGGTTCTCCTGGAACAGCCGCAGGTAGCTCTCCAGGGAGTTCTCGTTGAGGGCCAGGTACAGCCAGGCCCGGCCTGCAGACAAAGGGCAGGAGTAAGCCAGTAAGGGGTGCTGGCTTTCCTTGGCCCAGCAAGGGAGGGAAGGGCAGGAAGAGCAGGAAGAATGACCGCGGGGAGCGAGCGCCCCAGCAGCCTTCTCTCCTGATGGAGCGCCGCACCCTGAGATCTTGATTTTCCCCATCAGACCCTAGCTTGTAACTGGCCAGGAAACTTGGATGAACGGGGCAGATCGCAAACTCCAGATGGGTTGAGAAATGCAAGGACTTTTCACTGATCCTGTAGCTGACACTGACCCTGGCTCAGGGAGAGAGGCGAGACCCCCCCAACTAGGTGCTCGGGCTGGGATCTGGTAGGAGCCCCGCTCTCTTCAGCATCTCACTTTCCCTCCTCACAGCCACGATGTTCTGGCCAAATGTCGTGTGCGGGAAGAAGAGAGGCCTCGTGGAGGCCGCTGGCATTTTAACCAGCCTCCGCCACTGGACACCACAAGGCACCCGGCCTCCCAGGCGGACCCTGAGGTCACACCTGAGCCCCAAGCTGCCCACAGGGAGGGCGGGACTGGTCCCTTCGCCGAGTCCACCTGGTACTACTCACTGCGTCCCAGGTTGGTGGCCACGTGCTGCAGCACCTCGATCTGCTTGATGGCCTCTCTCCGGGTGAAATGCACCACGAGCACCCAGTAGCCAGATGAGAGGTCTTGCAGTCTGAGAAAATAGGACAGGAGCTGCTATGACCTAAACAGGGCCACCCTGGGAAGCTGCAGTCAGTTGGTCCACCAGCCTTCGTGTCAGGAGGAAGCTCAAGGCTGAAAGCGAGGGATTCCCAGCGGGACCCCCAGGCAACCACCAGGCCTTCACACCATCATTTCGTCTGTCACTAATCCTTTCCCCAGTCATTCATGCCCGCTCAGAGACGGATTACTGGGATAACCCCAGACAGTCTGCAGCCCACCTGAGCGAGACAAATCGTTTTCTGCTAAAGGAAAGAAGAAATAAAAGGCAGACAAGGCTAGGGACTGCCCTCTGGAGGCTACTCACGGCCTCAGGGGTCCTGCCCCGCTGCTCTGTACAGTCCTCTCCAGAGGCCACCTCCTTACCCATAGAGCAGGGCGTGGTCCAAGTGCTCACACAGACGCTGGAGGACCTTATCGTGGTTCCGGATGGCAGGGGTCTCATCTTCACATGCAGCAAAGTAGCTCTGCAACTGAAAGGAAAAAAAAAGAAGTTCCCCCAGATTAGAAATGGATAATAAAGAGGAGGGCCATGGAAGTTCTGGAATCAAGAAGGTAGCTGAGGGGGCTTCGCTGGTGGCGCAGTGGTTGAGAGTCCGCCTGCCGATGCAGGGGACGCGGGTTCGTGCCCCGGTCCGGGAGGATCCCACATGCTGCGGAGCGGCTAGGCCCGTGAGCCATGGCCGCTGAGCCTGCGCGTCCGGAGCCTGTGCTCCGCCCCGGGAGAGGCCACAACAGTGAGAGGCCCGCGTACCGCAAAAAAAAAAAAAAAAAGAAGGTAGCTGAGAAAACCAGTCAAAGGATGTATCTGTGTTGACCAACAGAGAGTCGACCTCAAACTGCCTACACCAACTGCTTATCCTATACTGCATGTTCCAGAAGGCACAGGAGGACACTTAGAGCCCAGTCCCCACGAGGCACTCAGTAAGTGCTTGGCACGATGACAGCTGGATGCTGGTGAGGAATTCATGGTCTATGATGTGGGTCTCCGGTGGTACCAGGCTTCAAGCCAGGGCCACCGAGCTACACAACTCCAGGGGCACTACCTACAGTGCTATGTATATAAATGAACACTCAGTGCCCAGTGTAAATCCCCCTGCCCCGCCCCTGGAGTTGGCCACACAGTGGCCCTGCCTGGAGCTGTCCCTCTGCACAAACTAAGGGCTGATGGACGTGGGCACCTGCTCCGACGGCCTTCTTGCCAGAGGCTGACATGGGACGCTGGACTTACCTGAGGAAGCTGGCCAGGCTGGATATGGATCCAGGGACCTGCCAGGCTCAGGTCAAGCCCCACACCAAGAAGGACACTGTTCCCAGGCTGGACTAAAAGGAGATTTGGCCAGTAGGCGAGATGAGCTGCAGCGCTGAGGAAACCCCAGCAGGCTGATGGAGGCGAGGGCAGCTGGCTCAGCTCTGTTAAGGCCCAGGAAGCCCAGATCAGGACTGAGTTCTCTGCAGCCACAGTGAGGAGGGGGCCCTGTCAGGCGAAGCGGCAGGAGAAAAGTCTTTCCCACTTCATTGGGCCACACTCTGGTCTGCTGCTGCCGTTCTGAGGGCCAGAAGTGGGACGAACACACACAAAAAGAGCACTCGTCCCTGTGCACCCGTCTCAGGTTGAAGCTCCTGGCTCTGGGGAAACGTGCTCTCAAGTTTTTTCTGGAAGCAGTGGTAGAGACAGCAGCAGCAGACAGGACACACCGACCACACCAGCAAGCACGCGCTCTTGGCGAGAAGCCAACAATGCAGCTCCCACAACAAAAATAGCTCCTCTTACTCTGTGGCCTGGAGTAAGCCCAGCAGCCCTGCTGGCCCCGGACAGGCCTCGGTCCCGCAGGGTCTGCGCCTCCTTCCAAGAGGCTGGCAAAACAGAGCCCCAGGAGGAGAGGTTTCTAGAACTGAAAGAAAGAGCAAAGGGCCTACGAAAACTGCAGCGGCCGAAGGTCACTGCACGGGTTAGTGCTGAGAACTGTGACATCGGGGTCCAGCTTGTTTTTTTTTTTTTTTTTTTTTTAATTTCAAAATCCAAGTAAATCTGAGATCAGAGATTCTTAGATGTTAGAACTGGAAGGATCTTTAGAGAACTAGTATAACTCCCCTTATTAAAGAAGGAAAACAGAGGCTTATTTATTTTCTTGATTATAAAAGTAGCCACACCCACCATGCTTGAAAAACATGGAAAAGTTTAAAATTTTACTGATTTTGACGCGCGGGCCCAGCGGCCATGGCTCACGGGCCCAGCCGCTCCGTGACATGTGGGATCTTCCCGGACCGGGGCACGAACCCGCGTCCCCTGCATTGGCAGGCGGACTCTCAACCACTGCGCCACCAGGGAAGTCCCCTGATTTATTTTTAAACAGAGAAGGTGACTAAGGCCAACAAAGGTTAAGTCCTTCACTATGATTTTCAGCTAAGTGAGGGAGCCACGGCTGGAACTCGGACTCCTTTTTCAGGTCAAGATACCTTAAAAAATAAATATTCTGAAAGCAGTATTTGCTCATTGTAAAAGTTTAAGCAACATGGAAGTGTGTATAAATGTAAAGACCTCCTCTCCCCTGTCCCCCACTGTGAACAGCCTGTGTGTGTGCCCTCCCAACTCTTTTCCTGCATACATAGACTTAAAAAAAAAAAGTGAAATGGGATCACACTGTACTCATTGTTCTGAAATCTTTTTCTTAATAGAAAAAGATTTAATAAGCCATTTTTCTAGACTATTTTGTTTAATTGATCCATTGTTTCTTCCAATACGTCAAATGTATACTTCCATATCATTACATACAGATCCACTCCATTATTATTTTATTTTTTTTGCGGTACACGGGCCTCTCACTGTTGTGGCCTCTCCCGTTGCGGAGCACAGGCTCCGGACACGCAGGCTCAGTGGCCATAGCTCACGGGCCCAGCCGCCCCGTGGCATGTGGGATCCTCCCGGACCGGGGCACGAACCCGTGTCCCCTGCATCGGCAGGCGGACTCTCAACCACTGCGCCAACAGGGAAGCCCTCACTCCATTCTTTTTTACAGCCACAAGTGTATTCTAAAATATGCTGTACCATGCTTTAACTGTTGTTAGATATAGCTGTTGTCTCTACTTCTTTGATAGCACACATAATATTGCAATGTACATCCGGGGATGCCTGGGTGGGTATTTCTGTATGGTGGAACAGTATATAGAGTGGAAACACAGAGCTGAAGAACATGCATATTTACAATTTGGCTGGGTCTTGCCATTTGCCCTTTTAAAATGTTGGATTGATTTACACTCCATCATGCTGGCCAACACTGGATATAGTTAGTCTAATTTCTGCCAGTCCAGTTGGTGAAAAGTAGTATCTAATTGTTTCAAATTGTACTCCTCTGATCACTAATGCAGTGGAACATCCTATTAGCCATTTGTATTTCTTTTTCTGTGAATTGCCTATTTAGACCTCTGCCCAACCTTCTCCTGTTTGCTTTTTTTCTTTTTTAAAGGGTACAGCCACTCTGGAAAACAGTTTGGCAGTTTCTTTATTTTTTAAATTAGTTAATTAATTAGTCAATCAATTAATTAATTAATGGCTGTGTTGGGTCTTCGTGGGTGCGCACGAGCTTCCTCTAGTTGCGGCAAGTGGGGGGCTACTCTTCATTGCAGTGCGCGGGCCTCTCATTGCGGTGGCTTTTCTTGCTGTGGAAAACGGGTTCTTGGCATGCGGGCATCAGTAGTTGTGGCTCAAGGGCTCTAGAGCATAGGCTCAGTAGTTGTGGTGCCCAGGCCCAGCTGCACCTTGGCATGTGGGATCCTCCCGCACCAGGGTTCAAACCCGTGTGCCCTGCGCTGGCAGGTGGATTTTTAAACACTGCGCCACCCAGGAAGCCCTGCTTGTTTTTTTCTTATTGCTGTGTTGAAGCTCTTTGTTTGTTAAAGTTTTAATCTTGTATGTTGCTATGTGGGATGTTTTTGTTTTCATTTGTTTTTGCCCAGTGTCAACTGACCTTTCTTTATTTTGTTTTTCAGTTGGCCTTTAAACCTTGCTTATGGTACTTTTATTTTTCCTATTGAGAAATTCTTATTTTTTTTTGTATAGTCAAATCTGTCAATCTTTTCCTTTATAGTTTCCCATTTTTCCCAGTCTAATATTACAAAAGTACCTTTATTCTTCTATAGTTTTAGGACTTTCTTGGTTTCTTTTTTAATGTTTAGATTTTTATGTGTGGCATGAAGTGAGGATCCAGCTTTATTAATTTCTGAATGGATAACCCATTTTCCACATTTATTAGTAGTCCCTGACTGATTTGTGATTTAATAAGCCATTGTTCTAGACTGTTTTGTTTAACTGATCCATTGTTTCTTCCAGTGCCAGTCCCCTACTTCTAAGTATTTTCACTTCATTCAACATTTTGATATGGATAGAATGAGGCCACCCCACTCCCCAAGCCTTCTTTTTCAAAACTGTCTTGACTATTCTGGCACATTCTTTTAGAATAGTATTTCATTACAATTACTTTCTGGATTTGGAGGTGAATTATACTGAATCCAGAGATTATTTGGAAGAGAAATGGTATTTTTTGGGTTGTTTTTTTTTTTTTTTTTTTTTTTTTTTTTTGCAGTACGCGGGCCTCTCACTGCCGTGGCCTCTCCCATTGTGGAGCACAGGCTCCGGACGCGCAGGCTCAGCGGCCATGGCTCACGGGCCATGCCGCTCTGCGGCATGTGGGATCCTCCCGGACCGGGGCATGAACCTGTGTCCCCTGCATCGGCAGGCAGACTCTCAACCACTGCGCCACCAGGGAAGCCCGAGAAATGGTGATTTTGCAAAACTGAGTCTTTCCATCCACGAACATGGAATTTTTTTTTCCATTTATGCATGTCTTCTTTTACATACTTTGGTAAGTTTTCCAGCTTTCTCTGGATAGGTCTTGCACATTTGAAGGGGAGAGGCTGCATACATACACATGGTACTAAGAGTTAGGGAACAGTCTGTAACCAGGAGACAATTAACCAGGAGACAATTTCTGCAAAAAGTGTAACAGAAAGAGTGTATAACATGGTGGTGAAGGGCAAGGGCTCTGGACAGGAAACATGGGTCCAAAGACTGGCTCTGCTACTATAGAGCTGAGTAGCTTTGGCAAATTACTTAACCCTCTAACCCTCATTTTTTTTCTCATCTGTAAAATGGATTCAAAAGATTCTTTAGAGCTGAGCTGTCCAATACAGTAGCCACTAGCTACATGTGACTATTTGGATTTAATTAAATTTAAAATTAAACAAAAGTAAAAATCCAGTTCTTTAGTTGCACTAGCCCCATTTCAAATGTTCAGTGGCTAGTGGCTACTGTACTGGACAGTGTAGATATAGATAACAGTCCATTATTGCAGAAAGGTCTATTGGTTTAGGGGATCAAATGATATAAAGCATGCAAAAGGCTTAGCATAGATCCTGGTAAGCAACGAGTGCTCAGTAAACATTAGCCAAGATTCTTTTATCTATCTATCAGCTGCGTTGCGTCTTCGTTGCTGCGTGCGGGCTTTCTCTAGTTGCGGTGTGCAGGGGCTACTCTTTGTTGCGGTGAGCCGGCTTCTCATTGCGGTGGCTTCTGTTGCGGAGCACAGGTTCTGAGAAAGTGGGCTGCAGTAGTTGTGGCTCACGGGCTCTAGAATGCAGGCTCAGTAGTTGTGGCGCACGGGCTTAGCTGCTCCACAGCATGTGGAATCTTCCCGGACCAGGGCTTGAACCTGTGTCCCCCACATTGGCAGGTGGATTCTTAACCACTGCGCCACCAGGGAAGCCCCTAGCCAACATTCTTAAGAATAATGAAGCCACGGTGACGGATCATGCAGCATTATTTACAATAGCCAAGCTATGGAAGAAACCTCAGTGTCCATCGACAGATGAATGGATAAAGAAGTGGTATATATACAATGGAATATTACTCAGCCATAAAACAGAACAAACAAACAAACATAACAAAACCGATACAGACTCATAGCTACAAAGAACAAACTGGTGGTTTGCTAGAGGGGAGAGGGGTGGAGGGATGGGCAAATTAGGTGAAGGGGACTAAGAGGTACAAACTTTCAGTCATAAAATAAATAATTCACGGGGATGTAATGTACAGCAGCAGTCCCCAACCTTTTTGGCACCAGGGACCTGTTTTTTGGAAGACAATTTTTCCACGGACGGGGGCAGGAGGATGGTTTCGGGATGATTCAAGTGCATTACGTTTATTGTGCATTTTATTTCTATTATTATTATGTTGTAATACACAATGAAATAATTATACCACTCACCATAGTGCTGACAGGAGGTGGAGCTCGGGCGGAAATGCGAGCGATGGGGAGCGGCTGTAAATGCAGATGCAGCTTCGCTCGCTCGCCCGCCACTCACCTCCTGCTGTGCAGCCCGGTTCCTAACAGGCCATGGACCGGTACCAGTCCGTGGCCCAGGGGTTGGGGACCCCTGACGTACAGCATAGGGAATATAGTCAATAATATTGTAATAACTTTGTACGGTTACTTATCATAGTGATCATTTTATAATGAATAGAAATATCGAATCACTATGTTGTACACTTGAAACTAATATAATATTGTAAGTTAATTACATTTCAAATAAATAAATAAATAGAAGGAACAGTGAACCCATATTCTTAGCCACACCAGTGACACACCACTTAGCTAAACGTAAGTTCAGGGGCAAAGAGGACTCGGTGATGTTCTCTGCTCTCAAGAACCAGGATTCTGCTCACCAGCTCATCAGCAGGTGGTTCCAAAGCCTATTCTTTAACCACTCTTTTACAGCAGGTTGAAAAAAATTTTTCCATTATCTCAGGGAACAAGGAGACCTTCAATCAATGTGACAACCCAGCACAGTTCTTGAGAGGAGCAGGAAGGCGAAAGGGACTGTCTCTGAGTCAGTGATGGGAGAATTTCAGGAGCTCCGTCAACAGCTTGAGCTCACACTCTGGGAGCTGGTCAGAAAGCACCACATAAAGATGCACAGCTGGAGTCTTCTTCCCCCGCCATGGAGAGGCAGCTGCGAGGAGCCACTCACGGCACCAGGAAGGTCACAGGCTCTGAAAGTGGGAGGAGAGCAAACATCGAGGCCTCACTTGAGGGCCCCTGAGCAAGCGAATCAATGAAATGAGGATAATGGACACAACGGTGCCTGGAAGCACAGCTGCCAAATTTTATTCCAAGTTACTCTTCAGTTACACACAATTCTTGCTGGTGGAGCTACCACTGGCTGTAATTAGAGCCATCATTTATTGAATGCTTGTTATGTGCACTAGGAAGGCGGCAGACAACTTGGATTTGAACGTGGGCTCTGCTGCTCACTCACCGTGTGGCCTTGGGCAAGTTACTTAACCTCTCTGAACTCAGCTTCCTGCTCTACAGCCCTACAGGTTGGGTGAGGGTTCAGATGATACCTTAGCTGTTTATCAAAGAGCACGACGCCTTGGAAACACTTCATAAATGTAAGCAACTGTGATGACGTACTTCACAAACACCACTTAACTTAATCATCACAGCAACCCCGTAAAGTAGGTCACAGAGCTAGTAAGTGGCAGAGGCAGATTTTCAAGCCAGGTCTTCTCATCCAACCTGGCTTCAAGATCCCCGAGTGAATGACGTACGTAAAGTGTTGTTCTAATATGCTGTTCTAATATGTTGTAGGAGAACCCAAGAAAGTGAAACGCAGTCCCCTCTTCTTTAAGTCACAGGAACTAAAAAGCCCACGGTGCACATGAGACCAGTGTCTTCTGCAGCTCTGCTTCCTGGAAGATGGATGGAGGAGAAAGGCTGGTGCGGCTCCTTTAAGAAGAAAGCTTGCCTGCTCTCTCCATCCTTGTGCCCCGAGTTGGCCTCTTTCCAGCAGTGAGGAAGTGTACTGTTTGGTTAAATCAGCCACAGTTGCTTCAGGAGGAGCTTTCCTCACTTCTGGGAAGAAATCCATCCTGCTGATCAGACTGCCAAGTGGTTCTGAGTGTTTCCTTTATGCCCATGAAAATTTGGGGAAAAGGCTGAAAATTTCACAATTAGTAGGGGTCTAGAGCAGGGGTCAGCAAACTATGGCCAGTGGGTCTGCCTCCTATTTTTGTAAATAAAGTTTTATTAAAACACAGCCACACCCATTTGTTTTGTATTATCTACAGCTGCTTTTGCACTATGATGGCAGAACTGAGTAGATGAGACAGAGGCTGTATGGCCTGCAGAACCTAAAATATTTACTATCCAGCCCTTTATAGAAAGTTTGCTGACCTCTGGTCTAGAGCCTTAAGCAGAGGTGACAAGGAATGCACACTTGTCACAGGCTGGGCCAGGAGATGTCTCTTGCCCAATGCTCAGTTCAGCAGTGGCCAGAAGAGGAGGCTCGAGCCTTGAAGATTCATATATTTCAACAAAGATTTACTGAGCACCCACTATGAATACACCAGCTGCTATTCTTATACAGAAGTCCCGGCCCTTGTAAAATGTAAATCGTATGCAAATATATAATATAGTGCCAGGGATGAATAATGCTATAAAAAAAACAAAGCAGGGATCAGGGGTCTGTTATAAATATGGGGTCAGAGAAGATCTCACTGAGGCAATGACTACTGAGGTAACTAGGGGAAGAGTATTCTAGTTAGGACGGCATGTGCAAAGGCCCTGGGGCAGGGGCAACCGTAAGGAGACTGGTGTGGCAAGGATGTGAGTGATACGAGCTCAGAGAACAGCCAAGGGCCACATCATGTGCAGCTGTACAGGCTGTGGTAAAAGACTTGGCATTTCATTACTAGCTTGATGGGAAGTTATTGGAAGTTACTGAAAACAGGGAGGTAATATAATCCAATATGTATGTTATGAGGCCGCTCTAGCATCTGTGTGGTGTATATGTGGACTCTGGAAGGCCAAGGTGGAGGCAGAGAGACTGGCTGGGAGGCTATCACCAGTGCGGATGGATAATGGAGGCTTGGAGCTGGCTGTAGCGGTGGAAGCAAAAAAGGGTTAGATTTAAGTTACTCTGCAGGTGGTGCCCCAGGGACTTACGGATGGATTAGATGTGCGGAAGGAGAGAAAGAAAGCTGCCAAGGATGATTCTAAGGTTTTTGGTCTGAGCAAATGAATGGCAGTGCCATTTCCAGATCAGGTGGAGTTCTGTGCCGGCCATGGTAAGTTTGAACCATCTATCAGGTATCTAAGTGGAGATGTCAAGGAGACAGTTGTATAAATGGGTCTGGAGTTCAGAGAGAGGTCAGCGCCATCAGCCTTTGGATGGGACTTAAAGTTGTGGAATTGGATGAGATCATCTTGGGAATGCAGAGAGAGAAGCACCTGAGCACTAAGCCAGGGTGCTCCCGTGTCAGACCAGGGGTCCTCCCGCAGTCTGCACAACAGGGCCACTTGGGGAACTGGAGGAAAAGAACAATGCCCAGGCGCCTCTCCAGATCAACCAGAGCAGAAACTCTGGAGGTGGGGCCCAGGAACCAGCATTTCTTAGTAACACTCCCCAGATAATTCTAATGCCCAGCCAGGGCTGAGGATCACTGCTTTAGACTGAGAAGGCACAGGCAGCAAGGCAGGTGGACAATCCGGACAGTGTGTGTTCCAGAAGCTACATGAAGACAGTCTGCAGAGGGAGGGAATGATCAGTCCATCGGGTCACGTTCCCACATAAAGGGAGGGGCCGGGAACCTCGATGAAAAGCAATCGGGGTGAAGAGGTAGGGAAGAAAGCCTGGGAGGAGTCCGCCAGGGAGAGTCAGAGCTTTTTTGGATCCTGTTTCAAGCAAATGAGGTATTTGTAGACTGACACTGATGAGGCAATTGGAACTTGAAAACGGGAGATGTTTGATGACATGGGGTAATAATTATTATTAAATTTGGTTAGAAGAGAGAAAAGAAGAGGAGAAGGAAGGAAGGAAAAAAGAGAAGACACCAATACAGAAAACTCCTTTGACCAGCTTTGCCAAAAAGGTGGCAGGAAAATGGGGGTGGAGTAAAGGAGCCAAGTCCTTGAACAGGAAAGACGGGGTGGGATCCACTGCCCAGGGGAGGGGTGGCCACAGATGGGAGCTTGATGGAGGGAGGATGAAAAAATCCTCACGGGAAGAAAATTTTAAAAAGCAAGGCAGGGCTTCCCTGGTGGTGCAGTGGTTAAGAATCCGCCTGTCGATGCAGGGGACACGGGTTCGAGCCCTGGTCTGCGAAGATCCCACATGCCGCAGAGCAACTAAGCCCATGCGCCACAACTACTGAGGCTGAGCTCTAGAGCCCATGAGCCACAACTATTGAGCCCATGTGCCACAACTACTGAAGTCCGTGCGCCTACAGCCCGTGCTCTGCAACAAGAGAAGCCACCGCAATGAGAAGCCCGCGCACCGCAACGAAGAGTAGCCCCCACTCGCCGCAACTAGAGAAAGCCAGCACGCAGCAATGAAGACCCAACACAGCCAAAAATAAATAATTTTTTTTAAAAATTAAAAAAAAATAAGCAAGGTCCTCTGAGAATGAAGAGAGAGAGAATAAGATTTAAAATTGTTTTTAAGGCTTCCCTGGTGGTGCGGTGGTTAAGAATCTGCCTGTCAATGCAGGGGACACGGGTTCGAGCCCTTGTCCGGGAAGATCCCACATGCCATGGAGCAACTAAGTCCAAGAGCCACAACTACTGAGCCTGCACTCTAGAGCCCACGAGCCACAACTACTGAGCCTGCGCTCTAGAGCCCACGAGCCACAACTACTGAAGCCGTGTGTCTAGAGCCCGTGCTCTGCAACAAGAGAAGCCACCACAATGAGACGCCCACGCACCTCAATGAAGAGCAGCCCCCACTCGCCGCAACTAGAGGAAGCCCACGCGCAGCAACGGAGACCCAACGCAGCCAAAAATAAAGAAAGAAATAAATTTATTTAAAAAAAATTGTTTTTAAAGCCATGGTTTCCTGCGAGCCGTTGAACTCAGGCCTCATCTCCAAGTCATGCTCCCAGGCCACACCCGGACTGGCTGAGCTGCTCCTCTCCCTGTTCCCGGTTCTCCAGGTGCACTTGGGCACCCAGGCCAGGAAGAGCTGGGTTCAGCTCACCCCAGACTCTCATGGCCAGGAGGCCGGTGCTCCCTGCTGAGCCCTCTGGGAAGACTGGCCATCACGAGACTGTGCCAGACCCCGTGGCTGCAGGGACATGGGGGTGGCGCACTTCCGCAAGCCAAGAAATGCCTGACTCCGGGCATTTTAATCAGGGTTAGTCCCACTCTCTGCTCAGAGCTGCCACAGCCAGGCCCTCTCGGTCTTGTCTCTCTCCTGGATGCATAAGCATGAAACAATTTCTAGCTCTACGGTCGGTACCGAGAAATCCTTCCAGAATTGGTCCCTGATAGGTAACTCCACGGCAGCTGTGAAAGATTAACAATGGCCACGTGAACATGAGCTGGTTCCAGGGGCCTCCTTTCCTCCTCCCTGGTCAGCTGAGACCAAAGAGGCTGTGATGCTGCTCAGCAAACAGCTGGGGATCTGAAATCTTGCTCTGCCCACGGTCTGTACTGTGGCGGGCGGGGGTGGGGTGGGGGCTCGGCACGCCTAGGTTTACAGAGCAGGAGAAAAATCCCTGCCCCAACAAAGGCGGGAGAGTCTGTGAGGCTGGAAAGACCCAGGCTGTTGACATGCCCGTGTGAGCCGCCCAACCACCCTGGGGCTCACGGCTGGGCCTGCTGCATCCCTGCTCAGCACGCAGAGGACACCGGCCTTGAACACAGGAAACTCTCCCGCTGCTCAGGGAGGAGGTCGCTGGGTAACAGCAGCTGCTCTACTGGCTCCACGGGGACCAGATGTATTTAGACGACAGAGTATTTAGAACAGCCTCCCCAGTGCAGGCCTAGGAAGTAGAAATCCAAAAGCAGAAAAGACCCCAGCTGAAGAGAGGTGGGCTGCCAGCCGACCTCAGAGCACCTCTTTTACAAATTAAACCAACGATGGTCCCGGTTACACGAACTCAACTCAAACTCGGAGCCACCCTGAGCTGCAGGACCCACTTGGACACCTCATGCCTGGGCTGCCTCTCACCGGCTGCAGCTGGGGTGCGGCACGGGCGAGGGACGAGGCCTGCGGGAAGTGGGAGGCCTCTGCCCGCCTTGCCTTTGGAATGCTAGCCGCCGTGGAGCCTCTGCTGGGTTCAAGCTGCACCTGTGGGCCTCGCGGACACTTGCTCTTCTTTCTGAGGCAGACCCTCCGAGGACAGGCAGAGGTCAAGCTGTGTGATACCATTTATTACTTTTGGGGTTAGGATGTCCCCAAACCTGGATGCCTGGACGCCCCCAGGGAGAGGGACCCCATGAGGGCTCATCCATGGCAGACAACGGCTAAAGAAGGGTTGGTGCGGACACCGAATCAACGTCCCCACCCTGATCCCGCACCAGTAGTTTGCACTGGCTTCAGACACAGATTCTCATGGATCTGAAGAGAAGGCCAGTGCTCATCACCCTTCCTCTCAAAAATAAATGTAAACAAATAAATAAATAATAAGGCAGGCAGGCTGGAGTCTTTTAAATCTTAGCAAGTTTCTTAAAAACAATAATGCCGGGACTTCCCTGGTGGCACAGTGGTTAAGAATCTGCCTGCCAATGCAGGCGACATGGGTTCGAGCCCTGGATTGGGAAGATCCCACATGCCACAGAGCAACTAAGCCCGTGCGCCACAACTACTGAGCCTGCACTCTGGAGCCCGCGCGCCTAGAGCCCGTGCTCCGCAACAAGAGAAGCCACCGCAATGAGAAGCCCACGCACCACAACGAAGAGTAGCCCCCGCTCGCCGCAACTAGAGAAAGCCTGCACGTAGCAATGAAGACCCAACGCAGCCAAAAATAAATAAATAAATTAATTAATTAATTATAAAAAAGAGCAATAATGCCTGCTTTACATGATCCAAGGAAAGGAAGGCTACTGTCGACAGCATTTCTGGAAAGACTCTCCATTGGAATCGAAGACAAGGCTGGGCGCTGGCCAGGATGAAGAATTTCAGAATCTAAGGGCGTAAGAGCCCTTAGAAATCACCAGTGGTACGAGGATGGAGTAGAATCCTGTGTGTGGCGTGTTTTTTCAGGCTGTTGCTTGGCTTCCAGGTCTCTGGTGTTTGCGCAGGGACCTCTCGGGAGGGCCTCTTACTGTCTTCCTCTCCTGGAGCCTCTCGTTCAGGAGGGTGTGGGGGGCAGTTAGAGTGAGCAAGGGAGAGGCTCTCAGTGAATGGAACTTTAACTACTGAATGCACTGAAAATCAGAAAAATAATCACTTAGCCAGAACCCTCATCTCGTGGGTCTGGGAGGCTGGGGCCCAGGGAAGTAAAGACACTTCCTGCACCTCCTGGCTTTGTCCAGTGGTCCTTCTGCTTTACTGCAGTGTCTTGGCCCGGTGTGCTCAGATACCACAGAGGTAGCTATTCCTGGAGCCCCTTCTGCTTCCATCCTCCCTGGGGATAAAGTGAAGGTCAGGGGCACCTGCTGTGACCATCCGGAAAGTGCTCATCCCAGCGTCTTACTGAGGAGGACAGCAGTAAGGGTCTTGGGCCACTCCCAGGGCTCTGTCGAATGGGAGCTGGGAGCTTAGGGGGGCGATGTCGGGAAGGTTCCAGCCACTTCCTTCCTAGACATGAGAATGTCCACAGAAGCTAAGGCCCACTGGGTGTCCACGGCTCCACCGACCCCAGGCAACCGCAATGTATCTGACTCGTTCTCCTCATTTTAAAATCCCTCACCTGAGATCCCGCCCCACCTTAGCCTGGAAAAGAGCTCATTCCCAACGAGAATCAATTATAGTAGATTATAGAACTAGAGAACCCAGGCAACACCTCTGCACAAGAACCAGTCAGAGCTCCTGCCATTCAGAAACGACGGGCCTGGTTTCTCGGTGGGCATGAAAAACACAGTCCTGCAGCCAATGCCCCTGCCCGGGAAAGGCTTGTGCCCAGGCTGGTGGCATCCTGGGACTGACTGGCACCACCCCATGTAGGGTTGCCATAAAGGGTGTGCTGTTTGTTTACCATGGGCCTGCATTGTTCCTGAAGCAAGTTGGGTGAAATCAACGCTTCTGAACCATTCATTTGCCACTAAATACACCCAATTATACAGCTTTCTTTCCCACCTCCCCAGTCACTGCTCATTAGCCCCTTTGCTGGAGTTGGCAGGCTCTCTGCTTTACTGGCAGCTCTGTTGAAAGATATACAGGGGAAAAGCTGAAAAAAGCAGGTACTCGGGAATTCCCTGGCGGTCCAGTGGTTGGGACTCCGTGCTTCCACGGCAGGGGACCCGGGTTCAAACCCTGGTCAGGGAACTAGGATCCCACAAGGAGCGCGTGGCACGGCCAAAAGAGAAAAAGAAAAAGCAGGTACTTGGATTATCCATGGATTTCATTTTTTGCGCTTTCTTTGGAGTGCTGGAACGATGACAGCAGGAGAGGACTAGCCTAGTTGGGCACAGATCTCTTGGTAACTGGGTAAATTGACAGAATATGGTTTCCAAAAGCAGTTCAATGCTCCTCTTCCCAGCAGGGGAGTGTCCCACCCCGAGGTACTACGGTTGTTCTGCCTCTGAACTCAGCACAGGGTTGACCTCTGCTGGAGGGACCGAGGGCTCCTTTCAGAGTGGAGAAGAAAATGTAAGAGGCCCTCCCGAGAGGTCCCCGGGCAAACAGCAGAGACCTAGAAGCCGACCAATGGCCTGAAAGAACACGCCGCAGGCAGGATTCTACTCCGTCCTTGTACCTCTGCGATGGAAGCAGAAGCTGGCAGGAACCCTGCTCTGTTTTCTGAGCGCTCACATTCAGTGCTGTGTGTAGCCCCGGCGGGAGGAGGGAGGGAGGTCTTCAAAGCCTCATTTTACTCAGTCTCCCAAAGCCTGGGAGCCTTCACTGGCTCTGTGTTCATCTCTCACTTCCCTCTTCCGCAATGTGACCTCATGAGTACCTCCCCCACCCAGACAGCCATACCGTTGCTGAGGAAAATGGCCATCCAGTCACTGTCTAAGTCACGACTTAGGTTGAGAGGTGAGACAGTCTGAGGCTTCGGAGGCTGAAGGTGTAAATACAGGGTCAGGAAGTGTGCCGAGGGCACCATGGGTAGGTTCCTGAAGGACACGTGGGAGGGCCTGGGGCAGGGCACACGCCCCATCCGCTGTGATTTGTTTAACGCTGGTCTCGTCTTCTAGAGTGTCAGCCCTGAGGGGGCAGGGGCCTGGTGGGCTCTGTTCACTGCTGAGTCCTAGCGGCTGGAAGGGTGCCCAGCACAACATAGGCGCCCATTTGTTAAATGAACGGGTGGTTTTATAGCGGACTGGCCCCCAAGACTGACCTGTGGGGATGGATTATCTGTTATAATTTCAAGACAGACATGATGGAGACGGAAAAGGCTCAGAGAAATGGGAAGAGCAAGAGTGAGAAACATGGTTCAAATCCAGATGTGCCCCTTATGAGGGTCAAAATCTTGGGCGAGTTACTTTTCTAAACCTCGCTTCCCTCATGTATTAAACAGGGATCATGATCCATCCTGCAAGTCTGTTGTGAGCCTGACTGAGGAAGCGTGTGTGAACAGCGGGTGGTGAGTGCATTAAATGTAAGCATTCTTCTGCTATGATCACTCCGCTTCCTGTCAGCGTGTCTGGACATTTCACGCCTCAGTAGTCTGTAACACCAAAAATAAAGAACTTAGGGTGAAGTGTGAACAGAAGTTGACGACTTTCAAAAATTAAGTGTGGATGTCAAGTCTACATTAGTCCTTCCCTTGCTCTTACATGTTACTGGGTTTCTTAGACTCTTTTAGTTCTAACTCTTAAGTACAGATAGCCAGGGAGGAGGGGCGGTTATAGGAAAGGACCACTTTCTTCCTTATACATTTCTATAATGTTTGTGACTCCTTAGAAGCAAAAGGAATAAAGATGAATTACAAATACATAAGATGGGAGAATGTCTCTGTGGCAGAACCAGTTGCTTTGCTAGAAGGACAGAGGAGATGCTCTTGGAACCCTAGGTGGTCATACCAACCAACAGATCAAGGACCTAAACTCTCAGCTCCAGCCAGACGGACTCTCCCAGACACTGTCCTTATTCCCCTGCCTCAAATGGAAGTTCTAGGACATCCAGACATCAAGCAAGCAGCAATGAGGAGGAGGACAGGGCTGGAAAGGAACGGTCACCCAAACCAGCCCCAGGGAGGACAGCTCTGGGCCCAGGGTTGCTCACTTCACCTTGTTCCGTGGGCGGGGGGTGGGTGTCCCTGCTCCATCAGCATTGAGGTCACCCGGGAGAGCTTTTTTTTTTTTTTTAATTTTCTTATTTATTTTTCTATTTATTTTATTTATTTATTTTTGGCTGTGTTGGGTCTTTGTTTCTGTGCGAGGGCTTTCTCCAGTTGCGGCGAGTGGGGGCCACTCTTCATTGCGGTGCGTGGGCCTCTCACTATCGCGGCCTCTCTTGTTGCGGAGCACAGGCTCCAGACGTGCAGGCTCAGTAGTTGTGGCTCACGGGCCTAGTTGCTCCGCGGCATGTGGGATCCTCCCAGACCAGGGCTCGAACCTGTGTCCCCTGCGTTGGCAGGCAGACTCTCAACCACTGCGCCACCAGGGAAGCCCCCGGGAGAGCTTTTTATCAAAGGGGGAAAAGCCCTGTTGCTTTCCTTGGACATAAGGGCACTGCCAGCCTCAGTGGCACCACACTCTCCTTGCCATGGTGGCAAATCCTGATGCCAGAGATGAGCACTGAAGGCTCGAGGGGGGAGAACGACCCACCCAGAGCCCTCCCAGCACCTACAAACGCCAGCTTTCTCCTCCCACAATGCTCGCACCCAGAATACCAGCTCCTTTCTTTCCACGTGGAAACGTCTTGACCACGCCACCCTCATTCAGCATTAGCTTTTAGGTCTGACGTTTCTGTCAGCCATCAGCAGCCTTTCAATCTTGCCGGGAAATTTCTTTTCCCAATGGGCTCCAGCGGATGAGCTTCAAGGGGGAACCCGCAGGCATCGCCACTTCTCCCTCTGAAACCCCGTGTGTCCACTGTGATTACACAGACGGCTGGGGCCCACCCCGACTGAACGGAGCTGCCGCTGCCTGATGCAGACCTGTTTCTGCCTGGCCTCCAGTCATCAAACGGGGCCTTTCGAGGTGGATGAGCCTAATGCTAGAGCCAAGGCACGGAGAAAGAGAGGGCCTGGGGTGTCCTGTGATGGGGTGGAAAGGACCACAATGCCACCAGCCTTCACACAGAGGCCTAACATCAGAGGAGCATCTTGCAAAAGGAGAACCACAGTAAAACTCAGGCAGGGCTCAGAAAAACCACTGACCACTTCCCCACTAGCGTCTCATGCTGGGCCTGGGTGGGGTCACTCGGGGGGTCAGGGGCACACCTAAGTGGCTCCTGCTTGGAGCCACTCATCCCTCTCTAGGTAGCCTCCATCATGTGAGGCTACAGAGAGACAGCTACTGCCAACCTCAGGACTCGGGCAGGGGAGGGGGAGCCCTGAGCACTTCTGTTTATAAAATGTGTGTGTGGATATTTATTATTTTATCGAGCTCTTTGCCCAGGTGACTCAGGTCATCAGGGCTTTTCAGAATGCTTAAGATTTTAAAACTCTTAACAGTTTTGCCATGAAGGCAAGAGAACAAAACTATTGATTGAAACCAAATGGTCAGTGTAATTCCCACATAGATCTAACCACCAGGCCCTCTCTGGGAAAGAGCTGCCTTAGCTCATTTTTAATGTACTGGCAGGTCTAACCTCTCTGGTGGAGTGGAAAAATGGGGGCAAAAAGCCCACCACCGGACCCAGCCGTTTCAGCTGCACTGCCAGGCGAGGTTGAACAGCTGCAGCTCTTAGACCAGCGTCAGCAGACCCCGATCGGGAGACCCCCGCTCAACGCAGGGTATGCCTGGCCAGAAATAGGCCACTCAGAGCCCAGCCCGGTGGGGCAACCCGCCCAGACTGAGGGCGCTGGGGACCTCGGTTGTCCTCTGTGAGAGAAGGTGGTCCCGACCTAGGAACATTCTCTCAAGGAGGGTTACTTTCTCAATACACATCTATTCACCCTGTTTAAGGGGATCCAAATTGGGGCTGAGGAGACAGAGAACTGGGGTCGCTTACTTTTCATTTTATACACTTCTGAGCTATTTGTGTATTTTTTAAAACAACTCCTCGTCTTCCTAGACTAATGTCTCACTCTCTCATCCTAGTCAGCGTCCCTTGCTGGAAGCAATGTCACCTCTCTGGCAAGTCTTCTCTGACCACCCCCCTCTGCAGCAGATCTTCTGCCAGCTCACCACCCTTTCCTGACCGAGGCCTTCAGGACACATCACAATCTGAAGGTCTTTGTATTGGTTTGTCTGCTAACTTATCACTTTCTCCTCCTGAAACAGGAGGGAAGCGGGCAGGGCACAACCTTTGAAAGAATAACGTAGCCCGAGGACATGACATAAACTGATTAGAACCAAATGGGTCCAGGATGGCCCACTAGACCCGGAGCCTCAGTATACGCGTCAGCAAGCTAAATGACACACCCACAGGTGCCATGACAGTTCCAAGACCCACAGTAAGGATCAAAAAGTGGGCAGTAGCCCAATTCCTGGAAATCCCCGCCCCTTCCTAAAATAGCTGGAATACTCCCCCCACTCATTAGCCTATGAAATTACCCACTCCTATAAAAACTGACAACCCCATACCCTGGTGCCTTTCTCACCTTCTGAGATGGCCCACGCTCTGTTTCTCTCTAAATAAATCCACGTCTTACCTATCACTTTGGCTCTCACCAACCTGAGCTTCGTTAAGTCCTGAAACCAGGTGTGTGATCTCACTTGGAAGACTGTGGGTTTTGGCTGGGTTCAAGTCCCAGCCTCATGGGTTCAAGTCCCAGCCTGGGTTTGGACTGGGTTCGAGTCCCAATCTGAGGTGCACGGTTTCACTCCTACTGGAATATCCACTCCAGAGATCTTATCTGCCTTGCTCACTTCTACCCTTTTAGGGCCTAGGACAGTGAGGACAGAA
Organism: Mesoplodon bidens; assembly: GCF_964165515.1. Classification (NCBI taxonomy): domain Eukaryota; kingdom Metazoa; phylum Chordata; class Mammalia; order Artiodactyla; family Ziphiidae; genus Mesoplodon; species Mesoplodon bidens. Next base: position 175,000,951 of record NC_138177.1, read on the forward strand.
GAAAGGTGATCAGTAAATGTTTTTGAAAGACAGGATACGTGGACGCACATCCAGTGGTATTTACGAGTGTCCGTATTCATTCCACAAGCCTGACATAGTACAAAAACCCAGTGACAATACAGATTTCATTGACTATGGGACTGGCCATCACACCAGCTTCTCTGAAAGCGATCCCTAGCCTACGCTGGGGAGGACATTTTTGTGCACAAATACAAAGCAGCTCTGGGCCAAATCCAGCTACATGTATGGATTGTCTGTGGTTGCTTTTGAGCTACAAGGGCAGGACGGAATAGTTTCAACGAAGACCACATGGGCTGAAAATATTTACCATCTGGTCTTTGAAGAAAATGTCTTGACAAACCATGAGCTTGAAGAAACAGAGAAGTGTAGTGTAAGACTTTGAAAACTGCACAAGAGAAAATGGCAGGGTTCACACAGACACTTGCAAGTGCTAATGGTAGCTAATACCTTATTCAGGCCTTGTTATGCATGAGACCTTGCACTCAGTGCTCTGAGTGTGTCATCTCCTGTAATTTCATTCTCATTACAACTATGAGTAGGTTCTGACTGCTGAGGCTAATTGAGGGCCAGTGATTTGCCAGGGTCAACATGGTCAGTGACAAACCCCAAATTCAAACCCAAATCGAGGTCTGTGTACTTGTATTTGTATCCTGCATTTGTAACCTGCATCTGTATCCACTGTGCTGGACAGCTTCGAAGGAAAGTACTTTCCAGCCGCATCGAGGAGAACCGTCCACACTCCCGAGACGGCTCTGTCTCCTCACTGTCCTCAGAAGGCCACCCGGATGTCCCCACTGCCTTGGGGATGTTAAGTGCCTACTTTCTACCTTAAATGCCCACTTCTTCTGTCTCTGAATTCTACCCATTTGTCAAGACTCAGTTAAGCTCGCCTTCTCTGAGGCTTCTCCTTGCCTTGGTGACTTTTTAAATCCTCCCTCCAACCAATATACGAACTGTTGGAGGGCAGAGGCTGCCTTCCACTGCACAGAGCCTTTGCTCAGACTGCAAGCGTGTGCAACAGACACGCTCCTCAGAAACAAAACAAAAACAAAACTCTCATGAAAACCACTGCCTCCCCTCCCCTGGAGAAGATGCTATTTAGTAGAACCACACGCCAATTCAGAATGCCAACACTCTTTAACTTGGACGTCTCTCTTTAGCTATTAACAAATCGGGAACCACAAGCTTTATTGTCTGCGTCTGGGATGTTTCATATGGCACTTGCCTTTCATTGTTATCATTGTCATTTAACTGTGCTAACGATTAAACTCTCCAATTCTCTCTAACCCCCAGGAATCCTGCCTTCATATCAGAACACGGGTTCCCTGGATCAGCTACTGCACTGGTGTTACAGGGCACGTTCAACATCACAAAATCTAGGTGTGAAAATAGCTGAACTCAACAACGCTGCTTAGGAACAGTGGTTGCACTTGGGGGTGTCGTTTCTGCGATGATGGCTGTGTTCGTTTCTTGCTCTAGGTGCTGGATATGTGGATGTGCTCACTTTGTGAGAACTCACTCAGCTCTACATTTAGGGGTGTAAGTATATGCTATTTTCTGTAGGTATATTCTATTTCAATAAAAAGTTCTCAAATACCCTTTGCAAACATAGCTAATACACATGGATCTTTTTTTTTTTTGCAGAAATCACACCTCGTTTTCTTCATGCAACGTCCTTATAAAAGGATCGGTTAGACCATTTTACTAGCGGTAGGATGGACGAAAAAGGCGAAGCAACTCTCAAGGCGCCGTATAACAAATTTAGGAGGGACTGGTGTTCAAGGTCAAATCCGACCCCAAGACGGCTAGCCCTCAAAGCCTACTGCTGTAGCTGAACCGATTCCTATTAGAAGCAGATACTCTGACTCAGAAAACCAAATGCCCTTCATATGCCAGAATCATAAAATAGTTTTCTGAAACGCAACATACAAAGGAAGTGGGTAACAAGGCCAATTAGCAATGCCTGGGTGGTAAGGTCGTTAGCCATCTTCAGACCTTGTGAAAGGGAGGAATTGGCTCTACCACAAACAAACAGAAAAAAGCGACCCCTTATGCTATAGATGGAAGGTTTGTGTCCCCCTACAGGTTCATATGTTGAAATCCTAACCCCCAGTGTGATGGTGTTAGGAGGTGGAGCCCTAATGAATGGGATTAATTCTCTTATAAAAGAGACCCAGGAGAGCTCCCTCCCCCCACCCCCCCATGTAAGGACACAGGGAGAAGTCAGCAGTCTGCAACCCAGCCCGAAACAGAGCCCTCACCAGAACCCGACCATGCTGGGACTCAGTGTTTTCAGGCTTCCAGCCTCCAGAACTGTGACAAATAAATGTATGTTGTTTACAAGCCACCCAGTCTATCGTGGTCTGTTACAGCAGCCCAAACAGACTAAGACAGCTTATTTTTTTATTTTTTATTTTTTTTACAACTTTATTGGGGTATAATTGCTTCACAATGGTGTATTAGTTTCTGCTTTATAACAAAGTGAATCAGTTATACATATACATCTGTTCACATACCCCTTCCCTCTTGCATCTCCCTCCCTCCCACCCTCCCCATCCCACCCCTCCAGGGGGTCACAAAGAGCTGATCTCCCTGTGCTATGCAGCTGCTTCCCACTAGCTATCTATGTCCATGCCTCTCTCTCGCTTTGTCCCAGCTTACCCTTCCCCCTCCCCATATCCTCAAGTCCATTCTCAAGTAGGTCTGTGTCTTTATTCCTGTTTTACCCCTAGGTTCTTCATGACATTTTTTTTTCTTATATTCCATATATATGTGTTAGCATACGGTATTTGTCTTTCTCTTTCTGACTTACTTCACTCTGTATGACAGACTCTAGGTCTATCCACCTCATTACAAATAGCTCAATTTCATTTCTTTTTATGGCTGAGTAATATTCCATTGTATATATGTGCCACATCTTCTTTATCCATTCATCCGATGATGGACACTTAGGTTGTTTCCATCTCCGGACTATTGTAAATAGAGCTGCAATGAACATTGTGGTACATGACTCTTTTTGAATTATGGTTTTCTCAGGGTATATGCCCAGTAGTGGGATTGCTGGGTCATATGGTAGTTCTATTTGTAAGACAGCTTAGTAAGGCTGGGTTAAGCACCACGCTAAACACTGCACGTACATACTCTCATCAAATCTTCACAACAACACTAATTTCATCCCTGCTTTACAGATGAGAAAACTGAGGCATGGAGAGGGTAAGGAACCTACCCAAGGTTACAGGGTTATTCATTGGCAGGGCAGGGATTCTATCCAGGCCACCAGACTCCAGAACCCATGTTCTTATCCATGATGCTAGTCAGGCCTCTTGTCGTGATTCACCCGCGGATGGGTTTCCAGTTTCTAGTGTGCGTGCGACATACCTTCTGATGCACCCTTGCTTGTCCAAACGCATCCAATGATAAGCATCTTGTCAAGCACACCCAACTCCTTCATAAATGGCAGGCTGGTTCACAGAGTGGCTCTCTGCCCTCAAAAGATTCGTGCTTACAACACATGTCCACCCCCTTTCTACCTGGACTTTCCCATTTATTTATAAGTTGGAAATCTAAAGATAAAACACGAGGCCTACATGAAGCCATAACCAGCCCAGATTAGATTAGAAAGGTCAGCAGTCTTCCTTTGTCTTCCATTACCAAAGATGGATTGCTTTTTTATTTATGTATTTATGTATTTATTTTAAAAATTTATTTATTTATCTATTTCTTTTGGCTGCGTTCGGTCTTCGTTGCTGCGCACGGGCTTTCTGTAGTTGCGGCGAGTGGTGGCTACTCTTCGTTGTGGTGTGCGGGCTTCTTGTTGCAGTGGCTTCTCTTGTTGAGGAGCACAGGCTCTAGGCGTGTGGGCTTCAGTAGTTGTGGCATGCGGGCTCAGTAGTTGTGGCTCGCAGGCTCAGTAGTTGTGGCTCATAGCCTCTAGATCTCAGGCTCAGTAGTTGTGGCGCATGGGCTTAGTTGCTCCGTGGCATATGGGATCTTCCCGGACCAGGGCTCAAACCCATGTTCCCTGCGTTGGCAGGCAGATTCTTAACCACTGCACCACCAGGGAAGTCCCTGGATTGCTTTTAAACGAACTATTTGCTCATCCTACACTCCTTGAGTAAGCAAAAATAATACCCCATTGCATTAGCAAAGCTCAGGAAAACTAAATAAAACTTTCGCTGGATGTTTGCAATGTTGCTTTTAGTTGTACTTTTAGAGGAAACTTTTAGTAAGAGCACATTTTGAATCGACTTTTCTTTTTATGCCACACTGATCTTTATGAAAGGTAAAATTGCTTGCCTATGTTGCTTTTGAGGAATTTAAGTGGGGGGAAAACATAGTTATTATTTATTTATTTATTTATTTATTTATTGGCTGTGTTGGGTCTTCGTTTCTGTGCGAGGGCTTTCTCTAGTTGCGGGAAGCGGGGGGCCACTCTTCATCACGGTGCGCGGGCCTCTCACTATCGCGGCCTCTCGTTGCGGAGCACAGGCTCCAGACGCACAGGCTCAGTAGTTGTGGCTCACGGGCCTAGTTGCTCCGCAGCATGTGGGATCTTCCCAGACCAGGGCTTGAACCAAAACACGGTTATTTAAATACAAGGGTTGATTTGGGACTTCCCTGGTGGTCCAGTGGGTAGAATTCCACACTTCCAATGCAGGGGGGACTCGGGTTCGATCCCTGGTTGGGTACTAGATCCCGCATGCATGCCACAACTAAGAGTTCATGCCACAACTAAGGTGTCCACATGCTGCAAGGAAGATCCTGCATGCCGCAACTGGGACCCGGCACAGCCAAAATAAATAATTATATAAATAAATAAATAAATATTAAAAAAAAACAAATATAAGGGTTTATTTAATGAATTCTCTTCATTTTGGTCTGTTGAAGTAATTAAACCAATGTGATGAGCCTCCTCCTACCCATCAAGTCATCCCTGCCTCCACCACCATCTCATAGTTTCTGAGACTATCGGGTGAACTAGGAATTCTAATTAGGAAAACATTCCAACAATATTCCTCAAATGATTATCGATTCTGGTTTAGTTTTAAGTGAATATGAATTCTACCTTTTGCCTCTTATCTGGGACCCTTCCTCAGATAAGCTGACTCCTTCACACATATAGTTACATGCCCTTAATAGGTCATAGGTTTTCTCTACCTGGAACTGGGACATTGATCTCTACTGCAAGGAGCCCCATACACCGTAGTGTCACCATGTTCCACAGGTCACTGTCCAAAATGCAAGGTACTTTAGGTTCTCAATCAAAGCTCTGAAATAAGCCTCTTCAAAACTGCCATCCTTGGGCAAGATTTTTCAGGGAATTTCCCAAGACCAGAGGCAGTGTCACCCAGAACTGGCAAGACGAAGCTGCTTATCACGGGCCTTCACCCAGACTGCCACTCCCGAGATGCAAACACAGGGGAGATCGAGGATGCAGCGACGCCGTCCAGGGATGCTCTGCAGGTGGGGCCCTCCCAGAGCTTTTCTGCTGCTACCCCCAGAGTGGGGGGTCCTGGCGGGTGGCGGCCCCTCTAAGTGACTCAGGGCCCCCGGGCCTGGCTTGCAGAGGCTCCCAGGATGCTGACCTCAACTTTGTTTTTTAAAAATAGCTCGGAGGCGGCGGCGCTCACGTGAGCCGCCGGGCTTCCCCTCCAAAATCCCGGGGCTCCCGGCGGCTCCTCGTCCTCGGGGTCGCGGAGGGTAAGGGCGGTGTCCCGAGCCCCGGTGACAGGAGGGACCCCGGCCCGCGCGAACGACTCGGGGGAAGAAGGGGGCGCTGGATGGGGTCGGGGGCCCGGACAGGGCGGGCCGGGTTGGCCTCGGGGCCCGGGCCGGGGAGGGCAGGCCGCGCTCACCTTCTTCACCGACAGCGAGATGTTCTCCAGGATCCGATCCTTCACCTCCCGCGGTTCCATGGCGCCGCCGCTGCCGCCGCCGCCGCCGCCCCGCCGCCGCCGCTTCCCGCGCCGGGGCCCCGGGGCCGCCAGCAACCGCTGCCGCCGGCCGTACGGGGGCTCCGTCGTGCCGGCCGCGGGGCCCGGCGCCCACCGCCCGGCCCTCGCCTCGCCCGGCCCCTCGCTCCGCCGCGGCCCGGCGGCTCCGGAGCGCGGCCGGCAGGGAAGGAGGCCACTGGCTGTGCGCGGCGGCGGCGGCGGCAGGAACTGATGTCAGGCGGGGCGGCGCCAAGGCCGGCGGTCGGGCTGGGACGCCGGCGCCGCGCCCGCGCCCACGCCCGTAGAGCCGGGACCCCGGAGACGCCGTCGGCTATCAGACGCAGGTGCCTCGGCCTTTCTTAGAGACCCTGGAGGCCCTCCTCCGCTCCGCTCGGGGCCCCCGGAGGCCCCCTCGGACCCCAGGGATCTGGACACCTCGCCTCCCGGAGACCCCCACGGCCCAGACTCCATCGGTAGCGTCCCCTTCCTTAGCCCCGAGGTCCCCTAGATCCCTCAATGCTCAGACTCCGGCTCTCAGGCCCCTTGGCTTCTGGCAGCGCAGAGACCCCCTCCCGGAGCTGCCCACAGACCCCGGCCGACTGGTCCCCACCGGCCAGCCTGGCCCTCACCAGCCCAGAGGACCCGGCGACTCCACTCCTCGGTTCCCCACCCTCACCTCCCGGTCCCAAACTTTCAGGACACTCCGGGTCCTCGGTACCCCTCCCTGCCTCCAAAACACACCCTCTTCGCCTCACCTTCATCTTCAGTCCTGATGCCCCTGCCAGTTCTCACCCTGATCCCACTTCTTCAGCTGGTCCACATATCCTGAGGGCCCCCCACTGCCTCAGCCCTGAAACCCACCGTAACAATTCCCCTTCTCCCCACACAGCACTCTTCCCAAATTTCACCGTGTTTTGAAGCCACTTACACTTAAGGTTCTCAGTCTCCTACCGGGCTCACTTACTCATTTGGTTCCCAAATAAGTATATTGCTGATACATCCATTTAGTCCCTCCTTTCTATTCCTTTTTTTTTGTTGTCAATATATATCATTGTATTTATTTTTTTCCGCTTTTTAAAAGTTGAGATATATAACATATTAGTTTCAGGTGCCTGACATGATTCAATATATGTATATATTGTAAAATGATCGTCATCCTTTTTATTCTTAAGATACCCCAATTCTGGCCTTCCCTGGTGGTTCAGTGGTTAAGAATCCGCCTGCCAATGCAAGAGACACGGGTTTGAGCCCTGGCCGGGGAAGATCCCACATGCTGCAGAGCAACTAAGCCCTTGCACCACAACTACCCACGTGCCACGACTACTGAAGCCCATGTGCCTAGAGTCCGTGCTCTGCAACAAGAAAAAACACTGCAGTGAGAAGCCCACACACTGCAACTACTGAAGCCCGCACGCCTAGAGCCTGTGGTCCGCAATGAAGAGGTGCCCCTGCTCTTCGCAACTAGAGAAAGCCCATGCACAGCAACAAAGATCCAATGCAGCTATAAATAAATAAGTAAATAAATAAATTTTATTTAAAAAAAAAAGATACCCCAATTCTCAGCTATAGCTCCCCAGTTTCTCCTCTTCTCTGCTCAGGCTACCCTTCCCTCAGCCTCCCAGACCCAGTCACCCCAGCAATGATCTGAAACACCGATTGTACAGCTTATCCTAGATGGACCCCACCCTATACACACCAGAAAGATACCTCCCCATCCCTCAGTTTCCCAGGAAAGACCCAAGATGGTAGTAGATATTTTTTGTTTTTATGTGACTGGATAAGGGGACAAAAGTATGTGTCAGGAAAAGGAAGGAGAAACAGATTGCTGCATTCTGTTACCACCCAGGATCAGGGTCAAGGGCAAGAGTTCTTAGTACCAACGATGATGATAATGATGTGTTGAGTATTGACTATGTGCCATGAACTGAACTAAGTGCTTTCCATACATTTGTCTCATGTATCCTCAAATAACAATTCTTGGGACTTCCCTGCTGGTCCATTGGTTAAGACTCCATGCTCCCAATGCAGGGGCCCTGGGTTCAATCCCTGGTCAGGGAACTAGATCCCGCATGCTGCGACTAAGAGCCCACATGCCATAACTAAAGAGCCGGCTCAGTCAAATAAATAAATAGATAAATAAATATTAAAAAAAGGAAACACTCAAATAACAATTCTTGTAGCCATGGATAAACTGAGGGGTGAGGGTAATTTGCCTAAAATCATACAGCAAATTGTGGAGCCCAGAAACAATTTGTACCCTTTTCTGAGCCACGGATCCCTTTACATTTCTTCGTACTATTCTAAGAGGTAACCCTATAGGGACTTGGTCTAACTCTTTAGGGAAAGAAGTAAAATCCCTAAACCCAGGGTGTTTTCTTTTCTTTTTTAAAAAATTATTTATTTATTTATTTATTTGGTTGCACCAGGTCTTAGTTGTGGCAGGCAGGCTCCTTAGCTGCTGGATGCATGTGGGATCTAGTTCCCTGATGAGGGATCGAACCTGGGCCCCCTGCATTGGGAGTGCAGAGTCTTATCCATTTTGCCACCAGGGAGGTCCCCAGGGTATTTTCTTAATAATACTGAGTTCAGGGGACTTCCCTAGTGGTCCAGTGGGTAAGACTCCATGCTCCCAATGCAGGGGACCCGGGTTCAATCCCTGGTCAGGGAACTAGATCCCACATGCATGCTGCAACTAAGAGTCCGCATGCCACAACTAAGAAGCCTGCATGTCACGACTAGGAAGCCCACGTGCCGCAACTAAGACCCGGCACAGCCAAAATAAATAATTTTAAAAATAATAATATTACTGAGTTCAGGAAAATAGGAGATAACAGGCTCTGTGGAGCCAGGCAGAGGGCAGGACAGGTGGGGATTGAGGCTGCAGTCACTGGACAGGTAGAGAAAAGGCTGAAGGCAAAGGACCCATGACTTTGAATTCGGAAACAAATAGCCTGGTGTCCAAAGGTGTCTGTGGCAAGCAGGAGGAACGCCGGCTTGAACGACCGGTTGGTCTAACAGCTTTGATGCACTCCCTTCCCACTGCACCCAGACGGGGTGCCTACAGGCCCCAACTTATCTGATGCAACTCCAGCTTCTGAGGATCCATTCAACCCAAAGTGGAACGAACGAGCTTCGCGATTCCTCCCTGCTGTTAATAGCAAGCCATCTTCTGGGCAGCATCTTCTGCTGGTCACCACCTTCCTATAAACGGCTTGGGCACAAGACAGCTTCAACAGGTGTTATTATCACTTGTGATTAACAGGTGTGATGCAAGATGGTGGCATTTCTGCCATGTTGTTTCTATCTTCACGCATTGGGGGATGGTCAGATTCAACTTTTTACAACATTCAGGAGGAACGTATGGTCTCACTACCTTGCAAATTCCTAAGGTTTGCATAGGTATGTGAGTGGGTGGGAGAAGTGAGGTATAATTTAGTCTCACAAGACTTCTTGAAGGGAAGGGGAGGGGGCCCAGTGTGTGTGTTCATGTGCAAATAATTGCCCCAGGCCCAGAGCTCAAATATGGAATCCATCCCCGCCTATCAAAAACAAAGACGGGACTTCCCTGGTGGTGCAGTGGTTAAGAATCCGCCTGCCAATGCAGGGGACACGGGTTCGAGCCCTGGTTCGGGAAGATCCCATATGCCGTGGAGCAACGAAGCCCATGCGCCACAACTACTGAGCCTGTGCTCTAGAGCCCGCGAGCCACAACTACTGAGCCTGCGTGCTGCAACTACTGAAGCCCGCGAGCCTAGAGCCTGTGCTCTGAAACAAGAGAAGCCACCCCAGTGAGAAGCCCGTGCACCGCAACGAAGAGTAGCCCCCGCTCACCGCAACTAGAGAAAGCCTGCGCGCAGCACCAAAGAACCAACACAGACAAAAACTAAATTAATAAATAAATAAACAAGAAAAAGAAAGCGAAGAAAACAGAGTGCCCATCAATCTGGGTGTTGGGAGTCATTAAGTTCAAAATTGAAACCTATTCATTTATTGCACAAGACTGTGCTGATCATGTGGAAAGTGCATGAGACTCTGAGGCATCAAGAGACTCGACTGAGTCACTCTAGGGCCTCGGACAAATCTGTCTTAGTTTCCAAACCAGTGACACAGGAAAAATGATCTTTCTTTTGTTTTAAAAGTATTGTCCGCACCTAAGTCTCCTACGGCTGAACACCATCAGATGAAGGAAGAAGTAGGGAAGGCAGGTAAGGTCGTAAAACTACCACAGACCCGGCCCAGCAGGTCGCCTCCACTCTACTTTCCAAAGGCATGTACTGCCACAGAGAGGAAAAAAGTAAGAACAAATTCCGGCAACTTAATCTTAAAAGATAATTGGAGGACTTCCCTGGTGGCACGGTGGTTAAGAATCCACCTACCGGGGCTTCCCTGGTGGCGCAGTGGTTGAGAGTCCGCCTGCCGATGCAGGGGACAGGGGTTTGTGCCCCGGTCTGGGAAGATCCCACATGCCGCGGAGTGGCTTGGCCCGTGAGCCATGGCCACTGAGCCTGCGCATCTGGAGCCTGTGCTCCGCAACGGGAGAGGCCACAGCAGTGAGAGGCCCGCGAAATGCAAAAAAAAAAAAAAAAAAAAGAATCCACCTGCCCGTGCAGGGGACACAGGTTCGATCCATGGTCCGGGAAGATCCCACATGCCACGGAGTAACACTAGGCCCGTGCACCCTAACTACTGAGCTTGTGCTCTAGAGCCTGTGAGCCACAACTATTGAGACCTAGTGCTGCCACTACTGAAGCCCACGTGCCTAGAGCCTGTGCTCTGGAACAAAGACAAGCCACCACAATGAGAAGCCCGTGCACTGCAATGAAGACTAGCTCCCACTAGCCACAACTAGAAAGGGCCCACGCGCAGCAACTAAGACCCAACGCAGCCAAAAAAAAAGAAAAAAAGAAAAAGATAATTGGAAGTGGAGGATGGTTTAAGAGACCAATTCCTCCCCTCCCCCAAACTCAAGGCAAATACATTTATAGTTCCAGAGCAGGGAGTAAATATTTCCTTGGCCATCAGCCTTGTGAAGCTGCTCTCCATCTGAGAAGGGGAGGGAGGAGGGGCTGATTGTACAAAACAGCAGTGGTCCAGGTTCCCACACCTTACCTCCGGCACCTGCAAGTGCCGACAATCTGTAACTCCAGGACTGCGGAAACCAAAACAAGGCAGCTTTAATCTAGGGGATTTTATTTTAAAATGTTGAACATCTGGGAATTCCCTGGTGGGCCAGGGGTTAGGACTCAGTGCTTTCACTGCCATGGGCCTGGCTTTTATCCCTGGTCGGGGAACAAAGATCCCTCAAGACGTGAGGCACGGCCAAAAAAAAAAAAAATGTGGAACATCCAGTTCCTTCCTCCTTATTGTGCAGCCAGCAAGATGGGTTGGTGAAAATTGGGATATCATTCAACCTCCCTGCTTCAAAGGCTCCAACAGCTTTCCTGTCAGAGCATTTGGAATGACATCCAAACTCTTCTCTGGCCTCCGAGGCCAGAGCTGATCTGGTTCAGCCTCTCCACCTGACTCATCTCCTAATCTGTCCGCTGGTGTGTGCCAGCTCCCACCAACCTTCTGTTTCTTAAACAAGCTTGTGTGTTCACATCTGAGGGCCTCTGCTGGGAAAGCTCTTCCCCAGGGTGGCAGAAGCCTCTAGCCGTTCACCAAAATCTGCTCGCTCCACAGTGACAGCACCGTAGCCAGGCAGTGCTAGACTATATTTCCCAGCCTTCTTTGCAGCAGGCCTGGCTACCGTATCACATTCTCGCCAACGGCATGTGAACAGACATAAAGTGATCCACTTCCAGGCTGGACTGTTAAGCCAGTGGGTATTCCTCCTTCATGCTGGCTCTTCTTCCACCAGGCAGGATGAAGCAAAGGGGATGTCAGACTTACAAAATGAGAAGAGCCTGGTTCCCTGAATACTGCCTGGAGGAGATCTATCAAGCAGGAACACTTGTCTTGGACTATATAGCATAGGCAAGATAAAAACTTTGTAATAAATTATTGAAATTTTTGGCCTCTTTGTTCCCTCAGCCTAGCCTAACACAGTGCACCCCAAATCCTTACCTGGCAGGAGCCTAGCCAGCCAGGTCTCAGTTTAAATGTTAGCTTCTCAGAAGACCTTTCTCCTTCATTACTCCACGTTTAAGTAGCCTCTAATCCCTTACAGCACACCGACCTACTAAATTTTCATTGTAGAATGTATTACTATCTGCATTTTCTTGTCTGTTGTCAGTCTTCAGAGAGACTGCTAGAACAGAGGCTTCATGGGAATATGCACCTTTGCTTAGTTCATGCAATGCTGCATTCACAGCACCAACTCAGTGCCTGGCACATGATACTCAATGTTTATTGAGTAGTATCTTCTGATTATTATTTTATTTTAATTAATTAATTAATTAATTGGCTGTGTCGGGTCTTCATTGCTGCGGTGGGCTTTCTCTAGTTGCGGCAAGCAGGGGTTACTTGGCCGTGCATGGGATTCTCATTGCGGTGGCTTCTCTTGTTGCGAAGTACGGGCTCTAGGCGCGCGGGCTCAGTAGTTGTGGCTCACGGGCTCCAGAGCACAGGCTTAGTAGTTGTGGCACACGGGCTTAGTTGCTCCACCACATGTAGGATCTTCCTGGACCAGGGCTCGAACCCGTGTCCCCTGCATTGGCAGGCGGATTCTTAACCACTGCGCCACCAGGGAAGTCCCTGATTAATTTTTAATTCAATAGGGATGCAGAAAAATTTTTAGCTGGCCTTAGAAGTAAAAGCACAGAAAGAGAACTAGAGCCAAATATAAGGCTGCTTCTCTTTACATCTGATTTGGGCCTTTTCTATTCTAGGAAGACAATGGATGAGGAATTATGGCCCAAGTCTGTATAACCATTAGCAGAGAGGTGCTGTTTGCCAATGTCCAGATTAGTCTTAGATGTGGGTCTGATAAAAAGTACTAGCTCACATGGAAGCCTGCAAACTTACTAACCTCAGAACGTCATCTGCCTTTCAAAAATTTTTTATGAAAAAAAATTATTTTTTGGCCCCACCACACAGCTTGCGGGATCTTAATTCTCCGACCAGCGATTGAACTCAGGCCCACGGCGGTGAGAGTGCCGAGTCTTAACCACTGGAGAGCCAGGGAATTGTCATCTTTTTTTTTTTTGCGGTACGTGGGCCTCTCACTGTCGTGGCCTCTCCCGTTGCGGAGCACAGGCTCCAGACGCGCAGGCTCAGCGGCCATGGCTCACGGACCTAGCCTCTCCGCTGCATGTGGGATCTTCCCGGACCGGGGCACAAACCCGTGTCCCCTGCACCGGCAGGCGGACTCTCAACCACTGTGCCACCAGGGAAGCCCTGTCATCTTTTATTTTTTTATTTTTAAAATTTATTTACTTAGTTATTTATTTTTGCTGTGTTTCTGTGCGAGGACTTTCTCTAGGTGCGGCGAGCGGGGGCCACTCTTCATCGCGGCGCAGGGGCCTCTCACTATCGTGGCCTCTCTTGTTGCGGAGCACAGGCTCCAGATGCGCAGGCTCAGTGGTTGTGGCTCACGGGCCCAGTTGCTCCGCGGCATGTGGGATCCTCCCAGACCAGGGCTCGAACCTGTGTCCCCTGCATTGGCAGGCGGATTCTCAACCACTGCGCCACCAGGGAAGCCCCGCTGTCATCTTTTAAAATCCACACTAAACTCAAGGTCAACAGTCATCCTGGGCTAGAATCCCTAAACCTGAAAACTGACTGCAGTGACCTGGCTGGGTTTCAGGCAGTTTGTCACTCTACTTATGGGTCTTTGAGATGATAAACTGTGGAAGCATAACGCTGTTCACAGATTTATTACTTCAATACATATCTGAGGGCCTGCTATGCACAAGGCAAAGTTCTAAGCACTGGGAGATAGCAGTGAAAAGGAGACATAAATCCCTACTTTCATGGAGCTTTACATTTTAATGGGGGAGAAAGATAATAAATAAGAGACAGAAGTGAAATGCAGAGTATGGTAGGTAGTGTAGGTGTTAAGCAGAAAAATGAAGGGAAGTGACAAAAATAAAGTAGACAGAGAAGGCCTTACTGAGGTGGTATTTGAGTAAAGACCTAAAGGAAGTGAAAGAAGAACCCGACGCTGTTTGGGGAAAAGAACATTCCAGACCAAGGAAATAGCAAATACAAAGGCCCTGAAGAGAGAGAGCGTGGCAAACTCAAGGAACATGGAGTTCAGGGTGGCTTAGCGAGTGAGGGGGAGGCAGGCAGGAGGTGAAGGCAGAGGTACACAGGGACCTTGGAGGCATTATAAGGGCTTTGGCTTTCACCCTGAGTGAGATGGGGGCCCACTGAGGGGTTTTAAGGAGAGGTGTGATCGGATTTAACAGAATCATGCTGGCTGTTGTGCTTAGAACATTACGTAGACAAGGGCAGCAGCAGGGAGACTTAATGCGATAACCCAGGTAAGAGGTGATGGTGCCTTGACCACGGTTCTAGAAAGGATCAGATTTCAAATATATTTTGAAGTGGAGCCAACAGGATTTAGGATGGGTTGACGTAGTCGTGAAAGAAAGGAGTCAAGATTTGAGTGAACAACTGGAAGGGTGAAGTTGCCATTTACTTCTCAGGGAAAGACACAGGAGCAGTTGGGGCAGGGAAGTATTTCTGGCTCAGGGAACTTCAACTTCAGGTATCTGGAGTTGAACAGGGAAAATGTTGGCTTCTAGTAACTTTCTAGGAGGAACCAAGCCACCCTAGCTCTAATTTTTTTTTTTTTTAGGACAAAAATCCATAGATAAGGACTGGTATAGTTAGTTGGTTAATCCCATTAGAACACTAACAGTTCTGAACAGGGAAGCAGTATCTGGTGACAGTTTAGTGCTTTTATGTAAGATGGCAATATGTTCTGCTTAATTCACATTCTGAAATTTAGAACTATGTTCTTTTTTGAACTCTTTTTTCCCATTTCTCTGTATTTCTATTTTTAAATGTATATCCTACCCTTTTCTTAAATTTTCCTCCTCCAAGCTGTAGATACATAGATTCCTGCCATAAACCCCCCAATGCATTTATTTCCCTGATACTTTTTAAACTTTTTTTTTTTTTTAAATAAAGATGCAGTGAATTCCCCTTTCTCTGTGCCAAGGACCCGGAATTCTTTCCACCGATAACTAATGTCTCACAATTTCCTACCACTCTATCAAGTACTAGAAATCTCATTTCAAGTGAACTTATTATCAAAAGATTGAGATCTGAACAATGGCAAAATAATTAGTACTTCTTACCTCCAACTAGAAGTAGGCTTTGCTCTCAGCATTTTTTTTTTTTTTTTTTTTTTTTTTTGCGGTACGCGGGCCTCTCACTCGTGGCCTCTCCCACTGAGGAGCACAGGCTCCGGACACGCAGGCTCAGCGGCCATGGCTCAGGGGCCCAGCCGCTCCGCGGCATGTGGGATCTTCCCGGACCGGGGCACGAACCCATGTCCCCTACATCGGCAGGCGGACTCTCAACCACTGGCGCCACCAGGGAAGCCCTCAGCATTCTTTTTATATAGGCAAGGAAAGATAACAGAACACGGGGGGATTTGTTCAAACTACTCCCTGTATATACAAGCTGATCCATGTACATTGGAAATCCTTTCAAATAAAGGCCCCACAGCACAAACTCATGCACAAGGCAGTAACTCCACACTAGTTAACATCCCAGGATATTTCCAACCTACTCACAACCCCCTACGACCACCCCAAAAGTCCCCCATTTTATAGACAGGGAAACTGAGGTACAGAAAGTTTAGGGAAGTTACCCAAAGTCACACAGCTAGCAAGTGGCAAAGCTGGAATTCAAACCCAAGCAGCCTAGCTCTAGAGACTAGTCTGAACCACAGTACCCTGTCACCAGTGTTGTTTCTATTGCTGTGCATCCACTGCTTGTGCAGTCACCAAATGCAGACATTTCACATCAGCAGATGGCCATGTCCTCCTGCAGTGTTTATCTGGAGGTGACTAATGGCTTGGAGATGCCCACTTCTTCTGGCATTTAGGTTCATGGCCACAAGTCACAGTGCCTGGGTATAAGTTATTTAAAGGGCAGGGAGACAGAGACAAGGAGAAAAGTAACCAGCCATCTCAATTTAAAAGAAACTGATCAAACAAGAGTTTATGATAAAAACTTTATTGTCTTAAATATCAAATGATTTACACATCACTTTTTCTTCAGAAAGTTCCTATTAAAAAAAAAGAAAAAGAAAATAAAGTGTTTTGATTACTTAGGGCTGACTTACATTTCAGTATCCGACAAAAACTCAAACCCAAATGCATCTAGTTCACTCAGCTGCAGACAGGTCCTATGTCTAGCCCCTAAACCAATGGCACAATGCAACCAACTGTGGGATTCCTGAGTTTGGTTCCCTTAAGTTCTCAGAGTTTTCCCAACTCTCAAAACCAAAGCATTATGGGAGTAAAAGAGCTACGGATTGGCAAGCCTATTTTGCCAATCATCCTAGTTGTTCTTGTAAGATGCAGTAGTCTCAAAGCTTAAAGAAAAATCAGGAAAGCAATAAAAGTACGACTGCAAGAACAAAGGGGAAAAGAGGGATTTTTTCTTTTTGCTAAAATTGGCCAAATATGGCTACAAAACTGGTAAACAAACCTTACTTGAGTGCAAAGCCCATTAGCCCAACTTGCCATGGAAATAAAATTTTGAATAAAAATGGGCAAGTCAATGTTCATTGTAAGCGCATAGTAAAAAAAAGCAAATACGTTGATCTGAGTATGTCACCAGAACTATTTCAAAAGGATGATCAGGAGAATAGAGAATGGAAATACTATCATTCAGAGGGAAAGGTCTCAGATGGGAAGCATACACTCAAAGCTGTGGGGCCTTCAGGGAAAGAAAAAGAAGTCTGGTTAGCATCAGGTAATCTCAGACCAAAGGAATCTAGAAACAAACTGATGTAACTGCCTCTGATAGGAAATTACAGAGGTCTACCTTTCTTTAAGTCACTGATGCATCATTCAAAGTTGTATGTAAAACAAACTCATGGTAAATAAAATAATTTTTTAGTCATGCATCTTCCCAGGAAAAAAATATACCAGCATGCCCCTTCCCCAAGTCAGCTAATCAAAACCTTCCTATGGTACGTGTTCAAAGAAATATAATTCTGTAAAAATTATTCCAATTTTGCATTCCACACCCCCACCCCAAGTCTTCTGTAGTTTGCTTAACTTTTCTTAGGTTAAAGAAATATCCTCTAACTCCTATGCCCTTGCACCATTTTTCTCTGTAGCTTTCATTCCCTAAGTTTGTGCTCTGAAACTTATCTGCTATATCCTCTCACCTTTCACAGCCCCCAGAGGGTCTAGATTACCAATCACCAGCACATAACAGATCAACCTGTGAGAGTTTTCTAACTGTAAACCTCAGAAGTCACTAGCAGTTAAGGTCGAGAAATTCTACCTGTCTCCTTCAGGATTACTACATACACAGTGATGTTTTAAATAGTGGGTTAAAGAATGTCCTTTTGATGGCGCTGTCCTGTAGAAACATTTGGTAGAGCCTTGAATCTTCTTGTAAATAAATTCTGCCCACCATCCAGTCCCCAAACCACTGCTTGCTACATTTTCTGCTCTTGATTCCTATTTTCACATCTTGCACTCAGCTGCTTTAAAACAGCAAATCCTCCAGAATCCTCTGCTAAGTCCTGTTGGCCCAGATGGTTAGTATTCCAGTGCTCAGAGGGGGAGTGGGAAAGATGCCGCAGCACACTCCGTATTTCTACCCTGCATGGAAGGAGGTCCTGATGGAAGGAAAAGTTGACTGTCACTTGTGCATCTTAGGTCATCTTCCATTTACTTGCACTTGCACTTCTATCCTGCCCAATTCCCCCTCCACCAACAGTATACATTTATTTCTGAATCCTTGATCTCTTCAAGTGTTTCTACCAAATGTGAGAACATTTTTTGTTGGTTTCTCCACTTCCATTTTTTAAAAAATATATTTTTCTGAGCAGTTTTAGGTTCACAGCATCTAATTCCATTTTGAGCCTGATTTTCCCAGGTTTCTCTGAATTTGAACCAAATCATCCTAATATGACTTTTAAAATAAATGATGCTAATAGGCAAAAACAGATCTTGCACTTGAAGCTAAAATTTGTTTCATGTCTCTTTACTAGACTGAAAGCTTCACAAGAGCAGCTTCCAGTCTGTTTTAGTCACTCCTGTATCCCCAGTGCTCACCAGTACCTGGCACACAGGCACTTAATGTTTGAATGAATAATGAACTCTTATTCAAAGATTCAAACTGCATAGCCTTCAAGAGAGTAAACGTTTCCTGTAATATAAGATTTTCTTGAACTTTTGCTCTGCCTTCACCACAATACTGACAGTGCAACAAAGAACATAATAAACATATAGAAACCATTTTTTGGGGGTATACCTGATACAAAAAAGCCATGTCATAATCCTTCTACCTGGGGAAATCTAATGATTTGGTGCAGGATAATTCTCAACCAACAACAAAGGCGAGCCTTAGGACCACTCCATGCATGCCTATCTCCAGGAGAGCCGTTCTCAGACTTCCCTGCTACCCGCCTCCTTCCACTTTTATTCCCCACCCAAATTTGATGCCTCTGCTATTTGGAGAAACTAAGGCACGAGAGAAAATCAAGCATATCAAAGGTTCCTCCTCTAAGTTCTTTGATTTACTCAATGAACTCCTAGTAACATCTACCGAGGGACCACAAAGGTAGAGAATTTGAGCCATGATTTTACATTTCTGGTTCTCAAGGACATGCTTTGAATTTACTTTGTTGTTAACAGGAATTGGCATTTTAAAATCTTTCAGAAAGAAAGCTATTTTTATTTTACGGAACTAAGTTAGCATTCATCTGCTCGGAAGGGAACTCTTGAGAACTCTCTTTCTAGTTCAGCCGTGGACTACACTAAGTCACCAAATTCAAAGGAGATATTTGGCTTTTTGGTATCTGTGCTAGAGAATGCATAATCCAGTTAGCTTCTCTTATGATATGTTACCACTGATAACTAGTTTGAAATGTGCAGCAGTTCAATTATCCTGCTTATACTCTCTGCAGGTGGCAAAGAGATAGGAAAAGGAAATCAGAATGTACTGCAACTCTCCTGGCCAGTTACTTGCAAGGCTGTTTTTTATACACATAAAAACCACCATAACTGAAGACTACATCTGTAGATATAAAAATTGTTTGCTTTTTAATCTATGTAAAATTAACTGTAGGATATCTGTCTATCACACATGTATTATATACACATGAACGGATGGTTAAACCAACTAAATTTTTATGGCTTTTTACTAGGGATAGTAAGCTGTGCTAAGGGAAAAACAGGCAGATTCCACCTTAGCTGGTTATCATAGAATCAGTGACACAAAGTCTCATATTCTTTCCATGTAACTCTCTTACTGGAGAAATGCTCTGGGAAAAAATACAAGGTGTGTGTCTCCCTTCAGTATATAGGGAGACAAGGAGCTCTGGAAAGTTCTGTAGGCTGAAAGGCAGAACAGTTTTCATACACACTCACCATCTATGTAGTTCCCTTTGCAACTGGTAATCTTTATATGTTAATGGCTAAAGCCCAAACTGTGGGATGAAGGCCAGTGGCTGATGTCTGGATGCCTGAAGAGGTACGAGTGGAAATAATTCTTACCAGCTGCAATGGCAAAACCTATAGCCTAGGTATAGCTGTCTGGTTACCAAGCACATTCTTATACACAGGAACCAACTAAAGGGAAACTGCAGAAGTCATATAGGTAAATCTTCTCCTCTCTTTGGTGAATAAACAGATACCACCCTTGGAGGTACGTGCTGACCACAAGGCTGTCCATTACCAGTTATGGCAAAGGAGCTATCCAGTAAAGCAGCCCATTACTGGTTATGGCTGGCCATTATCAGTTCTGTTGGCAACCAGAGGAGTTCACAATGATTTTATCCTATTCTTGGAGAAGTTAATCTCTAATTTCTGCACTTTGAATAAAAATTGAAAATGAAGGTTCACTAGTGCCATGTTCCCGAATTCCTTTTGTGTTTTACAACTGCTGAATTTAAAAATGATTCAAAATCTTGACAACGTCAACAACTTTACTTTCATACAAACGATGGACAGGAAGATTTAAAAAATCAAAAGCAATTATAAGTTGAAAGATAAATGATGAAAAAGGACAAGCATATTTGGCAAGTGGGTTAAGCTCAAAGTATTCCTAATAAGAATACATGTACAACGACAGGCCTATCCAATTTTCTCCTAGAAATAAATATACATATACATACAATAAAAGCTATCGTAATGAAACCTTTTCCAGATTGATATTCTATATCCCACCTGGGACTGACTCCCAAATCTCCACACGGTGAAAATTCAGTGGCCAAGCCTCTGAACGGCAGTCAGAGGGACTGCTAGTACAGAAAACCCTGAGGCCCATCTTCATACAGAAGGCCTTTCTGGAGGAGTCTACCGTCATAGACTCACCCCACTTTGTGACCCTACACTCACCCCACTTTGTGACCCTCAAGATTTATAAGCTTAGAATAAATTCTCAAGCACACCCACAATGCAAATCCGGGGCCCATTGCATTGCTACTACATTTTGCTTCAATCATAGCACCACTACTTAATTACAGTCACAGCTCTAAGAGTCAGTTGACAGAAATCCTATAAGCAGGTTCCTAGTGCATCTTACATCTTTGGTGTAGGGCAGGCAAAGGGATCTACAGCACATGATTGTCTAAAAGAACACTTGAAAGACAATCTGGCTAACTTGTTCTGAGCGCCCTTCTGAACACAGTAAACTACAACTCCTTCTGTCAACCATTCCCTAACTTCAGAGGGTCACGAGGAATCTATGCAACTTTCCATCATATCACTCAGGCTCCTAACACACATACAAACCTCACAGCTAAAAGAAAGAACATGGAATAGGGTAAAAGAAATGTCTAAGTGCCCCCAAATCAAAAATTTTAAAACTCCTGAGATATGAGCCTCCATTTTGATTGTGCTCAATGACGTGAATTTTGACAGAAAGAATAAGCTTGTAAAGAGAGTAAGACTTTAGACAAAAACCACTTAAAGTTAAAAGTTCACAAATCACCCTTTTGAAGCTTCTGTTTCAAACACATTGCAAATTATAACCTGGAATAGGGAATTATCATTCTCAAAATTCTCTTCAATAAAACCAAGATTTCAGATTCCTGCTAGGTACATAAGAGGGTTTATTTTCCACGAAAAAAAGTATCTAAAATCTACCCAGTAGAATTATTGCACAGTGGGGCCCACAGGACAATGATTTCCAAGGGCTAGTCCTCATATAAAAAAAGGCCACAATAAATACATCTATATACTATGCCCCACTCTAACTTGACATGTGTAAACACAACTATGACGAATCTTGCTTAAAAAAAGAAACTCCTGAGGAAAGAAAGGGATGGAAAACTCTACCAAGGCCACTTGAGTCAGAAACTCCAATTACTATTTCCACTGCCATGAAAGACACTCACCAGATACACTGACCATTCCAAGCACCAAGACAAACCAGTGACAAGGTTATTTATCACACTTGAATATTTCACTCAGATCACAGCTCAAACTGAGCTTTAGAAGAACTTCCTAGAAGAAGATGAGTTTGGAAAGGAAATAAACTGCTGGCAATCAACCCACTAGCTGAACATTAGTTCATCGTTAGTCATTAAGGGTTGAGCTGTGATCAGTGAGATGCTACCAAACCCAGTCACTAGTTAATTCCAGTGTTTAGGCCATTATTTTTCACTCACAGTTCTTGAAACATCACCATGACATTTGCAAATGGAATTACAGTTTTTTCTTTCTTTTTTTTAGTCTGGGTAGCACCATGGTTCGCTCTAATGTTAATTCCCTCACAGTATCCCACCCAAGGTATCTGGCAATCCATGCAGCAGCCTGTGATGTACAAAGCAGCCCAAGTTTTAAACCCTCCCAACTCATCCCATTAAAATGTCAAATCCTAACCACACGAATAAAAACATACCACTCTAGGAGATATTCTTCAATTTCCTGTTACAACCGATGAATCATAATACATAAACACTAAGTATGATTCCAAACACCAAACATGTAATCAAGTTTGTAAACCAAAAATTGAGTCAACAAGCCACACCTTGCCTACAGCACAGACACAGCCAAATTATGAAGTTGATCTGTTTTTAGCTGCATGGGTGGTGGGATTTCTCACGGCTTCTGCTTTTTAATGCATTCACTCTCATTCTAAAATGGTATGCTATACACAAACCCACCAATTTTATTCCAGAATACATCATCTTAATGTTAATAAAAAGCTTCTGTATGCACATACTGCCAATACATTTAAAAAGGCCCAAATTTTAACAAATAGAATAGACAAATTCATCAGACAAGAGATCATAAATTACTTTGGCCGAAAAAAATCTTTAAAAAAAATCTGGCTCAACATTCTGCTTGCAGGTTTCTACATATACTGTATATGTGGTGAGTGTGTATGTGTATGTGTAGATATATAGCTTTTTTTAAGGGAATGGAGTATGGTCTAGCCCACTTTTCCATGGTTATGTAGGAACTACAATGTTCTTTGCTAGCAAAACAAGAAGTGCAAGGTCTGCATTTCCACCAACTCGATGCAAAGCCCCAAGAGCTTCCTGCAAAGTAAAGCCGGCACGGAGAATCCGGTCAATGTCCGCAGCAGGAAAAATTAATGGTGCAAGAAAGGAGGGACTTGATGATGGATGGCTGGTAGGTGGTACAAATTCTAGAAGTGGCCCTGCAGCTTCAGAACAGACATTTTCTCTAGTCTCAGGCCTGTCTGTCACTGGATTCTGTGTGCCCTGACCCAAATCTTTAACCAATATGAAACTGGATGACAAGGACTCAGTTTGCTCAGAAGTCTGATTGAGTGCATCCTCCTCACCTGCTAAAAGTCTGGGTGAAATTTCTACACCAAAGGTGCAATGTAGTTGATCAGACATTTCAGCTGAGGCTACAGTGACAGAACTGCTCTCATTTACTGACTCCTTAGACTTGGGGACACCTTCCCTACCAGTTAATATGCCATCACCTGGACCCCTGAAGTTAGTATTGTCTACGTCTTCTACTCCAGCGTCAGCTGAAGTGTACGTTAATTCTTCTGTCTTCACTGTTACAGATGTGGCCTGATGAAAGGAGACCTGTGAACACTGTTCACTCGGGGTAGCTGTAAGATGCTCATTTTGGGTCCATCTCTCAGAAAGGTCCTTAATACCTGTTTGGCCCTCAGTTACTGTCTCTGATTGACAGATAACTTCTCCCGATGTGTTTTCTGAAGCTGGTTTACTACTAATGACCAAAAGTTCATGAAGTTCCTTCAAGGCTGCCGTTACGGATGAGCAAGATTCCTCTGTGGACTCTACAGATGGCTGACAACTGCCACAGAGACTTGTTAAAGAGGAGGGGCAATTCCCGTATTCTTTACTTGTTCCAGACATTTCAACATTACTTTCTGGAAGCTGTAAATCCTGAGTCGAAATGGAATTACTCAAAATTTCAGAGGAAGGGTTACATTTTGATGTTTCTACTTCCATCAAGGGATTATCTAAGGTGAGATCAGATGCACCGATGTTCCTGACATTGGTATTCTGCCCACCTGCTGAATTAAGCACAGCAACTAGGGGCTGTTCAACTACATCTACTTCCATAAGTGTTTCTGAACTTGAGCAGCCAAAGCATCCTGAAGGTAGAATATTTTTCTCTGTACCCGAAAGGTCCACAGTCTGCTCTAGCCTGTCTCCTTTCATTGTAGCTTCCGAAGCTTCCGTACTTCTCTGTTGATCCTGTTGCCTTTCTCCAAGAAGTTCGAGGCCCCCTGTGTTCCAAAGATGTGCTTGGCCATGTGGAGCGTTCTGTCGTATAACCTCATGCTGTTCATTCCTTGGTTCTTCGTGCTGCTGAAGGCCACTCGCTTGACTCAGGTCCTGATATTCTGGACGCCAACCCTTCTCACCTTCAAGCCTCTGTGGTTCTTGCATCCTAGTGACAGATAAACTAACTTCCTGTCTTGTGTGGAGATGAGATGTGAGGCCCTGGGTGCTTCTTTCAGCAGATTTCTCTAGATTATCCGCAACAATGGCTTCTTCGAGTGAATTCTGCAAAGGCATAGCTGGACTCTGATCTGCTGGAGCACTGTCTGCTGAAGAAGCACCATCAGAAAGATCCTGTAGAGGAAGATGTTCTTTCTTTTCAGAGGTTACCTGGAATTCAGCTGAAGCCTTCAAAGCCTTCAGAGCTTTAGGTTCAATGCTGGCTGGGTCGCTGGGCTCAATAGGGCAGACTGAAGCAGAGACAGAGTGAGCAAGACGTGAAGGATTACCGATCTCAGGACCCTGTCCTGAAGGATGGGCTTGATGGTGAAATCCATCTGAAGGTGGTAATGATGACATTCCCAGTGAGGTAGTTTCTTTACCGCTTTTCTCTATATAGAACAACAGTGAAAGGAAAAAAGATTCATTAGCAGGTTACAAAGTCCACTAAATTATCAGAGAAACACAAATCTAAACAGGACAGAACAAAATCAGGTCCTTAAACTTGGGTTTGTCTTATGTTTATAGACTTTATACACGAACCATTCTCATCGTGGTGGACAATTTAACATCATAGCATCAGGACAAGAGGTAGGCATGTTCTTAACAAAATATGTGTACTGTAATTCAATATTTTTATTTAAGTGCCACATAAGGGCTGAGTTAGTGCTCAAGACTGAAGGACATTTATGTATCTTTATTCTCAGTGGGTTCAGAACTCTAGAATAGTTTCTCCAAGTGTGTTCTCTCTATCACTTGCCCTAAAATCACCTGGCATGTTTCCTAAGCATGAAGGTTCTGGAAACCATCCTTGGGATAAACCCAGGAGTTTGTATCTTCAGTAAGTTCCTCAGGTGATTCTTAAAAGCACAATACAATCTTGAGGATTTCAGTACGAGAATGATTCTCGTGCCAATTCACTTTCAGAGTGTCAAATGTGAACACTGAGAAGTCTAAACCAGGTATAGCTGGGACAGAGCAGGAATTATAAAGAGAAATAAGAATGTGACACTGCTCAGGGACCTTCAGAAGACAGAGAAGCAAACATTCTATTTATTTCTATCCAAACATTCCAAAAACGATGGGAGCTTGACTCAGAACAAAAAAAAAGCGCTAAAGATCAAACAGATTAAACCCCAATTATTATCTTACCAAATAATGCAACTTTAAAAAGGATTATCAGTTACTTTATCATATTAACAACTAAGTAAGAATATTTAAGTACCTTAAGGGCAGGGAAATGTGGGCAGGGGAGGGCAGTGGAGGGATATAGTTCATAAATTCTCCAATAAGCAGTAACAATTCAGATCCACTGCAACTTACTGACCACTCATAAAAAATGGAAGGATTAAATACCACACCTCAATGTAAACATCATGATGTCATTAAACACCAGTTCCAGCTCTCCTTTTGCCACTAATGCAATTGAAAATTGACCTCTATGCAATTATTACAAGATCTTTAATTAAAAGTCAAAGGCTGGTAAGAAAAATGACATCACAATACAAACTATTAGGACAGATGCAACTCAAATGCTTCATGCTGACTGTACCTTAAGAAGTCATGAAGCAATGCAGTTATGATTCAAAAGGCTCTAAATCATTCTAATCCAACACAGGTTAACATCTTGAAAAGATGAAGCACTATGTCAGGAAGTTACTGACTTCTTGTGAAATAACCTTATAGTTTAGGGATAATCAGGAAAACAGCATATATCTCAGTGTAAACTATATTCATTAGAGTCTAGAAACACAGTTATTAGTTTTATTTATCAATCTCTAAGGCTGACTCTGAAAGAGGTTCAATTTTGAGTTAATGAGAACACAAAGATGCACTGTAGTGAAATATCCATGTTATTAGCAGCACAGAGGTGGGCAAAGGTAATGGCCTTCTGGCAACGGTATGTCAGTTGTAACAGCTGGGGGAGGTGAAGGTGAACATGACCTCAATGTACTCCGTACTCACTATGAAAGCAGCATATAGTCCTTCTGTAGCTGAGATGGTCAGTTTCACTGGCCTAAGTCCTAAATGTAGGGGAGGACTGGGTCAGTACTATAGCACAGGAGAAGAGGATGAGGACAACGGACATTAATAATTAAAGATGGCTGCTTTTAACCCATCCTTACAAGGAAAATGAAAGAAAGAAGCAATTAAATGCTATATATCTAGTTACAACCAGCCTGCAAACCCCTATAAAGTCCTAGGTTGGTAGTCTAAAAAGACCACTTTTCCTTCTTTTAATAGATCAGTCAGTGCACTCAGGCTGACATTTATCGTATCTGCACTACAGGGAGATGGAAGCAGAGAGCCTCCTGTGGAAAACTGTCAGGCTAGGGAGAGAGGGAAAAGCAAAGTTTCAGCTCTTGTTGGAAGACTAAACTTCAGTCCTGCCTATGTTATTGACTCTGTAACCCTGGCCAAATCACCTGGCCTGTTTCCATTTCTTCAACAGAATGAAAATTTCAGCCCCTCTATAATGCTGGTAGCTGTGTGCAGTAATGTGAAAAATACACTTTCAGTTTTTCAGAAGAAAGGGACTTACAAAACCCCTAATAACACAGCCATCTCCAACAACAAAGTGCTGTGATGCTAATATTCTTGATTTGATATTCACAATGGTCATTTGTTTTCGCTGGGATTTTTTTCCCCCTCGAACTGTTCTAATGACTGATAAAATTTTAAATAGGAAACCATGCTTAGATATGTATGTATGCCAACATACAAATACACATACAGGCTAGTTGTAACCAGATTAAACAAGGTGAAGTGGTGAATGACAGAAGCTAAATTCTAGAATTGCTGCGGATACGAAGTCTTTCAGACCACAGACGATGACTGGGTGGAAGGCTTAACGTGGTGTCTATAAATACCTGGTCTGGGGCCCACTCCAGCTGCAGTACACACACACTACATGCATCATGGCTTCTGACGCTCTGTTTGAATTAGGAAACAGACAAGCAAACCTTGGGTTAACAATGCAAACCACACAGCATGCAGGGTTATAGTCTCCACTCCTTTGCCATCTTTAAGGTCAGGAACTGGTAGAGTCAAAGTGGGGGAACGTTCCTGTAGTTTGGACATCAAAAAGATTTTCTGGTTGCTTTAATTCTCTCACAATACATAAAGCAATGTGTCAACTTCAACAGATTTTCAACAGAACTTGGAAAGAAATTAATTTTACACACCTACACAGAGAATTCATGGGCAAACATGTGAAATAGGTGAAAAAAAGTAGATCCATAGACAGAATTACATGATATGGAAATCTTATGGAGTAAAGGTGAGCGAACACATATTATAGTAACTTTCAAAATCTCTTTTTCAGTTGAGATTTATTTTAGAAGAAAAACAAACCAAACCTGATTACTTATCCTGGCTTACCGTCTTTATTTTTTTAAATACTCTGAATTATTACTTTTTTGAATTACTTTTTAATCAATAGAAAAGATAAAGACATTCTGCTACAGAGTATCCACCAAAGAGACAGTTTTTAGCGAAAATACGTTCACCTACTATGTCTAGGGGTAGGTGATTTTGATAATAGTGGGAAGCTGATGTTCCAAACAAATAGAATCTGATGTTGAAGAATTATCTCACTATTTAAACATTACAAAAATTAGCGCAAGCCATACATTGTCAGTAACAAAAGGTCACAAGGGTAAAGAGCCACTTCCTTTTAATCCTTTAAAACGGGTACACCTCCTTCACTATGGCTGAAAACATCTGTGGTTTCTATTTTAATCTCTTCAACTTTTTATTAAAAGTAATTACTCAAAGAGGGTAACTGTTAGTAGGTTATAAAGCACTGCTACCGTCAGCTAGTGTTTCTCAAGTAAAGGCACCAAAACTGTGGGGGGGGGGCAATAGAGGTTTCACAAAATGATAACATATCCTCATTTTATTAATGTATAGTATTATGACTAAGCTGACAAGTTACTAAACAAAACAAAACAAAACAAAAAGTAAAACCTTCTAAGTTGATATGTCAAACTCATTCAAGCTTGCCTTGTGGGTAAGGTTAAAACGATTAATTTAGTCTTTCTCTGTCTGGTTGTTCAAAATCCTCCCCTTCCTACCAAATACTTAAATCACAACCCAAACTGTACTTCACATGTAAAACTGAGCCAAAAGGTGGTGGAGGAGCAGATTCGGAACAAAGCCAGCTTGGAAACTCCATCTGCTACTCACGCTCACTCTAAAGAGTCTCAAAGCTAGACCACCGGATGTTCTCTGGTGATATACACTGGCAAAATCTGGCTGCTTATTGTTAAAGCTCTTATCTTTTTTGTCCTTAGGAGAAAGCTATTCCCTGAACTTATAGCTCTAATACACTTTACTATATCAGCAAATGCAATGTGTGATATTAGTCACTAATGAAGAATTACAGCTCAAGACTTTAAAATAACTCAAACTTAAAAGTTAATTCTCTTTAGCTTCTAGAAAATATATTCCAGAGTCACTGTTCTGTAACAGATGGGGAAAGTTTATCCACAGAAGTGGGATTTCAGCATAACTGTGTCCCTCCATTTTACCCAGACAACTTGGTTTGATCTTTAGAAATAAAGAAGCTACAACAACTGAGACTTAGGAAAAAAAAAGTATTCGGTAGCTTCATTTCGGTGGCAGCACCTTCAGTAGATATTAACAAGCTTAGTGCTGCTTAGTCACAGACACAATGTCATCCTCCAAATAAATGGGCCTAAGAAAAGAACAAGAAAATTTCCAGGAAATGTTAAACTCAAAAGGAAGTTTCTGCTTACTGTTATAATTTTCTTCAAGAAAAAAAAAGACAAGATTCTTTAGGAATCCCACCAAAATGTGCCTAAGCAAAGAACTCCCCACTCTATCTCGCACACAGCAATGGATTGCTATTTCTGGATCTACTGAAACACGGGAGCTTTTCTGTACTGTATTTAGAGATGGGAGGAGGCAGTAAGAAGACAAGGAACATACCGACAACAGGACGATGAGGCTGATTACGACTGGAAAGGTCCCTATTCCCCTCTGAAGCTCCAACTTCCCTGGCTCACCCACCAATAACGAGTATTATTTAAGAGCCTGGCCACTCCAAATACCTGCATCCTCTACAGATTTTTGAAGGGCTTCTGCTAATTCTTGGTCTGCAATCTCCTCTGGCCGTACTTCCTCTCGCCCGGCCCCATATGCCAACCGGGCACACTCTGGTAACTCCCCCTCAGGAAGGAAGGTGGTCTTTGAGCCTGTGGTGCCGATCACGAGTACATTTTTCTTGAGGTCAATGGAACACTTAGAAAAAGAAACCAAACACTGATGATAGCAGATAGAACACAACGCAGGAAAATTATGATCTTGAATTTAAAACTCCATTCACAAAGAGCAACACTGACAGAGATGGCTCAAAAAATTTTGTCTAAAAGTATTTAAACTTTAAGCTATGTGACACTGTTAGTTTAGAATCTATATCTATATATATATTTAAAATATCTATTTAATTTATTTATGTGTTTTTGGCTGCGTTGGGTCTTCGTTGCTGTGCACTGACTTTCTCTAGTTGCGGCAAGCAGGGGCTACTCTTTGCTGCGGTGCACGGGCTTCTCATTGCAGTGGTTTCTCTTGTTGCGGAGCACGGGCTCCAGTAGTTGTCGCACATGGGCTCAGTAGTTGTGGCGCGAGGGCTCTAGAGCGCAGGCTCAGCAGCTGTGGCGCACGGGCTTAGTTACTGCACGGCATGTGGGATCTTCCCAGACCAGGGCTCGAACCCGTGTCCCCTGAATTGGCAGGCGGATTCTTAACCACCGTGCCACCAGGGAAGCCCTAGAATCTTTTTTAATATTTAAATTGTATAGCAGAATGATCTTTATGGGATACAGTTTACACTTCTTTGTCAAACACAGCAATTGTTCATGTCTGAATTCAAATGCAATACATATTCATTGTACGAAATTTGGAAAACGGCACGCCATAATCAGCAGCCACATCTTTTAGAAACATATCAGTGACTTTTAAAAAACTAAAACTGAGACATACCATTTATATAGGTCTACATTTTTGCTTTTTGCTTAGTGTATAAAGTATAGCTGATATTTAAAGTCTATGCCAATGTTCTCAAAAGTGATATATGGACAAGACGAGCTCTACAAAAGTATTCTGTATTTCATACTTATGCTATCCTCTTTTTCAGTATATTTTTATAATTACTTAATATAGGACAGTTATTTTGAATCCGTAAAGCTGGAGACTGCTAGTCTATACCATGACTTAAAGATAGCGATAAATAAATAAATAAATAGGGAAAGATTAGCAACAAGTTAATAAATCGGGTTTTATTTATATGTGCATTCGCTCATTCCTTCTACTTAAAACTATGCACCTTGATTTGAATATCAATGCAATATATTTCAATGGGAATTTAACATTAAACATTTAAAAAAGAGTATTAGTGTGCTTGCTTAGGCAGCACATATACAAAAACTGGAACGATGCAGAGATTAGCATGGCCCCTGCGCAAGGATGAAATGCAAATTCGTGAAGTGTTCCATATTTTTATATTACTCAGCCATAAAAAAGAACGAAATACTGCCATTTTCAGTGATGTGGATGGACCTAGGGATTGTCATACTGAGTGAAGTAAGTCAGACAGAGAAAAACAAATATATGATATTGCATATATGTGGAATCTAAAAAAAGTGGTACAAATGAACCTATTTATAAAACAGAAATTGAGTCACAGATGTAGAAAACAAACTCATGGTTTCCAAGGGGAAAAGGGTGGGAAGGATAAATTGGGAGATTGGGATTGACATATACACACTACTATATATATATCGATAAGATAGACAACTAATAAGAACCTACTGTATAGCACAGGGAATTCTATTCAATACTCTGTAATGACCTATATGGGAAGAGAATCTAAAAAAGAGTAGACAGCTGAAACTAACACAACATTGTAAATCGACTATACTCCAATTAAAAAAAAAAAAGGAAGAATAGTGACATAAAAATGTTGACTAGATATGAAACCTTGTCGGGAAAATTTTTACTACCCAAGAGCACAATAATTGCTTCTTCAATGAGTGAAGTTTATCTTTAAACAAATTATTAGGCTTCGGAATGGAAATATAAAAATCACTGCAAATGAAAATATTTATAAATCATTCTCCCTGTACTAAATAAACATTTCCATTCCCAACATCTTATGTACACCTTTTCCCTTAATCTCGAAGCTCTTCTCCCCAAGTATTGTTTGACCAGCCACTAAGGATTTACTAAACTTAGGCTCGCAGTAAAATCATCATTGTGTATTATTATGTACATCTCCCTACAAACCCATCAAAAAATTACTTGAGGCACTTCCCTGGTGGTCCGGTGGTTAAGACTCTGCACTCCCAATGCAGGGGGCCTGGGTTCAATCCCTGATCTGGGAACCAGATCCCGCATGCCGCAACTAAGAGCCCGCATGCCACAATCAAAAGATCCCGCACTTGGCAGCGAAGATCCCGCATGCCACAGCTAAGACCCAGAGCAGCCAAATAAATAAATATTATTAAAAAATTGTTTAAAAAAAATTACTTGAGTTCTAATCAGAAACTAAAAATTACACAAGGGAACCAAATTGTCCATTATAGTCTCAAAACAGATGGCAAGATTCAACAGATTCAGAAAGATTTCACAAAAAGGTTCTATTTCTACTGATACAGAATTTCAAAGCCTTGTATGACAACATCACCAATTAAGGACCTTTCCAGGTTTGAAGTCATACTTCTTAGTTTCCCAGTATATACAACCATGATGGAATAACCATTTAACACACAAAAAGCCAACGCAAAAAGAAAGTGAAGCTTTTAATTACCTGATGCCGTTTCAGCATGTCCAGTCCCAAAAGCATGTCCATGGGCTGTTCCTCAAGTATAGAGAAGGAACACGCCAGGAAATCTCCTTCAATTTGAACCTGAGCTAAAGCACATGAAGAAAGGAAGAGGTTACTGATTTTTCCAGGGAAGGTCTGGAAATGTATCTATCATTCTGTGTCTTTCTTCCTGCAATCGGTCAAAGTCAAGCCAAAGCATGCAAACAAGTGAGTTAAGTATGAAAATCCAGTAAGACCAATAATCAGGTTAAAAGCCAATGAAGGCACCAGCTCATAAAGTGGATTGGGTAGAATTACTGCCCACAAGACCTGGCTTGATATATGATACACGCTCAGCTGGTGAAGAAAGCTGGCATTAAGAATTAAAAAAAAAAAAAAAAGACCAAGACCAATTCCTTCAATATTAACCACCTGCTTCCTGTACACTTACAAAAGGCTTTCTAAAAGGAAAATAAAATCAGTACACTTTAAACCTTTTAAATTAAGCTCCAAGAAGTAAACTGTTTATTACTGCCTGTCATAACCAAGTTTCTTTGCTTGAAGTCTCCTGCCTTGCTTCTTTCCTCAATTACTCCTCTTATTTCATATTTAAGCTTTTTTTTTTAAAAAATGACTTTGTCATTAACTATGTCTTATGAGCAGAAAAGTATATGAAATATATATATATATACTGTATATATATATATAATATAAAGCATAATAAAACACATACCCATGCATCTATTTCCCAGGTTAAGAAACAGAAAACTAAGAAGCTTCCTGTATGTCCGACAGATCATAGATTATTCTTTGCCTCCTCCAACCCTTCCAACTATCTTGGTTTTTATGTTAATCATTCCCATCTTTTCTTAGAGTTCTTACCATTTTTCTATGATTTCTAAGCAACATTTTGGTTAGTTTTGTGGTTTTGAACTATGACTTGCTTCTTTTACCCAAAAGATACTTTGAGATATTTTATTCCTGTGGGTGCACGTGGCTGTATTTCTTTCATTTATACCACCCCTAAGAGTAAGTACTGTAATGTCTAAGACACTGCCACTGATTTATTTATCCATTCTGCTGCTATGGGACTTTTGGGTTGCTTCCAGTTTCTGCCGTTGTAAGCAATGCTAACGTGAGCATTCTTGCACTTGTCTCCTGGTGTGCCTTGAGTTTCTCTAAGGTATACTCTGAAAACATACAGGGTTCCAGGGGATATTAGCTCAGCTCTACTTGATGCTGAATTATTTTCTAAAATGTTTCCAGGGGTTTTTGGAAAGTTCCCATTGTTCCACATTCTCCCAACACTCAATATTATTAGATTTAAAATCTGGCAAGTAATTCTCTATTTCCCTGATTAATGAGATAAAGCAATTTTTCACACACTTATTAACCATTTGAGTTTCCACTTGAAGTGCTTGTTCAAATGTTTCTGCAATTTTTTATATACCAGTTTTTCTTACTGAGTTGGAGGATACACAAACACACAGAATACATATATATTCTAAATATGAATCCTTTATTTGTTATACATGTTACTAAGTTCTTTCCTAGTTTGTGTTTGTTCACTTTCTTTAAGATGTGTTTGATGAAAAGTTCTTAATCTTAATCGGCTGTATTTATCAAATAATTTCCTCTGTGTCTTTTTTTTTTTTTGCGGTATGTGGGCCTCTCACTGTTGTGGCCTCTCCCGTTGCGGAGCACAGGCTCCGGACGCGCAGGCTCAACGGCCAAGGCTCACGGGCCCAGCCGCTCCGCGGCATGTGGGATCTTCCCAGACCGGGGCACGAACCCGTGTCCCCTGCATCGGCAGGCGGACTCTCAACCACTGCGCCACCAGGGAAGCCCTCCTCTGTGTCTTTTAAAGAACCCCTTCCCTACACAAGACATTCTCCTACATTTTCTTCTAAAAGCCTGACTTTGCCTTGCACATCCAGGCCTTTAATCAACCCTGATTGACTTTTGTGTGTGATGTGAGACAGGGTCCAATTTCCAATTCATTTTTTCCACATAGATACCCAATTGTCCTAGCACATTTCCTAAAACTTTCCCACTGCTCCATAAGATCTCCCCTCTCATTTACCAAGGTTCATGTTAAGCATGGGTCTGTTTCTGTTCTAGTCCTTTGGTCTTGATATTATCTAGAAGGGGAAGTTATTCCAGAGTATCTTGACTACTCCTGCCATAAAGGGCCTACATAAAATTTAAAATTAACACATCAAGTCTCACAAACAAAACAAAACAAAACAATTTATTGGGGTTTTAAATGTATTACAACAACTCTGTTGACGAATGTGGGAGAACTACCACCGCCAACATATTGAAACTTCCTATCCATGGTGTAGCTCTCCTTTACTTAGACTACCCTTATTGTTATAAGGTTTTCTTGATACCTATCATAGCCAAAGTTGCAAAATGGTACAACTTGTGTAACCAAAAGAAGGACACAAGGGACTGGTATTTGTCTCCTATTATCTTCTCACTAAAAACCATGAGAAATCTAAGAACTCGGACTCTGAAGCAACTGGTCTGTGGTATTCTTACCCAATTTCAGTCCTATTGTGTGTAAGAAAGTACATAAGAGGTAAGGTATTTAAACTATCCTTATTCTATAGAAAACAATAATAGAAAACACGGAGACTTCTAATAATAGACAAATGTATTAAAACAGGAAAAATGAAACAGATATGAAGAGGAAAACAGGTAGAAAAACTACCACTTGCAATGAAAGAAAAGTAATTTACAGTAAAAAAACCACTTTTTTATCTGCAAATTAAAGGGATAAAACTAAAAACACTTGATTGTATAAGGAAATTAAGGGAATGTTCAACCAGTGCTGGAGAAACTAGACTGGTACCAGTTAACAATATCAAGAGCCTTAAAGGGTATTCATAATCTTGGATTTAGTAGGTTCACTTATGGGAACTTTAACTAAGGAAAAAAAAATCAGTTTGCACAACACTACACAAAAATGCACTTCCATGTTACAATGACAAAATATTGGGGGAAAAAATATATCCCAAAGGTTGACCATTAAACCCATACAACAGAATGCTATGCATTTATTTAAGTGATGCTTATGAAATTTATAATGGCATTTGGAAAATGCTCTTACTTTTTCTTAAAGCAAAGTATAAAAATTCTATAGAGTATTATATGATCACCTTTTACAAGAAAACAATGCCAGAAAGAGATATGTCCAAATGCTACTACTGATTGATTCTCACCTAAAAGAATTACTTTTGCTTCTTTTCACATTTCTATACTTTCAAAATTCTCTACAATGAGCAACTAATTAAGTGGATAATGAAAGAAAAAAACAAAGAAAAGAACAATTCTGCTTAAAGACGAAGGACTGAACACATGTATTTAACTTAACTTACTCCTAAAAAAAACCACAATGAAAAGTTGTTTTTCTTTTAAAATGTACAGATTACTAAGGCCAAAAATAATGGAAGAGATAACTGAAACACAATTTTGGAACTAGAAAGCAGATGACAATAAGGAAAACTAAGCAGCAACCCTTTTTATCCCAAGAGGCTGATGAGCTGGTTGAAACAAGTACCTCTGCAAACAGGGGTGGAGTGAGCCCAAAGCAGGAGCACTGGCTGAAGGTCTATGGAGGCACAACTGGACCTCAGGGCTCCTTCTCCTGCACTCTGCTCAGCCAGGTGACTACTGCCTTACCCCAACAGTAGACTAGAGGTTTGTTTTCTCAAGAGGGTGCAACAGAGGCTCTAGTAAGAGAGGTGGGCATGAAGGAAGATAGAGATACAACAACAAGCACCAAACTGAAAACTAGAGGGGTTAAGTGGAAGCTTACTGAGACTCTAGCCTTTTTCTCCGTCCCAGCTTCCAGATCACCTACAATCAGCATGGCTACCCAGCCAACTAACCTTCCAAATAGCCTTTTGGTGTCCCACTCTTCAAATATGAGCAGACGCCAAGGATCACCAGACACTTGAGAAAAACCATCTAACATGAAAGGAAACTGTACCAAACAGAAAAGAAAGGTTAGAAGACAAAGTTGAGGAAGTCTCGTTAAAAACCTCCCAAAACACACTGAAAGAAAGAGAAAGAAAATAAACTAGAGGACAAGTCCATGAGAGTAGATTATCCTACCTGAATAACAGACATCGCAGAGGGGAGGAAATCATATTGGAACCATTTTTCCAGACTGAAAGGTATCTAGCATAGTAGATGAAAAGAGATCGACTACACCCACGTACATCATTGTGAAATTTTAAAACACTGAGGTCAAAGAGAAGATCTACAAGCTTCAGAAAGGGAAAAGAAATCTGACACATAGAAGATCAAGAGTCAGAATAGCGGCCAGCTTCTCCAAAGCCACACTGACAAAAATCATGATGGAAAGTGATTTCCAACATACTCAGACGGGTAGAATGTTGGAAGAAAAGATGTGTTCTGATATTTAAGGCCTCAATTTACTCCTGTGCACTTCTTCTCAGAAAGTTACTGGAAGATGTACTCTAATAAACCAAGGAGTGCAGAAAAAAGAAAAAAGTATGGGATCCGTATCATCCAACGTAAGACGGAAATGAAAGGCACCCTTCAGGACCCAGATTCCAAAACAACAGCTATGAAGCAGCCTTGAACCACCAGTCCAGGCTGGAAGAAGCATCTTCAATAGGATGACATGTATAAGGGAGATTTACACACTAGGTACGTGTTTAGGGATGAGTAACAACCAAAAAACCAAGTGACACACACATACAACAGACAAAAATTTCGAGAAAAAATACTAGACATGAAAGGAAAAACAATCTTTTTCAATTAGATGGCTCAGCTCTCAACAGAATTTACATAGTCCTGTCAGTAAATAGCACTATAAACGTGTTACTTAGAAATATGGAGGTAAGCACCAAAAGAAATCAGCTATAATAGTGGAAAGGGATTATCTCTAAAGAGCAGGAAACAGAAGTACACAGGGGACTGGTGTTTTTTTGTAACCAGCTAAACAATGTTACATTATAACTCTGATAGACTATAGGATTTAAAATTGCTAGGGACTGGGAGTGCTGGATCAGATGCCCCTATCCAAAAGGAATTTTTTTTTTTTTTTTTTTTTTTTTGCAGTGCGCGGGCCTCTCACCGTTGTGGCCTCTCCCCGTTGCGGAGCACAGGCTCCGGACACGCAGGCTCAGCGGCCATGGCTCACGGGCCCAGCCGCTCCACGGCATGTGGCATCTTCCCGGACCGGGGCATGAACCCGTGTCCCCTGCATCGGCAGGCGGACTCTCAACCACTGTGCCACCAGGGAAGCCCCCCAAAAGGAATTTTTAAAGTCCACTACCCTACAAAGGCTCCCAGTGCCCTGCACTCACCTAGATG
Source organism: Mesoplodon bidens (assembly GCF_964165515.1). Taxonomy (NCBI): domain Eukaryota; kingdom Metazoa; phylum Chordata; class Mammalia; order Artiodactyla; family Ziphiidae; genus Mesoplodon; species Mesoplodon bidens. Next base: position 175,038,131 of record NC_138177.1, read on the forward strand.
TACCCTTCCAATAATCTTCTGGGTGCCCACTCCTTTGGCGATCCCTGCCCACCGACGGTCCACCAGCCTCATTATATTACACCTTTCTGCACAAGCTTGGCTCATAATGGTCATCTGGGCACCTGGAGGTGGAGGGAAACATCAGATAACAAAGACAAAATCCACATGTGTGGGAAGATAAAAAAATGCAGCACTAAAAACAGGGCAGAAAGCAAGTATACTCCCAAGCTTCTGTCTGTGTACAATTATTCCCACCTAGCCGGCTTCTTGCTACACTTAGTTCAACTTTCAGTTTTACACTGCAATCTGAAACACAGTGTAGAAACTTCACATTGAGGGAAATAACATTGTTTAAATGTAATAATTAAATGATATTTTAAAACTTTAAAAACAGAAAGCAAAACTACGTGGAAAGGATCTCCAAAAAGTCAAACTATGTCTAGAGATGGAAACACTCAATTAAGCACTACTGCACCCTCAGATCAGTTTTCACTGAGTATCTCTAAACATCTTACCAAGTTATTTTTATTTCAAACTCTGGGACACTCTAATTTACCAGTTAAAAAATACATCGTGCAGTCTCTCAAAAAACTAGAACTGAACTCTCCATTCTCTGCTCCAACAATTAGACCCTCTTTCCTATCAGGAAGAGGGCACTAAGGTCTTTTCTCTCCTGGTTACATACACTCACCCACAGAGCTGGAGTCAGCCTGTGCAGAAGACAGACACTTCTCTAATCTGTATCTAGGGTCCTAATCTCTTCCACAGAATCTAATTCCACATTCCTGTGTGTTTGGACATGTCTATCTCAAAGCCAATAGGTATAAATACTCTTTCTCCGCAAATAATTCTCACTTCGGATTTCTCTCTTTGCCAATGGAATTCTTTTTCTTACAACCATAAAACATAGGCAACTGTTCACTTTCGACCCCTCTTCTTATAGCCTTCTCCCAACTCTCAAACTCAGTTCCAATCCTGTTAATAAATTCTGGGCAATTTCTGACCTTTCTTCTTCTAACCATGGCGATCAACCTGGCTCACACTCTATCCCTCTAGCTAGTGGACAACTTCTCTGGTTTCCAATCCTTTCTGTGGATATACAGTTTAAAGCAAGGAAATAGTTCTGATCTTTAGGGGTACAGAATACTCCAGAACTGCCACTGCCTTCAATCTTCTTAAAATACCACCTTCTTCAGATCCCTTATTCATCTGCTCCAAGGTCCTCAAAGGTTCCTACTCTTTATAAGATCTTCCAACCCACATCACCACAGCCTCAGGTCCCACGTCACCCTGGTCCAACTACTTCCAGCTGCTACAGACTGAATGCTTGTGTCCCTCCAAAGTCCAGGTTGAAACCTAACTCCCAATGTGATGATATTAGGAAGTGGGGCCTTTGGAAGGTGATCAATTAGGTCATGAGTGTGGAACCCTCACGAATGGGATTTAGTGCCTGTAGAAAGGAGACTCCAGAGAGCTTCCTCTCCCCTTCCACCATGTGAGGACACAGGGAGAAGATGTTTATCTATGAACTAGGAATCAGGTACCCAATCTGCCAGCATCTTTTTTTTTGGGCCGCGCTGCACAGCATGTGGGATCTTAGCTCCCCCACCAGGGATCAAACCCGCACCTGCACTGGAAGCACGAGTCTTAACCGCTGGACCGCCAGGGAAGTCCCTCTGCCAGCATCTTGATCTTGGACTTCTCAGCCTCCAGAACCGGGAAATAAATCTGTGTTGTTTATAAGCCACCCGGTTTACGGTGTTGATATGGCAGCCCGAACAGCCTTAGATACCAGCCTTATAGCCTGACTGCTTTAAACCTTCCACTTTACCCAGAGGAATGTGTCTCCTTTGTCTCTTACTCACTCCGACCCTCCTGTAGAGTGCCCCTTCCTCGACTTTCACTTTCTTTGAATTCTACTTATGCTTTAAGGCCCAGCTCAAGACCCACCTCCTCCCCAGCTGACTGTCCTCTCATTCAATTCCAACACTTCCTGTTCATACTACCCACAGATAACTTACACTTTATGGGCACTTAAACCTCTTGGCATTTCAGGAAGGTCAGAGTCAAGAAGGCCCAGAAATAATGAACGAAAAGGGAATTGGGGAAGGCAATTCTTTTTTCCCCCCTTCCTCACTCTACTCCTCATAAGCTAGTTACTGGTGTAAAGTCTGCAAACCCAGGATGAGAAGGGTCCCTTTCACTGCTCTCCTGCCTTTTCTTAAGACTCAGGTCAAAGCCCCAATCCTCTACCCATGGAGACAGCTCAGTTCAAATGCCCTCTCTTGGAGAAGCCAAGAAGCTTCTTGGAGAAGCTTCTTGGAGAAGCTTCATGGAGAAGCCACGCCTGAGCAACCCAGTCAGAGTGAGAATGTGGTCTTTATGTTCATCCAACATGCATCTGATTTTTGCACAGTGGTTAAGAGTTCTGGCTTCAGGTAGATCTGGGGCTGAATCCAAAGTCTACTGCTCATGAACTTTGGATACCTGGAAGAGTGACTTCCCCCCTTTATATCTAAGTTTCCTCACCTGTAAAACAGGGATAACAGAACATAGCTCATAGGGATAGTCTGAGGCTTAAAAAAAATTGAAGATGATATACTAAGTACCTAGCATGGTGCTTGGCACATAGTAAGGTCTCAATAAATGCTGAGTGTTATATCAGGGTCTCTTATGAATTTACCTCTCACTCATAGGAGCCCTATGAAGCTCCAGTCTTACCCCCGAGCACTCAGCACAAGGTCCTGCACATAGCACTCAACAGTAAATAATCAGCAGATTTACTCCTCCCAGGAATATATGCATCTCAGGACACAAACTCTTAACAGTTGAAACCTAGCATGTGCTCAGGTATTTGTGGATGAACGAGTGGAAGAAACCTACTTGAGCAGGGGTTTTTACTTCTCTAGGAACACACTCGTTATCTCACGGCCTCAAGAGAGATACCTAGAATGAAGGCACAAGACCACTCGATTACACTCACATGGTGCTGCTCTGTGTGGTCTCACTAAACAGCAAAGTGTTGTTACAGAGAGAAAAGGTGCCAGTTAGTACAGGCATGATCTGAATGCTCAAGTGGGGAACTCTGGTCTCCTGACCTGGCTGTTAAATTCTTTAAGGGCAAGAACCACGCCCCATACACCCTTATACTCCTCACAGCTCCTGGTAAAGTGCTGGCACACAGACCAAGCTGAAACATCTGTTTGACCTCTACTCTACACACCTCCTTCTATTTTTTTTTTTTTTGCAGTGCGCAGGCCTCTCACTGCTGTGGCCTCTCCCGTTGCGGAGCACAGGCTCCAGACACGCAGGCTCAGCGGCCATGGCTCACGGGCCCAGCCGCTCCACGGCATGTGGGATCTTCCCGGACCGGGGCACGAACCGGTGTCCCCTGCATCGGCAGGCGGACTCTCAACCACTGCGCCACCAGGGAAGCCCTACACACCTCCTTCTTATAGCTCCTTATTCTAAACCCATTTACTCCCGTTTCTTATAGAGGTATCCTAGAAATTAGGATGCCAAATAAGGGGAGGTAGGAAGATAAAGGAATACACTGCAAAATACAAAACTGGTTAAGAAATAATTAAAGAAAAACCTATTACAAAGAAAAGATTGGCAAGTGAAACAATAACCCCTGGGCTTGTTAGTCAGCTGTCCAAAGGACTACTGCCATGTTTAACGGACAACAGTCTTCCCTTCTCCCTGTGTCAGGTCAGAACGTTGGATGTAGAGACAAAGACACAAAAGATGGAGACGTCACCTGAGTCAACAAAGGCTTTCACAGGATGTCCATTCACTTTGCAGTTAATATAAAGCATCACTACTTGGCCAAAACTTTCCGGAGCCTCTTCCATAGCTATTGTCATGTTTTCCTCAATGTTCTGTTGCCTGTAACAAACCAAAATCAGGCACACTAAAAGCATTATTTCCATGAAGAGCAATCTGTTTCAAAGTCACAATATTAAAAACAGACCTGTACATATCTTTTGCTCCAACTATAGCAGCTGAGTCATGGAAATGGAAATTGGTGTTCTATCCTGAAATATGTGATTTAGTAGGAGGAAGTGAGATACATAATTGGCAGAAAATCTAAAGGCACACAAATCACCTTCATGTAAAAACAATTATGTTCCCTTTACAAGCTCAGAAACAGGAAAACAAACTTCTGGAGAGTAAGGGTCACAACCCTTTTTATCCTGTAGAATATTAGAATTTCATCAATGCTCCAATTTAAACTGAGGATTTACTGGGTACCTGGGTACATTTCCTATGTCCACTGCATTAAAAATAGTTTGCAAATATAATACAGATGTTTCAACTGCTTGTGTTACATCTGCTGCTTAATTTCCCAATCTGTAAAAAGTTAGATTAGTTTCTAATCTGTAAATCAAGAACAATAATTTCTATCATAGGATCGCTGAGAGGTATAAAGCATCTAGTACACAATGCTAAGGTAAGAGCAGATGCTCAAAAATATCTAACTACCTGGCTGTCACTTAGAAAACTATACACACATATGTATCATAGTTCACCTGGTCCATCAAAACATTTCTTCAAAATTGAATGTATTCTAATTCTTACATGAGAAAAGCACATAAAACGGAGTTCCAGCTTACTCCAGCATCTCATGTCTTCCTCTCCAACTCTTCTAAAAACATTATCAAACACTACAAACATTAACTTAAACTAGGGCTGGGACCAGGCAACTTTGCTGAAGACTGAGACAATTACAGAACAGGGTCCAAGGTGTGATCAATTACAGCTGTAAGCCAGAGGCTGGCAAACTACAGCCCACTGTTTATGGGAACACATCCACACCGTTCACATAGCTGCTTTCACACTGCACTGGCAGAACTGAGTGCTACCGACAGAGACTGCATGGCTGGCAAAGCCTAAAATATTCACTACCTGGCTCCTTATGGAAGAAGTTTGCTGACCTCTATTCTAAACTGTAGCGCCAGTCCCTTCTGTAATAATATTCTAGCCATCAATTGTATTGATGGCTTTATCAGCCAGTCTATAATAAAATATTAAATTTTTCAGAAAGTCAAAGGTAAACTTGTTTAATTTAGCCTGGCAAATATGCAAGCTACTATATACCTCAGTGTACATGTACCATGTGTAATCACTGGTGTAGCATATCAAATAAAACTGCTATAGGCATTCTATACAATTCCACAGCTTTTCTCCTAGGTCACATTATTAAATTTAAAAATAACCTAAAATTAGTTGTGCACTCCTGACCTTACACTGACTCCAACCAAGATACATTTCAGCAAAAAATCATCTGAAATAATACCAGTTACTTTGGCTATCCTGGGCTCTATGTCACTTTACAGGCACAAGGTTTTCTCCTTTAAAAGAACACATGCATTGTCCCAGTTCCCCTACCTCACCCCTGGGAAGAAACATGAGCCCTATGGATGTGCCTCATTTCACCTCTCTTCCAACAGCTTGGTGTCCTGGTTTGGCTATGATGCCTCCCCACTGCCCCGCCCACCCCTCCTGCTTCCTGGCTTGAATGCAACTGTTCTTGAGAGTTATGTCAGGCTCACTTATAGCTGCAATGCGGTCTAGTTCAGAAAACACAAATATCTTCCCATTTCTCTGTGTAGATTTAACTAGCGAGATGTTTCTCAAAGATAGTTATTAGTATCCGATACAATAATGGGAACATATACAGACAAGAACACAAGTGAACGGCTTAGGGCTACCAACTGATTCTGGTGTGTTTACATTTCTCTGATTTCAAATGTACTCGGAGAAATAAGAAACCCTTTATTTGACTTCCAAGTTAACAGTGTAATATAATGACCAAGTTAGGCTTCACTTAAGTAACCAAAGATGATGATCAGCCCCTAAAAGGAGTAGCCTTACAGTTATTGTTCTTAGTTATACTAAGGCCTTCACAATTAGCAATAAACCGAATCTGGGATGGGGGAAAGCAACTGTTCTTTTATTCAAAGGGACTGACTGAACAGCTTCTTGCTTGTGACTAGTAAGGGGACCAAGGTTGGCACTAGCATCCTTGTACCTGCTTAGGCCCCACCCCTTAAGATTCTTTCTTTCTATCTATCTATCTATCTATCTATCTATCTATCTATCTATCTATCTATTTATGACTGTGTTGGGTCTTCGTTGCTGTGTGTGGGCTTTCTCTAGTTGCGGCGAGCGGGGGATACTTTTCAATGTGGTGCGAGGGCTTCTCATTGCGGTGGCTTCCCTTGTTGTGGAGCACAGGTTCTAGGTGTGCGGGTTTCAGTAGTTGTGGCGCGTGGGCTTATTTGCTCCGCTGCATGCGGGATCTTTCCGGACCAGGGCTTGAACCCATGTCCTCTGCATTGGCAGGCGGATTCTTAACCACTGTGCCACCAGGGAAGTCCCACCCCTTAAGATTCTGATTCATCAGATCTGGGAGTAAAGCCTGAGCACCTGCATTTTTAAAAGCTTCTCATATGACTTTAATGCTGCCCCAGGTGAGAACCATAGCATTAGAGAATCTGGAGCTGGAAACCAGTCCTGCAGTCAGTTTATCTGCTATGGCCAGTACACGAACTGTGGAAGGAAAACGGACTTAGGACTATAAGGTTCCTCTTTGTATAGCTCTCTCTAATTCAGTCATGTCCAAGCCCTGGATTTAATCAGGGCTCATGCATTATGTCTAAGGAAAGAGAGTCCAATCAGTTTGAGCAGCCAGCCTAGTAGTCTCACCAAACTGGGGGCTTCTGCTCAGTCCTGGGGTCATCTGCCTGCAGTTGCCTTAATAATGTGCTGTGGGCTAGTCAGGGAGTCTTTATCAAAATTTTAGAAAGTCATTAAGTTAGGTAGCTGTATTTTTGTAATATTGAATCAAAATGCAAGGAAAATGGAAGAGGAGAGAATAAACTAGAAGACTGAAGCTACTACCTCAGATGCAAAATAAGGAATCTACCTCAAAGCAGATGCCCAACAAATACAAGACCACCTGGAGTTTGGGAACTCTAGATTCTCTAAATCTTGCTCTTTGGGCAAAGGAGTCATTACCTTATATCTTCTTCTATCTTTGCCTGAGCTTCAAGATCAAAAGGGTCCGCAGAAAAGAGACGAATCCTTTCTTGCTCTCTCCGGGCTCGGTCCTGCTGCTGCTCCACCAGGACCCTAGAAAATTTCTCTGCAAGAACAGTGGGAAAAATCTTAAAAGCCATTATATTTTCATTCTTTATTAGTATTTTTCCACACTGAACAATTTCTCAAAATACAACTGTAAGAGGTGCAGAAAGGATGGCTAAAAATCATTTAAAATGAGCAATTACGTTTACTTTCTATTCTCTGAAGACAAGATTACTTCTTCACCTAAATTTAGTGTAAAGAAATAATGTATTTGCTGGGGTTTCCCTGGTGGTGCAGTGGTTAAGAGTCTGCCTGCCAATTCAAGGGACACGGGTTCGAGCCCTGGTCCAGGAAGATCCCACATGCCATGGAGCAGCTAAGCCCGTGCACCACAACTACGGAGCCTGTACTCTAGAGCCCACGGGCCACAACTACTGAGTCCATGTGCCACAACTAATGACGCCCGCGCGCCTAGAGCCCGTTCTCCGCAACGAGAGAAGCCACCGCAATAAGAAGCCCGTGCACCACAACGAAAAGCAGACCCCGTTCACCACAACTAGAGAAAGCCCGCGCACAGCAACAAAGGCCCAACATAGTCAAAAATAGAAACAAATAAATAAATTTATATTAAAAAGAAGAAATAATGTATTTGCAGACATCATCTCCGAGCTGAATGACTTTTCAATTTAAGTCAGTGTGGCAGATAAATGATGCTGCCCCTCCCCCCCCACTGCCCTTGTTATCCTATTACCTAGAAATAAAACAGAGCACTACTACTCTCCCTCTTTTCCTCGTCTACTTTTGTTTCCTTTACAACACACTCTGCCTTAAAGCAGACAACTTATAAGCAAACTACTGTTTGTCTATATTACCCGATGGATACTAAGCAGGAAAATTAGCAAAGAGAAAACATTGCTTGCTATAAGATGGATGTATGTTACAAGAACCACCTTTATTTGCTATTTCGTAAATGTGAGTACATTCAAATGTATAAATGTAAAAGTGCCATCATCATGGTCTTTGGCAATTAGATACGCTGCATAAGACATTAAAGAAACCAAAATAATGGTCATATGAACTAATACACACAACATGGATGAATCTAAAAAACACTGAGTGAAAGACGCCTGACACAAGGGAGGACATACTATGTGATTCCATTTACATGAAGATGAAAATTAGGCAAAACTAACCTCTAAGTATCAGAATACTGGAGCCTAGAAAGGGAGGAAACTGACTAGAAGAGAACATAATGGAGCTTTCTGGAGCGAAAGAAATGTTCTCTATTGTGATTGGGGTGCTGGTTACATTAGTTTGTCAAAACTCAACGAACTGTATACCTAAAATCTCAGTATTTCTCTGTAGGTAAATATTACCTAAATTTTAAAAATGGTTGAGGAATAAGTTATTAAGTGTCTGTTATGTTTTAAAATTTAATCAGTAGGGTTTCATAAACCCAGGAGTGAAACTGGAGAAATGTACAGAGAAAACTTTATTCATAAAGATGCCTAAAAACAAATGTTCTGTTAAATACAAGAATGGCTAAAATATAGCCCCAAATAAACTGTTGGTGACAACCGCACTACTGTTAAATTTAGCATGAATGAGAATAAAGGGGTTGCACTTTGCCAAACAGGCTGATGGCACTGGACCTGTTTTCCTGGAACTAAATCATTTTAACTGGCATCAGCTGGTTAACTGGTACTCTCTTTAACTGAGGTTCTAACTAAACAGGTTAAAATATCAGTACCTGGTCATTACAAGATATTATCTGCAAAAAAAAAAAAAAAAAAAAAAAACCACACACACAAAAGAACAAACCAAAAACCCCCTGAATCACTATGCTGTACACCTGAAACTAACGCAACATTGTAAATCAATTATACTTCAAAAAATCTGTACCTGGGTTATACACTGATAAAGTAATTAAGGAAAAAAAAGGAAGGAAAGGAAAACGAAGGTGCTGGTTGAGCCGCTTCAGAACTCTACATAGTCCTAAAACTCTGTCACTATCGCCAACTAACTCAGCCTTTGACATCAGCAGTAATTTACCTCTCACGGACCAACTGATATGTTCAATACAACATGTGACACAGTGGGCTGAACACACCAGTTGCTTGAGTTTCTCCACATTTGCTGTGATACAACTATTCACCTCAGGTCAGCTTGACAGCCTTCCAATTTCATAAGCTTACCAAGATCTCCACTGAGCAGAGCATCTGCCAAGGGTGGATTGCGTTCCTTCAACAAGGACAGCTCATGGGGGTTGGCCAGCAACATGTCTCGGAGCAAGGCTGGATTGTCCAGGCCCTGAGGAGATGAAGCTACCTCTCCAGGAGATGAGTGGGACTGCTGTGCTCCTGTTGGCTGGCGCTGCCGGGTGTTTGACGTGCCAGGCACAGCTATGCTACGGAAGTCTATTCGGGGTAAGTCTGTTGGGGAAAATCGATTCGAAGTTTACTTCAAATGACTCCATAAAAACAAGTATTTGAAGGAAACAGCAGATTTGCACATATGTGGTATGCAATAGTAGTAGATGGTAATCACAGACATTCCGAATGCCCTTTCCCTGGTTCTTTCTCACGCTGACCTTGAATACAAAGACTGCAGTCCAAGAGTGAACAGGTAGGAAAGAATAGAAAAACAGGGGGTTGGGGATTAGAGAGAGGGATAGGAAGACAATGGTAATAATCTCAAATTCTTGGCTTATAAAATATCCCAGGATAATAAGTTTTTACTTACTTATGTCTTTAAAAAAGCAAAGCCAATCTCAAACATAACCACATAAAGCTGGATGTGGCTCTTAAGAAAAATCCTAGTCTGCTTTCACATATGCTCCAAAGAGCCCTGACACCTTGGGTAAAGAATACCATACATATCAAGTGAACAGCATAAATGTTAGATGTTAACTTCTACAAGTATGTGCCACACTTATTAGTTCTTTGAATTTACACTTTCATCTGTGCATCACTGCTAACTCTTCTCATACCCTGGGAAGCTAGTAGGTGTAATCATTTCACAGGAGCCAAAAAAAGAAACGAAACGTGCACAGGTTCTCAGTGCTGAGTACACCAAAAGATTTAACAGGTTCACAGGCTACACTCCCAGGTTCCATACTCCAGGGTGAGCTGACCTTATTAAAATGAAAGGAATTTATTTATAAGGGAATAAAAGGGAACCTTATTTATAAGCGAACCTTACCCAAAGGACCCACATGTTGTATGATTCCATTTATGAAATGTCCAGAAAAGGAAAATACAGAGACTGAAAGTAGACTAATGGTTGCCTAGGGCTAGGAGGCATAAGGGCAGATGGGGAATGACTGCTAATGAGTACAGAGTTTCTTGTAAAGATGATGAAAATGTGCTAAAATTGATCATAGTGATGGTTAGGCAATTCTGAATATACTAAAAATCACTGAATTGTACCCTTTAAATGAATGAATTGTATGGTAGTGAATGATATCTCAATAAAGCTGTTATTGAAAAAAAGAGTTGTATTTTTAAATAGGAAAAAGAAAAGAAAAAACATAAAACCCTAGGTATAATCAGAATGACGGGCTAAGACTGAGTGAATCCACATTTCTTCAACCCCAAAATGTATCTGATGATTGCACCTGCTCCAAGTCTGGGGCTGTCCTGAAGCCTTTTGGTCTTCAAAGAGAAAAAGAAAATGCTTAAACTCAGGAGTAAGGTTTGTGCCTCTTAGCATGGGTTCAACTAGGCACTTTTCTTCATACAGACCTCAGCTGGCAGAGTGTGTGTGTGTGTGTGTGTGTGTGTGTGTGTCGTGTGTGTGTGTGCGCGCGCGCCTGTACATGGACATGAACTTCGAACCAATGAAAAAGTCAAGTGAATAAGATGATCTTTGTGAGGTGGTTAATCTAGGTCAACCAGCAAAACATATATGGGTGGGTCTTCCTTACGGGTTGAGAAATTTTTATCTCAACCCTGTTATACTTATCTTGAGAGTCCACTCACTTCGGAATAATTTTGAAAAACTTGTTTGTTTACAAGTTTTTGTCCCTGTGGACTCTCTTGTCCCTGTGGCACAGCACAGGAAAAACAAGAAACAGTGAATCTCAGAACTAACAATTTCACCAAATTAACCACAGGAAGATTTAGGCTTTCCTGATTGGCTTATCTGAACCCCTTCCCTTTCTAAAGTTGAACAGTAGCCCCAAGGGAATAATGTAATCTGGATCTGAAAGTAACAGGGCTTGATGGTCTCTTATAGCTCCAGTTTCAGGCTGAATGGAAGCACTGTGTTCTAAACTGGAGTCGGTCATCACCCAGACACCTAAACTCCTCTTGAGTATCAGAAGCAAGCTAGGGACTCTCTCTCCATCAAATGCACAGACGCCCACACAATTCTGCACACTATTTCAAGGACACAGAAACTTCCTAACTCCCAAGGCACAGATTCTAGATGTAGCATCTAAGATAAATAACAGTTTCTTTTTACATGATTAACAAAGACGGTGGGAAAGGACCAGAATTTGGTGGTCAGCTGCTTAAGGTTCATAAGGCTCAGTGTAACGGGAAAAGCAGCAAGGTTTAAATCCTATGCCTTCACTTACTAGCTATGAAGATATTATTTAAAAATTGTCAAGAGGTATCTCTTTCCTACTACAGTTATGAGATGACTTGAAATGTGGGTGCAAGTGCCTGGCTGACCGTAAAATGTTCAGCAAAGGCCTATCACTGAGTGCCAGACACAAAGCAGCAAAAGTCAGCCAGAAGGCACAGGCATACGCAGGCTCTCAAGTCCTTCTCAAGGATAAAATGATCACTGATAACAACAGAAGCTAATATTTACTAACGGCTTGCTATATGCTGAAGGTTTTACATGCATTATTCTCCCATCAACCCTAGGAGTTGTGGTTAATTATAGCACACATCTTACAGATGAGGAAATGGACTTAGAGTGCTAACTTGTCCGAAGTTACCCAGCAAGCAAGTGGCAGAGTCAGGATCTGTACCCTGGCAGTCTGAATCCAAGGCAAATCCAAAACTCTGAACTATGCTATCTACTAATGCTTGCCAGGGCTGTGAAACCATTATGAGATGCCTTACTTGGGAACTGCACCGAAGGGCGAGGGTCTGCATTCTCCTTCTGTCGTAAAATCACAACGTCGCCATCTTTTAAGCCGTAAGAAGCCAGTGATCTGTGGTTGTCTGTGAGAGGTCTTTCAGCGTAGACAATCTGCAACCAGAAAAGATTTAATAGCATAAAGCACCGAGAAGTAACATGGCACAAAACAGAAAGACTACAGTTTTCCTCTTCATTAGAGAATGTCACTCCCTGCTCAAAACCCTCCAGTGATTTCCCATCATACCTAGAATAAGAGCCAAAATCCTTCTCGTCAACTACTAGACCCAAACAATTTGGCTCCCTGGCTCCCCCATGACCTCATCTCATACCATGATTGCTATTCCTCAAACAATACCAGCAACTTCCCCCTCAAGGCTGTTTCACTTGTTGTTCCCTCTACCTGAGGAATGTTCTTTCCCTCATTTTTTTAAGGTCTCTGATCAAACACTACCTCTTCAGAGTCCTTCCCTAATATTTAAAATGCACCCTCACCTCCCATATTATATATTTTTTCTTTATGGTCTCTCTGTCCCACTAAAATGTAAGCTACTCTGAGGACAAGGACTTTACTTTTTTCACCATATCCCAAATGCCTAGAACAGGTGCCTGGTAGATAAATAATACCCAAGTATTTGCTGAATTAAAAGACAAATAAATCTATGGGAAGCAGACAATTTTAGATTTAATATTGAGCAGGGAGGGAAATGGGAATGATTTATTCCAGGGATGATAACTGCAATACTATTAAATAATATGTTCACTCCCCACCCACAAGTTTTAGTGAGATATAACTGACATACAACACTATATTAGTTTTAGTTGTACAACATAATGATTTGATATATGTATATATTGTAAAGTGATTACCATGATATGTTTTGTTAACATCCATCACCCCATACAGTTATAAATTTTTCTTCTTGTGATGAGAACTTTTAAGATCTACTCTTAGCAACTTTCAAATATATGATACAGTGTTAACTCCAGTCACCCTGCAGTACACGACTGTACCGTGTCCACTTTTAAATGATCTCGCACACTGGCAAGTCTGAAAGGTTCCCAAATACCAAGCTTCCTGAGTTCTTCCTTCTCTGTGACCTTCCCCAAACTTTTATTACTCTTATGTTAATGAGTGGAAGATAACAGTGGAAGAAGTTTAAAAGAGAACAATTAAACAGATGGAAAAAAGGATCAAGGATGTATTACTAAGGAAAATATTTTTATGATGTGCCATCGAACACTGAAGAAAGCCTGAGAGCATAAAAATAGATGAAACAACGGGCTGTGGAAAGAAAAGGGACAAAGGGCATACTATGATTTCACCATGAAGGAACACAAAACCGAACCTGCATTATGACCTACTCTGTAGAGGGGCATTCAGAATAAACTCTGGCTTTGAAAGGTTTTCTTCCTAACAGTTCACTTTCCACGAGGCCACTGGCAAACTGAGGAACTTGAGGTCTGTCCTGGCTCTGACAGGGCCCCCGTCACTCAGCTGGTCCAGGCTTCACAGTTCCCATTTGTCAAGCAAGCAGTTGGGGCTAGATAATCATTATACCTATCCCTTCCAGGTCTTTCTGCTACACCATCATTTTACAATGTTTCCTCAAGTGTCCTCATAGCTCTCATAGTAAAATTGCCTGACACAGAACCTGAAAAATACAGGATTTAAACTGGGGGAAAAAAAAAAGATCTGTCATATCTGCTCTCAGAATTTGCAATGACATGAGAAATAGAACAGGAAACTCAATTTAGTTCCTTCCAAAATCAAATACTTCTGGGGTTGAACAAAAAAATGATCTGAAGAATTTATAGGCTGAATTATATTTTTTAAATTCTATACAGGACTAGGAAAAGTATTGTTAGTTCTTACCCTCACCTGCAAAGTTAAAACATGTTACAATAGATTGCAACTGTCATTCTATCGACCCATTCACTCTCCCTTATTTAAGCATATATCTCATAGTAAAAGTACACCAGAATCAACACAGATGGTTTGCAATACAACCTGAGCCATATTATAACTTCTGGGATTGCTTTAAAAACCACCACAAATCTGAAGTGACAAGTGTCAAGGGTTGAGGTGTGCAGTAAGAAAGAGGCATGCAAGAGAAATGCCATACAGGCAGCTCCTACAAGGGGGCTTCAACTCTGTGAAGCAACCATAATGAAAGTACCAGTGGCCAAAGGCCTACTCCTTAATTTTCCAGGGTCAGAAATTCAACTATCAGTATATTTAGAGACACACGATCAGTCAACGTATTCTAACTGTACTTATAAGAGAACATTTACTTGTCTACAACGAGAAATCAAACTCAGAAGAATCAGAATGCTCCTATCCACAAGATCACTGAATTTTCTTCAGGCTGGAAATGCTACATGGAAAGCCATATTAAAATGGCAGATGGCTACTGCTGAGTGAGCTCCTACTGGGAGCCAGCATCTTACTGGGTTCTCACAGTCTTCCACCTAATCCCCATATCCTCTCGTTTAAGTCTCATAATCAATTTATGAGGTAGATATTAATTGTCCCATTTTATATACAGGGAAACAAATGACCGTTAGGTGACCTGAGGCTCCATAGCTATTGAGAAGAGAACTGGAATTGGAACCACATCTGCCTGACTTTACAGTCCATACTCTTTCCTAGTACCACATACAGCTTTCCCAAATATAAGTCCAAAGTGGCATGGTGAATTAGCTGCGTGACCTTTACAAGAGCTATTAAGCCACCTATCACTACTAAGGGCCTCTACTCACCAGGGGGATTAAACACTGTCCACTGCTCAATGTATCCCCTGCCCTGAACATGAAGAAAGGAGCACTACCAACCCCTCACTCTTTGGATTCCCATTTTACAGATGCCATACATCATTCCATCACTGTTCAGCTAAACAGTTTTTCCTCAGCGGACAACATAATTTTTTAAAAAGAAGGCAGCCTGATCTAACAACAAAAATGTAAGATCCAGGTAGTCAGTACCATCCAACATGTAACATGAAGTATGGAAGATTGCTATCTGCCCCAATCTCCTAAAAATACTAGACTGGAGAATGTGGGTAAGGATCAAACATTCTTCATACTGACAAAGCAGCAGGTTTATACCATTCTAGTCTAAGGACATAGATGAGATAAACAGTAGCTTAGTTGAAATTATAAATGTCACAAAGAACTGTTTTTTTTGTTGTTGTTGTTAAAATAGGCTTAAGAATCTAAGACAATTATTCTGCAGCTTAAGTTCCAGAATAAATCTGAATGATTTTCCAACTTAATATGAGTATCTAGTAGACCAATGGTTTCAAATTTCTACCAGTCAAAACAAAATGAGTTTTGTTTATGGCATTGGTGATACTTTCTACCATTCATAATATCCAGCTCAAAGGTTATAAGGCTCAAAATTCAAGTTTTGCCAGTTATAAGAACATACAACAGGAAAATTTATACAGCTACAAGTCTTTTTTTTTTTTTTTTGAGGTACGCGGGCCTCTCACTGTTGTGGCCTCTTCCATTGAGGAGCACAGGCTCCGGACGCACAGGCTCAGCGGCCATGGCTCACGGGCCCAGCCGCTCCGTGGCATGTGGGATCTTCCCGGACCGGGGCACGAACCCGTGTCCCCTGCATTGGCAGGCGGACTCTCAACCACTGCACCACCAGGGAAGCCCTGCTACAAGTCTTAATCTCCAAAACTGGCACAACTGCTAGTACTTCTCCAGAGAAGGCACCCTAGAGACTGAATTCTCATCTTAACCAATACTTAACAATACACTAATTAATATAACTCCAAAGCCTTTAGGCATGATGTCAAATGCTTCCTGGTCTCTGAATGAGAGATTTCAATCAATCAACACATATCATAACAGTACATTTCTAGCATTAAGGACCATAAACTGGCCACGAAACCCTTGGAATCACATTTGAATGGCTTCATAATAGTATCTACCATTAATTAAAAGCCCACTATATGCCAAGTGATCTACACATACCATCCCATGTAATAGTCAGCTTGACTTTTACAACCCTTCTGGAAGATAACTTGACAATAGTCACTAAAAGCCTCCCAAAAGACCTGGCAATTCCATATCTAAGACTTTATCCTGAGGAAATAATCAGAAATGGAGACAAAGCCTTAAGTATAGGGCTTCCCTGGTGGCACAGTGGTTGAGAATCTGCCTGCCAATGCAGAGGACACAGGTTCGAGCCCTGGTCTGGGAAGATCCCACATGCCACGGAGCAACTAGGCCCATGAGCCACAACTACTGAGTCTGCTTATCTGGAGCTTGTGCTCCGCAACAAGAGAGGCCGTGACAGTGAGAGGCCTGCGCACCGTGATGAAGAGTGGCCCCCGCTCGCCGCAACTAGAGAAAGCCCTCGCACAGAAACGAAGACCCAAAACAGCCAAAAATAAATATAAATAAATAAAAATTAAAAACAAAAAAACAGAAACCTGAGGGACATCCTAGATTCCTCTTTTTTAAAAAAGCCTTAAGTATATAGGTATCCATGGACATGTTACTCATAACTGCCTCCAAATGTCCCCAGTTCAATTCAAATGCCCAGCAAGGGACTTCCCTGGAGGCAAAGTGGTTAAGAATCCACCTGCCAATGCAGGGGACATAGGTTCAAGCCGTGGTCTGGGAAGATCCCACATACCGTGGAGCAACTAAGCCCGTGCGCTACAACTACTGAGCCTGCGCTCTAAAGCCCCCAAGCCACAACTACTGAGCCCACGTGCCACATCTACTGAAGCCCACGTGCCTAGAGTCCGTGCTCCACAACAAGAGAAGCCACCGCAATGAGAAGCCCGCGCACCGCAACGAAGAGTAGCCCCCGCTCGCCCCAACTAGAGAAAGCCCACGTGCAGCAACGAAGACCCAACGCAGCCAAATTTTAAATAAATAAATAAATAAATAAATAAATAGTAGACCATCACAAACTCTCGTCTCCCTCCCTCCCTCCCTTCTTTTTTTTAAAGGTATTTTTTAAAATTTATTTATTTATTTATTTTTGGCTGTGTTGGTTCTTTGTTGCTGCGTGCGGGCTTTCTCTAGTTGCAGTGAGTGGGCGCTACTCTTCATTGTGGTGCACAGGCTTCTCATTGCGGTGGCTTCTCTTGTTGCAGAACATGGGCTCTAGGCGCCTGGGCTTCAGGAGTTGTGGCTCGCGAGCTCTATAGAGTGCAGGCTTAGTAGCTGTGGCACACGGGCTTAGTTGCTCCGTGGCATGTGGGATCTTTCTGGACCAGGGCTCGAACCCATGTCCACTGCATTGGCAGGCGGATTCTTAACCACTGCGCCACCAGGGAAGCCCTCCTTTCCTTCTTAAAAAAAAAAAAAAAAAAAAAAAAGCACAGCAAAAGGAAAACTGTTAAATAAATTTCAGTACATCTGTATGATGGTATATTATGTGGCCATTAAAATGATAAATTACAAGAATTTGAAATGTTATGGGAAAATGCTGACAATGCAGTGTTGACTGAAGAAAGATATGAAATTGTTTATTACAGTTCAGGCCATATGTTTTAAAGATATATTTTAACTATATAAGAAGAAAAAAGCTTAGAAAAAAATACATTAAAAAGTAAACTGCAGTTATCTCTGAGTTATAAGATAATAAGTAATGGTGTTCTTTTCTCCTTTTCTATATGTTACAAGTTTTCTATAATGAATATGTGGTATTTATCAGAAAAGAAATACATGAAAATTACTTGTGAAAATAAACATGCCAAGACCAGCTACAATAGAAATTCTGTTTCTACTGGTTTATAATAGTGTTTTGGGCTTCTCTGTTGGCGCAGTGGTTGAGAATCCGCCTGCCAATGCAGGGGACACAGGTTCGAGCCCTGGTCTAGGAAGATCTCACATGACACGGAGCAAATAAGCCCGTGAGCCACAACTACTGAGCCCATGTGCCACAACTACTGAAGCCCACGCGCCTAGAGCCCGTGCTCCACAACAAGAGAGGCCACCGCAATGAGAAGCCCACACACTGCAGCGAAGACCCAACACGATCAAAAATAAATAAATAAATGTATTTAAAAATAGTAACAATAAATAAAATCGTGCTTCACAGGGACTTCCCTGGTGGTGCAGTGGTTAAGAATCTGCCTGCCAATGCAGAGGACACAGGTTTGAACCCTGGTCCAGGAAGATCCCACATGCTACAGAGCAACTAAGCCCGTGCGCCACAACTACTGAGCCCCCGTGCCACACCTACTGAAGCCCGAGCGCCTAGAGCCCGTGCTCAACAAGAGAAGCCACTGCAATGAGAAGCCCACGCACCGCAACAAAGAGTAGCCCCCGCTCACCACCAACTAGAGAAGGCCTGTGCGCAGCAACGAAGACCCAATGCAGCCAAAAATAAAATAAATATGCAAATAAATAAATAAAAATAAACAAAATAGTGTTTTACAAACCACAGATCATGCTGTGTGCAGAGCTGCATTTCCAGGATCATACAGTTACTGCTATTATTTGGTATTTAAATATGCCTTCGTTTGAGAGTTCTTATACAGTCTGCACACTTTTTTTTTTTTTAACCACATGCCACCTACAGGGGTAAATTATAACAATCTTTCAAAAATGCAAAGATATTAATTTCAAGTGAAGCTAAGTTCTTAATAATTGTTTGAAGTTCCTCTAGCCAAGTCTGCATCAAAGCATCAAACAGGGCCATGCCTGGCTTCCAAACCCACACTTGTGTTAAGAGATGGAACATGCCCAGCTTCAATCACATGTGCAAGTGGAGATTGTTCCTATTCTAAATTTGTTTTCACTGCATTATAACTACTATAATCAGACTAGAGCTGTTAAAAATTAACACCCTTTCCAAGCATATCCTTATGCACAGTCGATGCTGATGTTGAAAGACTGAATTATAAACCAGTGATCCTTAATGTGGGGCAGACATGCGACACAGTTCTTTAAGGATGTAGGAAGAAAACAGAAAATAATTAGAATTTGCATTTCCCTTTTGGTTCATCCTTCCTTAAATTCTATCCTGTGCCTGTTAATAATGACCTAAGGTATTACTTCATGTATATAATTGATGTTTACAGCTATTATATACATGTAATATACATGCATTTATATTATGCATATGCCATTAGTTCATATATATTATTTATTATATACATCAAAAAGATGCATGCTCCAAAACATTCTACCCAGAGGGATACGTGACCGAAAAAGTTTGCAGACCAGTGGTCTGGACACACAGTAACAGGAGAGGATAGCCAGAAACAAGAAAAAAAAAATTCCCGTTAGAAATGGGAGTCAGAAAAGGAGGTGAAGGAATGAGAACAGAGAAGGGAAGTAAGAGGAGTAAAGGTAAAGAGACCAGGAGAACTTGGAGAGGAAGATGAGTAATATGGGAGAACCCTGGGAGGTAAATTAAAGGAGGGGTGGGGGGGAGGCCCCAAGTAAGTGAAAATGATATATTTGTGCCTAAAAACTACAGTGGTATTTACTATTATGATTTGGTGAAAGGAAATGACTCAAGTGTCTAGGGTAGATCCTGTTCCTGCTTGATGGGCAAGCAACTGAAAGACAACGGACCACCAGACATCCTAAAATAGACACTGTGTTAGGTTACAATGGAGCGAACAGAACAAACTTGAAAAACAGGAGCTGTTTACCGGCTACGTAATACAGGCTTAACACTAGCTGGAGCCCAGGTTTCCATATGCTAATTTGGCTTGGGAAGGAAGTAAATGCCAAAACACTGACCTAATGAATAAGAAAGAATTTGGAGTTAGCCTAACCGTTCAATTAGTAAGGTAGTGCTAACCTTCCGCACTTGCGGGACAGTGCCTGCCCTACCATACAATTAATCGTCTTTCAATCTGACACCCTCTTTTGGCTACAGCCATCTCAAAAAGTGCAGGAATACAGAAATCACAATCTTTGTCTTCTCCCAGGCCCAACAAAGTCAACTTGCATTTTAATTTTTTACTTCCCCTACCAGCTGGTGATTATAACCAGGGTAAAAGAACAGCCAGAGGGAAGAGAAACAATTGAAAAAGCCACCTTCAAAAATCTGAGTTGATGTTCCCTCCCTACTTAAACTGTTCTTTTCTAGCTCTCTACCTGAGGGATTCATTGACAGGAACTGGTTCCTGAGGGATACGTGATTCTTTCGTGGATTCTTTTTTTTTATAGAAGTTCCAAGAAATCCCTTTTGCCAGAATGCCTATTTGAGTGACACCTTGTGCCCCCCAATAAATTCTTTCTTGATATTCAGCTTATGCCAAGGTTCTAAAGTTCAAAGTGTAAAGGAATCATACTCACTTCTGAACAAAATATTGACACACTTGTTTACCATAGCACGGGACAGAACAAGCTGTAGTGAGGCAATAGTTTTTGGAACTATTTCATAACTGCAGTAGGAAATCAAGATTTACCTTCTGGGGCCTTGGACGACTTCTATAATTTTCTTAATGTTTAGACTATGCCCTCCGAGGCCCACTTATCAAGTCAGGATTTAGATGTTTCAGTGTGAAGGCCACAGAGTTATTGCCACCAAATCTGTCTGGTGGCAGTATCGGAGCATTCTGAGAATACATTACTTTGCTTACTTAAAACGTTAAGAGCAGCTTAATTTCTTTCCAGCAGGGTAAGGGAAAGGAAACAACCAAATCACACTGAGGCCATTTTTAAGCAAATATCCTCATCAAGCACTGAGCTTTGAACTCACCCAAACTCTGAATTGTGACCTGAAAGAAAGAGGGATCTTGGCCTACTACCAGGGAAGAAACCAGAGAAATAGTTTCGGTTGAACTAATAATTACTTTAAAAAAATAATAATTTAACCAGAAACGCATGTGGTAGGGAAAAGAGCATTTCCAAAGGCTTCAAAACAAGGTGGTGCAAGGTCTCAAACTTTTCCCTTCACTTCGAGCGCAAATCTCTACACTTAAAGGTAAATTACGTTTACTTAGGCAGGAGCCCTCTCCAAAAAAGCAGATGAACATCCATCTACCACAGTGATCCAAACTGGTGTTTCTGGCTGGGGAAGCAGAATGTATGAACTCTTGCAAACCTACGGCTTCTTCTTAGGTCTACGCCGACACCCCAAACTCATATGAAATTAGAGAAGGGGTCAAAGAGCCACAAGGTGGGGCGGGCCGCCCGACAGTCCACGCGCTCCTCAGGCTGCAGTGGGTGCGTCTGCGGTCAGGTTCTCCTCTCTCTCCCCCAGCACCCCACCCCACGCTTGGGGCGTATGGGGGCAGCCACCGATTCCAGCTCCCTTCCGGATGCGGGGGTGGGCTGGGAATGGCCATCCTGCTTCCCCTCCACCCCCCAATTCCTCACGAGCAGCAAAAGGAGTGCGTGAGGCCCCGAGGCGGGAGGGCTAGCTCCGGAGGGAGGCCCCGCTCGCCGCTCAGCGTACCTGGCTCTCGGCTGCGGGGATGCCGGACTCGAGCTCACACAGCGCGCGGAAGTTGTGCAGCTCGAAGTCGGCGTCGACCTGGAGGGAAAAGGTCACCTCGGAGAGGTCCCTCCGCACACAGTACACGGTGAGCAGCATGGCCCGGGCCCGACCCAGCTCGGCTCGGCCCGGCCTCGGCGCGGGGCGGCGGCGGCGGCGGGGCCTGGCTGGTGCTGCAGGCGGACGGCGCGGGCTGCTCGCTCGCCCGCCCGTTCGCTCCTTCCCTCCCTCACACACGCTCAGTGACTCACTCCCTCCCACCCTCAGCAGCAAGTACAGCCGCCACCACCCGCCTGCAACTTCATCTGCCTGCCTCCCTGCCGGCCTGCCTCCCACCGCTGCCGCCAAGCGCGCCAGCCGCCCGGCGCCCCGCCCCGCCCCGCCGCAACGCCGATGCCGTAAAGCCCGCCTGACCCGCTCCGCCTTCGCGGCGCAGCGGAGGGGCGGAGCTGGGAAGGGGAGGCGGGAAGCTAGAGAGGATTGCAGGGCTCTTGGGGCGGGAGAGGGAGGAAGGGCGAGGAAAGGGGAGCGAACGAAGAGAAGGAAATAAGTGTTAATTGCTTGATTTAGTAAGTGACATCGGTGGAGGACTCCAAAATCTCATTCATTCATTCGACAGGCATTTATTGAGCGTGTGTTGGCAAATAGCCACGTGGGTACAAAAATGCGTAAAAATACAGGTCTTTGCCCTTAACGAACTCTCAGGCTGATACGGGAGACTGAGAACCTAGCAGATTGTTCTCAGACATATTTTCCAAAGTAGAAATTGAGGCTCAGACAGCTTACTTTTCTTCTTGTTCTGATGGTTTAGGGTTAAAACCAAAATCACGAACCCCTGCTCACTGGCCCCTGCCTTGCTCTTCAGCCCTGCCTCCTGAGCCCTGTCTGTACTCTGCCCTCCCTGCCACATTGTGACTTTGAGTTCCTCCTAAGCTCCATTTCCCTGCCTCGTAAATAGTTTTCCCTCTACTTGGACTGCTTCTTTCCTAGCCCTGGCAAACCCCAGCACCTATTGCAGTGCTTTTTATTGGGCACAGCTTAGAATCCACTCGATAAAATATGTGCTACTTTAATGGCCTGTTTAAGGCCACATAGCTGATGAGAAATAGAAGCCCGAAACATGAGGATGAGTCAGAAAACCAAAAGGGAAAGAGGAAGATACAGTGGATACAGGATTGGCATCTCCCCATTTACCCCCCACTCCCCCATCCACGGAGTAGGGACACGCTCTTCTATTATAACAGGAGGGAAGGAGGGGTCAGGATGGCTATGGATGCAGGTAAGTGCAGGTAGGTTTGGTGGCAAGAAAGTAAGCGAAAGACCAGCTGAAGATGTATCTCTGTAAAGGAAGAGGGAAGGTTTTCTGTGGAGCATAAAGACAGAAGGTGGAGGGAGGGGGCGGGGTGGAGAAGAGTGGTTGTTATCAGGTACAGGAAGCCCATCAATGGCTTACACAGGCAAGTGAGGGTTTATTTTTCTTACAGGCTAGGAAGCCTGGAGGTAGACAGCAGCATTGGTTCAGTGACTCAATGATACAAGGGACAGTGTTTTGGCAAATCTTTTGGCCTTTCCCTGAGGGTCATGATATAGCTGGTTGCCTCCACCCCATGCATCATTTTCTTGTTCAAGCAAGAGGTTGCCCAGGAGTCCCTCAGTAGGTTTCTGCTTACATCTGGCCAGAACTGTGTCACACAGATGCAAGAAAAGGCCAGGAAAAGTGAGTGTTTAGCTTTTCTCACCTCTTTAAAAGGTATGAGTGGGGTGTGGTGGTGGGGGTGGGGTGGGAGAGGGGTTGTAACAGGTTTTAGGTGAGACATACCTAGCGCCTACTACAGCAGAGAAGGTTTGAAATAACCATTGTAAGTTGAAGCACATTGAGTAGAGCAATGATGTAGAATTGCCAGATGGTATCGAGGATTCAGCTGAAGTTGGAATCATGAACTGACAGGCTTTTGTGTTACATTTTTTTCTATTGGTGCCCAGATGTGACAAATTTTATTTTCCAAAGATGGCCACGGCAATATCTTCCATCTTATATGTCCATCCTATAATGTAATCATGACATTCCTCCCATTAAGAGATGGGGTATATGTCCCTCCCTTTGAATTATGGCACATGGACTTTGGCATAAGTGTCACTGTGTGACTTCTGAGGCTAGTTCATAAAAGTCAATATAGCTTCTGCCTGATTCTCTTGGAACACTTGCTTTTGGAACCCAGCAGCCATGCTGTGAGGAAGCCCAAACTACCCCAGGCAGTGAGACTACATGGAGATAACATGTATAGATGGTTCAGGCAACAACCTAGCTGAGATCAAAGCCAATTACCAGGAAAACCCTCCTAGAACATGAATGAAGACACTTCCAGTTGATTTCAACCCTAGCTGTTGAATCATCTCCAGCCTTTGAGTCTTCCCAGCTGAGGCCCCAGACATCATGGAGCTGCCTCCACTGTATTCTTTTTGAATTCCTGACCCACAGAATCTGTGAGCATAATGAAATGGTTATTTATTATTATTTTTTTTAATGTTTGCTTTTTTTTTAAAATTAATTTATTTATTTTTGCTGCGTTGGCTCTTCGTTTCTGTGTGAGGGCTTTCTCCAGTTGTGGCAAGTAGGGGCCACTCTTCATCGCGGTGCGCGGGCCTCTCACTATTGCGACCTCTCCCGTTGCGGAGTACAGGCTCCAGACGCGCAGGCTCAGTAGCTGTGGCTCACGGGCCTAGCTGCTCCACAGCATGTGGGATCTTCCCAGACCAGGGCTCGAACCCGTGTCCCCTGCATTAGCAGGCAGATTCTCAACCACTGCGCCACCAGGGAAGCCCTGAAATGGTTATTTTACATGACTAACTTTGGGGTGGTTTGTTACAGAGAACAATAATTGGTACACTGAATATAGGCACAGCCAATAAACTCCTAAAAAAAAAGAGAGAGGGCTTCCCTGGTGGCGCAGTGGTTGAGAGTCCGCCTGCCGATGCAGGGGACACGGGTTCGTGCCCCGGTCCGGGAAGATCCCACATGCCGCGGAGCGGCTAGGCTCGTGAGCCATGGCTGCTGAGCCTGCGCGTCTGGAGGCTGTGCTCCGCAGCGGGAGAGGCCACAACAGTGAGAGGCCCGCGTACCACAAAAAAAAAAAGAGAGAGAACTTTTTATTGCAGCATAATACACAAAAAGTGCATGCATTTTAAGTGTATACGGTGAGTTTTCACAAACTGAACACCCCTGTTCAGAACATTATCAGTACCTCAAAAGCCCCCCTTATCCTTCTTTCTATAATTAATAGTAATCTTTTTAAAAAATATATTTATTTGACCGTGCTGGGTCTTAGTTGCGGCATGTGGGATCTTCAATGCCGTGTGCGAGATCTTTAGTTGCGGCATGCAGGATCTTTTAGTTGCAGCGTGCGAGATCTAGTTCCCTGACCAGGGATCAAAGCCGGGCCTCCTGCATTGGGAGCGCAAAGTCTTAACCACTGGACCACGAGGGACGTCCCATAGCCTTCCTTCTAATCACTAACTCTCCCTCCCCAAACCCCTCCAAGTGTAACCAGTATCCTGACTTTTAACAGCATAGATTCATTTTGATTGTTTTTCTACCACATATAAGTGGACTCACACAGCATGTAGTCTTGTGTCTGCCTTCTTTCACTCGACATTAAGTGGGTTTTGTCCATATCATTGTATGTAATTATAACTTGTACATTCTCGTTGTATTTTGTTTGGGAAATACACCATAATTCATCCATTCTGTGGCTGATGGGCATTTGAGTGGATACATTTTTCCTTGAACCATTTTGACCTATGGTTTTCAAAATTTGCAACCAAAAGAATCCTAACTAAGCCCGCAGCTTTTTACCAATCAGACCCTTTCCTCTTGGGCCTCACTCCTTTTGGACTCTGATCAGTTGCCTCCTGTGATCTGGCTCACAGTAGCTCCTCCCACTTCTCTCTCACCACTCTATGAGATGGACCTTGCACCTCTATTACTTGTGACCACATATAGCTTCGGACATCTCTGGTCCTTAATTCTAAGTCAGGATGGGGTGGGTTGGACAAGGCCTAGACAAGCAGGGCTACCAAGAAGTTCCATGATCATTGCTGTTTGTCAAGAACCTTGCAAATGATTGCTAACGTTTGCAATGCTCACTTCTTGCCAGGCACTCCTCCATGAATGTTATGCGTGTTGAGTCATTTAATCCTCACAACAATCCTGTGAGGTATTATCTCCATTTTACAGATGAAGAAACTGAAGCATAGAGAGGGGTCAGTCACTTGCCCAAGGACACACAAATGGCAGCTTGAATTCCAGTCAGGCAATCTGACTTGAGTCTAGGGATTTCCCTGGCAGTCCAGTGGTTAGGACTCCATGCTTCTACTGCTGGGGCGGGGGGAGTGGGTCCGACCCCTGGTCGGGGAACTAAGATCTCGCAAGTGGCAGGGCATGGCCAATAAATAAATAAATAAATAAAACTCAAGTCCACAGTCTTAACCATTATTTTACACTGCTGAATGTGAGACCTCATTTTATCCTTCTAAAAGCCCTCAGAGATAGGAACTATTAGTATTCATTCCCATTTCATAGATAAGGAAACAGGTGTGGGGATTTTAATTAACTTACCCAAGTTCGCTCAGCTAGTGAGTGGCAGATTCTCCAAACTGGAAGAAACTTGAAGAGTGAAAACATCAATTTGACTAGAACACAAATGCTCTGCCTGCACTTAAAATGTGGGGAAATCTTGCTGGCCTCCAAAACCCTGACTTTCCTCACCATTTGGTCACCACCAGCAAAGTTGCTGTCTACTTTGAGATTCTTGCCTAATTCTTCTCTATTAAAAAGAGCAAATCAGTAAAGATATCTACCCTAGTTGATTTTTAAAATTCCACACAATAGGAATTAAATCTCCCAAATACTGTAAGTATCTGTTTGATATTTGTGCCTGCTTTTTTCTTTGCGGGGGGTGGGGGCAGCGCTTAACAGTAAACCATTTAATTCTCATAGCTCTGGAGGTTGGGAAGTCCAAGATCAAGGTGCTGACAAATTTGGTGTCTGGTGAGGTTGCCTTTTTTTTTTTTTTTTAAAGCAGGTATTGATATATATTGCTCTTTAAAACTTTACTTCCTCATCAGCTCCTGGTTGCTTAAAGAGGCCTATCTCTCCTTATTTTTCCTGGCATGTCAACTGATAGCAGATGATGCTCCATTTCTCTCATTTTACCTTAACACAAAAACTCTTTCGGTTTCCTATTTCTTAGGCTGGGATCATGTGCATATGTATAATGCAATGCCTCCTTCTTTTCCTGCTTATCTTTCCTAAAATCTGATAGCGTTTCAGTCCCACTACATTCTAGGTCAACTCTTCCTCATTTCAGGTGCACCCTGTACTCATTGGGCTATCAAAACATTTCAGGTAAATATGGCTGTAATTTCAAGCGCCATGATTCGCCTACTCAGAAGTTTGGAGCTAGAGATCAATATATACTTTGATTATTAGAGTCAGCCCTGGGCAAAACTACAAAATAAGCCAAAGTTTGTCCTTGGCAAGCTCAACTTTATGCTCCTTCCTTGGCTTCTGAACTTTCTCTCCACCTGTTCCTCTTATTTCTCATGTGCTCCTACTTTCTTCACTTGCCTTTTCAAAATTTGCTCTCAAGAAAGGATTTGGACTAATTCACACTGAGGTACTAGTGACAGCAGAAACTCAATATGATCTCTCTTAGGGTATTTGCATTTTAACAGGGTATAAGTCATCAGCTGCAGATTTCTCAGCTTCAGGGAATTTGTTGGGAATGGTTTTTCTCAAGAACCTTCTGGATTGACACAAACCTGCTTCACCTACTCTGCTGACAGCTGAGCTGGGCTTTGCTGATCTATCCTTGATGTATCTAGTTCAATACTCACCCTGGCAGTTAAACTGCTCTTTTCTATTCTTCTTCTTCAAGAAACTCCTGGCAGGGCTTCCCTGGTGGCGCAGTGGTTGAGAGTCCGCCCGCCGATGCAGGGGACATGGGTTCGTGCCCCGGTCCGAGAACATCCCATATGCCGTGGAGCGGCTGGGCCTGTGAGCCATGGCCGCTGAGCCTGCGCGTTCGGAGCCTGCGCTCCGCAAAAAGAAAAAAAAAGAAAAAGAAACTCCTGGTTTTACATGAAAAACTTGAGTGTCTTTCTTTTTGGGATACCACATCACCGTTGTGGAGGAATCTCAGGTGTCATGGCTAAAAGTACAGAACAAGCTTTTAAGATACAAAGTGGATACAAAGCATTCTGAGAGTGGGCAGTGCCAATGTCAGAATCATTACAATACTGTGGATATGTTCAAAGTCCTTTAGCCACTTGGAGCAACTTTGGTCCACTCACCATAATCAGCAGTAGAACCATATGGGGCATAGATCATTTATTCATTTATTCAACAAACAATTATTAACACCTACTGCATGCCAGACATTGTTCTAGGTACTAATTGTACAGCAGGAAACAAGGCAAAGTGCCTATCCCCATGGAGTTTATGTTCTAGTAGGGGGTGGCAGACAAAGAACATACAAAATGTGTTAGGTGGTGATAAGTGCTATATATATATTAAAAAAAAAACAAGCAGCAAGCCAAGTGCTCGGGAGGGGTGGGGAATTAGGGCACACAGTGGTTGCTATTTTACACATGGTGGTCAGAGAAAGCCTATATTACAAGGTGACACCTGAGCAAATGAATGAAGTGAAGGCATGAATCATGTGGACATCTGGGGAGAATACTCAGCACAGGTAACAGCAAGTGCAAAGAACTAAATATGGAAGGATACTGGCCCTGTTGAAGAAACACCATGAAGAATAGAACTTCTGGAGATTAATGAATGAGGAGAAGTGGATAGGAGCCCATCAGACCAGATTATGTGATAAGTAATTGAAAGGACCTTGGCTTTTACTGACTGAAATAAAAAGCCACTTTAGCGTGTTGTGCAGAGAAGTGACATGAAAAAAATCACTTTGACTAACTTGTGGAGGAAGACAAAAGTGGACTAGTTGGAAGGCTATTACAATAACTCAGGTGAAAGATCATGGGGGAATCTAACCAGTGTGGTAGCTGTGCAGGTAGAGAAAAGTGGAGATAGTCAGATTGTGAACTCATTTTGAAGGTAGAGCCAATAGGACTCGTTGATACATTGGATATGGGGTGTGAAAGAAGACCCAAGGACAGCTGCAAGGCATATGCCAGTAGTACTTTATTTTTTTGGCATGCAGAACTTCCCCGACTAGGGATCGAACCTGTCCCCTGCAGTGGAAGCACAGAGTCTTAACCATTGGACCACCAAGAAGTCCTGCCAATAGTACTTCAAACCCCTCTGCTGCTAGAGGGAAATTTGTTAGAATGAAAGGATTGCCAACAACCTCCTGGGCAGTTTGTAAAAAGAAGAGCTGGGCCATCCTAAGTTCTCTCTTCAAATCCCTTTCAAATTAGGTTTTTTTTTTTCTTTTTGGCCAGGTTTCACAGGCCTGTTGCAGGGTGCCCACACATCCTGGTCTGCACGCTGGGACCTCGACTTCATGAACTGACGTGTGGATAACTAGGCTCCGCCGCCTCACTCACGAGAAGCTGAATTAGTTCTCTAAATTCACAATGTAAGTTCTACCTTTTCAACAACTACTTCAGCAACAGTCCCTCTACCCGCCCCCCCCAAAAAAAACTCCTCTTGCCCCAGATGCAGTATCTCTCTTTTAGCCAGCGCTGAATATACTGCCCAATTCAGTATCCTTTATATCCCTAATTTTCACCCCTTATTTGTCACGAAACTTCTTGGCATCCTAACATTTGCTCGTGTTAAACTGGTTGGTCAGAACTGTCTCTGTTTCGGAAGGCAAATTTCAGCAAATTTCAGTCTTATTCTCAGGAAATGCTCCCGCACGACCAAACTAGACTCTTGAGCCCAATTCAGCACCGTTTCATCGCTTCGCTATAGCCGGCGCAGAAATGCCTCAACTGCCGGTTGCGTTTCTCTTCGGTCACGCCAGCCAAAGCCAGGACTTCTTACGACGCCAGGGCGGAAACCCCAAGAAACGCCCCTCCAGCCCCATCACCACGCCCACCGTCCCAGAGCCTTGCGGAAACGCGCCTGAGCCGCATCACGTGCCTGCTTTGTAATCTCCCAGTGGGCAGTGGCGTCTGATCACGTGATGCGCGTGACCAATGCCTTGCGTCCGCGCTCTGGGCTCCTGGTTGCTAAGTGACCCCAGCTCCCGCTAGTTTGCGCTGCTTGGCTTTATCCCGGGAGGTAGTGGTGGAAGGTCCAGACCCGGCCTAGGCTCTTGGACACGCCAGTGGAGGGTCTTTTGCGGCTGCTGCCTTCTCTCTGGCGGAATCCCCGATGGTGGCCCCCACACCCTTGCGCCTTCAAGGCTTGAACCTGGGCTTCCGGGCATCCACGATCAGGCGGGCTCCGGTTCCTCTGGGACTAACCCGGCGGCTGGGGTGCGGCAGGGCCGCCCTGGGTGGACCCGGTCCACACTGCCTTGGCCACCTCAGCCTAGAGAACCGGCTCAGACTCTAGTTCCGGCAAGGATGTGACTGAGGCAGTGGCTGGCTGAGAGACAAGTGCCTGTTAGTAGTCCCTGGCGTGGCTTCCTGTAGTTTCCTTCCTTGCGGCTTATGTGAAGACTTAGGCTTGTTGCTTTGGCCAGAAAAGAGAAATAGGAACTCTGTGTGCTGTGCTTTCCTGAAACGACTCTGTCTTGAGTACTTGCAGACTGAAGGATAACAGATTTCGATTAAAAAAAAAAGAAAAGAAAAGATACTCCCAGAAGTCAAAAGAGTCAAATACTTAAAAAATTTTTTATATATTTAACATTTTTTTTAAAAGCCTTGTCTTTGGGATATCTAGTAACATTGGCAGTCTTTTTGCTGTTCAGCATTTTTAATCCAGAAATGCTGTGGTGTGCCTGGGATTTGTGTGTACTGCTTGTTAGAAAGTTTGATATTTCATCTGTTCCTAAGTTATATGTGGATTGGGTTTCACTTATTTCATTCTAATCATCAACTTCTGAAATAAGGTGGGCAGGTTTCACTTTTTTTTTTTTCATGCATAAGGAAATGTGATCAGAGAAACTATTTGCCAGACACCAGTGCTTCTCAAAGTTGAATGTGTATAGCAACCACTTGGGGATCTTGTTAAAATGCATATTATGAGTCTTCAGGTCTGGAGCAGGGCCTGAGAGTTTCTGCATGTCCAGGAAGCTCCCAAGTGCAGAAGAAGCTGTTGGCCTGATGCATTGCTCGAATAGCAGTCGTCCTAGGTAATTGCTATTCCTAGTTAATGGCACAACTGCCTCCTTTCTGTATCTGATTTTATGCCAAAACAACAATTTCTTAACATCTGTGAACTTTCAGTACATATGAAGGGAAAATCATAGGATGGAAATGACAAACAGCAGATAGTCTACATAGAATTTCTATTCAGTACTCATTTCAGTTATTTTGTTAGTTTGATCTTCTGAGGATTTAAAATATTTGAGAGAAAGGGCTTAAAACTATCAACCTTTTTGTTGTTAAAAAGGCTTTTAAATAGAGAAGGTGAAATTTCCCCTGGCATTGAAGGACATATTTAACTAGGAGGACCCATATCCAGAGTTGACTCCCACTGACTCACCACGCATTCCCAGTCCTTTGTTTCTTTTAAAAGCTTCATCAGGGCTTCCCTGGTGGCGCAGTGGTTGAGAGTCCGCCTGCCGATGCAGGGGACACGGGTTTGTGCCCGGGTCCGGGAGAATCCCACATGCCGCAGAGCGGCCGGGCCCGTGAGCCATGGCCGCTGAGCCTGCGCGTCCGGAGCCTGTGCTCCGCAACGGGAGAGGCCACAACAGTGAGAGGCCCGCGTACCACAAAAAAAAAAAAAAAAAAAAAAGCTTCATCAAATTAGAACACACGTGCAGTTCTAAGCACGAAGACTAGCCAATTTATCCTCTGGTTAAAAGAGAAGAAATTTTAAATGGAATAAGAAAAATTAGATATCCAGGAACCTAGCACAATGATTTTAATAATTAATTAATTAATTAATCTATTTATTTATGGCTGTGTTGGGTCTTTGTTGCTGCGTGTGGACTTTCTCTAGTTGCGGCGAGCGGGGCTACTCTTCATTGCGGTGCGTGGGCTTCTCATTGCAGTGGCTTCTCTTGTTGCGGAGCATGGGCTCTAGGCTTGCAGGCTTCAGTAGTTGTGGCATGCGGGCTTAGTTGCTCCGTGGCATGTGGGATCTTCCTGGACCAGGGCTCAAACCCATGTCCCCTGCATTGGCAGGCAGATTCTTAACCACTGTGCCACCAGGGAAGTCCCCACAATGATTTATAGAATTGATGGTGCTTCATATATGTAAAAATTAATGAAAATCATTATGTTGTCATTAATGAAAGATTTGAATGTCCCAAGTAGGCTCTTTGACTCAGGTACGGTGCTGTGGTTTTCTTTTCTTTTTTTGTTTTGCTTTGTTTTTTTTTGTTGTTTTTTTGTTTTTGTTTTTTTGCGGTACGCGGGCCTCTCACTGTTGTGGCCTCTCCCCTTGCGGAGCATAGGCTCCAGATGCACAGGCTCAGCGGCCATGGCTCACGGGCCCAGCAGCTCCGCGGCATGTGGGATCCTCCTGTGGGACCGGGGCATGAACCCGTGTCCCCTGCATCGGTAGGAGGACTCTCAACCACTGCGCCACCAGGGAAGCCCCTGTGCTGTGGTTTTCTTAATGTTTCTTGTGCTTGGGGTTTATTGATCTACGGTTTTCATTAAATTTGGAAATCTTAAAAAATATTTATTTATCTATTTGGGATTTAACTGATCCCTCATGCTGCAATCCACTAGTTGTAGCATGAGGGATCTAGTTCCCTGACCAGGGATCAAACGCTGGCCCCCTGCATTAGGAGCTTGGAGTCCTAACCACTGGACCGCCAGGGAATTCCCAGTGCTGTATATATTTGTATTCCTATAAAACTTGAGCTTTGTTCTGGGGTGTTGTTAAGTTACTTTGGAATTAGTTTGATTTTTTTGCGTCTCGCTTTTTTAAAGATTTGTTAAATAGGATGAGAGCAGTGCTGACTCTAGCACTGATTATTCCCCCTGAGGCAAGACCCCTATGAGTACTCTTCCCAATGCTCCATAAATTATGAACTTTTCTTTTTTTTTTTTTTTTGGCCACGCCACACAGCTTGTGGGATCTTAATTCCCCAACCAGGGATTGAACCCAGGACCCTGCAATGAAAGCACCAAGTCCTAACCACTGGACTGCCGGGGAATTCCCAAACTGAATTTTTTTCTAATCTGGCTAGTGGGAATAGGCACTATTCCCAGCCGGGTATGAGTCAAGAACCTTTCCCTCCAATCCTTTCAAGTGGTTCTTTCCCCGGCCTGGGGAAGTTTTCTTGTGCACAGGTGCTAAGCAGTACCTTGGTGAATACTAGAAGAAATCTCTGGGCTTTTTTCTTTCTCTGAACTGCTCCCCCATCTCTGTCACTCCGTCTTATGAACTCTAGCTGCTTTGGTCTCCCTGGACTCAGCTCTGTATGCCGGACTCAGGGACTCCAGTGACCTCTGCCTCACTTTTCCATCCTTGCACTGTAGCCTGGAAACTCAGGCAGTTCTGGGGCAGTACCAGGGCTCATCTCATTTGCTTCTTTCTCAAGGATTACTGTCCTTTGTGGTCTGATGCCCAATGTATAAAGACCATTGTTTCATAATTTTTCGTTCCTCCTTTGGTTGTTTTAGGTGGAACAGTAAGTCTGGTCCCTGTTTCTCTATTGTGACTTCTGTAAATGGAAGTCCAAATAGCACACCAATTTTACCACTTTTATTACTCAAACTCATTGAATATTGAAACTCTTAAGTTAGGTTGCATACTGTAGAACTCACATCCAGTTGATTCCAGAAGACAGCTATTCTCGTTTTTATATTCCTACAGACTTAACCAATAGCCTGGCACTTGGCTGACACTCAGTAAAAGCTGGAGTGGATGAATAAACTATTTTGAGCAAACAGCTGTCGATCAGCTTGTGGTGTTTTCTTCCAACATTTGTTGATGGGCTTTTGCAATTTTCTTCTTGCCTGCCAGCAGCAGATGAAAGCTAGGCAAAGTGGAAATTTCTGGGACTTGTTATTCCTGATTGTAATTATCCACAAAAATTCACCCTTTAAAAAAGTTTATTAACAGGCATGAGGGAAGTTTTTGGGGGTGATGGATGTGTTCTAGAACTGGGTTGTGGTGGAATGGTTGCACAAGTTTATAAAAGAAATCATTGAATTGTACACTTAAAAAGAGGTGATTTTTGTGGCATATAAGTTACACCTAAATAAAGCAGTTAAAAAAAAACAACGCTTATCTTGAAGATTCCCAAGGCATTTTAAGGTGAAAAAAGGAAGTTGCCAACCATTTTATATAGGCTAAACCTAGTTTTGATATTATCTTTTAAAAAATATTTATTTATTTATTTGGCTGCACTGGGTCTTAGTTGTGGCACTTGGGATCTTCATTGAGGCACGTGGGATCTTTAGTTGTGGCATGCGGGATCTAGTTCCCTGACCAAGGATGGAACCCATGCCCCCTGCATTGGGAGCTAAGAGTCTTAACTGCTGGACTGCCAGGGAACTCCCAGTTTTGATATTTTCAAAAGCCTCATATGCATTGAAATGTAACCTTGAGCAGGTAGGGATAGACTATGGTGGACTTTCACTTTGTACCATATACATGTATTAGTTTTGTAATCAGAAAAAAATAAAGATTTTAAAAGGAAGATTGTAGTTTTTCATTAAAGGAGAGAGAAAATCAAGTAAAAGGCAAGAAAAAAAAATGTGTATTTGACCCATCCACAAGGTAGTAGGCAGGCTGTTAGATTAGAAATCAGAAAGCCTGATAATAATTCTTGTTCTGTTTTTGAACTCCAAGCTAGGACAGATTATTTAGCTGCTGGCTATTGTTCCAGAAACCAGGTTTAAGTAATGAAGTGCATATTTGGAGTCTGGATCTTAAGTGTCAAAAGTGGAGCTCTGAAATGAGTTTGAAAGTAGCTATGGGAATAATGTCAATGCAAGGGAATCCTTTTATCCTCTTAGCTATCCAATAAATTATGAGATTCCCTCCCTCCCAACCACTCTGACCAGAACCTTTGACAGGTAAAATAATCTCTAATTAGGGATTCTAGGGAGGAAGTTGCTTTGTAATATGAAGTAACATCATTGGCTTAGCACTTCAGTTTCCTTGTTAAATATAAATAATATGTCATATTTATTTTATAGGATAACTGGAAGGACAAATGAGATAAAATATAGCAAGTGTTGAATTCAGAAGGAAATTGGAATGTAAAAACAAGTCATCATGAAACAGGACAAATACTTTATCATACCACTGATTTTATTATACTACAGGAAATATTGTATCACACATGCTTTATTTGTGTGAGATCTCTATCTGTACTTCAAGCATTGATCTTTATCCTCCAAACACGTATATGAAGATGTTCTGGGACTTCCCTGGTGGTCCAGTGGGTAAGACTCCACGCTCCCAATGCAGGGGGCCCGGGTTCCATCCCGGGTCGGAGAACTAGATCCCACATGCATGCTGCAGCTAAGAGTTCGCATGCTGCAACTAAGAGTCCGGGTGCCACAACGAAGATCCCACGTGTCGCAATGAAGACCCCGAGCAGCCTAAATAAATAAATATTAAAAAAAAGAAAAGAAAAGGAATGCATCGGAGACTGGCTGGGGCTTTGAAAAATCTAAACGTATTCCTCAAGAAAAAAATCAAATGGTGCAAAGATTACATTAAGATAGCCCATTATATTATCAAATTGTTGAGGTGTCAGGATGAAATCTGATGGACTAAACCATCTAAACTGTATGTCACCTGATTGAGTGATTGAATGAGAGCTCTGTCCATTTTCTGAATTCTCCTCCTTTCTTTGTTAGATGATCAAGCAGAAGTTTTCTGTGCCCTCTCCTGGTTTGACTTTGAAACTGCATAACAGTGATCTTTAAACTTCATTGGGTGGGGCTTTTCTTCAGTAAATTCTCGCTCTCCCTCCCCTTCCTCTTGCGTTCAAAGGCTCATTTTGAACTACAGAGAGACAGAGGGGCCGGAAGAACTGTTCAATCATTCACTCACCTACTAAACATTTATTATATTCGTTTTTCTTTAACAGAGCACTGCCCTTGGAGGTCAGCCAAAAGGAAGAAGCAGATATTGGAACTTAAAATTTACTAGAACAGAGCTTCGGAACCTTTTTCCTGTCACGGCACACATAGAAAATTACACAATTTTAAGAACGTAAATGGGAAAAGAATTTGAAAAAGGATAGATACATGTATATATATAACTGAAGCACTTTGCTGTATACCTGAAACTAACACATTGTTAATCAACTATATTCCAATATAAAATAAAAATTTAAAAAAATTACACAATTTGTATGTCCCACTGGGGTAAAGGGGAAGGAGGGGGAGGAGGGATTTAGGGGCATCTATACGGGATTTGGTAAAAAAAAATTCCATTTTCTACATATTTTATCATGATTTGAAAAATAAAATGAAAATATTAGAGACAGCATTAAATATTGAGCTTACATAAAGTATCCAAATAAAATATTTTCCAAATTTTCACTTTCTTCTGTGAATGTAACTATTTTTTCAATTTTATTTTAAAATTTTCTTTTGAATGTAACTTTTAAATATCATGTTTTATGCTTAAAATGGTTACATGCAATAATGACCAGGACTTTTCAAGAAGGATCTCTTCAAGTTCTTGTTTTTGTTTTTGTTTTTTATTTTATTTATTTATTTATTTGGCTGCATCAGGTCTTAGCTGTGGAACTCAGGATCTTTGTTGAGGCGTGGGGTCTCTTCGTTGTGGTGCTTGGGCTTCTCTCTAGTTGTGGCATGCAGGTTTTCTCTCTCTAGTTGTGGCACGTGGGCTCCTGGGAACATGGGCTCTGTAGTTTTGTGGCATGCGGTCTCTCCCATTGAGGCGCACGAGCTCAGTAGTTGTGGCCCGTGGGCTTAGTTGCCCCGCAGCATGTGGGATCTTAGTTCCCTGACCAGGGATCGAACCCACGTTCCCTGCATTGGCAGGTGGATTCTTTACCACTGGACCACCAGGGAAGTCCCTCTCTTCAAGTTCTTGATAGCCATGAACAATTAGAAACTCAAATAGATAATACAAATTTAAAATTTTAACATTAGAAAACACAAAAGTTAAAATATTTAAAGAAATGTCTTATTTTCATTAACAATTGTACAATTGAAATTTCTTGTGATAACATTAATGGATCTTGAATCCAATCAAACTCTTTTGTGTCAAGCATTTAAAAATAATGTCACGGGACTTCCCTGGTGGCGCAGTGGTTAAGAGTCCGCCTGCCAATGCAGGGGGACACGGGTTTGAGCCCTGGTCCGGGAAGATCCCACATGCCGCGGAGCAACTAAGCCCGTGCGCCACAACTACTGAGCCTGCGCTCTAGAGCCTGCAAGCCACAACTACTGAGCCCGCGCGCCTAGAGCCTGTGCTCCGCAACAAGAGAAGCCACTGCAATGAGAAGCCCACGCACCACAATGAAGAGTAACCCCCGCTCACCACAACTAGAGGAAGCCCACGCACAGCAATGAAGACCCAACGCAGCCATAAACAAACAAACAAACAAACAACAACAACAACAACAACAAAAATAATGACAGCTCTGATTTAAAGCACATTCCTTCAGGGGTAATATCCACCTGGTATGTACTGGTATTTACTGTTAATGGCTAGCTGGCATATGTTCTTTTTTTTTTTTTTTTGGCTGCATTGGGTCTTCGTTGCTGCACAAGGGCTTTCTCTAGCTGTGGTGAGTAGAGGCTACCCTTCGTTACGGTGCGCGGGCTTCTCATTGTGGTGGCTTCTCTTGTTGCAGAGCATGGGCTCTAGGCACGCGGGCTTCAGTAGTTGTGGCATGCAGGCTCAGTAGTTGTGGCTCGCGGGTTCTAGAGCACAGGCTCAGCAGTTGTGGTGCACGGGCTTAGTTGCTCTGCGGCATGAGGCATCTTCCCGGACCAGGGCTCGAACCTGTGTCCCCTGTGCTGGCAGGCAGACTCTTAACCACTGTGCCACCAGGGAAGCCCCTGGCATCTGTTCTGATTGGTCAATATCTGTTCCATCTCAGATGTTAAATATTTTTAATGTCACCCTGCCCATAAGCATTGTTAAAGCAGTCACCCTGAAGTTAGCTTGGACACTGCTTGGATACCAGCCAAAAATGGACAGAAATATCTGATACTATTTGAAGACAGATTTGGGTCAGCCATCTGGGGCTGCTCTGGCCAGAGCCCTCCAACCAGTCTCCTCGACCCTCCAACCCTGACCAACTGCATCTTGGGTTGCTGCTGCTCCTCCTTGGCCCCTGGAACTCACTTTCTCTAGCAGGGCCCTGGACCCTTGTCTGTAACGTGCAGCGGTGCACTCTGCAGCTGGCCTCTGATGTTGATGGCCAGGTGGTAACACATGGCAAGCAGCAAATGCTGCTGGTCCTTTTGCCTACTTGTAGAGATTGGAAGGCAGGATAACAGACTCTGTTCTGCTTGGATCATATCCGCAGGAGCTCCCCATGGGCTGCATGCACCCAGAGGTGTTTGGTCTAGCTGGCAGCCCCAAGGGCCATGGGATCTTTATGTTGTATCCAACCTGTAACCCAATTGCAATATACCAGTGTATTATGACAATGGTGAGGAAACTCTGCAGTAGAGGAAATAAAACATGCAATGATAACACTACCTATTATTTATCAATGGACGGTTTACAATGCTTTCACAGTGGACCTCATTTAACCCTCATAAGAACCACCAGTAAAGATTATCATCCCATTTTACAGAGTAGGAAATAGGTTCAAAAGGGTGAGTTGCTCAGATTGACATGTTAAGTCCACCCTTCCCTGACTGGGGTGCCTTAAGGATGTACACATTGGTGGGCTAGGTTAAATGATGAGTTATTGGAGTGACAGATTTACTTGAAAGTTTTGGGGGAAGCTTTTTTTTTTTTTTTTTTTTGGCTGTGCCACGCAGCTTACAGGATCTCAGTTCCCTGACTACTAAGCCACCAGGGAACTCCCTAGGGAAATTTTAACTGGTAAATTATATAGGTGTTTCTTTGTTTTTGTCTTGTTTTGTTTTGTTTTGGCTGGCGCTGCACGGGATGTGGGATCTCAGTTCCCCGACCAGGGATTGAACCCATGCCCCCATGGGTTCAACCCATGTAGTGGAAGCTTGGAGTCCTAACCACCGGACCACCAGGGAATCCCTTAACTGGTAAATAATATAAAATATTTGGAAATTCTGCCAACAATGATTGCGATTCACTGACAGTGGACCCAAGATTTAAGTTGTTTCTTTTTTTAAAAAAAATATTTATTTATTTATTCTTTATTTATTTTGGCTGTGCCGCGTCTTAGTTGCCACACACGGGATCTTTGTTGCAGCATGCAGACTTCTTAGTTGTGTCATGCATGCGGGATCTAGTTCCCCAACCAGGGATCGAGCCCGGGCCTCCTGCACTGGGAGCGTGGAGTCTTACCCACTGGACCACCAGGGAAGTCCCAAGATTTAAGTTGTTTCTGATTCTAGATGCCAACTTATCCCAGGTAGAAAAGCGTTAAGGTTTTATGAGAGGTATGGAGAGGGTCATGTAAGCACCGGTTTCAGCTGAACATTGGGCACGTGGAGATGGGAGCTAGGGAGAGATCATTCCAGCAAAGGAAAGGAGGCAAGAAAGTGGGGCTGTGTAAGGGGAACAATGGCTGGAGAGATAAGGGTGTGAATATGCATAATAGGAAATACGATTAGAAAGGTGGATTGGCTTCAGGAAGCTTTATCGGGCAGGAAATTCTATGTGATACTAGCAGTGGTGAGACCAATTGGAAAGCTAGAGGTGGGAAGGCCTGAACCAGAGTAGTCGTGGAGAGCTTTCACATGGGAAACCATCACGACTTACCAAAGGATGGTGGGGGAGAGGGGCAGGATCAAAGAGAGGGACATGGGAAGTTGCTGGCTGAACTTGTAGCCCACCTGAGGTGTTGTCAAAACATCCAGGTAGGGAGTTAGCAAATGGGTGACTGGAGCCCAGGGCTGGGATATGGGTTGTGAATTATCTGCCTCTAGGTGAAAATGGTTACCTTGATATGGGAAGAGACTGCCATCAGAGAAGGAGCCATCGGAGAGCAGGGGCACACCTGGTCAAAGAAGCCACCTGCGGAAAATTTGAAGGAAGGGCGTGTTCGGCAGTAGCCAGTGATGAAGAGGAAGGTTGGACCTGCTATCACATAGTGCCTGGCACATAACAGGCACGCAAATACTTGTGAGAAGAATGAAAGGAAAAAAGACAGTAAGAAAATGATACCTTCAGGACAAACCATATGACAGAAATAGTGGTAGAATCTAGGCATAAGGGTGTTAAACTAGTAAGGACCTACTGTATAACACAGAAAACTCTACTCACTAGTCTGTAATGATCTACATGGGAAAAGAATCTAAAAAAGAGTGGATATATGTATATGTATATGTATATATGTATAACTGATTCACTTTGCTGTACACCTGAAATTAACACAACGTTGTAAATTAACTATACTCCAATAAAAATTAATTAAAAAATAAAAAGGTGGGGTTCCCTGGTGGCACAGTCGTTGGGAGTCCGCCTGCCGATGCAGGGGACACGGGTTCATGCCCAGGTCCAGGAAGATCCCACATGGCGCGGAGCGGCTGGGCCCGTGAGCCATGGCCGCTGAGCCTGCGCATCCAGAGCCTGTGCTCCGCAACGGGAGAGGCCGCGACAGTGAGAGGCCCGCATACCGCAAAAAAATAAATAAATAAAAAGGTGTTAAGGGAATAACCAAGAGATTGTTGCATTTGCTCCAGAAAATGGCAGGGACCTGCTCGGCAGCCGATTGCCACACTGAATACCTGTTATTGATCTTTAGGAGACTTTGCCTCACCCTGCAGGGTGGTGTGATTTAATGTGTGATTTTATATAAAGAGACAAATTTAATGCAAACTCGGGCCTTTCCCATTCAATCTCAAGTTCTAGAGATTAAAAAATATATAATAGCACAAAATGGCTCCCATAACTGCATTACAGATCACTTCTTTCCCCCCTCCCCTTAGGGATAAAGAGGACTGCACAGGTGGGCTCGCCTCTAAGTCCTTTTTAAAAAAGGTTAATTTAGAAAGACTCTGCTTCCTGGGACTCCCACCCAGACATTTCTTGGTACATTATTTTTTTAAAAATGCTCCAATTTCTCTCGCTTAGAGAAAGGTCTTTCCTCTTCAAATCTTTCAGGTTTGTTGTGGGATCTTAGTTCCCCAACCAGGGATCGAACATGTGCCCCCTGCAGTGGAAGCCTGAAGTCTTAACCACTGGACTGCCAGGGAAGTTGCATTAGGTGTTACTCTGGGAGAAGAAGCTGCCAAGGGCCTGATTTTGGTGGGGAGGGACCCACCTGGGGCAGTGCGGTGGACGTCAGTAGGGAACCGCGGGGCTGGCTCTATTTATGAAAGGAACTAGAGGCCGAAGTCCAGGAAGGTGTGCAGAGAGAGAGCGGCCCGGTCCCTGGGCCCCTCCCCCGCCTTTGATCTCCAGGCGCCCCTGCCCTTTGAGCCCGGGGCGTCTCGGGCGCTGGCACACTCGCCCCGGCCGCTGCGGGGACCAGCGGGGACCAGCGGGGCGGGCGGGATGCTGCGGCTGCTGGCGTCCGGCTGCGCCCGGGGCCTGGGGTGCGGCGGGGGCGCGCGGGGTCTGGTTCCCGGGGGCCGCGCGCGTCCTGCGGCGGGGTTCTGCGACCCCGGCAGCAGCCAGAGCCGCCAGGCCTCCGACGCCCCCCGGAACCAACCTCCCAGCTCCGAGTTCGTGGCCCGGTCGGTGGGCATCTGCTCCATGATGCGGCTGCCCGTGCAGGCCTCCCCCGAGGGGCTGGATGCCGCCTTCATCGGGGTGCCGTTGGACATTGGGACCTCCAACCGGCCCGGGGCGAGGTAAGCCCCGAAGGACTCGGGGACACGTGTTGGGACAGCCTGGCAGCCACACAAAACTCATGGAGAGGCACTTTCCCTCACCCAGGGTCGAGTTGGAAGCCAGTGCCTGTCTCCAAAGTGCCCCTAATCCTTTGAGAGACAGCTGGTTTCCCTCAAGCAACCCCGAGGGCTCAGCCGCGTCATCCATTGGTAAAGAAAGGGGGTTCAAGGACTGAGCCTTCTCCCTGCCCCATTCCCTGGCCTAGCTGGATGGTGGCTGTGGGTACCCCGGTTTACAGAAGCAGGGGACATTAAGTGTGAGAACAGAAGCTGGTTGCCCCTTCCCCAAACCTCTAGATGTCACCTGACTCAAGAATTTGCTCCAAATAAGGCAATTTTTTCTTCTTTTTTTGGTCACGCAGCCTGCAGGATCTTAATTCCCCCACCAGGGATCACCGCATGCCCCCTGCAGTGGAAATGCGGAGTCTTAACCACTAAACCGCCAGGGAAGTCCCCTAAATAAGGCAGTTTTCCTAAGATCAAGTTAGAGGAAGTAAAATCGATTTTTCTAATTATTGAACATCAGCTATTTACGATTCCGCAGCAACAGTTTAGGAAATTGAGGCTAAGGGAGATTAAGAAATTATCTAATGCCATTTAGTAAATTGGTGATTGGTGGGCTTCTAAGTCTGTACCTTTTATCTCTTCACTATATAGGCTAGATCAGTGGTCCTCAACGTGTGTGTGACTTTTTCCCCCCAGGGGACATTTGGCAGAGTCTGGAAGCATTTTTGGTTATCACAACGTGGGGGAAGGGCTGCTACTGGCATCTAGTGGGTAAAGACCAGGGTTGCTGCTAAACATCCTGCAATGTATAGGATGACCCCTACCCCCTGCAGCAAAGATTCAGCCAGCCCCAGCACAGAGCCTGGGAAGCCTCGGCCTAGGCAGAGCCTCTAAACCTTTAGGGATGGCTCACAGGCTGATTCTTTCTCCTCCAGATTTGGACCCCGACGGATCCGCGAAGAATCAGTGCTGCTTTGGACAGCCAACCCTAGCACAGGAGCCCTCCCCTTCCAGTCCCTCATGGTTGCAGACCTAGGCGATGTGAATGTCAATCTTTACAACCTTCAGGACAGCTGCCGCCTAATTCGAGAGGCCTATCAGAAAATTGTAGCAGCTGGCTGTATTCCTCTGACCTTGGGTAATGGCATCTGCAAGGGAGAGGGTAGTTCTCTGAGCTCAGGGTCTATTTATCATGAGCTGGAGTACGGTTACTTCTCCAGGGTGAGCCACTGTCAATATGGAGACGGTAGGAAAGGGAACATTGTGAATTCATTTATTTTAACCCCTGGGGAGAGGATATTTACATTTTTGGACGAATGTGACTGACAGGGATGGACCAGGGTGAAGCAAGTGAGGCATTCACCTCGGTGCAAAATTTAAGGGGTGCCAAAAAGTCAGCAATACATATTACTGATTTCCCTTTTTGCCTCAGGTTGCAGTATGGCTCAGAACAGCACAGTTGCTGATACTATCTTTATTTAAAGTTTATCATGGGGGACTTCCCTGGCAGCGCAGTGGTTAAGAATCCGCCTGCCAATGCAGCAGACGTGGGTTTGAGCCCTGGTCCGGGAAGATCCCACGTGCTGCTGAGCAACTGAGCCCATGTGCCACAACTACTGAGCCTGCGTGCCTAGAGCCCATGCTCTGCAACAAGAGAAGCCACTGCAGTGAGAAGCCTGCACACCGCAAGGAAGAGTAGCCCCTGCTCACCGCAGCTAAAGCCCATGCATAGCAACAAAGACCCAACGCAGCCAAAAATAAAAATAAAAAAAAGGGACTTCCCTGGCGGCACAGTGGTTAAGAATCCGCCTGCCAATGCAGGGGACACGGGTTTGAGCCCTGGTCTGGGAAGACCCCACATGCCGCAGAGCAACTAAGCCTGTGCGCCACAACTACTGAGCCTGTGCTCTAGAGCCCGCATACCACATCTACTGAGCCCACATGCTGCAACTACTGCAGCCCGTGCACCTAGAGCCCGTGCTCCGCAACAAGAGAAGCCACCGCAGTGAGAAGCCCGTGCACTGCAACGGAGAGTAGCCCCCACTCACTGCAACTAGAGAAAGCCCGCATGCAGCAACAAAGACCCAACGCAGCCAAAAATAAAATAAAATAAATACATTTATAAAAAAGAAAAATAAAATAAAGTAGCACGGGCTTCTCATTGCGGTGGCTTCTCTTGTTGTAGAGCATGGACTCTAGGCACGTGGGCTCAGTAGTTGCAGCATGCGGGCTCTGAGGCACACGGGCTTCAGTAGTTGTGGTTCTCGGGCTTAGTTGCTCTGCGGCATGTGGGATCTTCCCAGACGAGGGCTCGAACCTGTGTCCCCTGCATTGGCAGGCGGATTCTTAACCACTGCGCCACCAGGGAAGTCCGTATCATGGGTTCTTTTTTTTTTTTTTTTGCATTGATTTTGATTTTTTAAAATAGTATTTATCTTGATTACTTAGGGTTGTTTTTTTTTTTTTGGCCACACAGCTTGCAGGATCTTTGTTCGTCCCCTGGCCAGGGATGGGACCCAGGTCCCCTGCAGCGTAAGCACAGAGTCCTAATTGCTGGACCGCCAGGGAATTCCCCAATTACTGAATTTTTTTTTTTTTTTTTTTTTTTTTTTTTTGGTGTCCCTTCAATTTTGCATCCGGCAAGTGCCTC
Source organism: Mesoplodon bidens (assembly GCF_964165515.1). Lineage (NCBI taxonomy): Eukaryota > Metazoa > Chordata > Mammalia > Artiodactyla > Ziphiidae > Mesoplodon > Mesoplodon bidens. Next base: position 175,082,437 of record NC_138177.1, read on the forward strand.
TATCCACCTCACCTTGTCCCAGCCCTTGATGCCAGCCAGGCCTGAGGAGGCTGCCAGCAGGGGCTTAGTTGTGACTTCTTAACTATTTCAAGGACGTCGTTTCAATGACTTTATCTGAGAGAACTGCAAGGGGGTCTTTTCCTCTCGTCAGGGTCTATGTCAATCTATAGAGCAGCTTTCCTCTTACCCTCCCCCACCCTGCCCCACTCTCACTGTAGCAGTTCTTCCTCTTCCTGTTCACCAATAGTCAAAATAGTACCTTTTTCTAAATATCCAAATTTATTTTTGCCAAATGAGAGGGCCTAGCCTGCAGAGCATAGTGGTAAGGAGTGGGGTTTCTGGCTGACGTGGTTTGAAATCTCAGCTCCACCTCTCACTAGCTCTTCATGCTTCATTTCCTTATCTGTAATATGGGAATAAAAATACCACCACCTACCTTCTTATATTGTGTTAGGGGCATATAACACAAGTGCATATAAAGCGCCCAGCTTTGTGACTGGCATGTTTTAGGCTTCCATAAATATAGCTGTTGTTGTTATTAATAATTATCAATGGTAATACTTTTCTAGGCCTGTGCTGTCCATTATGGTAGCCCCTAGCCACATGTGGCTATTTAAATGAATTACAATAAAATAAAATAAAAAATTCAATTCTTCAGTTGCATGAGCCACATTTCAATAGCCAATGGCTAGTGACCACCATGTTGGCCAGTGCAGATACAGAACATGCATGTCACTGCAGGAAGTTCAACTGGACAGAGCTGGTCCAAGCATTTTCCCTATAAGCCTTAATTTAATTTCCTCTTTTTTTTTTTTTTTTTGCGGTGCGCGGGCCCCTCACTGTTGTGGCCCCTCCCGCTGTGGAGCACAGGCTCCGGACGCGCAGGCTCAGCGGCCATGGCTCACAGGCCCAGCCTCCCGGCAGCATGCGGGGTCTTCCCGGACTAGGACACGAACCCGTGTCCCCTGCATCGGCAGGCGGACTCTCAACCACTGCGCCACCAGGGAAGCCCTAATTTCCTCTTTTAAATGACAATGTAATGTCAGACATTTAGTGGCCATTTTTCCACCACTGAACAAGATTATATTTTAGCTGGGGTTATAGTTCTTCCATTCTAATCGAAAGGGTGGCAGAACTGGGCAGATTAAAGATCTTTCTAGGTGATACATGGCCCTCGAATCTTATCCACGTTCCAGATGTTTTCTTCTTTTTTTCTCCTTGAAGGTGGAGATCACACAATCACCTATCCTATATTGCAAGCGATGGCAGAAAAGTAAGTCCCAAAGGCGGGAGCTGGGGAATGAGTTGTTTTCTGCTAGATGGCGTCAGGTGACCCTTCTGCTGGCTCAGGTTATTGGGGATGATAGGGAATTCCCCATTGAGTTGCTTCTATGGATCAAAATTAAGGTCAAGCTCCAGGTGTGTCTGTCAGTCACCAGATGGGAGCCAAGACAATTTATTATTAACACCCTGGCCACCCGCCCTCGCCCTAGATCTGCTCTGGTATGCACGCTCAGCGTTTGCCTCTGTTTTTGGAAGATGAGCCCCTAGTGAAATACACAACCCCAGTTAACTTCAGTTTCTGTTTTGCTTCAAAGGCCAAATATGAATACTGACAGGCACAATGGTGTTGCTTGCTGAGGAGAGGCCCTGTTTTTTCCTGAAAGGGCCCCTTTCCCAGAGGATGAGAAGATGGATTTTTCCAGTAGTGAAAACCTACCAGAGATTGACTAATTTTGGTTAGTTAGAGAAATAGACAGATGGGCCAAGGTGGTGAGCTCCAGAATTCATATAGAGGAAAGCTATGTGGGTGGCATTCTGGTTGGAGGTGGGTGGATGGGTACAAGGCTTTTCTGGAAGCTGTGTTTGCCTGGCACTGATTTGGATTGTCTGTTTTTCTTGGGCGGCTGGCAGGGTTGATGGGGATTATAGAGAGAGAGCTGAGTGGAAGCTACTTCTTGGTACCGCAGTTGGAGAAAGGGTGGTGCTGATTAGGTGAGCCTTCAGACGGGCTCACCTGAGCCGCCACCCTTTACTTTCATCCTCCCAGCCCTCTCCATCTGTAAGTGAAGACAATTCTGGGTGATAGGTAGGGAGTGTCAGCTAAAGCACATGACTATTTTCTGCCTGACTTCTCTGAGCTTATTGTCCTTCTGAGAAGCTAAGTGGTTTGAAGACAGAAACCAGTTGCAAGGCTGGTAACTGATGCCAGGTCCCCCCTCCATGGCTATGAATTGTCATCAAGTTTTGGTGGCCTGGAGGGTGGTGGTGTTCAGGCCCCACTGGGAGGCCTGGCCTCTGAGCCGCCCTGTTGTCATCAGGCATGGGCCTATGGGGCTGGTGCACGTGGATGCACACATGGACGTGGCGGACAAGGCCCTGGGTGAGAAGCTCTATCACGGGACGCCCTTCCGCCGGTGCGTGGATGAGGGACTCCTGGACTGTAAGCGCGTGGTACAGATCGGCATCCGGGGCTCTTCCATGACTTTGGATACCTACAGATACAGCCGGAGCCAGGTGACAGGCCGAAAGCCCCTCCCTCTGTCCCCGGCCCCAAAGTGCCTTCCTCTCCATTGCCCACTCAGTGGAGGCTATGGGTTGAAAGGGACTTTGCTAATCAAGCTCAAAGTGGGGACAGAAAGGTGAGTTTGCGTCATGTGGAGCAGATAAGAGCGGGGATGATAGTTCACGAGGCAGAGGAGGCCTCTTATTGCTGGGGAGGGGAGACAAGCAGAAACAAACCAAGCCCCTGGATGCTGCTGGCTTGGAAAAGAGTGAAGGAAGTCCAGACCCTAGGCGATGGGTCTGATATGGGGATGGTAGTTCCCTCCTCATGGATATCGGGGGTTAACTTTGAGGTGCACATAAGCTGAGTACGGGGTAGGCCTATAGGAAATGCCCAGTAAATGCTGCCAGGCCCAAGTGTCAACTTTCTGCTCTTCAATTCTTTCTCAGGGCTTCCGGGTGGTCCTGGCTGAAGACTGCTGGATGAAGTCACTGGTCCCTCTGATGGGAAAAGTGAGGCAGCAAATGGGAGTCAGACCCATTTATATCAGCTTTGATATCGACGGCTTGGACCCTGCCTATGCCCCAGGGACGGGGACGCCCGAAATTGCTGGTCTCACCCCTAGTCAGGTAAGGAGGCTCCCCCAGTGACACTTCCTGTGGGTGAGGATACTTAGCTCCCCACTTTCCTGGGACCTGACCTGAGTCTTTAGAAATCAAGATGGGCTTTTAAAATCAGAGCACCTGGACCTTTATTGTGCTCAGGGCTGATCACAGGTTTGGATTCTCCCTTATTGATGAGTGACTGATTATGGCAAGGGCCCTCATTTCTTATCTGGGATATAATAGTCCGTTATTTGGTCTTGCTGCCTCTGGTCCACCTGTTCATGGGGACAATATTGTAGTGTTCCCTGTTCAGACACCAAACTTACCTTTTTGGGGTTAAATTTTAAAGGTATGCACAGTGGGCTTAACACTTCCCAGGGTAGTTCAAGAGTTTTAGAAACCCCCAAAGAAAGCTCCCATGGTAAGCTGAGCATAGCACAGGGAGGCAGAACTGGAGTGTGGCTCTACCTAGAAGGAAAGCTCCAGGGGTGGACCTTTGTTCTGTTCACTACTCTCCGAGCCGAGGAGAGTGTCTGACATATAAGTAGGAGGTATTCACAGATACTGGAGTGAATGAATGAAGACTGCTTGAACTAATCAACTATCTTCTATCCTCTCAGAAAGGAGGATGGTCATAACAGCCTCTCTAAAGCCTTTCCCAGTTCCCGTCAGTTTTCTAGAACACACTCCTCATTCCTCGGCTTTGCATCCTGCCTGCTTTTCACCCGCAGAACGGAAGCTAAGTGACGCTCTTCCTGCCACCACCCCTCACTCATCCTATCTCTGGCCACGTCTGACTACTAGTACTTCTTGCGTCTTGGCGCCTTTGCATGTGTCTTTCCCTCTCTCTGGGCTGCCCTCCCCCTACTCCTCTGCTTGGTCAGTTCGTTGAGCTAAGTGTTTCCACCTTGGGGGAGCCTTCCCCAGCCTCTTCAGGCTGCGACATGTGCTCATACTATTCCTGAAGCCCTTCGTGCTGGCATTGAAGCGATTGGGTTTGTTTGTCTCTGTGATCCCACCAGGGTGCCTGGTGGTCAATGAATGTTTATTGAGGGAAAGCGACAGTTCCAAGTCGAAGGGCCCGTGTTGGGAGAAATCCATGGAGGCCTCTACTGGTTGCTTTCTGTTGTCAATGATTACCTCTCTGGACAACTCAAGCTTCATCTTGGACAGGCTCTGGAGATCATCCGGGGTTGTCAAGGCCTGAACGTGGTGGGTTGTGATCTTGTGGAGGTTTCACCGCCGTACGATCCTTCTGGTGAGTAAGGGAGACAAATGTGATCCGTAGGCAGTGGCTAGTTTATTTTTAATTATTTTATATTTTTTATTTTTTTGGCTGCGTTGGGTCTTTGTTGTGTGTGGCCTTTCTCTAGTTGCGGCGAGTGGGTGCTACTCTTTTTTTTTTTTTTTTGCGGTACGCAAGCCTCTCACTGTTGTGGCCTCTCCCGTTGCGGAGCACAGGCTCCGGACGCGCAGGCTCAGCAGCCATGGCTCACGGGCCCAGCCGCTCCGCGGCATGTGGGATCTTCCCAGACCGGGTCACGAACCCGCGTCCCCTGCATCGGCAGGCGGACTCTCAACCACTGCGCCACCAGGGAAGCCCGAGCGGGGGCTACTCTTAATTGCGGTGCGCGGGCTTCTCATTGCAGTGGCTTCTCTTGTTATGGAGCACTGGCTCTAGGCACGCAGGCTTCAGTAGTTGCAGCACATGGGCTCAGTAGTTGTGGCTCACGGGCTCTAGAGCGCAGGCTCAGTAGTTGTGGCGCACGGGCTTAGTTGCTCCGCGGCATGTGGGATCTTCCCGGACCAGGGCTCGAACCCGTGTCCCTTGCATTGGCAGGCGGATTCTTAACCACTACGCCACCAGGGAAGTCCCGGCGGCTAGTTTAAATTGTATTAATCTAGTTAGTAAGTAGATGGACGGGTCCCTTTATATAACTCAGGAACCGGCTGAGTATGTCCTACAGTGAAGAAAATAAACCTATTACTGTACACTGTACAGATGTGAGCTAATGAACCCTAACAAAACCGCTGGGAGGCGGCTAAGGATTGTCAGCTGGCCCACCCGTCAGCAGAAGGGAGAGAAACCAGCGTGCAGTTCAGCGATAGGGCTGCCCAGTGCCATTTGCCTTGGATATTTCATTGAAAAGTGAATTCTCAAGGCATAAATGATATTTATTAATATTGTTAAAGTGGGGGAGTTAGCTGGTTTAGGAGAGAGATTCAAAGCCGATGCCATCCCAATAATTTTAATCTAGAAAAGCTTACAGGGTTAGGCCCATTAGCCTTAGAGGATAGATAGTAAATACGATACACACCAATGTGATAGGTTTTCCTTTGGGGGAAATCTGTTCTCAGAGTAAACAGAGAGGCTTCTGAATTTTAAAATACCATTTCTGAATGATGCTTGATGGAGAGAACGCCGGGGAAATCATGTCCACGGGGCGGTGGGGAACCGCAGAGGAGTGCGCAAGGCAGGACTCTGGAAGCACAAAGGGACAAAGGCTGAGGAGCCCGAGAGGCTTGGCCTCAGGAGGCGGTCTGTGTGGTGTTCACGTTTGGGTTTTTCACTGCTTTGTAGGAAACACAGCCCTCGTGGCGGCTAACCTGCTGTTTGAGATGCTGTGTGTTCTCCCCAAAGTGACAGTCGCCTGAATCTTGTGCTACGATGTTCAAGATAAAACAAGAGCTTGCCTGGATGACAAATTCTCCAGAAGAACTTATGTGTAAGCAATCTGAGTACTAAAGAGTTTATGCCAATAAAACGTTCTGCTAAAAGTGTCATTGGTGGCTCCACAATCGGGGCTTGCAGTAGAACTCTAATCCAAACGGCTAATATTCCTAAGGTGTTTGAATTAACTTAAAAAAAATGTGCTTGTGCTGTTTTTTTTTTCCTTTGATGAATGGTGATGGAGGATAAAGGGGAAAGGGATGGAGACTTTAGTTTAAGATTATCTAAGATCTGGAGGAATGAAATGAAAAAACCGTCTGAAATAATACTGCAGAAAAACATTCCGTATTTCTATAGCATCTTCCTTTCAAATACAGCCCCTACGGTGAGGAGCATCTTGGTTTTAGGACCATCGTGAACATAGAAAGAAAAAATAACATGCAGATCCTAATAAAGAAACTTCCCACTCAAAAGCCCAGGAAGATGCACGAATGTCTTCAAAACCAGGTGACATCAGCTGGCCCTTAGTGACCTTTCCTTAACCCGCTCCCTCTGAGCCTCAGTTTTGCATTATCTTCTCTTCAAGCTGACCCACCCTCTATGACAGCAATTCCTGAAATCTGCAGTGGAGGCGTGATGACCTTAAGCATGTGTTGAGTTACATGCGAATTCAATTTTGTTGATAATGTGTCCATGGTGAAATCATCATCTCGTGACATAAGAGCTACCCATAATCATCACACAGTAAAATAGTTTATTTCTGTTTCCAGTCTGTAATATTCTTAAAATAACATCAGCTTCAGTGCCTGTTCACAATACAAAACAAAAACAACATAAAAAAGACACCATTTGCCAAATAAGTTATTTGTTCCTAAGAGTATCAAAAGTGCAAAATATTCACCTTCTTTTCAGGTCTGTCTCGAAAGTATAATCATCCTCCTTGACAAACTGAACAGATTCGGCAGCAGACATGCTGCGTTTGTTTCAAGGGACAATGTCAGGTATGTGGACATGACCAGCGTTTCAGCTGTAAAGAATGTTTTGCATCAGCTTTTCAAGAATTTTACTTAGAAAAAAATGTTTGAGTGTTTGCTCCTAATCCCTTTCCCCAAACAATGCAAATCACTTAAAACACATTCAGATCCCACTTCTTTATATAGCAGGAAGACATTTACATACTGAGTAAGGAGGGAATCAACCTATTATTTGAAACCACAACCAAGTTTTCATGGTCAATAAGCGATGGCAGCAAGCCTGTGGTGCCCAATGGGAGTTAGGGCAGCCTTGCTCGCTGACATGTTGCCTAGTTGGAGGTGATGAACTCGGTGTTACACAGATTGTGCCACCGACACCTGGGCTAATAAAAAAAATTTTTTTAAATGGGTGCATATATCTACAAAGGCTTGTTTTAGGCCAGTTGTTGTTCCCCTCTGCTAAACATGATGCATAGTCTGTATCAATCAGAAAAACCTACCTCTGAAAACGTCAACGTTGTCAGTTTCAAGACACTCGAAGACTAGGAAGTTAACTTAAAACCAAAATTGGGTCTGTGTGATTACATATGTAAGAGGAATGGTAGCATTGGCTGACCAGGACAGTGGCTCATACATTTGACACAAAAGTAAACAAATTCATGGACATGACATTCAGGAGGAAAGGCTTGGGTGGCCAAGGGTAAAGGTCAGTTTAAAAGCTTCCCAGTTTCCTCTTGGAGGACATAGCTACCAGCCCCCAAACGGATCTGTAGATGATTTTTTTGGATTGAAATCTTTCCTAGGAATGTTTTCACTATTATCACTTTCCTTTCTTTATACAAATGAGAGATGCAGCTGTCTGAAGGTGCCTTCTATTTTAATGATACAATTTTTTAAAGTGAACGATTCTGGGGTGTTTTTGGTTTTCAGAAATTAAGGTCAGGAATCCCATGAGTACCAGAAATTAAAAAAATAAAAACCTACCACTGAACCAAAACACTACTCATATAAGCAACTTGGCCATAAGAGAGGCAGAAAGTAATTTTGAGGACTTGGTGCCTCACAGAGCCAAAAATGAACTCCCTGATCAGCTCTACCTAGGCCAGGTGCCATGAGATACGGCAATCAGAATAAACATCCACTTTTAGAGGATCATGTGGAAAAATAAAGCCTGGCAGTGATTTATTTTCTTAAATAAAGCTGTAGATTCCATGAAAACTAGGAATTTCTGGGCTCAAATAATTTGTTACTTGCCACTGTAGCTCAATCCAAATGGCTTAGTTTAAAGCAATTACGATTAAAGAAAATATTAACCTATTTTGTCCCATCACTGATTTTGACCCTTCACTTTACAAAAAGGCAACTTGTTTTGACATTTGAACTCTTTGAGGTTGTCCAAACTCCACTGGTGGTGTGCTCTAAAAAGAAAAGGTAAGCTCTCTAACTGGCTGGTAGGGCCCCGCCTGGGGTCCATCGTTCACTGGAGCTCAGCGAGCTGGGGTGCTGATGACAGGTCTGACCCTGTTACTGGTGAAGCAGTTGTAACTTAAGAGTGAAAACAGTTAAGAAGAGACATCAAAATATAGGCCAGAAGCTCAAAGTGAGCAAAACAGGAGTCTAGAACGTGTCTTGGCTCACTTGTCACCAAAGAGGACTTGAAGATACAGCACTTTTGGGGTAACAGTATTCAAAATACAATTGCTGAGAAATTTTAAGTTCCTTGATACAAAGATATGTCTGATATTTTACTAAAGAGACATCACTGTAGGGAAGAGGTTCCTTGAGCCTGACTCACGGCAGGAATAACGTGTCGTCAGTTTAACATCTACTGGCTTATAGCAGCTTACCTCTACGTTCAGAGAGCAAGATTACAAGTTATGGCTCCTAATATCCATACCCTAAAACTGACAGAGGCAGAAAGGCATCTGAAAACATACAGGTAAATGGCTCAAGGTCATTACAGTACTTCTTGCCACGCGGATCCCTCCCCGGCTACCCTTAGTGCTCAGGAGGGGGCTGATGGGATGCTCACGAAGGCATCGCTCAGGCACTGCCCAGCCCTCCCTTCTCTCGTCTTGGGAAGAAAACCAAACGTACGTGCAGAAACCCCACTCAGTCCTAACCTTTTAAAACCGTGGCTGACAAGCTGTTGTAGGAGGATACCCCCCAAATATACTTTTAGCCATTTACTACCCAAAAAACCATTAATGTAAGATCACTTGGAACTAGGCCTCTTTTGAGACACAGGGCCCAGAAGCTGCGGTGGGTTGTCCCACCGTTACAGCATGCACCGCGGCATAAGCACGGCCGAGGCTGGGCGGGGGACAGATGGCACAGCAGGCTCGCGAGGTCCCCCCAGGCTCTGCTGCAGGGTCCAGCCCTGTGCTTGTCCCACAGCACAGAGACAGGACAGGGGATGGGGGGGGGGGCGAGCACGGGGCGGGGCGACAAAGGAAGAGGGAATGAGCAGTCTATTTTAAACAGCGTGGCATTCAAATGAGGAAAAAAGACCCAAAGGAAAGTATTCTCATCTGGGGAATTCAGCGTGTGGTGTTTTTCACTCCTAGGTTAGAACAGGACAAAGGAAAGATTCTTCTAGCCACTGTTCCGGAAGCATAATCTAAAATCTATACTCTGTCCATTGTGATAGTTTGAGTCCTGAAAATACCTGTTCACAGGGGCCTGTTAAAAAGTCTGAAGAGTTCGAGCCTCTTTTTGAAATTCTCAGTCTAGTTCAGGCCATGACGGGATATAAAACCTCTGTAAGGAGCCTTCCAGCAGCCGTTCCATCCATAAGGACAACTTGCTCAATTTTCCTTTGATGGGCCTGGATCCAAGGCCAGAAGATTTCCCTCGAGGTTCGCCCAGGTGGAGGGAAGAGTCAAGGTCACTGCACGACCCCATGGCTTCCTCCTCTTCCACTGTTTTCTGGGGCTTGAAGAGGCAGAAGTATTTCTTGTGGCCGTTCAGAGCCAGGACGTAGCCCGTGTAGTCCCGTTCCAGGAAATGCTTGTCGTATTGGTTTGGGATCGGGGCCACATCTTGAGCAAATTCTAGTAAGTATTCCAGCCATTCTCTGTGTTTATCTAGACTCAGGAAGGAAAAGTGCAGGCAGCTGCTCCTGTAGGAAGGACAGAGGGAGGACTCAGGGTGTTTCCCGACACATTTAGTCGCAGGGAACACAAGTACCTCAGTCAGATTTTAAATAATAGGAAAAGGCTTTGTGTTGGGTGGGGCCTGAACACAGGAGAAACGAAGGATTTCTGCGGGACCCGGAGGGCTTCTACAATGGCGGCAGGAGCCCCTCATCCATTTCCTGTCCCTTGCTGGGTGTCACTCACATCACTCTCGCTGTCTGGCTTTAGGAAAAGGCACGAGAGCTGGAGAAGAGAGTTTCCTGAAAGGGCTCAGGGAAGACTGAGTTCAAGCTCTTCTGTTCAGAACCAACAGTCAAGGGGAAGAAAGGTCCCCACGTGCTGGCTTAGAGGTCTGGGTTGGGAAGGTCACAGCCAACATCATGCTGCACGGATCAAGCCCCTCCAGCTCCCTCCTTACCCAAGTGTGCAGGCTCCCCCACTCCTGCTCCCACAGCCCCTGCCCCCTCTCATGGGCACACAGGAGCTCACCCAGTGAACGTGTAGACCTCCAAGGCAAATTTCTGCAGCAGGCTGGTCTTGGTGGAGTTTGACAGGATGAGGACCACATTCACGTGGCCTGGCCTCAGGCGCACCAGGTTACTGGCGTACGTCACATCTGTGAGCTCGGTCACCTCCACAAAGCCTTTTTTAGGAATCTTGCTGTGGAGAAAAACTGAGGAGTTAAGATCTTGTAGGGTAAGGGAATGCCATGACTTTTAAAAGGAACAAGTGGAAGAAAATGATATGTTCTAACCAGACTAGATATGTTATTTAATCGTCTCGAGCCTGACACATGAGCAGGGCGGGACTGACCCCGATTTGGTTATCCCGGGCCCATAAGGAGCCTCGCCGGTGCTGCCGTTCAGCTGGTGCAGGAGCGGCTTTAGGACGGGACGAAGGCCGTCAACACAGTTATGGTGACGCACCGTTCTCTGCTTCTGGCTCATCTAGCATCTCCCTGACATGCTTCTTTGCTTCCTTCCCGCCTTCATTATTAAATCTGGGATTGAGAAACTCAGGGTACTGAGGAGAAGAAAACTAGTCCTGTGTCTGAACGCCTAGGCAGTCTCAGTCAACGCCCCTCAGTTGCGACTCTTGCCTAAATCCACATCTCACACAAGGAGGGGAGCCAGGGTTCTCAGCTGAACTAGACCCTCGGACGCCGCTTATCAGACCCCGCGGTGTGCGGGGCTGCTGCCGAGGGCGAGGTGCTGGCGTTTGCTTAGGGCAACCTGCTGGGCTCCTTGGGGAAGCTTGGTTCTGTCCTCCCGGTCTTCTCCTGGGCTTCCTCTTTGTCTGGAGGGCTTGACTCTCGCTCCTCATTTGAGTCACTGAAGTTAAGAAAAAGGAGTATTACAGAAGGTCTGTGAGGTCTGGGGCTCACCCTTCAGGCACGGCACTGAGCAGACATGGAGGCTCTTACCTGAAAGCCTGAACGATGACAGTGCCGAAGAGGATGAAGAGGGCAGAGAAGACCAGGGACAGAAGGGGCATCATTTCCCGCCTAAAATGAAGTTCACAAGCTCTGGTCAGCTCTACGTGGGCTGCTGTGACGTGTCAATGAGTGGTTTTAGGTTTCTTCTCTCTGTGGCTCAAAAAACCCCCTAAACAACCCCAAACCAAAAAGTTTTCACATCAACAAACACCTTTTTCTTTTGGCTGCGCCTTGCAGCTTGTGGGATCTTAGTTACCCAGTCAGGGATTGAACCCGTAACCCCTGCGTTGGGAGTGCGGAGTCTTAACCACTGGACCGCCAGGGAAGTCTGACACTTTCTCATCTCATACAAACAGAGGCTTTTTTGGGTGGAGGTGGTGGTGACAGCAGAGATTTTTCCCTCACTGTTCTAATGCTCAGATCACTTATTCAAAAAGTTTTTGTGTCTCAGGCTGTGCTGAATAAATTCTGCAGAGGAAACAATAAGAGGGGTAACAAACGATTTAAGTTGTAAACATGGAGGAACATTCTAATGTCAAGGGTAGTATCAGGTGACTAAAAGGTCTGTGGAATTATTTCCTTTTTTTTGATTATTATTTCTTTTCTGGCCAGAATAATTCAGATGTGGCCCAGAGGGGAGGAAAAGGGAGGAAAAAGTTGACTTCTCAAGATCTCCACTAGGTGTTCTGAAATTTTGTTCACGTACAAACACCCATCAAAGGCCTGCTGTTTTTCAGGAGCTGGGTTGGGGGCCAGGAAGCACGAACATGAGTGGGACATGGCCTGTCCTCAGGAGCTCATGGTCTCATTGGGGTGGGAGTGGTATAGCCCTCCCTTCTCCGATTAATTCACTGATTCATTTGTGCATCTATTCACTGGACTCCATGTGTGTCAGGCCCTGTGCTGGACACCAGAGGTGCTCTGATGAAGAGGATGGTCCCAGGCTCTGCTAGCCGGAGGGGCAGCCAGGGGTGATCCTTTCTTTTCCCACCAGTGGGAAAGGGTCAATCAGCAAATACAAAAAAAGGGAAGTCACTGAAAGAAAGAAAAAGGGGAACAGTTGTTGAAAATATGTAAACACTCTTCCACCTGCCTGTGGAGTCCACACTGAAATCAAAGAAGAGTGGACTCTTCTCAAAAGAAAAACAGTGGTCCTGGTAGGTAACAGAGAGAAAGAAATTCAAACTTGGCAATACTCCTACCAGTTGCTGTGAAATATGCTGTCCCAAGAGTCTGAGATGTAGTCAGAAGCAGAATAGAGCCACCGAAGGAGAAAAATCTGTTGAGGGAGAAAAGGGGAGACGGTCAGGCCTGGACCCCTGAGCCCCGGAGGGAGAAGTCCCCTGCCTCCAACATGGCACTGTTGCTCTGGGGGCTCAGGAGCCCTGCCCGGTGCCCGCTGTCCTGGGCTACGTGCTTACAGGGGCAAGTTCATCGGTCAAGTCGGGGAGCACAGCTTCCGAGGACAGAAGAGCTGGGTCTTTCCGCAGTTGGTCAAGATAACCCAAAAGGATGAATTTATCGCTCTCACTCCCGGTCCAGGGATCCTCCAGGGTTTTATACACCACCCTCCCTGCTGTGTTGCGCCTTTCTAAGATAGACACCTGGGAGAAAAAGAGAGGAAAAACCATGAGATTTCTCAAGAGAATGCGAAGTTACTCTTGCTTGGGTTTTTTTGTTTGTTTGTTTGTTTGTTTTTTGCTGTACGCGGGCCTCTCACTGTTGTGGCTTCTCCCGTTGCGGAGCACAGGCTCCGGACGCGCAGGCTCAGCGGCCATGGCTCACGGGCCCAGCCGCTCCGCGGCATGTGGGATCCTCCCGGACCGGGGCATGAACCCGTGTCCCCTGCATCGGCAGGCAGACTCTCAACCACTGCGCCACCAGGCAAGCCCCTGTTGCTTGGGTTTTTTTCAGGGAGGATGGAAAAAACGGGTCTAGTGAAGCTCAAACACAGGTGTGGATGAGTATACAGTACCTGCAAGAGATTTACATTTCTCTAACAAAAGAAATTAGTTTTGTGGTGACTTTCCAGGGCTTTTGCTAAAGTTAAAGCTCTTTCTTCTCAATAGACTTTGTTCTATAACTTCTGACTTAATGTCATAAAGAAGGAAACCTTTGTTTTTCCGAGAGATTTTTCCATAATTACCAAGATGATGAAAAAGACAGAGAAGAATTTCATGCTTCTGCAGAGAGTGATGATGAAGGAGGGGAAAGGAAGGTGAAATCAATTAGGATGAAGTAAAAGAGGCAGAAGCACAGAAGGGAGACATTTGGAAAGCCTATTACTGGTAGCCTAAGGAAGATTCTACAAACTAGGTACTGTAAGACTAGACCTGCCAAGGGGAAAGACTGGTGAAAAGGGCTGATGCTCTTTAATCTTTACCCAGAGGGAAGATGCTTTCTGTGAAGGTCCAAGGCTGAAAATCTAGGAGGTGAAATCAGCATGGTAAAAGACTAGTTTAGGAGTGCTTTCAAAACAGGCTTTGGACAAGCACAGCGAACTATACGCAATATCCTGTGATAAACCATAATGGAAGAGAATATAAAAAAGAATGTATATATAACTGAATCAATCTGCTGTACAGCAGAAATTAACACAACATTGTAAATCAACTATACTTTAATTAAAAAAAAAAAAAGTCAAATGGCTTCCAAGCACTCGGAAAACATAGGCAAAACGAAACAGAACAAACAAGCTTCAGAGATTCCTGGACTTCCTGGAATCTATACTGCAAACTCCCGAGGAAGGAGGACACAGAATTAAGTGTCACGTGCGTATGCAGAGCTCAAGACCAGGACAGCATCCACGACTCACCGCTGATTTTCCTTGAAACGCGTCGCTGTCTGGCAGTAAGGTGTTGGCGAACTCCTGCTGACGACTGCTGTAGACGTGCACGAACCTCACCGTGTCCTGTGTGTTTGCCAGAGCAAAGGACAGGAAAGCCTCGAAGGGTTTACTCAACTTGGTAGCCTCAGCGGTCAGTAAAACCACACAGTACCTGCATGTCAACAAAAGAGAAGACTTTAATCCCCGAGGCCACGGCTAGAACCTGAATGGCAAGTGAAGGTTCACATTTACAAAGTGAACGAGCATGTTTTAGGAATGAAAGCTTCACGGGGGAGCCTCTAATGAGAGAAAATGTCCAAGGCATTGAGGACCTGCTTCTTTCTAGACTGGTGATGCTCTCCCCAAACCAAAGTTCACGACGTTTAGAGATGCCTTTGAAGGCAATGGTCACTGAGCCCTTGATGCAGAAGGGCCTTGCAGAAGGCACCTGTGCTAGTTCTCCCACCGCAGGCAGGGCTGGTTGAGCCTATCTGAGGCCAGGGCCATTGGGCCTCATTCTGAAGGGCTTCCTTTGTAGTGGTGCCAAGGGAAAGTTCATCTAATCATTCATTCATGCATTCGTTCTCTCAAATACTACTGAGCACTCAACAGATGCCAGGTAAGACAGACAACGTTCTTGCCCTCATGGAGCTGATATTCCAGTGTGGAAAGCAGATAACAAACAGATAGATGGATAGATCATGACAAGTAGTGACAAGGGTTATGAAAAAAAAAAAGTGAAGGGGAGAGAGTCAAGGGTGGGCTGGGAGTCACGATCCATCAGACTGGCTGAGCAGAGACGTGAAGGAGGTGCCATAAGAGGAAGTGGGGTCTGAGCACTCCAGGCAGAGAGCACCGCAAGTGCGAAGACCCTGAGACTGGGGGACTCGATCCAATTCACAGTGTTAGGAGGATCGCTGGCTGACATGAACTGACTGAGGGTGGGAGAGTGGAGCAGAGGCAGAGGAGGTTAGGAGGCTAACACGGTGGCCTCGATGAGAGGTGACAGTGACCTGGCGAGGGTGGCGGTGCTAACAAAGGGTAGGAGCGCGTGGACTGGGGATACTTTCTGAAGGCGGTATAAATAACAATCCTTAAAGCCCAGGATCACCTGCCTTACATTTAATTAAAGTCTTTCTTCTCTTAGTCTATAAAGGAAACTGAAAAGTCTGGAAACACAGGGAATTTTTCCTATTTTAAACAATATTTTAGTTGTATTTTCACATAACATGATCAAAATGTTTTCCTGTCATATCCAGACAGCTTTCACTCAAATCCAGAGAGCTTTCACAGATGAAACAGCCCTAAATTTAAAGGTACTGATTCATTAATCTGAAAGAGGTATAATAAGTATTTTCCCTGTATTTCCAGACTTTAGACACTCTGTATGAATAAGTATGCCTCAGCCTTGCTATTCCCATTTAATTATTTTACCATTTCCTCAGTACCCTCACTTCTCTACTGTTTAGTCATTAACCTGGCTCCTCTCCAAGACCTTCTCCAAGACCCCCAGAGGCTCAGCCTGTGTGGAATACTCTGGTAGGAACAGTAACTCTCTCCTACTCCATGCTGCTCTACAGCGACCCAGGCTCTCCCTGACACCCGGCAAAACCTACTCATCCTTTAGGGCTCAGCTAAAGTGTTACCTCTTAGGGGATCCTCTCTGGCACACCCAATAATTTGGTCCTAAGGTGCCCTGGACTGTTATACCCCTCACTGTCATAGTTGTTCATCAATATTTGTTACATGAAGAATAAATTCTGACTGTCTAAGGGTCGGCGTTTATTGCCTTGTAGTAGAATGCAACATGCCCCTCTGCTGCACTGCTGAGCAGGGGCAAAGCCTTCAGTCCTTACTTCCTCTGTCGGTGAGACCGTTTCACGGGGCAGAGTTCATGGAACAACTTCTGGCTGGTGAGCCTGGCTGCCAACAGATACTTGTGTTGGGTGATAAAGTCATCAATAACCTGTTTCTTCATACCTCGGGCCTGGAGAAAAACCAAGAGACAGTGGATTCTGATTCAGTTTTCTCACTGAAAATGGGCTTTACTTACAGCTTAATAAACATGTAGCTGAGGGACTTCCCTGGTGGTCCAGTGGTTAAGACTCCGTGTTCCCAATGCGGGGGGCACAGGTTCGATCTCTGGTCAGGGAACTGGGATCCCACATGCCGTGCAGCGCAGCCAAAAAAAAAAAACACCAAAAAAAGAAGTGCCTGATCCTGGCTAAAATAATAAAACCACGTAAGTCAGACTCATTTGAGCAGATAAACATATGGTGATCTTTTTAAAAAATGCAGGGCTCGGACTTCCCTGGTGGTGCAGTGGTTAAGAATCCGTCTGCCAATGCAGGGAACCAGGTTCTAGCCCTGGTCCAGGAAGATCCCACAGGCCGCGGAGCAACTAAGCCCGTGTGCCACAACTACTGAGCCTGCGCTCTAGAGCCCATGAGCCAGAACTACTGAGCCTGCATGCCACAACTACTGAAGCCCACGTGCTTAGAGTCCATGCTCTGCAACAAGAGAAGCCGCTGCAATGAGAAGCCCGCGCACCGCAACGAAGAGTAGCCCCCTCTTGCCACAACTGCAGAAAGCCTGCAGGCGGCAACAAAGATCCAACGCAGACAACAAAAAAAAAGAAAAAAGAAAAAAAAAAAGGCAGGGCTGAGAGCAATGACGTAGCCATTTCAGGTCAAAGGAAAAATCAAGTGCTCTTTTCATTGGACAACTTTTGTATACTGTTTTACGCTAGCAGATTTAAAAAGTCAATAATTTGGAATCTTTAGGCAAACTTACTTCAAGATTTATAGGAAACTGAACAATTGAAAATAAACTCCCAGGGACTTCCTGGCAGTCTGATGGTTAAGACTCTGTGCTTCCACTGCAGAGGGCACGGGTTCAATCCCTGGGGAACTAAGCTCCCGCATGTCTCGCTGCGTGTGGCCAAAAAAGCAAAACCAAACAAACAAAACCCCCCACAAAACTCCAAAGTAACAATGTTACTGAGTATAAAAGGTGGACAACTAAACTGTAATATGACCACTTTGTTATTACTAAATTTCATATATTTCAAAGGACTGAAATTATATATATAGTAGCTTCTCTGACCACATTTAAACAAGAAATCAATATAAGATAGAAACCAGAAAATCCCTTTTTGTTTTGAAATTAAGAAACTCTGAATAACTTATTGACCTAAGACGAAAGCATATCAGATATAAGAAAATATTTTGAATTTGAAGTGATTAATGAAAATACTATTTACCAAAACTTTGGGACTCAGATAAAGTATCAGTAGTACTTGGAGAGCAATGTTAAAATGAATATAATAGAAAAGAAATTAATGAACTAGACATCCGTATCAAGAAGTTACAGCAAAAATACAACTGTAGAAAAAAGGAAATAGTAAAGATGAATATAGAAATCAATAAAACAAAATAAATATATAAGAAGAAGAATTAACAAAACCAAAATTGGTTCTTTGGAAGAGCTAATAAAATTGACAAACCTCTGGTAAAACCAATCATGAAAATAAGAGAGAAGGCACAAATAACCATTATCAAGGATGACGAAGGACTTCTCTGGTGGTCCAGTGGCTAAGGCTCTGCGCTCCCAATGCAGGGGGACCCAGTTTGATCCCTGGTCAGGGAACTAGATCCCACATGCCACAACTAAGAGTTTGCACGCCGCTACTAAAGATTCTGCATGCCACAATGAAGATCCTGCACGTGACAAAGAAGATCCCAAGTGCCGCAACTAAGACCTGGCGCAGCCAAATAAGTAAATATTAAAAAAGGAAAAAAAGGGACCTCCTTGCTGGCGCAGTGGATAAGACTTCATGCTCCCAATGAGGGTTCGATCCCTGGTCAGGGAACTAGATCCCGCATGCGTGCCGAAACTAAGAGTTCGCATGCCACAACTAAGGAGCCTGAGTGCTGCAACTAAGGAGCCTACTGCAACTAAGACCTGGAGCAGCCAAAAAAAAAAAATATATATATATATATATATATATTTTTTTTTGCGGTACGCGGGCTTCTCACTGTTGTGGCCTCTCCCGTTGTGGAGCACAGGCTCTGGACGCGCAGGCTCAGCGGCCATGGCTCATGGGCCCAGCCGCTCCGCAGCATGTGGGATCTTCCCGGACCGGGGCACGAACCCGTGTCCCCTGCATCGGCAGGCAGACTCTCAACCACTGCGCCACCAGGGAAGCCCTAAATAAATATTTTTTAAAAAAAGGATGACAAGTAGGAATCACTCCCTATGTTGTAGAAACTAAAAATATATACATATACATATATATATACATATACATTTAAATTTGAAAATTTGGATGAAACAGAAAAATTTCTAGAAAAATAAAACAACATCTGAAAAAGAGAAGAGTTAAATAGTTCTATAACCATTAAAGAAGATGAGTCAGTAGTCAAAAATCTTTCCTTAAACACAAACTCAGGCTGAGATGGCTGTACATAGGTGGTTTTGACCAAACTTTCAAGGAGGACAATCTAATCTTATACAAAGTCTTCCTGAGAAGAGAAAAAGGGAGAACACACCCCATCTCGTTTCATGATTCAAATCCTCACAAGGGCATCTTGAGATAGAGAAGTTAGAAGTCAATCTCATTTCTGAACATAAATGTGAAAGTCCTAAACAAAATGTTAGCAAACTGAATATGGCAATATACTGAAAGCAAAATATAAATAATGATCCCGCTGGATTTATCTCATGAATGCAAGTTAGGTTTAACACTAGAAAATGATTAATATGATTTAACATATTACAGAACATGAAAGAAGAAAACTCTGGATAATCATAATGGATGTGTAAAAAGTATTTGATAAAAATCAACACCATTCATGTCAGAAAAATTAAATTGGTCTAGTGTCGGCAAGGGTATGGAGCAATGGAACATTCACACAT
The DNA here is from genome assembly GCF_964165515.1 of Mesoplodon bidens. Classification (NCBI taxonomy): domain Eukaryota; kingdom Metazoa; phylum Chordata; class Mammalia; order Artiodactyla; family Ziphiidae; genus Mesoplodon; species Mesoplodon bidens. The sequence goes on from NC_138177.1 coordinate 175,101,509, forward strand.
GACTGGTGGACATGTACTCAGGAAAACACACTAGCTAATAAAGTTAAAGATATATATATATATATATTTAATCATTAAAGAAAATAAAGCCATATATGTTAACATAAATAACTTTTTTTAAACATTAAAAAAAAACCAAACACAATAATTTCCAAAACCAAAAAATGCTTAGTGAGAAGATTAACACTGCTTTACATTTTTACAAATCTTTTTAATGTCTGGTTTCATAGAAGAGGTAGGTGGATTCTCCTATCTGCTTCTATATACAATCGGGGGTCATATATTGTTTTGGTTGAAAATCCAGCGTCACACAGATATACGGTTAGAAAAGGGAGGTTTATTTTAATAGCTTTTCAGATAACTATGGATATTCTTCTTTGCCACTACACCGAAACTGGACAAATGGTAGTTTCTTAAAGGTTAGTTGCTATGTGGATTCAATGAACTTCGTTTTTTTTTTTTGGCTGCGCTGCATGGGGGATCTTAGTTCCCCAACCAGTGATCGAACCTGTGCCCCCACAGTGGAAGCGCAGAGTCCTAACCACTGGACCGCGGGGGAATTCCCATCAATGAACTTTTAGTACTCTGTTAAATTAAAATTCACTGATCAAAAATAAAGAAGGTAAAATTCACTGATCGCCTTGCACTTAGAATGGATCTTTTATCATGCATGGTCATTCGAAAAATATTGGTTCACTGATCTCCCAGATGCTGACAAATTTTCTTATTCATATGAAAAAATGCATCACATTGATGAACCAATCTCATAAGAAAGTTTGAGAAGCTATCAAGGTCATGATGACTGACACAAATTTTTCAAAATTATAATTTCCTTGGAAGCCTGGATTCTATCGTCAGCAACAGATACTGTGAGTTGTTTCCCTTAAAGTGCCAGGCTCACTTCATTCATTTTAAAGAAAATGTCTGCCTAACTCTGAGTAACCATAGTTGTCCGTCAATTATTCTTTCAAGTAAAAAATGATGTTCCATCAAAAAAAAAAAAAAAAAAAAAAAAGAAAAGTGGCTAGTTCAAAACTCCTGAGTTAGGCAACCACACAAATATTTGTCCCCAGGACACCCTCTGCAACTTGGCCTGCAGCAGAGCTTTCTGCACGCTTCCTATTTTGTCACAGAGAACATTAAAGATACCAGAAAGACGTGGACTTGAGTGTCAATTTACCTATTAATAAAATTCATACTTCTTACTGCTTCTTCAAGGCTATTCAGTGAAATGAGCGTTGATCCTCTGTGTTGTTACGGCGAGTGCTTAGGAGTGAAGAACACACGGCCACCGGCAGCCTGGTGCCCAGGCCTTGGTGTGTGCACTTGGTGGTTATGCACTGGAAAGTTTACCCACCATTGCTTTTGCACCATCGGTGCAAACGTCAACACAGAGAAAAGACAAATTATGTCTTAGTGGTTCCTGTAAAGACAGCTTTGATCTCACAGACTCTCTTAAAGGGTCTTTTGGATCGCCCCACCCCCAAGGGTCTGTGAACCACATTTTTAAAACTGCCGTTCTGTAGAAACTTGTGATTGGGTACACTGGGATACATGTGATGTCCATGGCATCACTGGTCCTAAAGCCCCAAAATGTCCATCAACAGAAGAATGAATAAACCCATTATCATGTGGCCATAACCACTGTACAGCAGATGAAAACAAATTAACTAGAGCTAAGAGAAACCACTAGTGCTACTAGTGTTATACTAAGCCCCTTGCCATTGGGAAGACTCAGTTTATGTTAAGAATGCAGTTTTAGGGCTTCTGTGGTGGCGCAGTGGTTAAGAGTCCGCCTGCCGATGCAGGGGACACGGGTTCGGGCCCCGGTCCGGGAAGATCCCACACGCCACGGAGCGGCTGGGCCCGTGAGCCATGGCTGCTGAGCCTGCGCGTCCGGAGCCTGTGCTCTGCAACGGGAGAGGCCACAACAGTGAGAGGCCTGCGTACCGCAAAGAAAAAAAATGTTGTTTTATATTCATAAAGAGCAAACTGGTAAAGCATCCATTGTACCAGTAATTTTGTTAATGTAGCTGATGAACGATTTTCCCCAGGGAATAAGTAAGTGACAATTCCCAAGAGTACAAGCTATCACTAAAAAGCAATTTAGGAAATCTTACAGATTCATCTTGGATTGAGATGACCTTCTTTCCTCTCTTCCACAACTGGCATTTGTTTGCTTCCTGACCCTCTCTTGGCTCCTTCTTAGTCGCCATCAGGCATCCCCTCTTTTTATTTGCTAGTGATTGTCCAGAGCTTTGTCCTTGGCTGCCTTCTCTCCATACTTTACATACGATGCCTGGGAGATCTCCCCACACTAAAGACTTCACCCTCTCACCAGTCACTGACAATTCACAAATCTCTATTCCAGCCCCTCCGCCTTTCCTTGGATCTAGAGCCCTGCCTGATGGGTATCTCTCCTTGGGTCTCCTGAAGGCAGTTCTAATTCTTATGTCCACAACTGAACTCATTCCCTTCTTCTTAAACCTGCTCTCCCTTCCTTACTGTCCACTTTCCCCGTCTGGTTCTGTCACACACACCACCCCTACCCTAGTCCCATAGTCTCAGGACCCCTTCTACGTCCACATGGCACCCGGAGGAGCCCTACATCTTAGTGAGACACCTACTACAGTGGACGGTCTCTCTCCTCTCCTGACTGTGAGTCAGAGGAGGACAAACACTAACACTGGATGTCGGAGCTGTTCTGTAATTAGTGCTCAGCAGGCAGGCAATGAATGTATTGAATGAATGAAATAAAGGATTTTAGAGAACTTCTCTTTCTTCTCTTTCTAGCCTCTTATAAGAGAAAGTATCAAAGGCGATTTAAAAAAGATAACATTAAAAATATTAAAAAATACATGTTTATTATAGGGATTTTTAAAAATCTAAATATTGAAATAATATATAATTCTGCCATCAAAAGATAACCATTAATGTTTTGATGTATTTATTTCTAGTTTTTTCCTATGCGTACACATGCACACATGCACTCACTTTACAAAACTGAGGTCAGTGAATAATCTGCATATACAATTCTGCATCCTGCTTGCGCTGTAACATTATGTTAGGAAAATTATCCCCATCATTAAGTATTCTCGAGTTGCCACTTTAAATGGCTATATAATAGTCTCTGGGATGTACCAATAATTATCCTGACGTTGGATGTTTATATTTCCCCCTCATTTTTGGTATTAAAAATGATATTTAACATCTCTGTATGTAATTCTTTGCCCGAGTTCCTATTCCTTTAGGATAGAGTCCTAAAAGGTAATGTCATCTCCCTCAGGTCTTTACTCGTGTCACCTTAATGAGGCCCTTCTTGGCTGCTCCACCTTAAAAATGTGAGCCCTCTCCCCTAATACCCTACGTTCCTCTTCCCTGTTTTATTTTTCTCCTTGGCACGTATCACTATATAACATACCACGATAGAGTATTTTATGCTGATTCTCTGTCGTCCCCACTAGAACACAGGATGGGGAATTCTGTCAGTCTTGTCCAGGGCTGCACCCTCAGCACAGAAAGCAGTGTTTGGCACACAGTAGGTGTGCTCACCTACTGTGTGCACTCAGGAGTGTTCTTCTGCTAGGCAGTTGATGTTTTATCACCCAATCGCTTTTCTGAAAACTTCTGAGGCTTCTTCCAGAAAGGCAAGAAAGAGAAGTCCCTGTTTCTCCGTAGTCTCAACTCTACTGAGTATTTTTCCTTCAAAAATCTTTAACAATTTGATGAGAGAAGAAAATGTTTTGCTTTCCTCTGATTATTAGTGAGATTTATTTATTTGCGGTACACGGGCCTCTCACTGTTGTGGCCTCTCCCGTTGTGGAGCACAGGCTCCGGACGCGCAGGCTCAGTGGCCATGGCTTACGGGCCTAGCCGCTCCGCGGCATGTGGGATCTTCCCGGACCAGGGCACGAACCCGTGTCCCCTGCATCGGCAGGCGGACTCTCAACCACTGCGCCACCAGGGAAGCCCAGTGTATGTTCTTTAACTTAGTTTATGGGTTTTTTCCCAGTGATGTTATTTAGTTAGTTAGTTAATTAATTAATTAATTAATTTTTTGGCTGTGCTGCAAGGCATGTGGGATCTTAGTTCCTGACCAGGGATCAAATCCGCACCCCCTGCAGTGGAAGTGCGGAGTCTTAACCACTGCACCGCCAGGGAAGTCCCTAAAGGAAGAGAGTAAAACTAGTTTCTTCTCCTCTCCTGCTGTGCTCGATTTTGCTGTTTATTTATATGACACCCTGAGATAAAATGGGAGGGCCATCTTGAAACAAGGTGACACTCACATACCTGGATAGCATCTGCAGGCTTGTGTATGTGTTCTTTAAAGATCAGGATGGTGGGGGCATAGACATTGACGTTGTATTGCCTTGTCATCTCTTCCGCCCCTCTCAAACCGACATACACGTATCCAAATGACAAATAATCTTTATATGCGAAAGCAGTCAACTGTTAGGGCATAACAGAGAGGAAGAAATGAAATTGATAGCACAGCATCTAAATTAAGTGTGACTTGTCCTCATCAGTGGGTGGAGACGAACGCTAGCTTATACAGCCCCACTCGGGCTGCTACACCCTCGTACCCTTGTAGGAATTCTATGGTGTTCCATGAACAAAAACCGTACCAACAAAGCTAAACAACAACTAATTCTTTTTTTCAGACAGAGCAAGATATTCATCTTACTGCGATCTGTACTGTGTGGGAGGTTTGAGGAATGACCTGTACCCTAATTATGTAAGATGGCAGTGACCACGCCAACGGTTTAGCACTTTCCTCTCCCATCTCATATCACGGTGATAACCAGAGGGGTGCTAGATAGAAGTATAGTATATACTCAGAGGGCAGGTTTGGAATCAGACAGGCTACAAGGGAATCGATATTCAACATGGCAGACCTTGGGCAGGTTATACAACTGCTCTAGGCTTCAGTAAAAGTAGGGATAATAATCTGTATCACTGGGTTCTTCTGAAGATTAAATGCTATTATGTGTGTGGAAAGAACTAGCACAGTAATAGCATCAGTAGGTCCTCAATGTATGGTGGTTAAAGCAAATTTCTGGTCTTCAAGCATTTCCCTTGGGATGAGCTATTATTCACAAAAAAGAAAATCACCAAAATAAGAGAAAACATTACCCCAGCACCTAAAGTACCTTGTAGATCAGTGGTACAACGGGCATTTGGTCAAACAGAAGGACATGCGGTTTATTCTCTTGCTGCCAGCCAGAGAGGAATCTGACATAATTTTTATTTGTAACCTTAAATTGAATAAAGGATGTTAGTTTCAACATTTAATTCTTAACAACTGCATTATAATCCAGTCAGGAGATAATTAAACAAAATCAAATATGTGTAAAAGATCGTTTTGTAAAAAATGCAGACAACTAATTTTTTGCCTTTGACTAAAATTAATTAAAAGAACAGAGATATTGATTTCATATTTTCATGTGATCCAACCCTTACAGCCTGAAATCATAACCTTTTCTGAAACAATTACTGACCATAGTATTAAAAAAAAAAAGAGCTTTCAAAGTTGGTTCTTGCTCAGTTACAGACTGCACTTTTTAATCTATTAGAAGATAATGCAACAACTGCTCTTTTAAAATGGCTTAAATAAAAATAAGTGGGCCCACCCCCACCTATACATTACATAAGTTCATTCACCGCCATATGAATTGCTACTTTTGTGTTTCCCTGTTTATGCCTTAAAATAATCCCAAGAAAACAAATTAAAAACTTGAATTAAATTTCTATCTAGAAAATATGTTCATAGTAGTTCAAAAAAGTTTATCTTTCCACTTTGCTTCCAGAACGATCTATATAAAACCTCAATCTCATCATTTCACCCCACTGCTCAGCCCCTTTCAATGGCTCCATCACCTGCAGGCCAAGTCCAAGTACCTTAAAGGAGACCCTCACAGTGAGATTCCCGTTAACCCCTTTAATCTCGTCTTCTCCCACTCACTAATGACTGCTTCATACAAAGCAGGCTACCTCTGTATGCCTGGAACTCTTCCCTACTTCTCTCTCCTCACCTGGCAAACTCAGTACAGGGGTCATTTCTGCCACGAAGCCTTTCTCAAATCTCCAGGACGGGCACTCTACATATTGGAGGGAAACAATCACCTACTAGACTGCGAGCTCCTTGGAAAGTGTCCTCAGCACTTATCATAACGTCTGACATACAACAGGCATTTTAAAAAGGTTTGAGGACCTGTCAGGACAACTTATCATCATTTTAGGAGGCTGCAATGCTCTCTGACAATTTCAAGTTAACTCCAACAAATATTTCTTCTGTGGGTAATGATCCTGGTGGGACAGGCTGTGTAGAAATAGGATGGAAGTATCTGTATGTTCACTCTCCTTGGTATTATTAAAGGAATGAATCATTTTCATTTAAAGCAACATAAGAATCTTCTTCTAGTTCCTGTGAGCTCTAACCTCAGATACTGAGGGAAAAATGCTTCTTAAATATAAAAATCATAGTTTATAATTTGTGGGAATTTCTGTGCCTGGTTTCTCTAGCTCAATCTTTTGTTTGTGAAATTCATTCACACTGTTGCATCGCTATATGTTTTGAAAGTTCCAAAAATAATATCTGATTTCATGGAATCTGGTGTTTTCAACAGATATGATCATTAAATATATAACCAAATATAACTTAATTTGAATACTCTCATAAGAAAAGTATCTTTAAACGAACAAACGCATGAGTTGGAAAGACCTCCTTCATCCCATGTTGTGATCTAATTTTCTGTTGAGAAAATAAGAGGCACTCTCATTTTAGGCTCAGATTCCTATTGCAGTGTAAGTCTTCCCAGCGGTTTTGACAAGGATGATTCTTTTAGTCTCTCTACTTCGCCTGTTTCAATTTTCAGTCTCTTGCAGACTTCATTTAAATGATTTAGTTACAGTAATTAATTAATTAATATGTGTCTTGCCCCGCCCAAAATGAAACTGAGGTCTGAGGATGACCACAGGTAGAGTTCAGGGCAGCCAGCAGTCCCAGGAGCCTCTTAAACTACTTCTCAGCGAGGTACTTACTTTTTCCACCAAGTTCCCTGGAAGAAGACTCTCCACAAACTGTCGCAGGTTCTCACGGACAACTGCATTATGGAAGAAGGAGATTTTCCCATTGATGATTCCTAGGATGGCTGGTGTGCTGTGCGCTCCCAGGTGATGGGCCAGGCGTCTCTCGTAGCCAGCGTGGACCACGCCGATTCCTACGCCTGAAAAATATGGAAGACCTCCATGAAGACTTTTTATGCCCCCACGGCAGGTGAAGAAATGCTGCTAAGTAATTTTTTGGTGTGAAACTGAAATACAGACTTAGGAGGAGGGGATATCTTTCCTGATAGACTGTCTAGCATCCTATCACTGCTGGAATGCTAAATTGGTTCAGTTTTTCTGCAGAGCCATCTAGCAATGTTTAAGAAGGGCTACAAATCTTTCTTTCAGTCCGTTGTTTCTAATTTTGGGAGTAGATCATGAAGAAATACTTCAAAAGAAAAGAACAATCTGTCCACAGTGTTCCTATTCAACACCACCTGTAAACAATTCAAGGGTTCATCAACTCTGCAGTGGTTGAAAAAACCTAGAATCTAACGACGGGCTAGAATCACAGTCTTCTCACCTTTCAGAGGATGTCTCGCTTTTACATAAACTATTTTATAGAGATTTTGTACAGATTCTCAAAAAGAGAAAGAGATTAGGTTAAAATCACTTGGTCATATCCCACATAACTACTGTTAATATTTTGGTATCTATCTGTGCCTTTTCTTACACAAATGTGTGTGTGTGTATACACACAGGTATAAATAAAATAAAATGGGATCATCTGACACTTATTTCACTCAGTATTTTTTTTTTTTTTTTTTTTTTTTGCGGTACGTGGGCCTCTCACTGCTGTGGCCTCTCCCATTGCGGAGCACAGGCTCCAGATGCGCAGGCTTAGTGGCCATGGCTCACAGGCCCAGCCGCTCTGCAGCATGTGGGATCTTCCCGGACCAGGACACGAACCCATGTCCCCTGCATCGGCAGGTGGACTCTCAACCACTGCGCCACCAGGGAAACCCTCACTCAGTATTTGAATAACTTTTCTTGTCTTTCATTCAACCAATGTATTTGGAGGGTTAGTTCCTCTGCTAAACATTGGAGATACAGTAAATGTTAATAGCCAGTAAATACGCTTTTTCTCTTGGGTGTCTAACAGACCTCTAAGTATAAAGTTTTCAAAAACAAATTCCTGATCTCCTCCCTCAAACCTGTTCTACCCTGGCTTTCACCATTTCCATTGATGGCGGCTCCCTCCTTCCCATTACTCAGGACGAAAGTCTTAAGAGTGATCTTAGACCCCTCTCGTCTCTCACACCCCCCATCCGATCCGTCAGCAAGTCCTGTTGGTCCTGTCTTCAAAATACAGCAGGAACCCAACTATTTTTCTCCACTTCCATTGTACCCTGTCTCCTATGCATCTTCATCTCTCTCCCCTGAGTTGCTGCAAAAACCTCCTCAATGGTGTCGTGTTTCTCCTTGTCCCTCTACTGTCTGTCCTCAACACGGTAGCCAGACTGTTCCTTCTAAAACATAAACAACGGATCATGTCGCTTCTCTGCCCAAATCCGGCAAAGCCTCCCCATTTCAACTCAGAATAAAACCACAATTTTCACAAAGGCCGACAAGACCTCTGTGATTTGGCCCCTGGCCCCCTGGCCCCCTTCCTCTCCCATTCCTCATGCTCACTTGCTCTAGCCCCCAGCATCCCTGTTCTTCTTTAAACACACTTGGCACGTTCGTTCCTGCCTTCGGGCCTCGGTGCTGGCTGGTGCATCTCCTGACATCTGTGTAGCTGGCTCCTTCACCAACTGCAGGTCCTTCTCAATGAGGACGACCCGACTCCTAGATTTAGAACTGCCCTCCCCACACTCAGGATCCCCTTCAAGGCTCTCACTTTCCCTTTTCCATAGCACTTACCATCTTCTAACACACCACCCAAGCTCCTCATTCTGTGGATTTTTTCTTGTCTGTCTTCCCCTGTTAGAATGTAAGCCGTTTGAAGGCAGGGGTCTTTGTTTAGTTCTCTGATGTACCCCAAGCACCAGAACAGAGCTTGGCACACAGTAGGAGCTCATCACTGAAACTGCACTATCAATCTATTTAACCCATTCTTTATTGCTGCACATTGAAATGGCTTCTGGCTTTCACTATTATAAGGCATGTTTCGATAGACATCCTTGTACATCTCTGTATACACATCTTTGTGTACCTGTGTGATAACTTCTTAATTGATAAATTGATAAATCCCCCAAATGGAATTGCTGAGTAAATGGCAGCGACTGCAAACTTAATACTTTAAAATTGCTGAGTAGGCTAAACAAATCTATCTGCTGGCCATCTGACTGTGAGTATCTCAAGGGCAGGAAAGGAGGCACCTCAGACATCACATAGTCCACTCCCCTCATTTTACAGATAAAGAGACTCAGAGAGGTGAACTGACTTATCCCAGTTTGCAGAGGTGATAAAATTGCAGAAGAAGAATCCCAACTTGATGTTCTAGAGTCAAGTCTAGTACATTAGTCTATCACACTAGAGGCATTAAAAATAACCACAGAACAATGTCAGTAAGTGAAAGTGCACCTAAGATTGTGTGAGCAGGAGAAAGAACAAGAACATAGCAGGCACATACCTGAGAGACGCAGTCTCATGTAAAGCGAGAAGAGACGTCACCTAGCAAGGTCAAGTGGCCACACAGCAAAGGTCCAAGGGGGGAATCAACGTGTCTTGAGACCTTTCTAAGACAGGCAGCATGCCTACAGCTTTATATCCGTTATCACTTTTCACACTCACAAACCCCCTGAGTGGTTAAGTATTGTCATTTTCATGGATGAGGAAGCTGGTGCTTGGAGAGGCCAAGCCAACCTAGCCGGCATCAGTTAGTGTGCAGTAGGACCAAGATTTGAACCGGCCCAGCCGACTGTAAAGCCTGGCTCCTTCCTGTCTCCAGTACCCTCTTCCACCCTCGGTTCTGAACGCTGGAGGGATAAATTTCTTAGAGACGGACCCACCATCCATGACCTTACCAGGGACTGCTGCATAGGCCAGAGCCACCGTATTTAACTGATCCTGGGGAATAAGCCTTCCCACTAACTGCATCATTCAGCGGTGCCCTCTACCAGACCTCGGGACTAGAATCAGTAATTAGAATGGTGGCTGGTGGGCCCAGAATCAGGACAAGGGATGCAGGAGTCTTGGGAGAGCAAAGGAAACTGAAGAGATCTTTTGCGCTTGCTGTTCCCCCCCACTCTTCCCTCAGATATTCCGGAAGCTCATTCTCTCGCCCCCTAAGGGCCACCTGCTCAGTGAGCCCTTCCTCATCTGCCTGATTTAAAACTGAAGCCTCTCACCCCAGCATTCCTAGCACCCGGCCTTTTTTTATCACACTCTACCACCATCTGGCGGGCTGTATATTTTATTTGTTTGTTTGTCTCTCTTCACTAGAATATAGAAGCTCTATGAATGTAGGGGTTTTGGGCTATTCTGTTTACTGCTGTATCCTTAATATCTAGAATAGTTCCTGGCACTCAGTTTTTTAAAAACAAGTAAATGAATAAAGTATTCAAAGTCAGACCCAGATTCAAATTCCAGCTCTGCTACCCATTAGCTGTGCAACCTTAGGCAAGTCATTTAACCTCTCTGAGCCTCCGTTTCCTTATTTGTAAAATGGAGATAAATTATTGTGAGGACTAAATGACATAATATAAAAATGAGCCTAGCCCAGAGCCTGGAATATAGTGGGCGCCTAATTAATTACAACTCTTATTATTAAGTATTATTTCATCCAGACCGTGTGAAGTCTGATCTAGAGACTTGTCTCTTGTGTGAGTGGAATTTTCACCTTCATGAGACTCTCTCCCTTCCTTGTGTGGAGTGGGATAAACAATGTTACACTCTCACTCTTTATGTCATCCTCCCCCCACCTTTCCTATGCTCCCATCAATATAGCTTTTTTTCTAGTTAAAACAGAATACAAGTGATTGGTTTCATTTATTTTACTTAAAATCACCATTGAGTCCTTGGAATTACCTACATCACCTTCATCAAACATAAACATTTCTCAGTCTATAAAAGGCTATTCCTTGGATCATTTCTACAAAGGACTTCGATTCTTAATATTATAATCCGATTTCTAAACTCTGAAGGAATGTTACTTCTTTCCTATAGATTGACTATCACACGAATTAGAACAGCATAAAGAATGACACACATTTGGTATTTAAATTTGTGGTATTTTTCCTCTTGAAAAGATACTTAAGATTATAACAAGAATACGGAAATTCCTTCAAGTCCAGACCTAACTAATCCCTTCCTCTCCCTCCCTCCAAGCTGGGAAGGAAGAGTCAGAAAAGTCAACAGCACTGTTTTCTCCCTAAGACTCCGGCTGGGAAATGACCACTATGACTGGTGGTGGCTTAGGGTCTCTGAGTCACAGTGGACAACACAATTCCTATCGTCTCCTCCTCTGCCTTCAAACTCTCTACACTCCAAAGTTCCGGGTTCATAAAGTGAGCTCAGCAAGTACAGTTCTCCTGTTCTTATCCCGATTCAGCATAACCTGGCTGGGTAACAAGGACACACCAGCATCCACACGAACTTGAGCAGCAAATTTAAAAGAAAGGCAAAGTGTGTTACCGTTTGCAGACACATTTGATTTTTCTACGGATCAATGTTTTGGGCTAATTTGCAGATCCTGGGGAATTAAAAATACAATACCTTCTCCTATTTTTGAGTTTGTAAGAGGATGTTCTTTCTGTAAAGTACTAAAGATCTCTCTTTTGAGGTGTCAAATTATACTTGCTTTCATTATGCAATCCTAAACGTGTATCACGTCTTTTAGGGAAATTCTTTCATGTTCCCCTCTGTCGCATACACATATTCATCTTTCTTTCAACTTTTCCATACGCCTTAAGGGATGGTACAGAACCAACTGAAAGAACATGGCACTGTCAAATCTGGCTAAATACAAACCTGTTAATAACCAAACTACTAAGATGCAAAATGATGTGAAACAACAAAAATCAAGAACACGGAGCTTCAGGAGGAAAAACAAATACTTTAACCAGTATCTAGGCAGACCGTTTTCCTACACAGTATGAAGTTGTTATACACTTAGCTATTTTTAGGAATAATTCCTTGAAAGAGAGGAATTATTCTTTCTTTTAAAACAAGAAGTCGTGGTGGATAAACACTACATGATCATCCACATTGGGTTTCCCTAAAATAATACCTGATTTCAAGACATGCAACCTCCTTGACGCCCTGGAAACTGTCTGCAGCTCCCAGCGAGCACTGAGCGTGCTGTGATGATTCAGGTGTGTCTCTTAGTTGAGTTTCCTGGGTGCGAGGACCAGGTTTTACTTATTTCTGAGCAGTGCAGCACAGTGGTTAAGACTGAACTCTGGAGTCAGACTTCTGGGTGCACACCCCAACACTGCTGCTTATAAACAGTGTGACCTCAGTTGTTCCTTAACCTTCCTGGGCCTCAGTTTCCTCATCTGTAAAATAGGGATAATAAAAGTCTCTCCCTCGTTGGATTACTTTGGGGATAAAGACAATCCATACAAAGCATTTAGCACAATGAAAAATAAGTAAAATGCTAAAAAAAGTTATAATATTTACTTTAGTGTTTAATATAGTACTTGGTCCATTAAGAAAAAAGTTCTTTTTTTTTTTTGGCCATGCCACGCAGCTTGCGGGATCTTAGTTCCCAGACCAGACATTGAACCCAGGCCATGGGAGTGAAAGCACTGAGTCCTAACCACTGGACCGCCAGGGAACTCCCAAGAAAAAAGTTTTAAATGAGAACATGCAATGAATTCCTTATCATCTTCTACTTATTCCTGTAGTACTATATTATTCTGTACTTGTGAATGTGAGGTTGGTGTGAATTTTCTGGGTACCTATTTTCTCTTCAATTAACAGTAAGCTCCTCAAGGCCAGGGGCAGTGCTGACTATTTCTGGACCCTCCTCCACAGCATGGTTTTCTATAAGTGCTGGATGCTTTTGCACACTAGTTATTACCAAAACTGCAAGACCGTAGATTCCATCTAAATAGCTACAACATTTCTTCTCTGGGTGGAACTGTTCCATTTCCTTCATTTACTGCAATTCAGTATTTTATGTTATTCTGAGATAATATCCAGGCTTCCCCAGACCATCCAGCTAATCTTTAAGATTGTCCGCTCTTTCTGTCAACTCAGAATGGAAACATTTTCTGCAGTAACTGTCTTAAAGGATAATGTTGCCTTGCTCGGACAGGGAGCGGCCATGGATACTGGCCATGGATACATGGATACATGGATATCTCATCTCAGTGTCATCTAACATTCCAAGTGGAACTTGACTGTCAGGAATCTTCAACAAATCCAAATGTTCCAAAGAGGAAAACCAAACTAATTTAATACATTTAGTCAAAACCTGCTTTCTAGGAGACTTGGGGGGTGAGGTGGGGGAACAGACTAAATTCCTATAAACATTGCTTCTATGGATCTAAATCCATCTTCTTCCACCCTTGTCATTTGGAGTCCTGACTTATTAGGATCATGCAGCACAACAACCCCAAAGGATGGCAAGACCTTCAATCACCACAGATTTAAGGACCCTGAAAGGCAGCAGGGCATCGTGTTCTCCACGGGGATTAGAGAGCCAGACTCCCTGGGTTTGAATCCCAGCTCTGCCAAATACCAACTGTGGGACCTTGGACAAGGCACCAATATGTGCCAAGTCTCTATAAAGGCGGGAAGAGAGCAGCACCTGCCTCAAGGAGCTGCTTATGAGTTGATACTCACATTAGTGCTTGGCATACGGTAAACTGTCAATAAATATAAGCTATTATTATTATGCTTATATTATTATTGTCATGTCATTGCACTTGGCATGTCCAAACCACAGTCATTACTTAGAATCACTTCTCCCCAGTTCAACTCTTCTCTGTATTTCCTGCCCATCCAGTTGCTCAGGTCAGAACGCAGAGTCAATCTTGACTCCCTCTTTTCCTCATTTCTCACATTTAAATGGTCCTCAGGTGCCAGGTCCCTTCATGATCCTACCCCTGAAATATCCGACACTTGTCCCCTCTGTTCCTACTGCCCAAGCTCAGGCCAATGGTTGCTGTCTTGCCAGGAGAGGTAACCTCCCTGTCTCTATTCTCACCTTCTTTAATTTGTCCTTCACGCAGCCTGAAGAGTTAGCTTTCTAAAGCACAGACCTGATTAGATCACTCTTGGCTTTACTACATACTATACAATAAAGTCCAGCTTCCTTAGCCGGGACTTTAAGGATCCTTATCACCTGGCTCCCAGCATGCTCTGCCTGCTTCCTCCACTCTCACCTGCACTCAAGTCACACCTTGCTGCTGGCTCTTCTGAGGATGCTCTTTGTTGCCCGGCCTGCACTGTTCCCTCTTGCCTGAATGTTACTCCTCCATTTCCTGTCCAGCCGGCTTCTAATCATCTAATCATCTTTAGTTAAAAACAAGGCAAAAGTCAGTGCTTGACAGTCTATGAGCTGAAGAAAACTAACATTTGAGAAAGATTTTTAAAAGGAATTTACAAAAGAGGTGCTTTCAAAAATTTTAGTTTGGTAAACCAGAAAACCCCGTTAACCAGAAATTCTCTAAGGTTCATTTATTAAGTACTTTGTATATATCAGGCACTTAAAACACATTTTTTCTCATTTAATATTCATAACAATCCTGTTGGTTTGACATTATAACCCCATTTTAGAGCTGAAGAAACTCAGGCTAAGTAATTTGTCCAAGGACACAAAGTAGTAAATGATACAGCTGAGATCTGAAAACTGGTCTATCTGACTCCAAGGCATGTGTTCATAACAGCTGACCACTGTGCTATGTTGCCTCACGTCATGTATGCTTGCCTGTTGGCTCTGATCTGACCTTGGTGTAAATGCATTACTGTTCTAAATTATGCACTGGGTCAATGTTTACGTCCTGCTCTGGGGTTTTTTTTTTTTTTTTTTTTTTTGCGGTATGCGGGCCTCTCACTGTTGTGGCCCCTCCCGTTGCGGAGCACAGGCTCCGGAAGCGCAGGCTCAGCGGCCATGGCTCACGGGCCCAGCCGCTCCGCGGCATATGGGATCCTCCCAGACCGGGGCACGAACCTGTATCCCCTGCATTGGCAGGCGGACTCTCAACCACTGCGCCACCAGGGAGGCCCCTACTGCTCTGGGGTTTTAATGTCAGCTCCTAGACTGAAGAGGTTAAATGATTTTCAGCACACCACCTGGCATGGCACAAAGTGCAGCTGTGCTGTGTGATGAAGAAGCTGTCCGATCCGGCGGCTTCCGCCTGACCTCGGCCTCTCATTCGTTCATCAGGCGCCACAGAAAGCATCTGCTGACCGCCTGCCACACGTGAGACAATGAGCTAAACTTACTCCCTTGTCTTGCAAGAACTTGATTCAATCTTAGGAAAGCATTCTGGCAAATCTGAGTACCTGAGTGCTTCTGGACAACAGGTTGAAATTTCTGTTTTAGAATAAATGAACTGATGGCTTTCAGTGGTGCACGCTCTCCAGAGAAATCCAGGCCCCTCAGCCCCCATGGTTGAGTTTGTCCCTTTTTAGTTACTCAAGAGGTCTGCTAATGCCTACAAAACACATACATACACACGCACACACATTTAATTCAGTAATTCCAACTTTTAGAAGTCATTAGAATAAATATCCTTCCTGGATCACTAAAATTTTCCTGGCGCTAAGTGGTGCCTATGAACAAAGGAAAGGCTAATCTGTGATTGAGGGTGGTAACCTATGACCATTAGAATACTATGGGTTATAGGTTGAATTGTATGCCCCCAAAATGATAGGTTGAAGCTCTAATCCCTAGTACTTCAGATTATATTTGGAGATAGGGCCTTTAAAGAGGTAATTAAGTTAAAATGGGGTTGTTAGGGTCACAGAAAGAGTGTGATACAGCAGACCCAGACACATACATAGAGACGACCATGTGAACACACAGGGAGAAGGTGGCCGTCTGCAAGCCAAGAAGAGAAGCTTCACAAGAAACCAAACCTGTCAACACCTTGATCTTGGACTTCTAACCTTGAGAACTATGAGAAAATAAATTTCTGCTGTTTAAGCCACCCTGTCTGTGGTATTTTGTTATGGCCACCCTAGCAAATTAATACACAGAGTGAAATCACAAACACCATAAGGATAACCTGCAGATCCTACCAGCATTAAAACTGGTGCTCGAGGGCTGCTTTGTTCAACCAATAATTTTTAAGTTTTTCCTCTATATTAGGCCCTCAACTAGATGTTAGGAGACTAGATAAAGCTTCAAGTTAGTAATGCAGGATGAAAGTGGCTTACACATTTCCCCTCTCTGAAAATGTGTCCCCGGAAAACACCAGTCACCATGAATTTGTGAAGAGAAGTCACATTAACTGTTCCTTCTCCCAAATATCCCATAAAATTCAAGAGATGTCAAAGTCACCTTCTCCTATACCAACATCTTCCAAGGAATAAAATGATCTTACCCAACCCTTCCAGTTCTTGAACTACTTCCTTCCAAACAGGCTCAATATGGATACAGCTAAAGCACCAATCTGACGTGATCTTAATGAGGTAGGGTTTCTTGAAGCTATCTGGAACCACTTCGTTCACATAATGTGAAAAGTGCAATAAATACTTTTCATCAATTGAGTCTCGCCGTTCAGAATTAAAAGGGAAGTGAAAAAATGGTTCATCAAAATAAAAATTCTCATGGAAATGGCGGAAGCGATACTCTCGCTGCTGCTTCTGGTGGCCCTGGTTCTCCCCGGCATCTCCATAGTGGTCATAATGTGATCTCTTTTCTTCGTTGGAAAGAATCTATAAAGAAAGAGAAAAAAAAATAAGAAATCCGGGAAACGAAGGGAAAAAAAGAGATCATCTAAAGGACTTTCCTGTAAGCAGCTTGGAAGACATAGGAAAAAGATAAATGTAAAGATACAACACAAGTAGATGTTTTAAACGCAATCACTCAATATACCATGAAACACTTCTCTTAAAAAATTAAGTATTTCAGAAACAAAATACTTCAGTTGTGTCGCTACTCATGATCATCTTGGCTTTAAAGATTCTGAGCTATCACACTACTAAACACGTCAATAAAGCAAAGAAAACTTAACATAACTTTGATCGCTAGGGCTCAACTTCGAGAACGTTGACTCAGTCATACCACCTAGGTTGAAGTAATTCAAACGAAGGTATGGAAAGCTGTGAACACCAAAAAATAGCCACAGGACTGAATTCTGTGACTGTATGTTAGCTGACTTTGTTTTACTTAGAAGTAACTTTGAAGTCTAAAATTCAAGAACCTGTTTTAGGATGAAGCATCATTCTATAAGCTAAGCACTGTCTGCGGAAGCACATTACCCTACACAAATCAGGAAGCCATGGACTTATCTTTCTTGCATATTCCAGACCAACTTACTTAACCTGCTATGTTGGAAAACTGTAAAAAACCTTGTGTTTAAAGGTATTTGTAACCTTAACTCACTTTAATAAATATAGGCAAATTGTTCTGTGATTCTTTAATATAAGTTTCTAGTATATGTGCTGCCAAAGTGAGCATGTAATATAAGGAAATAGAGACATATATTCAGGGTGACTCTAAAATTCCAATTAAAGCCTTTAAAATAGGCCACTTTTTCTAAGAGCTGAGTGTTCAGGTACTAGTTTCAACATATTGGATGTGGCCAAATATATTGTCTCTACCATCACCTAGACACGGGGTCAAGGGCATGGGGAACATGCCCTCTCCGAGAGGACTTTACCAAACTGATCACCTAAGATATATTTTATAAGAGCTAAAAGATACATCACAAAGTCTGACACGATACCTCGTAAGCCTTGCTAATTTGAATGAACTTGTCTTCTGCTCCAGGATCTTTGTTTTTGTCAGGATGCCTGAAACACAAACGGGCAGGGAGTGAGGCTGGATTTAATGTTCTATACATGGTCAATTAACATCTTTGTATACACAGAGGCAAATGGAAGGGCATTTTGTTAGGACAGTTTCTTAAAGATGGGAGGAGCAATTAGTTGCTTCACGTGACTATAGTAAATAAACTGTGAAACAGGCAATTTCTTCCCAAAGCGCTTCAGCTGGGCACATTTTCAAAGCACCAGATAGTGCTCCAGGCTCCCACTGAGGAAGGGTGGGATATGTATCTGTGTTTACACTGCTTCCAAACACGGCTGGAGCTCAAGGTTAAAGTCACTTATCCGTAAGAACCAACTTCTTTTCCCAGGATGGCAGCATTTCATCCCAATGTTAGAATGATATCAATGTAGGTATTTCTTCTGACAACTCAGGTAGACAAAGCAAACAGTTTTTAGGATATTCCATGAATTTGTTGAGTAACGACCATGTTCCAAATGGTATCTTGCTGCTGATGTTCAAATTAGAACATTTTAGTTTTCACTCTTCCCCTGGTTATCCCATCTGCCTGACTGCCTACTTACAAATGGATAATAATTACAAGGCCACATGTTTTAAAATGTGAGAAAAATCTAGTTTATACAAAGTGATTTCAACTAATATTGGAACTAATATTTGCTATTATACACAGCTGGCAATTAACTGTATCCATCTTGCTGCCATATATTATTCTGTAATCTTGTATTGGTACCAATTTCAGCTTTGGGGATTCTAAAGTTTTGGAAAGTAGGGGCTGGGTTTTATTTCCTTAGAACCGCTTAAGATCTAAATCAGTGTTTTATACCAACTGATTTTTCAATGTTCATTTCATTAAGAGATTCTATTACAGAGCTTATTTTTTGTAATCACTCCTGCTAACTTCTAGTACATTTCCTCTAGCAAAGGTTCTGGAAAGAAACAATCCACTGGGAAGCAAATGACCACTAAAAACAGCACCAAGTACATCGGAATAAAAAAAATTTACAACTTGACCAACTTATTCTAGCAGGAACATGTCTGAATGAATTATACCAATATTCTGACTTCTCTAAAAATAAAAAACCTTCAAATTATTGGCTGTTGAATTTAGACATCATTCCTCCCTTAAATATTTAATCCTGTTACAAATATTAGTAGGGAAAAAATCTCAGCTAGATGTCAAATGAAAATAATGACTTAAGGAAACAAGATGGTGGTTCCAAAATATGTTTCTAGATGACTGGAAAAAAAAAAGTGCTTTCAATGTTCAAACTTAGGCCAAAGGTTGAGAAGATAAAAATTATGCAATTGCACAAATGAAGATTTAACATACAGAACTCTGTAGGGGGAGAAGGGAAGGGTAGGAAGGAGCTTTTAAGGAGGCTGAACCAAAGACAGACTACTGAGAACTGGGTTAAAACCACAGATCCTGAAACAGAGGAAACCAAGGCCCAAGAACAAGGAGGATTATACTGTAAGACGGTTTTAGCTTAGAAGGAATATTTTCCTTATTATAGGAAGATACCACAAAGTTGAAAACATTTAGCAAAGGATAAATTCAGCTCTAGGAAAGTACCACCCAGTGTACGTGAAACATTTCACAGACTACAATATTATACACACCCTTTATATTTCAAAGTGAAGAAAACACTGTACTTGGTATCTACTGGCTGTCTAGCGCTACCTTTAAGGGGAAAAAAACGAAGGTAGAAAAAGTAATATAGGAAAGTATCAGACAAATCAATTACTGTTGAGGTGAATGACTACATTATACCCATTTGCTTCAAATCAAATTTTATGATGCCTTTTTCTTGGGGTGGGAGGAGTTATTCTGCCGGTGTAGATGACAAAAGAAAAGTACCTATAATAAAAATTAATTATTGGGAGAGAAACAGTTTTTCTGAGATCAAAAGTAATTGAGGGCCTCCCTGGTGGCGCAGTGGTTGAGAGTCCGCCTGCCGATGCAGGGGATACGGGTTCGTGCCCCGGTCTGGGAGGATCCCACATGCCGCGGAGCTGCTGGGCCCGTGAGCCATGGCCGCTGGGCCTGCGCATCCGGAGCCTGTGCTCTGCAGCGGGGGAGGCCACAGCAGTGAGAGGCCCGCGTACCGCAAAAAAAAAAAAAAAAAAAAAAAAAGTAATTGAATATGGTTTCTGGACTACCTGCCCTTTGTTGCAAAACCTCTATGTATCCTAGCTCCCCCCGTCGCCTCCTCGGAGCGGTTCTCTCAGGATTACTTCAGATGCTGCCTCTCGGGCTTGAAGTCCTAAAAATTCTCGCCAAATAAAACTCTCAAAGAAAAAAAAAAAAAAAAGAGGTTTCACCAAGCAAAGGGAAAGCTCTTGAGCAATGTAAGAAATACTATTAAGTGGTAAAACAGCAGAGGAAGGTTACAAATCCAATTCAATAATTAACCATTCCCCACCGTGATAGCTCATTCTGAAAAGTCAAACTGGGAAACTGCTATTTTCAGTGTACAGCTGACCCGTGAACAACATGGGGCTCAACTGAACTGCACAGTTCAAACCCATGTTGTTCAAGGGCCAACCGTATATGAAACCATTATGAAATGAAACAAACTGTTTCATTGATAAAATGCTGCCATAGCCAAAACAGCAGAAAATAATAGCACAGTGAAAATACAAAGGTAAAGTAAAATTTTAGACTTTCATTGGATCATAGTTTATTTCTATGGTGACATATTATGCCTAGAGAGACTCTAATTAAGGAGGAGAAGCACATGATTTATTTAATTAATATCATAACACCCTTTTGAGCTCTGGAAGATAGAAAAGTCAAAGCTGTACATTTTAATAGATCCCACAAAACCAAGCTATCATTTCTGCTTTCAAATTTTGTCAAAGGCCATATCCTGTCCAAAAGAGTATTGCTACCTTGTGAAGTACTTCAAAGGCCACACTGTGTCTAAAAGAATGTTGTTACCTTATGAATTGCAGATTTATGTATTTTGCTTTAAATACAAAGAAGCAAGAGTCTGAAATGATGTAGAAAAGAAAGCAACTTTGCTGCAGAGTCCCTGGAAAGAGGCCATGCATAATCAGAGATTGTGTTTTTCGTATCCAATTCTGGGTTCCTCATGATATGAATATGGTCTAAGATAGTTACATATTCAAAACATTCAAAAGTATATTTTAAACTATCTTTCACCTTTACTGCAACCAACTGAATACTCAGATGCATCTCTCACTGAAGAAAAATGGTGTCAGGAAGAGTCATGCACAGCCTGTGGTGTCATCTGCACGTGGCAGCTTTGCTCCTGCGTAACTTCCTACCCACCCAGACACTAACCCACTCACTCTCGCTTCTGCCCAGATGGGTAAGTGATTAAAAAAGAAAACAGCAGGGCTTCCCTGGTGGCGCAGTGGTTGAGAGTCCGCCTGCCGATGCAGGGGACATGGGTTCGTGCCCCGGTCCGGGAAGATCCCACATGCCGCGGAGTGGCTGGGCCCGTGAGCCATGGCCACTGAGCCTGCGCGTCCGGAGTCTGTGCTCCGCAACGGGAGAGGCCACAGCAGTGGGAGGCCCGCGTACCACAAAAAAAAAAAAAAAGAAAAAAGAAAACAGCAATAAACTACCTGCTGGTGCAGATGCAGAAGGCCAACCTATGGAACCCACAGGTAATACAGACTCACCAACTGTGAGCCTAGTTCCTCACCCGAAAAACAGGGACAGCAATATCCGCCTTCAAAGAGTAATTATAAGGTTTAAATGAGATAAACAGCATAGAACTTGGAGCCTAGCATGCAGTAGGTACTCGATGATGGCTCCCATCCCAAACTTCCTTTCCTTACTTCCGGTTGGTCCACCCAGCTTTAGCCGCCTGTGTCCTCACCATCCCTTCCTCCTCCTGCTGATCCCCTCCAGCTATATAATCTAGCGCTTCTACTGTGTCGTGTCCAAGGCACTGGTAGAAGAAACAGATGATGTTTGTCCAAGATAAGGTTTAAATTTATTGCTATCCTGCTAAATCACAAACACTTGCTTATTCCCTAGCATATACAATGCCTACAGGTAAAATTAAGATTTTTCTATGTGATAATTTTTTAAAGTAATTTACTCAGTTCCTGAATATTCTTACTAAATTGAGGGCAAAAAGCTCTTACTATAAAATTTTTTTGAAAGCTTAAAAATTAATAACCTAGACAATAGGACTGGATAGTGTTCCCTTTAGCAATGGCATTGTAAAGAGTTACTTTATGGGGCTTCCCTGGTGGTGCAGTGGTTGAGAGTCCGCCTGCCGATGCAGGGGACACAGGTTCGTGCCCCGGTCCGGGAAAATCCCACATGCCGCGGAGCGGCTGGGCCCGTGAGCCATGGCCGCTGAGCCTGCGCGTCCGGAGCCTGTGCTCCACAACGGGAGAGGCCACAACAGTGAGAGGCCCGCGTTTCACACACACAAAAAAGAGTTACTTTATGAATCACGGGAAGGACAGCTTATCCACCCTTGACTATATATGTTTTATATATATATATATATAATTTATATAATATATATTAAAATATATATTTATTAAAGTTTCCTCCTACTTACTTTAACATTAAATAAGTGAACAGTATCAAGGCAATTCTTTAAGCCAAAGAATTCCTAACAGGGGGTTTCACAGTAACAGAGGCTTTGGATCTCATCACTAAAAATTCTAGAATCATACGAATACAAGTCCTCCCACATAAAATACGTTAGACAAATATGTATTATATATTTAATGAACATAGAAACAGAGACAAATAAAAGCTAACCATAATTTAGGCTTCATTCTCCTGCTAAAACTGCTTAGCTTATTTTAAACTGCTATTTCTTTGTTTCACCTACCATTCCCGGGCGAGCTTCTTATAAGCCTTTTTAATATCAGCCTGACTGGCTGTTCGGCTGACCCCTAGGACTCTGTATGGGTCAAAATCCAACGCAGACAGAATTTGCAGGATCAGAACCAGAACTATCAAGAACTGCCAGGAAATGCTCAACTTTTTCACTTCCATTTCTCTTCCTTTCCAGAGCTGAAATGATTGAAGAGGCAGTAAGTTTTAGTGGTAGAAATCTGGAGAGTCTTGCTTTCTAGGTAAAGGTATAAGATATACAGATGAAAAACAAAACAAAAGATATTTTGCAGGAAAAGTGCCAAGCTGTTTGACCACATCTTCTTAAATGAACAATCTTCCTACTGTTATTGAATATCACAAATAAGAACGATTATAGATGAAGAGATGAGCAATAAGAATAGCAACTCTTCAAAAATCCTTGTATTAGAAAAGCTTCAGAAATGACTGAAAACGAATGAGAAGAAGAAATAATAAGCAAACGTGGGAAAACATACACAGGGAAATCAAGGCAACTACATCTCAAATACACTATTTCACTTATTCTGACAATAATAGTTTAAACTTAAAATATGTGGTTAGAGAATACCTCACTGAGCACATGCGAAACAAATTCGTGACATCTTAAGATTTACCATGTGCAAAACTACAAAATGAGATCGTTGTGATGTTCTTAGGAGTTAAATAAGTATAAGAATGAAAGTGAAATACTCTACAAAAACTGCAGTTACAACTTTGTGTGCCCCAATTCTATTCTTTCTCACCACGCCCGTTCAGACAAGAAAATAAGAAGCTGTTCTTTAATCACTAGCAATACTGTCATTACAAATGGAGGCCTCAGATGAAAAAAAGTGGTGAGAAAAATTTTAGTTTGCCACGTGAAGGGGGATTAATGGCAAAGATCGTAGACCGGGCATGGTCTTCAAATGTTAAAGCTCCAACTCTGGTGAGTGTAGTGACTGAATTCACTGTGGATTTTGGAAGTAATCCTGGCTGGTAAATGAACAAGGTAGTGCTGTACTGCAGGGACATTTACACTCCAGGAGTATGCTCTTTGTGATATCACACAATGATTTTTCAAGGGCCACATCTCGGTTTCTCACAAATCACTAAAATTTTAAGGATCAAGTATCTAATATGACATCTTACTTAAGGGAGGCAAAGCTGTAACATTGTGGATTTTGACAAGTGGGAGTCTAAATCCTCAAGAAACTGACTAATCTGATGGCCACTGTTTAGGACTGCAAGCATGCTGAATAAAATCCTAAAACAAACCAGTTTCTTTTTCTGTAAAGGCAATCTATAACCTCTTCTCTTACAAAACACATACAGCACGCTAAAAATTGAGAAGGTGATGTAGCTACCAATTAAGCACATGGACTCTGGAATCAGACTAACATTGGGATCTGTCCTCTACCACTTTATGCCCTTGGACAAATTACTTAAAACTTGCTAAGCCTCATGTCCTCCTTCATAAAATGGGGGCAAATAATACCACCTTGAAAGGATCAAAATGGGAGTTAAACGTCTGTAAAGGATTTACTGACTACGGGGTCAGCAGCCAATAAGCGGTATTTACTGCCATTATTTTTTCTACCATGCAGTGCAACCAGTGCCTTATTCAACTGTGTCAGTCGCCTCCACTTAGAGGGCGCAAGTGCCGGGGGGCTGTGTTCTTTTGCTGACAGCTCGACGGTGCCGGCCTCAAGGCAGGAAACAACCTGCCCAACAGGTAGGCTATCGCCCTCGGGCAGTATACCCCGGACCAGGCAGCCGGTCCCAGAGACATGGTTAGCTCTGAGCCCCGCCTCGAGCTCCCGCCGGAGGTCGCAACCCTCCAGGAGACAGCTGCATTCCTCGCCGCCCCCGGGAACCCTGGGCCAGGCCCTATCGGCTCCGGGTTCCCCCCGGGCCCAGCGGGGACCGGGAATGAGGAGGAACTGAAGGGAGATCCCTGAGCCCGCCCGGCCCCGCCGCGTCTGCGGCTACGCGCGTCACGCCGGGAAGTAGTTACCTGGAAAGGGCACCGTCCTAACCGGCTGCAACGTCCGTGCTCCAGTTACTCCGCGGGGCCGAGAGGCTCCGGTCGACACCAGGGCTCGCCGGGGCCTGGGGAGAGGAAAGAGGAGGGACGAGCCGGAGGGCAGTCACATGATACTTAAAGGCCCGGCGCACCAAAGGCGCGGACTGAACAGTTCTAGGGCTTCAACTTTGAGAATCTGTTTTGACCCTTGCCACCCGCCGTCTGCGCGTGGACCAGGCGCGGTTGTCATAGGAACGAGGCTCGCGCTCCGGCTGGATCCAAAAGGATGGTGGCGACCAAAGAGGCTAAAACGTACCTCCTAGCGAGGCGAAGTCGCGATGCATGATGGGATGCCAAAACACCTCCCCTGTCCAGGGAGGAGTTTCCACTTCTACCAGGAGATGGCCCTTGTCTAGCAACAGTTGCTGGGGTGGGGAAGCAGTCGCTGGTCCCTATATTCTCTTTAACCCTATTCATAGAATCCCAGAGCGTCAGAGTTGGAAGGGACCTTAGGGATCGTTCCTAGTCCAACTCCACCGTATACTGATGGGGGAGATTGAGACCCAGAGACGGGCAGGGACTTGCCCAAGGCTTAGAATCCAGGACTCCTAATCCTATATACCCAAAAGCGATCTCCATTCTAGAATGTACCAGGTCCTGTCCTAAGCACAGGAAACGGATATGTGTATGGTGATGCTGGTGGGGGCGGTGGAGGAGAGGAACAAGTGAGTGAGGTAAACTTTCATTGAGCCAATGACATAGGTTCCTTGGGGATGTAAAGAAAGAGATTTCATGTCCTCCTGCTCTGCTTATTTAGTCTTTATCTCCTTTGCATTTATCACTATCTAACATACTGTATCTTTTATTTATTTATATTGTTTATAATCTGTCTCCTCCCACTGGAATGTAAGCACCTAAAAGCAGGGCTTTTTGGACTTCCCTGGTGGCGCAGTGGTTAAGAATCCACCTGCCAATGCAGGGGACACAGGTTTGATCCCTGGTGTGGGAAGATCCCACACGACGCGGAAGAACTAAGTCCATGTGCCACAACTACTGAGTCTGCGCGCTAGAGCCCGTGAGCCACAATTACTGAGCCCACGCGCTACAACTGCTGAAGCCCATGAGCCCTAGAGCCCGCACGCCTAGAGCCTGTGCTCCGCAACAAGAGAAGCCTGCGCACTGCAACAAAGAGTAGCCCCTGCTTGCTGCAACTAGAGAAAGCCCGCGCGCAGCAACGAAGACCCGACACAGCCTAAAATAAATAAATAAAAGCAGGCCTTTTAAAGTCTGTTTTGTTCGTCTGTATATTCTTGGTGCCTCTACAGACCTTGGCACAGATAGGATCTCAATAAATATTTGGGAATAAATGAATGAATGGGGCTGAGGTTTCACTGCTCAAGAGAATACATTCTAAAGTGGATTCCCAGTTGTGTGCGGACCTTGAGTTGGACTCGGGTTTAAATCCTACCCGCCTCTGCCACTTACTACCTCTGTGATCTTGAACAGTGACTCCACTTCCTATAGCCCCAGCGTCCACATCTGGGAAATGGAGGAAAAGACTATCACCCTGGTAGGATTGTAGTCAGGGAGAAATGAGGTAATACAATGTAAAGTGGCTAGCACAATGTTTTTTTAAATTGAAATATAGTTGACATAGGAGCAATTTTTGAAATGCGGAAATGAGCCGTACAAACTGATTGTTCAGAGGACAAGATTTCTGCCGGGTTTTTTTTTCTTTGTGGGAGGTGCTAGGGTGGGAAGGAGGGAAGAGGGGAATGGGAGACCTATAAGGTGGGCTTGGTTGAATGAGACAAGTTTGGCAAAGTAAACCAGGATATCTGGGAACAAGGCGGAGACTTATGGTTTCATTGGGGGCAGGGCAGGGGGCTCTAGAGGGGAATCATGCCCAGGGCGGGGTCGAATGGGGCGGGACAGACCAAGGCTCCAGGCATGACAGTCTCTCTTACCAGACGAGTAACCCACTTCGAGTCTCTGCGAAAGCGAAGTGGTAATGAATTCCGGCAGGGGCCCTTGACGGAGCTGCGCGGGTGCGCCCTGGGGGCGGGTCACGCCCTGCGGGCATGGCAGGGCGCGGGGCGGAGCCTATGGGCTAGAGGTAGTGAGGTGGCGGGGCTTGGGGGCTGTGCAGCAACGCGGGGGTGGGTTTCGGGGGCGGGGCCTGGGGGCGGGACCCAGGGGCGCGGGGAGATGGGGGCGGGGCGGAACGCGGTGGCAGGTCCCGGGGCAGGTCCTGGGGAGAGGGCGGGGCTCGGCGGCCGAAACCCGGAAGCGGTCAGAGGCGGCCGGGGTCTCTGACGTCTGCCCGACATGGACGAGGCTGACCGGTGGGTCCTGCGGCGGTGCCGGGTGCGGCTGGTCGGCGAGCTGCAGGTGGCCGCGCTCTGGGACGCTCTGCTGAATCGCGAGCTCTTCACCCCCGACATGATCGAGGACATCCAGGTGCGGCCCACCCCCCTCCCAGCCGGCGCCCCCAGCTTCCCGCACCGCGCACACTTCAGGTCATAGATGGGGACAGCGAGACCGCGCGGAGAGGGTTGCTGAAGCCACACCGTGACTTAATGGCCGAGCTCCCGCCCTTTCTTCTCGCGTCTGTGCCACGCAGTACCCGTTCCCTTTGGGGAACCATTGTCAGGGAACCCCGTTTTCCCGCAGGGCGTCGAGCCCACTAAATTGCCCAGAGGAGCCAAACGACCCCAAACGCCTTTTCGAGGGCTTGCTAAGGCGATTCCACGCCCTGCACCATCAGAGTACACCGTTAGCTGCTGCAGCGGTGTACTGTTTTTCCCTCTTCTAACGTGGAGGTTCAGGAAACCCATTTGGGCGGTCAGACTGCCTGACACTGTATCCTCTTCCATCCGCAGTGTCCTGGGCTGTGAAGTGGGGACAACAGCAGTATTGTCCTGAGGGCTGAAAGAGATAACGGGTGTGAAACAGTAAAGTTTCAGGCACAGAGTGAGGGCACATCATATGGTAGCTGGCTGTGCCCTGTCCTCCTTGGCCAGCCCCTCATGAGTTACGATTATGTTTTGTAAGGGGTTTGGAGATGAGGGGCCTACTGCAGGTAATGAAGAGAACAATAAAGTCAAACATTTGAGGTTCTCTTAAAAGCACTATCATGTCTTTGTCTTATTTGACTCTCCCCACAGGCCTGTGAGGTCAGGAGGGAACAGGAGTTTTTTTTTTTCGCAGTACGCGGGCCTCTCACTGTTGTGGCCTCTCCCGTTGCGGAGCACAGGCTCCGGACGCGCAGGCTCAGCGGCCATGGCTCACGGGCCCAGCCGCTCCGCGGCATGTGGGATCCTCCCGGACGGGGGCACGAACCCATGTCCCCTGCATCGGCAGGCGGACTCTCAACCACTGCGCCACCAGGGAAGCCCACAGGAGGTATTTTTTTTTACCACAAGATACAGTGGGAGTGTGTGGCTTCCTAGAGGCCTTTGCACAGTGCCCTGTGGGCTGCTTGCAGGCCAGTTTCTGCATCATCCAGGAACTTGGCCTGATCCAGTGAGGAAGTCTTTAATAGGATAAATATCATATGGAAAATTGCCAATGAATAATAATATTAAAAGAAGTCTTATGAGCATCTGCTGTGTACTGAGGAGTGGAAATGATTTGAGGCCATACCCTTGCCATCAGGTACATTCACAGGAGTCATAAACTCTAATGTCATTGGAGGCCCAATGGGTGGGCACTAGAGCGGGCAGCCTCTGCCCTGCCCCCCAGCTCCAGATGAGTATGGTCATACCAGAATGCTGGCCCAGTGTTGCCAGGTTAGGGTTTTTTTTTTTTTTGGCTGCGCTGTGTGGCTTGTGGAATCTTAGTTGCCTGATCAGGGATCAAACCCAGGCCCTTGGCAGTGAAAGTGCGGAGTCTTAACCACTGGACCACCAGGGAATTCCCGAGAAGCTGGAAATCTTGATTTCGATGTCTAGTTCCCTGATTTTAAATGTTAGCAAAAATAGCACAGGGAACTCTTCTCAGTATTCTGTAATAACCTAAAGGGGAAAAGAATTTGAAAAAGAATAGATACTTGTATACGTATAGCAGAATCACTTTGCTGTACACCTGAAACTAACACAACATTGTTAATCAACTATACTCCAATATATAAAAAAAAATGTTAGCAACAAATTCGGAATTTTTAAAGAATGTCTTATGAACGATGGGCCACCATTTTGCCACCCCTAGTATGGCGGAACCACATGGATCTGGGCTGTCATCCTGGCTTTGTTACATATTAGCAAGTTGCAGCACCTTTCTTAGACTCAGTTTCTCTCATCCATAAGGTGGGGATAATTGTAATTTAACCCCTTAAGGTTGTTGAGGAGGACTGAATGAAATGATGCATTTAACACAGTGTCTGTGAGTGTTCAGTAAATGTTGAGAGAAACCAAAACACCACGATTTACTTGCAGAGAAGTAGGCATGCAGCTAATTTTGCTAATGAGAATTACCTTCTCAATGATAGTACAGGTCTGTGCTATTCAATATAGGAGCCATTAACCACATGTGGCTATTTAAACGTAAATATGAAGTAATTAAAACTGAACAAAAAATGCAGCTCCTCAGTCATATGACCCAAGTTCTCAGTAGCCACATGTGGCTGATGGCTGCCATATTGGACAGCACAGATAACATTTCCATTATCATGGAAGGTTCTCTTGGACCACGCTGCTGTAGGATATTTGAGGACAGGGTGATATCTTATCCCCGTGGAACTTGCCCAGAGCTGGGCCTCAAAGGACAACCAGCAGATAACCAGATCCCCATCTCGTCGTCTGGTACCACCATCCTGACACCTGTCAACCTGGACCATTCCTGCAACTTCACAGTCCACCCAATCAATGCCCAAGTGTTGTCAGTTTCCACTCCTTATTTCTCTGGTATGTCCTTTCGCTTTTCTCCATTCCAGCTGCAAAGTCTCTGCCACCACCTGACTTGGCTATGGCCCACTCCCTGCCATTGTCCACCCTACCCCCAGGATGATTTTTAAATTTTTATTATTTATTTATTTTTAATTTTTTAATAATTTTTTTTGTCTGTGACAGGTCTTTGTTGCTGCACGTGGGCTTTCTCTAGTTGTGGCGAGCGGGGGCTACTCTTCATTGCAGTGCATGGGTTTCTCATTGTGTTGGCTTCTCTCATTGCAGAGCATGGTCTCTAGGCATGCGGGCTTCAGTAGTTGTGGGACGTGGGCTCAGTAGTTGTTGCTCGTGGGCTCTAGAGCGCAGGCTCAGTAGTTGTGGCACTTGGGCTTAGTTGCTCCACAGCATGTGGGACTTCCCGGACCAGGGATTGAACCCGGGTCCCCTGCATGGTCAGGTGGATTCTTAACCACTGCGCCACCAGGGAAGTCCCAGGATGATTTTTTAAAAGGCTTCTGACTCTGTCACTCCCTTCTTTTTATTTGTTTATTTATTTGGCTGTGCCGGGTCTTAGTTTCGTCACTCGGGATCTTCGTTGCAGCTTGCGGGAACTTTTAGTTGCGGCATGCGAACTCCTACTTGCGGCATGTGGGATCTAGTTCCCTGACCAGAGATCGAACCTGGGCCCCCTGCATTGGGAGCGCGGAGCCTTAGCAACTGGCCTACCAGGGAAGTCCCCGTCACTCCCTTCTTAAAACTCTTCAGTGGCTTCCACAGCTTTCTTGACACAACAGTGCAAAGGTCTCCTCTCTCACTTTGTCTCTCCCCTTATGTCTCTAATTTCTCTGAATTCACTACTCACTTCCTAATGTTCCCTGGGGTCTCAGCTAAGATAGCCCCTCCTGGAGGCTTCCCTGATGCCCCAAGGCTGAGTCGAGTGCCCCTGTACCCTTCCAGCCCCATGTGCTTTCCCTTCTGTCACTTCTCTCTTTGCTGTGTCGTTGATGTGTCTGTTCACATCCCCCGCTAGAAGTTTGGTCCCTGAAGACTGCGACGCTTTGCTGCTGCATTTTCAGCACTTGGCACAGTGCTGGGCACACCACAGACACCTCCAACGTACTGATTGAAGAGATAAAGACTGGCAGGTGGCACACGCTCAGTGCACCTACAGGCTCAGTGTTTGCGGAGGTGCCTGATTGTTTAGACTTAGGTAGATGGGGAATGGGGTGGGGCAGGGTGAGATTCACAGGAAGGCACGTGGATAATAGTGCCATGTCTTTCTTTCCAAACAGCGGGCAGACTCTGGGTCTCGGCGAGATCAGGCCAGGCAGCTGATCATAGATCTAGAGACCCGAGGGAGTCAGGCCCTTCCTTTGTTCATCTCCTGCTTAGAGGACACAGGCCAGGACACTCTGGCTTTGTTACTGAGAACCAGTAGACAAGCAGCAAAGCAGGATCCAGAGGCCACCAGACCCCTGGACCTCAAGCCTGTGGTGCTCAGACCAGTGAACCTCAAGCCAAAGGAGCTGAGAGGGGAGAAGCAGGATCCATTGAAGCCGAGCCAAGGAAAACTCACTCCAGTGGTGGTGGGGCCTGAGGAGCTCTGGCCAGCCAAGCTCAGGCCCGAGATTCTCAGACCAGAGGCACCCAGGCCAGTGGACATTGGTTCTGGAGGATTCAGTGAAATCCGTGAGTACCAAAAGTGGGTGGTGGGTGGGTGTACCGAGCGGTCATAGAGGAGTGACCAGTGGTACAGCTGGGTAGGGTGAGGTTTAATTTAATTTTGGTGTTGTCTTTCTGAGTACTGGTAGGGGATGGGTGGACTGTTCTGGTAGGTCTTCAGGAGAGCCCCTGCTCTGAAGCACATGTTGAAGTCTGTTTTGGATGTTCAGGTTTTGATCAGTATTTCCAGATCAAGCTGTTGTTTAGGATTTGCCTTTGGGTCCAGGTGGGTGGTGTGGACTAGCCCAGGCCTGGGGGCAGGAGGAGGCAGCTGCCTGTTAAGAGTCTGCCCCAAGCAGGCACCGTACATACCCGTACCTCCTTCCCTCACAGCAACCCTGCAAGGCACGGGAAACTGAGGCTCGGGGAGGTTAAATCATCACCCAAGGTCACGAAGCTGCATCCGGTAAAATGCAGAAATCCAAAGAGTGCAGCTGGATGATTTTTACCTATGTGTACACACAGATAACCAAACCCCAGATCATGAAGACATAGAACATTCTATGGGGGTGGTGGGGGGTTGTGGTGGTGAGATGAATTGAGAGATTGGGATTGGCATATATACACTAATATGTGTAAAATAGATAACTAATAAGAACCTGCTGTCTTAAAAAATTAAATTTAAAAAATTGCATTTTCTACTTAAGGAATTTAAACAAAACAAAACAAAAAACAGACATAGAACATGCTGGTGTCCCGTAACACTCTCTTGAACCTCTTTCCAGTCTATTCCCACTCTTACCCCATCCAAGGGAATCACTATTCTGAGCTCCGTTGTCATAGATCCCTTTTGCTTGTCCTTGAACTTCAATATAAATGAAATCCTATGTACTCTTTGAGTCCGGCTTCTCTTGCCATCATTATGTTTGTGAAATTCATTCATGTGGTTGTGCATATCAGTAGTTAGTTCTTTTTCATTACACGGTAGTTCTTATTCTGAATCATCCACAATTTATTTAACCATCTCTTGTTGCTGGACATGTGGTTTTTTGTTAGGGCTTCGTTTCCATGGCAGCACATGGAGATCCAGCACATCCTTTTTCATGGATGCCGAGTGGGCCATTGCATCGATGCTAATAATAATAATAGTAGTAATGGTTAACCTTACTGAGTGCTTACTTTTTGCAAGGCACTGTTTGGAGTGCTCAATAAATGATTTATTATATTTATTTATTTATTTATTTTTGGCTGCGTTGGATCTTCGTTGCTGCACATGGGCTTTCTCTAGTTGTGGCGGGCGGGGACTACTCTTCGTTGCGGTGCTTGGGCTTCTCATTGTGGTGGCTCCTCTGTGTTGGGGAGCACGGGTTCTAGGCGTGCGGGCTTCAGTAGTTGTGGCACGTGGGCTTCAGTAGTTGTGGCACGTGGGCTCAGTAACTGTGGTTCACGGGCTCTAGAGCACAGCCTAAGTAGTTGTGGAGCACTGGTTTAGTTGCTCCGCAGCATGTGGGATCTTCCCGGACCAGGGCTTGATCCCGTGTCACCTGCAGTGGCAGGCGGATTCTTAACCACTGCACCACCAGGGAAGTCCCCTCAATAAATGATTTAATTTAATCTTACCAACTCTCTTGTAAGGTAGGTGCTACAGTTTTCCCAATTTACTGTTTGTTTGTTTTTTGTTTTGTTTTGTTTATGTTTTTTGGCCGCGTCGCTCGGCTTGCAGGATCTTAGTTCCCCTATCAGGGACTGAACCCAGGCCACGGCAGTGAAAGTGCAGAGTCCTAGCACTGGACCGCCAGGGAACTCCCCAGTTTACTGTTGAGCAAAGTGAGTGACAGATTGAGAAATGACTTGCCCCAAATCACATAGTTAGTGAGATGTGGAAACAGGACTGCAGTCCAGGCTTCCCCACTGTCTGCTCCGCTGTATGGTCTCACATGTACTTTGCACTGTATTTCATTTATCCAACCTCTGTTAACGGACATTTATGTTGTTTCTGCAGTGGCCTTGCATGTTCATCTATCTCCGACTGGGGATACGTTTCTAGAAATGGAATTGCTGGGTTAAAGTGTACATGTTCCCATCTGGTAGATGCTGCCAACTTGGACTTCAAAAACATGCCATTTTGGGCTTCCCTGGTGGCGCAGTGGTTGAGAGCCCGCCTGCCGATGCAGGGGACACGAGTTTGTGCCCCAGTCCGGGAGGATCCCACATGCCACGGAGCGGCTGGGCCCGTGAGCCATGGCCACTGAGCCTGCACGTCCGGAGCGTCTGGAGCCTGTGCTCTGCAGCGGGAGAGGCCACAACAGTCAGAGGCCCGCATACCGCAAAAACCATGCCATTTTATAATCACACCAACCGTGAGTGAAGTAAGCCATTTTCCCACACTCTTGCCAGCAATGAGTATTAACATTTTTTCCTGTGTGATGGGCAAAAAGTGGTATCTGTTTTCTGTGCTGAATAACTGCATGATTTTGGATGACTCGTTAACGCAGAGAAACAAACATACATACTGAGGGTCTGGGGAAGAAGACCAGTTCTGGAATTGTTCATGTGTATTATTATTCTACCATTAGGGAGGGAGGCAAAATACAAAGTCCAACTGTTGCTATCTTGTTCGGGGAAATGTCAGTTTGAGTCATTTAGGGCCAACAGTCTTGACTTAAAGCTTCCTGGTCTTGTGTGAGTTATTTTATTTCCTGTTTGTTGTGAATATTTTTTTCCCAGTGGGAGCTTAAATCTGAAGGGTAAATGATAATAACAATAATAAGATCACTTTAAAATGTACATATATATATATATATATATTTTTTTTTTTTTTTTTTTTTTTTTTTTTTTTTTGCGGTATGCGGGCCTCTCACTGTTGTGGCCTCTCCCGTTGCAGAGCACAGGCTCCAGATGCGCAGGCTCAGCGGCCATGGCTCACGGGCCCAGCCGCTCCGCGGCATGTGGGATATTCCCGGACCGGGGCACGAACCTGCGTCCCCTGCATCGGCAGGCAGACTCTCAACCACTGCGCCACCAGGGAAGCCGTAAAATGTATATATTGATACACAGTGCTTTTTCAGGTCATCAGAAGAACTCTGTGCAGTGGTAGAGAGGGCAAGCTCCTCTGTTATCATGCCCCATTTACAGGGGAGGAAGCTGGGCTCTGAGAACAACTCAGTCACAAAGCAAGTTCAAGGTCAGAGCTAGGACTTGGGCCTTGGTCTCCTGGCTTAATAGAGCAACTGCCCCATCCACACATGATCTGCTGAAGGATGTCCCTTTTAGGTGCTGGGCCGGAGGCTCCTAAGTACTGCACAGGAATGTTTCCCAAGGTAGGTTTCATGGTGACCCACAAAGGAAGAGTTCTGTAGTCATACCAGTGGATGAGTAGGATTAGGGCCACCAGCTGGACTTCTCAGAGCCTTTAATAAGTTAACATGGGAAAGTGTGCTCTAGGTCAAGGTTTCTCAAGGGGGAGGGGCGATCTCCCCTCCCCCCAAGAGACATTTGGCAATGTCTAGAGACATACTTGTTTGTTACGACTGAGGGTGGGTGAGTGCTATTGGCCTCTAGTGGGCAGAGGCCAGCGATGCTGCTAAACAGCCTACAATGCGCAGGACAGCCCCATAACAAAGAATAATCTGGCTTAAAATGTCAAGAGTGCTGGGGTTGTGTATACATACTGCTCTGGAGTATGAGTGTTAATAATAACCATAGCTAAGCTCACTTTTATTAAGTTGTCTAATGTGTTGGGTTTTTTGTTTGTTTTTTTTTGCGGTACGCGGGCCTCTCACTGTTGTGGCCTCTCCCGTTGCGGAGCACAGGCTCCGGACGCGCAGGCTCAGCGGCCATGGCTCACGGGCCCAGCCGCTCCGCGGCATGTGGGATCCTCCTGGACTGGGGCATGAACCCATGTCCCCTGCATCGGCAGGCGGACTCTCAACCACTGCGCCACCAGGGAAGTCCAAATGTGTCGGGTTTTATGTACCTCACATGTACTAATGAACTGAGGCATCCCCGCAGCCCTATGAGGTTGGTAGTTGCTCCTCTTACCCCATAACACAGATGGGAACCGTAGAGCCCCCGAGACTGAATAACTTGTCCAATGTCACGCAGCTGGTAAGTGGTAGAGTAGGGATTTGAACCCAGGGACTCTGGCTCCAAAGTCCAGATCCACTCCATCTACTGCCTCATAAAGAACGAATTCTCTCATTCTCTTTCTTATTCCTGTTTTTGTGCCATTTACTCATTAGTTCACTCAGATATTTACTGAGTACTTGCTGAGACCTAGGCGCCAGCCTGGTGTTGGGGATGCAGCATTAAACAAAGCTGCAGAGTCCATGCCTTCACATGGGAGGGTCAGGCATTCAATCCATGCCTGCATAGTTGGGTCTTTAATCACCGCTGTGGTTAGTGCCTCAAAGAAATTGAATACAGTGCTTTGGGGGACTTACCAGAGTGGGTGGCTTTGTCTTTTGATGTTCGGTGGGAAATGCCTTTTCCTTCAGAATGGAATTAACTTTCTTAGTTTTGGACATGATGCCTTGTCACTGCTTGTCTCAGCCAGGACCGCTTGCAGGGGGCGGGCTGGGAGAGCTGTTGGTGGCTGCATGAGTCAGGGTTCTCCAGAGAAACAGAATATAGATATATATTCTATATGTATAAAGAGATTTGTTATAAGGAGTTGGCTCACGTGATTGTGGAGGCTGAAGGGTCCACAATCTGCTCTCCTAGAGACCCAGGAAAGCCCACGGTATATTTCTGGTCCAAGTCCAGAAGCCTGAGAACCAGAGAGCTGATGCTGTACTCTGGGGGCGGAAGACCCATGACCAGCTCTTAACTTCAACCTTGAAAGGCAAGCCGTCTTGATCCAGTGGTTTGTTATTATGTACTCCTGGTATTGATTTGTGAGAATAGTACAGAGATTTTCACTTATATTTAGTTGAATTGGTATGAACTCATTAGAATATATGGAAATTTTTTAGGAACTGTTCAACTTAAAATCTCTGATTTGTAAGCTAATATATTCAATACCATATACATAAAATAAGCCTTCTGTTAAAAAAAAAAAAAGTCAGGCAGAGAGTGAGTGAATTCTCCCTTCCTCCACCTTTTTGTTCCATTCAGGCCCTCAATGGATTGGTTGGTGCCCACCCACCGTGGGGAGGGTCATCTGTTTACTCATTCTGGAGATTGAAATGCTTATCTCATCCAGAAACATCCTCCCAGACACACCCAGAAATAATGTTTAAGCAAATATCTGGGCATCCTGTAATCCAGTCAAGCTGACACATAAACATAAAATTGGCCATCGTGCCTTCTCTATCTGCTTATCTGGGCTAAAACTTTCTTGAAAGTTGGCTTTTTAGCCCTACCTGGTCTCCTGGCCCCTTCACCGTGGAGCTGGTGACTGTGTTCACCTTCTATTAACAGTCAAGCTCTCTGAGTCTCCCGTTCCCCTCTGGCAGCTGGGGATAAATGACAGTCCTTCGCAGCTGCAAGGCCTGCTCCGAGGAGTCAGTGAAGCCATTCTTGGAAAGGACTTCACACGGGGCCTTGCCTCGGGTGAGCACTCAGGCTGGTTGGCTTCCTTCTGTGATTTCTGAGTTGGCAAGGGCCAGTGCTAGGACATCTACCCTTCCTTGGGCAGCAGAGAGGATGTGCTTCCCCCCTTCTCTTTGTGCTGGAGACATGGGCATTTGCCCAGTGACGCTCAGGCTATGACTGATTCTTTTGCACACACACTTGTCCATATGTGCTTCTTGTCCCCACGGGAGCTGTCATTTCGGGAAAAACGGCTTTCACGCATGGTACATCTGACCATGTCGTCCTCCGTGAGGGTCCCCAAGCGTGCCATGCTCTTGTACCCCTCCCTGCCTTTGTTAGTGCTGTGACTGCTGCCTGGAGCCTTCCCTACCTCTTTCTTTTGGTACCTTTGTCCGTTTACTCCTTCTACATGTCCCTGTAGCCTATGGACCTCTCAAGAGCAACCATTTTGCTTTGTGTACCTTTAAAATTTTTTTATTTATTTCTATTTTATTTTTTATTTATTTTTATTTTTTTACTTTTTACTTTTTTTTTTTTTTTTTTTGGCCGTGCAGTACGCAGGATCTTAGTTCCCCGACCAGGGATCGAACCCCTGCCCCCTGCAGTGGAAGCGTGGAGTCTTAACCACTGAACTGCCAGGGAAGCCCCCCCCCCCCCGTTTTTTAATTAAAAAGTAAAAAAAATTTTTCAAGCTTTATTTAGGTATAATTGACGTATAACATTGTGTAAGCTTAAGGTGATGATTTGATACATGGATATATTATGGAATGATTACCACAATAAGGCTAGTTAACACATCCATCAACTCACATAATTAACACTTTTTGTGTATGTGTCATGAGAACATTTAAGATTTACTTGCTTAGTAACTTCCAACTATGTAATACAGTACTGTTAAATATAGTCACTATGCTCTACATTAGATCCTCAGAATGTATTCATCTTAAAATTGGAATTTGGTACCCTTTGGCCAACATCTCCCCATTTCCCTAGCCCCTAGCCACCACCGTTCTACTCTCTGTTTCTATGAGTCTGGCTTTTTTAGATTCCACATGTAAGTGAGATCATATAGTATTTGTCTTTCTCTGTTTGACTTATTTCATTTAGCATAATGCCCTCAGGGTCCATCCATTTTATCACAAGAGGCAGAATTTCCTTCTTTTTTGTGGCCTAATAATATTCCATTGTATATATACCACATTTTTTATCCATTCATCCTTCCATGGACACTTGGGTTGTTTCCATGTCTTGCCTATTGTGAATAATGCTTCAGTGAACATGAGAGTGCAGATAGCTCTTCAAGATCCTGGTTTCATTTATTTTGGATATATACTCAGAAGTGGAATTGCTGGATCATATAGTATTACTATTTTTGATTTTCTGAGGAACCTCCGTACTGTTTTCCATAGTGGCTGTACCAATATACATTTCCACTAACAGTGCACAAGGGTTCCCTTTTCTCCACATCCTTGCTCACATTTGTTATCTCTTGTCTTTTTTTTGTTTTGTTTTGTTTTTGTTTTTTTGTTTTTGCGGTATGTGGGCCTCTCACTCCCGCGGCCTCTCCCGCCGCGGAGCACAGGCTCTGGACGCACAGGCCCAGTGGCCACGGCCCACGGGCCCAGCCGCCCCATGACACGCGGGACCCTCCTGGACCGGGGCACGAACCCACGCCCCCCGCATCGGCAGGCGGACCCCCAACCACTGCACCACCAGGGAAGCCCCCATATCTCTTGTCTTTTTAATCATAGCCATTCTAACAGGTATGAGGTATATCTCATTGTGGTTTTTTTTGTTTTTGTTTTTGTTTTTAGCAGTATGTGGGCCTCTCACTGTTGTGGCCTCTCCCGTTGCGGAGCACAGCCTCTGGATGCGCAGGCTCAGCGGCCATGGCTCACGGGCCCAGCCGCTCCGCGGCATGTGGGATCTTCCTGGACCGGGGCACGAACCTCTGTCCCCTGCATCAGCAGGCAGACTCTCAACCACTGTGCCACCAGGGAAGCCCCTCATTGTGGTTTTGATTTGCATTTCTCTGATTAGTGATGTTGAGCAACTTTCATGTACCTGTTGGCCATTTGTATGTCTTCTTTGGAAAAATGTCTATACAGTTCCTCTGCCTATTTTTTAACTGGATTATTTGGGTTTTTTGCTATTGAGTTATATGAGTTTTTAATATATTTTGGATATCAATCCTTATCAGATATACGGTTTGCAAATATTTTCTCCCCTTTTGTAGGTTGCCTTTTCATTTTGTTGATCTTTTCTTCTGCTGTGTAGAAGCTTTGTAGTTTGATGTAGTTCCGCTTGTTGATTTTTGCTTTTGTTGCTTGTACTTTTGGTGTCGTATCCCAAAAAATCGTCGCCAAGACTAGTGTTAAGGTCTTGTGTTTTCTTCCAGGAGTTTTATGGTTTCAGGTCTCACATTTAAGTCTTTAATCCATTTTGAGTGATTTTTGTGAATGGTGTAAGGTAGGGGTCCAATTTTATTCTTTTGCATGTGAATATCCAGTTTTCCCAACACTATCTATTGAGGAGACTCTCCTTTCTCAATTGTATGTTCTTTGCTCCTTTGTCATAAATTAATTGTCCATATATATGTGGGTTTATTTCTGGGCTCTCAGTTCTGGTCCATTGATTTGTGTGTTTTTCTGTCAATACCATGCTGTTTTGATTACTGTAGCTTTGTAGTATAATTTTAAATCAGGGACTGTGATACCTCCAGCTTTGCTCTTTTTTCTCAAGATTGCTTTAGCTATTTGGGGTCTTTTGTGGTTCCATATACATTTTAGTATTTTTTTCTATTTCTGTGAAAAATGTTGTTGGGATTTTGATAGGGGTTGCATTGAATCTGTCGATCCCAATTTTATGTTTTTGATGTCACAATTTATATCTTTTATATTGTGTATCCATTAACAAATTATTATAGCAATAGTTTTTTTTTTTTTTTTTTTTTTTTTTTTTTTGCTGTACGCGGGCCTCTCACCGCTGTGGCCTCTCCCGTTGCGGAGCACAGGCTCCGGACACACAGGCTCCACGGCCATGGCTCGCGGGCCCAGCCGCTGCGCGGCATGTGGGATCTTCCGGGATAGGGGCACGAACCCGTGTCCCCTGCATCGGCAGGCGGACTCTCAACCACTGCGCCACCAGGGAAGCCCAGCAATAGTTTTATATAATATTTTTGTCCTTGAACCTTTATACTAGAGTTAAGTGATTAACACTCCACCACCACAGTATTAGAGTATCTGATTTTGACTATGTACTAGTGTGTTCTATATTTTCATGTGTTTTCCTGTTACTAATTAGCATCTTTCATTTCAGCCTGAGGAGTTTCTTTCTGCATTTCTTGTAAGGCAGGTCTAGCAGTGATGAACTCCCTCAGCTTTTGTTTGCCTGGAAAAGTCTTTCCATTCCTGAAGGACAGCTTGGCTGGATAAAGTATTCTTGGCTGGCAATTTTTTTTCTTTGAGCACATTGCATATATCATCCCATTCTCTTCTTGCCGGCAAGGTTTCTGCTGAGAAGTCTGCTGATAGCTGTAAGG
The DNA here is from genome assembly GCF_964165515.1 of Mesoplodon bidens. NCBI lineage: Eukaryota > Metazoa > Chordata > Mammalia > Artiodactyla > Ziphiidae > Mesoplodon > Mesoplodon bidens. The sequence continues at coordinate 175,141,949 of NC_138177.1, forward strand.
TGGTTCCCTCGTATGTGAGGAATTTTTTTCTTTTGCTGCTTTTAAAATTCTCTCTTTGTCTTTGATTTTAGACAGTTTTATTGTAATGTGTCTTGGAGAAGATCTTTTTGGGTTGAAATTGTTTGGGGATCTGTGAGCTTCTTGAACTTGGATTTCCAAATCCCTGCCCATATTTGGGAAGTTCTAAGCCATTATTTCTTTAAATAAGCTTTCTGCCCCTTTGTCCCTCTCTTCTTCTGAGACTCCAGTAATGCATAGATTGTTTCTTTGAATGATATCCTACAGGCTTTACATACATAGGCTTACTTTGTTCTTTTTCATTGTTTTTTTCTATGTCCTCTTCTGAATGGGTAATTTCAAATGACTTGTCTTCTACACAGATTCTTTCTTCTGCTTGGTCATGTCTGATGTTGATGCTTTCTATTGCATAGTTCATTTCATCCACTGTATTTTTCTGAGCTACAGTTTTTGTGTGTGTGTGTGTTTAAGATTTCCATCTCTCTGTTAAACTCCTCATTTTGTTTGGGTATAGGTTTCTTGATTTTGTTGAATTGTCTTTCTGTCTTTTCTTATAGCTCACTGATCTTCCCTAAAACAATTTTGAATTCTTTATTGGGCAAATCATAGATTTCCATTTCTTTGGGATCAGTTACTGTGGGAAACTATTGTATTCTTTTGGTGGTATCTTGTTTCCTTGATTTTTCATGTTCCTCAAAGTCTTAGTTCGCTGTCTTTGCATTTGAAGAAGGCGTAACCTCCTCCAGTCTTTACTCTTCAATGTGTCCTATATAATTGGATTTTTGCACCAATCATGTACTGGAACTTCTCTGCTGGACTCCTGGACTTCCACAAAGGCACTCTTGTCCATGGGTGATTGTGAAAATTGGTGTTCTTTGGGAGGGGGAAGGTGGTAGAAAACTCTTATTCTGCCATTTTGATGATGTTACTCTCTCACTTTAGGGATCATTACTGCTAATTCAGGAGATGAATACATTTTTTCAGTTGTAGGTAATGGTATATTTTTGGGGTGCAGTGGAATTTTGGAAATGAGCAGTTGTTAAAGAATTAAGTCTGTGGTCTAATAGGAGTCTTCAGGCTAGGTAAAACCATTTCTAATTTAAAAGATGTAATGTAAATGCATTTCTGGCATGACTTTTAAACTGGCAAAAGAATAGTTCCTAACAAGGTCCAGGCCCACTCTGAGCAATGAATGGCACCATAGTTGGATCATGAGAATAGTCTCCAATGTGACTTGGAGATGGTCAATGTGTTCTATTTGTTTAAAAAAGAAGTCCCGTAACCTTGTAGGCTGGTGGCCAGTTGACTTCTTGCTAGTTGGAATGAAAACTCTTTTGATACTGAAGGAGAAATGACCATCTTTACTTATTTATTCATTCTTCAACTATTTCCTGAGGACCTACTGTGTGCTGGGCTCCATGGATTCCACAGAGAGGGAGGAGACCTGGAGCTTCCTTATGTCTTTCTGTTCTAGAATTTCACATAAATGGAATCACACCATATATACTCTGCTGGCTTTTTTTTACTTGGCCTGGTGTTTTTGTGGTTATCCATGGTGTCGCATGTAACTCATTCCTTTTTAGGCTCTGTGGTATCCCTTTGTATGGCTGTATCACAGTTTGCTTACCCATCAACTCGTTTTTTTTATTTTTATTTTTTAGTCTTTTAACAACTTTTATTTGTGACATACAGCAGCATTAACCATCTTTATCATGTTGTACATTACATCCCTAGTACTTACTTATCATTTTTAATTAGTTAATTAATTTTGGCTGTGCCAGGTCTTAGTTGTGGCACACAGGATCTTCGTGTGGCATGTGGGATCTTTAGTTGTGGCATGCAGGCTTCTTAGTTGCGGCATGTGGACTTCTTAGTTGTGGCATGCATGCAGTATCTGCTTCCCCGAGCAGAGATTGAACCCGGGCCCCCTGCATTGGTAGTATGGAGTCTTACCCACTGGACCACCAGGGAAGTCCCCCCATCAACTTGTTGATGGACATTTGGGTTGTTTCTAGTTTGGGGATTATGAATAAGTCTTCGGTGATCATTCATGGGCAAGTCTTTTTGTGCCCATTGTGCTCATTTCTCTTGGGTATGTACCTGGGAGTGGAGTTGCCGGTCAGAGAGTAGGTGTGTGTTTAACTTTATTGGAAACTTCTAAACAGTTCCCCAAGGTGGCTGTGCCACTTGGCTCTCACCAGCAGTTCCTGAGGGTTCCTGAGTTCCTGCTTCTCTGTGTTTCTGTGGGAGCTGTCCTCACAGTGTCCCTTGCCCTTCCCCTGTTGGACCCCGACATTCAAATTTTCCTTCTTTCTCTCTTTCCAGGTGCTCAGGACAGAGCCAAGGGAAATGCCGACTTGGTAAGTCTTCATGTGATTTGGGGCCAGTTGTGTTGGCTTTGGGTTCTTCTGCTCTCCACTTCCCAGATCCTTCCTGCAGCTGTGTCAGGAGCCCAGGGAACTCAGCCCAGCTGGAGGGAGGGTCCCAGTCCCAGGCCCCCTACAGCACCCTGGCCCTGGTACAGCTCTTCCTGCAGCAGATTGTCTAACTCTGCTCTTTCCTCGCGTGTGAAGTTTAGATCTAACGAGGGTGGGCATCAGAATCGGCTGCAGCAGCCACCCCAGACCAAGTCAGTCTCTGTCTTAGTCACAGCATTTGTTGTGTGACTCCTGTGTGTCAGCCCTGGGCTTCGTGCTAGGTCGCCTGGGAACAGACCACTCGAGTTTCTAGCCCTCATGGAGCCATCAGCCTAGCAGAGGCTAGTCACACAAAGAAATATATAAGTAAAAATACTGTTAAGTACCATAAACAAAAAGAACAGGCTGCTGTGAGAGAGAATTACTAGGGAAACGTTGAACCTCTGGAGGAAGCGGCCTCAGACTCTCCAGGGTGGCCCGGGCGAGAGTCTGCTGGCAGAGCTGACCACACGATTCTCAGGTGCTCCCCTGGACTGGGTGACCTCTAGGTCCTTTGGGGATGAATGTCTAGGGGAGTTGGATTTCTAAGCTACCAGCTCCTATCCCTGAATACTGCGATGGGAGCTAATCTTCGGTCCCAAGTTCAGCTGTTCATCTGTCACACAGCTAGTGTGCACCCTAGTCTGCTGTGCAGTCTGGAATGCTGGGTGTCGATCCCAGACCCCTCCTTCCGAGGGAGGTAGACTGCACGCTCTGTCCCACCTCTCTAGACTGTCTACCCCATGAGTGAAACCCAGGGGGTCGCCTTCTCTCCCGAGGAGTGCACCGAGACCCCGGTTTACATTGGTCCCCGTACTTGGGCAGGCGTACGTCCTGAATGCAGAGCCCTGTGGACACTGCCTCATTATCAACAACGTGAACTTCTGCCACGAGTCGGGGCTCAGGACCCGCACGGGCTCCGGTATTGACTGTGAGAGGATGCAGCAACGCTTCCACTTGCTGCATTTCATGGTGGAGGTGAAGTGTAACCTGACTGCCAAGGTATGGTCCCTGTGCACAGAGAGAGATGGGGGATGGGCGGGGTAGTGTCCTGCGAGGGACGCTGGAAACAAATGACTCCCCAAGACGAGCCCTTCGGTCTGTAGGAATGTGAGAGGCAGTATGGTTCAGTGGTTACCGTGCAAGCTTCAGGCTCAGAGACCTGGGTTGAGGACTGGCTCTCCCACTACCTGTGTGACTCCCAAGCCTTAGCTTCTTTGTCTAGACAGCGAGAACCATGCTCACCTCCGAGGGTCATTGTAGGAGTAAATAAAGGGTGCCTAGCCCAGCATCTCTTCCCCAAGCATGGTGGCTATTGTGATTGCTGTGACTGTCATTACTTCACTATTGGCCCTGGGAGCAGGGGGCAGGCCCAGGACAAGGACCTGATCCGTCAGCGGTCTGGCTCACCTTCAGCCCTCTCTTGTAGCAAATGGTCCAGGCTTTGGTGGAGCTGGCGCGGCGGGACCACAGTGCTCTGGACTGCTGCGCGGTGGTCATCCTCTCTCATGGCTGTCAGGTAGGCGGCCTCACCTCCTTGGGCAGGTGCCTGGGAAGGCTGCCCTGAGAGGCTGTGCAGAGCCCCGTCCTCTCCTGTGTCCAAGACACCCTGGCCCTGTAGGAAGAGCCGCGGGGCCCTGTCCACCTCCTGTTGTTTTCTCGGGAGCCATTTGCCCTCTGAGGAGTTGATGCTCCTCCTGGGTGGCACGGTGTCCCTGGGAGAAGCTGTCTGGGAGAGGCAGGAAAAGACAAGCTGGATTTTGTTCAGAGCTGGGCTCAGCTCGTAAGAGCTCCCAGTTCCTGCCTCGGTCCTGCTTGGTGTTGTTCTGGGCCGTTTGCTGCTGGCTGGGAGTCGGGACACTGGAACCCACTCTGGGCTTGGCCGCTAATGTGCTGGGTCATTGTGGCCACGCCCCTCCCCCTTCCTGGGCCTCAGTTTCCCCATCTTTTGAGTTGAGGGCTTGGAAAGAACAGAGGTAACAACCCCTATGGGTTGCACAGTGTTTTCAAAACTGGCAACTTTAGCACAAAAATCAGGATTTCCGGCTTCTCTTGAAAAGCCACAAAGGTCTGACCTTATCAGGCCAGCATCCTCATGGAGCAAAGCTCTGGCCTTTGGCAGGGCAGGGGCTGCCCGTTTGGTTCTTTCATTCACAGTGTGGCCCCTAGACTGGCAGCCTGGGCATCACCTGGCAGCTCTTGAGAATGAGGACTCTCATTCAGAGCCTGCACCTTAACGAGATGCCCGTGCACATAAAGTTTGAGATGAATTCGTCTAGAATAGCAGTTCTCAGCATTTCACTGCAAGAGAGGTGCCTGAAGGACCAGATTGCTGGTCCCACTACAAGGGATTCTGATTTAGGAAGTCTGGGTGGGGCCCAGGGATTTGTATGTCTTACAAGTTCCCAGGTGATGTTGATGCTGCTGCTTCAGGGACCACACTTTGAGAGCAGCCAATCTGGAGGTAGCTGCCCAGTGTCCTCGAGTTAGGCTATCTGGTGCTTATAGGCATGTGAGTTTCAGACCCCAGGAGTAGAGGTGGGCCAGGGGCTGCCCGGAACCAACCTGCTGTAACTCAGCCTTGTGCCCCTGGGTGGGACCTTCTAAATGCTTGGCCCCCACAAAGCCTCTGAACAGGCTGTTGGATTCCTACCCTGACTTCCTTGATTTGTCACCAGGATTCATGGTTTTCTAGGCAAGCCACCTCCAGTTCCCGGGCGCTGTTTATGGCATGGATGGATATCTCGTGTCTGTCGAGAGAATTGTGAACATCTTCAATGGAACTGGCTGCCCCAGCTTGGGAGGGAAGCCCAAGCTCTTCTTCATCCAGGCCTGTGGCGGAGGTAGGCCGGTCCTCAGCCTCCTTGCCCCTGTGAGTCTAGTGGGGAAGCAGCCACTGCCTACTTCCTTCTCCATCGCTCCTCGCGATGTCCCGGGGTTGATCCAGGCAGCCGGGGGCGTCCCAAACATGGTCACTGCTCTCCGAGTGTGGCACCTCCATCTAGCTGGGGTAGCTTCAGCTCTGTCCAGCCTTTAGAGGTTTGCGTCTTCCGTCTCCCAGTGCCATAGCATCAGGGGGTCATTCAGCTGTGGCCACTTCAACCCCAGAGACTTGGCAAAAACAAACAATGCAGAGGAGAGAGAAAACCTCTTTCATTTTCCTTATCATCATTCCCCTGACCTCCATCAACCAGACTCCCTTCCCCCTTTCGCAGAGAAAGGGAGGCCATTGCTGAATTAACTACTGGAATTCCCAAAGGCTTAGGTTCTGGGGATTCAGTAATTTTTAAGGATTATTTAGATTGTTTGTAGTTTTGCTCTACGTCCTGATTTTAAACCTGAGCCCTACTTCAACGTTACCTGGTTTTCTTATAAAATAAAAAAAGAGGGAAGAGAGAACATTATGTGCCCTGGATTATGGGACATGATGGCATCTCCAGGGGCAGGGATGTCTGAAAGGCATATCACTTCCTTGTCCCTTGGCCTGATCTGCCAGAGAAGCGGGCATTGTTATACCGTAGAGCTGTCGGCTTGTATGCCAAGTATGCACACCAGTGACCTGTAACATGGGCACCTGAGGCATATCCTTCTGCACACGGTGATTTGTCCCATACTATTCCACATTGGCGGGGGAGTCATGGGAGAGATTGTCTAGGAGGGCAGGCTCTGGTCATATGATTCATCCAGTAAGTTTATTGACCACCTGCTGTATACACCATGCTGTAGAGATGCAGAGGTGGGGTCTCTGTCCCCTGGGACTTATAATTTGACTGGAACTGTGTTACGTCACTATCATGACCCAGGCCTGTAACTTGGCCATGAGTGATGGAGAACACTGGGTCGAATCCTGGGTGAGCTGCTCCCTGCACAGCCATGGGCCAGTTAATCTCTAGAAGGCTTGGCAAATAAGGATAGTAAGAGAGCCTAGCTCTTAGTGTTACTATCTCTCACATACTAATCAGTGTGGCTCTTTTTTTAAAAAAAATTAATTTATTATTTATTTATTTGTTTGTTTGTTTTGGGCTGCATTGGGTCTTCGTTGCTGTGCATGGGCTTTCTCTAGTTGCGGCGAGAGGGGGCTACTCTTCGTTGCGGTGCGCAGGCTTCTCATTGTGGTGGTTTCTCTTGTTGTGGAGCACGGGCTCTAGGCACGTGGGCTTCAGTAGTCGTGGCACACGGGCTCAGTAGTTGTGGCTTGAGGGCTCTAGAGCTCAGGCGCAGTAGTTGGGGTGCACGGGCTTTAGTTGCTCCGCAGCATGTGGGATATTCCTGGACCAGGGCACGAACCTGTATCCTCTGCATTGGCAGGCGGATTCTTAACCACTGCACCACCAGGGAAGCCCTAGTGTGTCTCTTAACGCACTTAACACATTGCCTGGTTCATTTTCCTAACTGGAAACCTGGCCTCCCTCCTCCTGCTGACCCCAGAGGACTCAGTGTCAGATAAGAGCCCCACCCCTGTCACCAGTGCAGTTATCTCAGAGTGATGATGACAGGTAGATGGAGAGACTGCTGTTCTTGGGTTGAAATCCTTTGTAACTTGTCTTTCTTCTTATGATCCAGAATGTGTGGTCAAGTGATGTTCTTACTCAGAAGTGCGTGGTCCCTCTTTCTCCTGTGAATCAAAGGAAAAACAGATTGAAGGGTGAGCTGGGGTGCCAGCTTTCTGGGGAAGATAGCTGGTCTTCTGGGCCAGGGCCCACCCCACTGTCCATTCTCAGCAGCGAAGGAGGGTCTTTGTGGTGTTACTCTTTGGACTCCTTAGCGGGGCTGCTGGGCCCTTAATCTGGGCCCGACCTCTTCGCCTCCCCCGCCTGGCATGCTGTGCCCCCCCCCCGCCCCAGCGCTGCTCAGCCTTCCCAGGACACCAGGGTCTGGCTTACTCCTCAGGCTTTCTATGTGCCATTCCTCTGCCTTGTCTCCTGGCCACCTCTTAATCATCCATCCTTCTGGTTACAGCTTATTGTCACCGCTTCCAGGAAGCCTTCCCTGAACACCTCCTTCCTTGCAGAAAGTCAGTGTTCGTGCCGGCTGTTGTGCTCCTGCAGCCCCCGTTCTTCCCTTGTCTTAGCACTTTCTCCTTGCATTCAGATGGCCTCGTCCCCTGGTCAGCTCTCTGAGGGCAGAGCCAATCTCATCCGCCCTGCAGCTGGGTCCCCAGCCTGGCACAAAGCCCACAGTATGCTTGCATCTTATGTGCATTCTAATTGTTTGAATTTGAAATAGAACCATATAAAAATATGGTTTGACGTAATGTGGACTCCTGCCATTAAAAACAAAACCAAACAATCCACTGACAACAGCAGGATTCCAAAGCTGGTACGCAGTGATTAAGGTGCCACTTTTGGAGTGGTGGTCTCTGCTTAGCTCCCTGCTGCGGGATCTTGTGTTTAACGCTGTTGCCACATGGTGGCGCCACCATCAGCTGAGGACAGAAATACCCAAATGTCAGTGGCTGTTGTTTGGTGTCTGGTGACTGGTGTCGTGTTGTTTACAGGTCTCTGAGTGTCTGCCCTGGATTTTGGTGACTCTTGTGTTGCTATTTTAAGATTCACTATTGTTACAATGTAAATCAATTAAAAAATCTTCTAAATGTCATGCGCCCCTTCTTTAAGAGGTAGTGCGGGCACCAACACGGAAGAACATGCCTCAAAATCAGTAACTTTGGTGTGAAACTTCAGTGTTAGCATGATGAACTCAGCCAGAGCTGAGTGGCCTAAATGTTGGGGTGACCCCTCCAGAACTTTAGAGATCATGCCGAGAAGCTGGAAAGGAAGAATCATGTACGACAGTGGTTGTGGATTTTATGTGCTGAGGGAACGGCTCCTCTTCCCACTGTGAATTCTTCTGGGATGTTATTCTTCCTTGCAGGGAGTTTTGAATCAATAAGGCTCCTTAAGAAGAAAGCAATGGCTTAAATGTATAACCCACAGGCGAGGCCTTCCCAGCAGATTTGTAGGAGGATGACACGTGGATGGAGACACAGCCAGCATCCCCTGTCTGACCCCGTCTTCCTCTGACCCCCATCCTCCCCTCTCAGATCCCATCGTCCCATTTTCACAGGCAGCCCCCACCCGTCTCCTTAGGCCCTTCCTAGAGCATCCCCCACTGAAGTGCTCCCTCCCCTGCTGTACCCTGCTTCCCCGGGCAGACCCAGCGGCAGCCCCAGGTTCCCCTCTCAGGTCTCCTCCCCTGTCCGACTTCCCCTAGGACAGATTCCAGAATCTCGACCAAGCAAATAACCGGAAGCAGTGACCTGAGACAGCTATGCCATAGTCCAGCTTTCACAGATCTAAGAGACCCCCTTGGCAGGCTTGGGAAGCAGCAGGGTAGTTGAGAGGCACAGAGTCCTGGTCCCCTGCGCATTAGGTGTGAGACCACAGACAAATTACCGAGTTTTCTGAGCTTTAGTTGTATGGGGTGAGAGGTTGACAGATTTTTTTTTTTTAAGGTTTTATTTATTTATTTATTTATTGGCCACACTGCACGGCATATGGGATCTTAGTTCCTCGACCAGGGATCGAACCCGTGCCCCCTGCAGTGGAAGCACGGAATCTTAACCGCTGGACCGCCAGGGAAGTCCGGTCAGTAGATGTTGGGGTTGTTATTATGGGGTTTCCAGGACCGTCTTTGTCCCGTCTCTGTCCCCTGTGGATGGGACCCCAGCTTCCCTGGGTGAACTGTGACCTCCCTCCCTCCTTGCTATTACCCACCGTGGATGAAACCACACAAACCCTCCAGCTCTCCTGCCCAGAGACCTGCCCAACAGGTGCTGCTTCTCCCACCAGGATTGCTGTGCCTTCTCACATGGGAGCCTGGGTCACAACCGCCTGCTCCAGAAACCCTCCCCCGTGGAACCCCAGGCCCCTCGGCCCTCTGCCTGTCTTTGCTGAGGCTCTTTTCAGCTGCTTCCTTTCTGAAGTAACACTTTGTACTCTGCAGTGAGCTCTGCTTTGGAGAAACTCATCCCAGGACATGTCCTGCAGCGTCACCGCCCCAGTGACTCTGTGGCTGAGCTGTGTGTGGCCCGAGTCCTGCCCTGACTCCTAACCCTCCGTTTTCCAGGCCTGCCACTGCTCTGGGGCAGCTTGGGTTTTAAAACAGAAAAGACAGAAAATATGGCAACTTAAAAAAAGAAACATCCAGAATCCTACGAGCCCGACATGGGAGTCTCATTTTGCCTTTTACCTTTGGATCTTGGCCAAGGGGCACAGTCCGCGTTTCTCATTGAACCTTTTCCCTGAAGCATCACCCCACATCTCCACAGTCTCCATTTTCACTGTTCAAATGGCTTATAATCTTGCATTGTAGTGATATGCAATCACTTACTAAACCATTCCCTAGCGTTGGCCATTTCGGTGGTATCCAATTTTTGGCTCACATGACCACCAGTGTCTTTGTATTGAGGGCTTTTGGCTTCACTTGAATTATTTCCTTAGGAAACTACTGAGTCAGGGGTGTAAACATCTCCATGGATCCCGTTACCTATGACTTAATGCCTTCTTTGGTTTCCATAAAAGGGTTTGAGGTAACTTAAGGAAGTACAAGGGATGTAGTAGAACAAAATACAGAGAAAGAGAAAATAAGGAGGAAATAGAAATGCAAGGCAAGAAGAGGAGGAAGTTTGGCGTCTAGAAGTGCATCTGGTGAGGCTCTGCGTGCTTGCTAGAGGTGGCCCGCAGACCGGCTTTGTGCTTCCCAGCGCTGAGGCAAGATGGGGTGAGGTAGAATCGCTTATAAGATCCACCTTATTTGGGATTCATAAGACAGAATTGCCAAGAATGGCAATTTTTCTCCCCTGGGTTGTCTTCATAGGGGACACTGTAAGTTAGTGGACACTTGCCTCAACTGTATACCTACCAAAAAAATAAAAGAGATCAGTTTTATATCTTTTTTTTTTTTTTAATTTTATCTATCTGGCCGCTCCGCACAGCATGCAGGATCTTAGTTCCCCAGCCAGGGATCGAACCCGTGTTCCCTGCATTGGGAGCACGGAGTCTTAACTACTGGAATGCCAGGGAAGTCCTTTTTTTTTAATTAAAAAAAAATCCAAGTTTCAATGTAAATTGAAGGCAGTTTTTTCAGTTTGGGTGTTTAGCTCCCCAGACAGGATCCCATCTTCTTTTTTCTTTTGGCTGCGCCGCTTGGCTTGCAAGTTTCCCAACCAGGGGTTGAACCTGGGCCCTCGCCAGTGGAAGTGCAGAGTCCTAACCACTGGTCCACCAGGGAATTCCCCCATCTTCTTATTTTCTGTCTTCCTTAGTGCCCGTGTTGGGACTCTGTACCCCAGGGGTACTCCGTGTGTATGTGTCTCTGCCGTCTGTCATAAACCATGATTTTAAAGAAGCCTTTATCATAACCTGAGGAAAATCCTCATGATGCCCTGATAAGGGAATAAAGCATGATTAGTTGAACCTGCAAATAAGCAGGTAAAAACAAAACACAAAAGATTGGAAGGAGGTGCAGCAAAGCATTAGCCATGGTTGTCTCTGGCTGCTGCCAACATGGCCAGGCTTTGTTTTGTTTTGAATCATAATGTTGAGATTTAATGTGTGTTTGGGGAAGAAGCCACAAATATGGTTAAAAAAAAATCAACAAGGACAAAATGATCAAAGTGCATAATAATTGGTCAGTAAACTCATGAGATCCAAAGTAGTTCATGCTGGGCTTCCCTGGTGGTGCAGTGGTTAAGAATCCGCCTGCCAGTGCAAGGGACATGGGTTCGAGCCCTGGTCTGGGAAGACCCCACATGCCACGTAGCAACTAAGCCCGTGTGCCACAACTACTGAGCCTGCGCTCTACAGCCTGCAAGCCACAACTACTGAGCCTGTGTGCCACAACTACTGAAGCCTGCGCGCCTAGAGCCCGTGCTCTGCAACAAGAGAAGCCACCGCAATGAGAAGCCCATGCAGCGCAACGAAGAGTAGCCCCCGCTCCCCGCAACTAGAGAAAGCCCATGCGCAGCAACGAAGACCCAACGCAGCCAAAAAAAAAAATTTATTAAAAAAAAAAAGTTCATGCTCATTAAAAAACAAACAGGAAAAAAAAAAACAAAAAAACAAACAAACAGGGCTTCCCTGGTGGCGCAGTGGTTGAGAGTCCGCCTGCCGATTCAGGGGAGACAGGTTCGTGCCCCGGTCCAGGAAGATCCCACATGCCGCGGAGCGGCTGGGCCCGTGAGCCATGGCCGCTGAGCCTGCGCGTCCAGAGCCTGTGCTCTGCAACGGGAGAGGCCACAACAGTGAGAGGCCTGTGTACTGCAAAAACCAAAAACCAAAAAACAAACAAAAACAAACAAAATCAAAGCCCTCAGAGGTGTATAAAGGTGAAAAGTCAAAGTCCTGGGCCCATCCCTACTCCCATTCTTGTTCTTCAGAAGAGCCACTGTTAACAATTGGTGTTTCCTTCCAGACTTTTCTCTTTCTCTCCTGTCCATTTATCCATCATATCTATGCCAAACAGGTCATACGTTATATACTGTTCTGTGACCTTTTTAGGGGTAATTTTTTCTAATTTAAAAACTTTGTGATAAAATACACATAAAATTTACCATAGTAAGCAGTTTTAAGTGTATAGCTCTGGAGTGGTATTAAGTACGTTCACGTTATTGTGCAGCCATCACCACCATCCATGTCCAAAACTCTTTTCATTTTGCAAAACTGAAACTCTGTACCCATTAAGCACTAATCCCCATTCCCCATTCCTCCAGCCCCTAGTAACCAGTATTCTGTTTTCTGTTTCTATGAATTGGGTTACTCGAGGCACCTCATGTAAGCAGAATCATGCAGTATTTGTCTTTCTGTGACCGGCTTTTTTTGCTCAGCATAATGTCCTCAGGGTTCATCCATGTTGTAACATGTGTCAGAATTTCCTTCCTTTATAAGGCTGTATAACGTGACTTTAAAAAAAAATCTATATGCTGCTTTAATTAATTAATTAATTTATTTATGGCTGCGTTGGGTCTTTGTTGCTGTGCGTGGGCTTTCTCTAGTTGCGGCGAGCGGCCGCTACTCTTCGTTGTGGTGCACGGGCTTCTCATTGTGGTGGCTTCTCTTGTTGCGGAGCACGGGCTCTAGGCGCGTGGGCTTCAGTAGTTGTGGCCCGTGGGCTCAGTAGTTGTAGTGCATGGGCTCAGTTGCTCCACAGCATGTGGGATCTTCCCGGACCAGGGATTGAACCCATGTCCCCTGCATTGGCAGGCGGATTCCCAACCACTGCACCACTAGGGAAGTGTGACTTTTTAATGACATAAAATTTAGCATTTTTAACTATTTTAAATTGTACAATTCAGTGACATTAAGTACATTCACAATGTGAGTGACCATCATCACCATCTAATTCTAGAACATTTCATCTTTCCCCAGAAGAAACTCCATACCCGTTAGCAGTCACTCCATTCCCAGCCCCTGGCAACTAATCTGCTTTCTCCTCTCTGGATTCGCCTCTTCTGGATATTTCATATAAATGGGATCATATTCTGTGGCCTTTGGTGTCTGGCTTCTTTCACTTAGCGTGTTTTCAAGGCCCCTCCACACTGTTTTCTCTATCAGTACTTCATTCCTTTTTAAGCCTGAACAATATTCCATGGGATGTTTATAGACATTTTGTTTATCCGTTCATCTGTCCCTGGACACGTGGGTGGTTTCTAGCTTTTGCCTGTTGTGAATAATGTAATGAACATTGCTGCACAAGTTCTTGCTCGAACACCTGGTTCCCATTCTTTTGGGTGTATACCTTGTAACTTATTTTTTTAGCTGTTTTAAAAATTTCTGCATTCTTGCCCTCACCCCCAGCTTTACTTAATGAATGTGGAAAACTCTTGTTACAGTAAAAGTAAAGCCCCTGTTTTGGTTTCCTGCTCCTGTTTGTCCAGCACTAGGCCCCCGGCTCCAGAGGAAATCAGGCCTCTCAGGCTGGTGGCACCAAGAAGTGGGAGCTCTGGTCTGGGTGTTTACACTGGCAAGTGTTGTCTGTTTCTGTTTCCTGCAGAGCAGAAAGACCAAGGGTTTGAGGTGGCCTCCACTTCCCCTGAAGACAGGACCCCTGACAGCGACCCTGAGCCCGACGCTACCCCGTTCCAGGAAGGCCCAGTCACCGTCGACCAGCCGGATGCCGTGTCCAGTTTGCCCACACCTAGCGACATCTTGGTGTCCTACTCCACCTTCCCAGGTGAGTGGATCGTGAGAGCTTGTCCTTCCAGCCAGCAGGTCCCCCCATCTGCCCTAGAAGCGGCTGTGTTGTGAAGAAAAGACCTGCGTGTGAGACTTTGTTCTGCCTCTTGTGACCCTGAGTAAGTTACTTCACCTCTCTGAGCCTCAGCTCAGGGCGAGGCAGTCAGGGTGCCTAGAATGCAAAGTGTAAGGAGGCATGCATTCTTGCGTTGGTGTGCCTCACTCACTTCACTCTCGTCCTGGCCCTGCCTCAGTCTTCTCATCTTTAAAATGGGTATATTCATTGTACCTTAGGGATCGTCATGGTGAGTTTAACAAGGTGGCTGCTCCCCCACTGAGCACAGTGCCTGGCACATAGCAGGTGTGACAAGTGTTAGTTTCTTTCCTTTCTTATCCCTCGGGAGAGTCACCTGACTTCTCCGAGCCTTGGTTGCCTTGTTAGGAAAATGGGAAGCATGACCAAAGTCACAGGGTAGTGGTGAGATGAAATAAGATCACGATGGGACAGACCACAGAGATGTGGGCTGCTGCTGGCTGTGTACATCAGTCCAAGTGTGGAGGTGGGCTCGTCTGCACACGTGGGGAGGGGCAGCTTCCCAATGAAGTTCAGCCTTTCTCCTTTGGCAGGTTTTGTCTCCTGGAGGGATACCAAGAGCGGCTCCTGGTACATCGAGACCCTGGACAGCATTTTTGAGCAGTGGGCTCACTGCGAGGACCTTCAGACACTCTTGCTCAGGGTGAGGCTGGTGGGAGGGCCAGTGTGTCATCCTCCCCAGGGCAGGTGGTGGGGCTGAGCAGGTCCCCAAGCCCAAGCCAGAGGTTTCTTCTGCACCGGGCTTGCCCTGAGAGTTGGTGCTTTTGCTTCTCCTAATGCGAGAAATTACTGCCTGCAGTGACATTTGCTCATCATGCAAAAGACTGCTTTCCCCAGCCTCTGAGGTCCCAGGCTGACACCTCAGTCCCCGCCCACTGATGGAGCCAGTCCTCAGTGCCAGGGTGGGATGGCCCAGTGCCTGAGTGTGGCCCTGAAGGCAGGTCGCGGGGCCTGCACCCTTTCCCCACTGCACGGCCTTCTGCTCTTGACCCTTGAGAATCATGAATCCTTTTAGTGTCTCCCCTTCTGGAAGGCCTCAGTGAGAACAGGGAAGGCCAGCCGGATAGGGCCCCACTCAGAGCAGTTACTTCCTCCAAGTGTCTCAGAGCACGCATGGGCCCCTCCTGCTCTGTTCAGGTATTTTGTGCCGTGAGAAGGAGCTATATGGGCTGGGACCTCCTCCTGGGGAGGCTCCAGCTCTGAGCTTTGCTGAGCAGAGGAGAGAAGAAAAGCAGGTGCAGTGCCACCACGCAGCACGACTCCAGGGGGCGCCATGAGCCATGGCCGCGGATGCGCAGGTCTCAGAGGCAGCTGGGGGCCCATCAGGGCTAAGCAGTGCACTCGGCTCCTGGGGCCCAGTCTCTTCTCTCAACTTTCCTTCATGCAAACCTTTCAGTCTGATTTGAACTTTGTGAATTTCTGAGTTTTGAAATTCTGAATTTTGAATTTTCTGAACTTACAGTTGAGATGCTTGTTCTCTAACCCCTCCCCCATCCCCCTGTCCAGTGCGCACGTGCACACACACACACACACACACACACACACACACACTCAAGGAGGCTGCAGCTAGAGTTTTTTTTTTTTTAATTAATTAATTAACTTATGGCTTCATTGGGTCTTTGTTGCTGCATCCGGCTTTCTCTAGTTGCGGCGAGCGGGGGCTACTCTTCGTTGCGGTGCGCGGGCTTCTCATTGCGGTGGCTTCTCTTGTCGCGGAGCATGGGCTTTAGGTGCGTGGGCTTCAGTAGTTGTGGCACGTGGGCTCAGTAGTTTTGGCGCACGGGCTCTAGAGCACAGGCTCAGCTGTGGTACACGGGCTTAGTTGCTCCACGGCATGTGGGATCTTCCTGGACAAGGGATCGAACTCATGTCCCCTGCATTGGCAGGTGGATTCTTAACCACTGCGCCACCAGGGAGGTCCCTAGAGTTGTTTTTAAAGTTCTGACTCGGTGGGGACTTCCCTGGTGGTCCAATGGTTAAGACTTGGTGCTCCCAATGCAGTGGACCTGGGTTCGATCACTGGTCAGGGACCTAGATCCCGCATTCCACAATTAAGACCTGCACAGCCAAATAAATAAATAAAAATAAATAAAATAAAATTCTGACTTGGTGGACGCTCCCCCAGCCCTTCTTTGGAATTCTTACTTCAGTCAAGAGAACTCACAGGCCTCCCTGTGGTCTTGTTTTCACAGGTTGCTAATGCTGTTTCAGTGAAAGGAATTTACAAACAGATTCCTGGCTGTTTTAATTTCCTCCGGAAAAAACTTTTCTTTAAAACGTAATGAGGCTGGGGCCTCTCACCCTGCCTTACCTTTCACCCCAAAACCTTCCTGCTCCAGCCCTGGTGGCGGCTGAGGCCTGGACTTTCCTACAACTGTGGCTGACACCCATTGAAGGATTCTGTAGCCTGTAGAGGTCTGCTGTTTCCCCCGCCGGGCTGCAGACAGGCTCCTAGCAGCTTTCAAACTGGAGCCAAATGACCGGTGATGGAGGAAGGAGAGCAGAAGGCCGTGGACACCACAGGGCTCTTTGCCAGGGGCCCGTTCCTGGCTAGTGGCTGTGGCCTGTGACCCCTGTGTTTTCTCCACATCAGGGCTTCTCAGCCTCAGCACAGCTGACATTTGGGGCCAGAGAATCCTTAGTTGTGGGGCCGTCCTGTGCACTGTGGGCCATTTAGCAGCATCCCTGGCCTCTCTCCACTAGATGCGAGCAGCACCCCTTCCCCGAGTCGTGACAACCAAAACTGTCTTCAGACATTGCCAAGTCTCCCTGGTGGGCCCCCACTGGAGAACCACTGAGCTACAGGAAACTTTGGTGACAAGCAGACCAGCATCTCTTTTAGATCAGCAGTTTGGGGCTACTAGAGTTTGAAGAGTTAGAATCTGTGAATCCTAAATGAAGTTTTAAAAATTACCAAGTTTTGTCTATATTGCAGTGTTCTTAAAAACAAAACAAACCAAAACCTTAGGTGAATATGGACTCTCTTTCACCTATTTCCCCCGCCTCATTTTGCACTAACTCTTTATTCTTCCTTATATAAAGGGGACTTTGGATTTTTGGGAAACATTTCCCCAGCTCTTATTTCTTTTGACTTTCCCCCCTACCCCATCACAGGAAGGTGACTGGGGTGGGAGCTGTGTGTTGGGGGAGGTTAAGTCACCTGTCCAGGGAACACAGTTAACCAGTGGAGAGACCTGGCAAGGCCCAGGTCTTCCTGAGTCCAGCCCATCCCTCCAGGTGCCTTCCTGGCTGCAGGATCCGCACCCTTACCCCCGCCGCCAAGGCCTTTAAGCTGCCTCGACCCCAGCCTATTTCTTGCTTTCAGGGCCCTAGATATGAGGACGATTTGCTAATAAGACTCTCACCAAGATGTGATTCATGTAGTTGTCACTTTATTATTATTTTCCTCCTGTGACCTTTCCAAGTCCGAAACAGTCCCGGGGACTTCTGGTGGTTAGTTATTTTCTTATTTTCAATCACCTTCAGGACACACACAAGAAGATAATCAGGTTAACCCAGCAGAGCAGAGCCTTGCTTGCAGGTTCCCGGCTTTCACCCTCCCCGCTCTGCGCTGCCCGTGTGAATCAGGCGGCCCGCGTTGAAGCAGCTCTCCCTAGGGGCTCTAATGACGCTCCAGAGAAAAGATGTCATCACAGCTTTACACTGACCTGTTTGGGCTTCCTGTAAAAAGGAGTCTTAGCCTGGAGTTCAGTTTGGGCTTCAGGGCGGGGGGCCTGGGAGCTCAAAAAATTATACACCGAATGTATGGACGGGCATGTTTGTAGATTTCATTTGTTTCTCAAAAGGTTTGAGAGCCCCTAAATTGTTAACAATCCCTGCCGTTGTCAAGGCACCATCACGTGCTGAGAGTGGGGCTGTAACCCGTTTTTGGAGGTGGTTTGGCATCTCCTAAACATCCTAACGTGCCGACTCCGTGATCCAGTGACGCTGCGTTATCTCTGTAGCATAGATGCTCTCATCAGTGTGCAAGGATATACGTCCAAGGATGTTCATTGCAGCCATGTGAGAGTGGAAAATAGGAAACAGATGAAAGCTTCATTCATTATATTCATACGATGGAATTTTATTTAGCTGTTCAAAAGAATGACATAGATACATGGGCTCACATGTATCATATGATATGGTGTTAAGTGAAACGACTAAGCTGCAGAACAGTAATGGAGAGTAAAACCCTATTTTTGGTTAGAAGACAGTATGTTTATATGTACGTATATAGATATTTTATAGATGCACCAAAATAAATCCAGAAGACCACACACCAAGCCACTGGCTATGATTATGTCTGGGGGGGGGTAGACCTGCAGATGTCATACAAGGGGGATGTCTACTTTTTTACTTGATACACTTTTAATACACTTGATATGCTTTTAATATTTTGACCAAGAGTATGTATGACCTTCTAAAATAAAAATAAAAATAAAGCTGGTGAATGCTGAAGATTCATGTGTTGCTGTCATTCAGCGAAGATCTGTTGAAAGGATGAATGCCCTTGGCCACCTGTCTCCTATCGCTTCCCAGCCCCTGACCTTGGCTCGTCACTTGTCTGGGTTTGGAACTCCAAGCTGTGCCCCTGGGCTGGGACCACTGCAAGGCTCCACTGGCCCCTCTGCAGTTGCCGGGGCGGCCTCTACCAGAGGACAGCTGGCAGCTTGGCTCTGCTGCTCCTGGAACCTGTCACAGGCACGTGAGCCTGCCCTGGCTGCTGTCCCGGGAACCTAGGGCCTCTGCCCGGCTGCCTCGCAAGGCTTGCTTTCCCCATTGATCCCCTCTGACATCTGGCCAGGCTTTCGGCTGAGGCCTGCTCTGTTGTGCTTGTGTCTGTGTCTGGGAACAGCTGATGCTGGGACCAAAAGATAGGACAATTGCTCCCGGCCCTGCTTGGGGCCTCCAAGGTGCTGCCAGGGCCAGCCGCATGGTGACTCACGCGGCAGCTGGGGCTGGAAAGGATCCTCGGATTTGGCTGGGAAAAGGCCCTAAGCGTCCTCCCATCTAATCCGTCTCGGGCCAGGCTCTTTTGAAATGCTGGGGGCACCTCCAAAGCTGGACTCAGGTTTTCCTCTGCCAAAAGGGGACCAGAGCTTTCCCCCAATGGACAGAAAAAACCTTGTAAGTTAATGGCCACTCTCTTCTTGATTTTACCTTTTTCTCCAACAAACTTTTCTGGAACTTCTGGTGCCTGTAACCACTTGTTGGCAGAGAAATGCCAGCAGACAGACAAATGAACAAGGAGCCCTCAAGTATTAATGGGAACACTCGGAGGCAGCCACCTGCGTATTTTGACAGTGCCCATTTGACAGTGTTGTTTTCCTCCTGGGACTGCAAGCTCACGGCTGTGACATCGTTTTTGATTTTATAATGGAGTGTGGGTTTGATTTAATGAAACAGCTCTCTGTAAATTCAACTTGAAATAAGGAAACCAGATGCCAGCTTTCCCTTCTTTGGGGGCTCTGTCACAAACACCACACCCCCGACTTGCTCTGCATCCTAAAAAAGTGGATGATTCCTGGTCTGGTTCAAGTCCCATTTTACAGAAGAGCAAACCCAGGTGGTGGCACTGCTGGGAGGTGGGTAGAAAAGTGCCCCCGATCGGCACGGTGTCCTCCTTTTCCCCTCCAGCATCCATTACGAGGCACGATGCCTCCTCCGCCCTCTCCCAGGTCCCCCCCACCAAGGCCTGCCCTTCCTGGGACAACTGTCCCTGTTCTGGCTGCTGCCGCCTACCTCTGATTGTATCCATGGCTTCTCCCAAGATGGGTACCAGTTTTGGGGTTTTTTTTTTAATAAATTTTTTTTCTGGTTTTCATTATAAATGAATGTTTATTCATTGCTTTTTATTTTTTTTAATTATTTTTTTTATTTATATATATTTTTAATTAGTTTCTGCTTTATAACAAAGTGACTCAGTCATACATATACATCTGTTCCCACATCCCTTCCCTCATGTATCTCCCTCCCTCCCACCCTCCCCATCCCACCCCTCCAGGCGGTCACAAAGCACCGAGCTGATCTCCCCGTGCTCTGCGGCTGCTTCCCACTATCTATCTACCTTACGTTTGGTAGTGTATATATGCCCATGCCTCTCTTTCGCTTTGTCACAGCTTACCCTTCCCCCTCCCCATATCCTCAAGTCCATTCTCAAGTAGGTCTGTGTCTTTATTCCCGTTTTACCCCTAGGTTCTTCATGACATTTTTTTTTTTAATTCCGTATATATGTGTTAGCATACGGTATTTGTCTTTCTCTTTCTGACTTACTTCACTCTGTATGACAGACTCTAGGTCCATCCACCTCACTACCAATAACTCAATTTCGTTTCTTTTTATGGCTGAGTAATATTCCATTGTATGTATGTGCCACATTTTCTTTATCCATTCATCCGATGATGGACACTTAGGTTGCTTCCATCTCTTGGCTTTTTTTTTTTTTTTTTTTTGCGGTACGCGGGCCTCTCACTGCTGTGGCCTCTCCCATTGCGGAGCACAGGCTCCGGATGCGCAGGCTCAGCGGCCATGGCTCACGGGCCCAGCCACTCCACGGCATGTGGGATCTTCCCGGACCGGGGCACGAACCCACGTCCCCTGCCTCAGCAGGCGGACTCTCAACCACTGCGCCACCAGGGAAGCCCTTCTTGGCTTTTGTAAATAGTGCTGCAATGAACATTTTGGTACATGACTCTTTTTGAATTATGGTTTTCTCAGGGTATATGCCCAGTAGTGGGATTGCTGGGTCATATGGTAGCTCTATTTGTAGTTTTTTAAGGAACCCCCGTACTGTTCTCCATAGTGGCTGTACCAATTCACATTCCTACCAGCAGTGCAAGAGTGTTCCTTTTTCTCCACACCCTCTCCAGCATTTATTGTTTCTAGATTTTTTTTTTTTTCTTTGCGGTACGCGGGCCTCTCACTGCTGTGGCCTCTCCCGTTGCGGAACACAGCCTCCGGACGTGCAGGCTCAGCGGCCATGGCTCACGGGCCCAGCCGCTCCGTGGCATGTGGGATCTTCCCAGACCGGGGCACGAACCCGTGTCCCCTGCATCGGCAGGCGGACTCAACCACTGCGCCACCAGGGAAGCCCTGTTTCTAGATTTTTTTGATGATGGCCATTCTGACCAGTGTGAGGTGATATCTCATTGTAGTTTTGATTTGCATTTCTCTAATGATTAATGATGTTGAGCATTCTTTCACGTGTTTGTTGGCAATCTGTATATCTTCTTTGGAGAAATGTCTATTTAGGTCTTCTGCGCATTTTTGGATTGGGTTGTTTTTTTTTTTTGTTATTGAGCTGCATGAGCTGCTTGTAAATTTTGGAGATTAATCCTTTGTCAGTTGCTTCATTTGCAAATACTTTCTCCCATTCTGAGGGTTGTCTTTTGGTCTTGTTTATGGTTTCCTTTGCTGTGCAAAAGCTTTGAAGTTTCATTAGGTCTCATTTGTTTATTTTTGTTTTTATTTCCATTCCTCTAGGAGGTGGGCCAAAAAGGATCTTGCTGTGATTTATGTCATAGAGTGTTCTGCCTATGTTTTCCTCTAACAGTTTGATAGTTTCTGGCCTTCTAGCTCTAGTAGTTTTCTGGTAGCATCTTTAGGATTCTCTATTTATAGTATCATGTCATCTGCAAATAGTGACAGCTTTACTTCTTCTTTTCCGATATGGATTCCTTTTACTTCCTTTTCTTCTCTGATTGCGGTGGCTAAAACTTCCAAAACTATGTTGAATAATAGTGGTGAGAGTGGGCAACCTTGTCTTGTTCCTGATCTTAGTGGAAATGATTTCAGTTTTTCACCATTGAGGAAGATGTTGGCTGTGGGTTTGTCATATATGGCCTTTATTATGTTGAGGAAAGCTCCCTCTATGCCTACTTTCTGGAGGGTTTTTATCATAAATCGATGTTGAATTTTGTCGAAAGCTCTCTTTGCATCTATTGAGATGATCATGCTGGTTTTTCTCCTTCAATTTGTTAATATGGTGTATCACGTTGATTGATTTGCATATATTGAAGAATCCTTGCATTCCTGGAATAAACCCCACTTGATTATCCATCTATGCTATCCTGCTTCTCCAAGGCAGCAGCCATTTTTTCCAGACTCCCTGGATGATGAGTGGGGAGAGAGCCCCTGACAGGACAAGGGTGACATTGCCTCCCTTCCCTCCCTTGGGATCCTTCGGGTTCCCGGCACCCACTTACTCTGCAGCCTTCCCCAGCCCATGACATAGCAGATGTAGTTGTTGGATAGAATGGTGCCAGCGGGCGGTAGGCAGCATAGCTGGATCTTGTCAGTCAGGGCGATGGGGTTGGCCAGTCTGAGGGGCAATGTCGTTCCTGGGTTTGTAAAGAGGCAGAGCCCCAGCGGGGACCATTGAACCCCCTCCTTGGCCAGCCTGATGGTGAACCTTCCTTCTGTTGGGGCTACGAGGGATTGGGGAGCAGCTGTGGTTAAACCCCAGGATTGCATTTTGTCCCTGGTGGAGCTTGGAGCCCTAAATTCCCCTGAGGCCTTTCAGGGGACTGTACAGAACAGGGAGGGCAAATAGGTTTGTCTTGCAATGTCCACTCTGATGGATTAGTTTGTGGCTGCCTGGCAGGCTGTGTTGACAAGGATTCTGAGGCTCTGTCCAGGGTCAGCAGGGAAATAAATCCATGACTGCTTGGTAATGTCTGTCCCAGCCGTATGCTTCCTATGTTTGGTTTAGAAAACAGTAGATGTTCAGGCTGAAAGGCCTTTTTGCCTTTACTCACCCTTCCACCTTGAGTTCTGCTGCCAGATTTATCCATTAGTCTCACGTCCTTGTCTAGGAAACCTTTAGTGATTGGCAGATTACGTTTTCCACGATGGCTGCAATGAGATCTCCCATCCCATCAGTGCTTGTTGCAATGTGATGTTGACACTCTGTCCTTTGAGGGGAGGGGTCTGGGTTTCTTCCCTCTGGTTGGAGGGTGGGGGACTGTGATATAGAGGAAGTGACACCATGTGACTTCTGAGACTAGGGCATGAGAAAATGCAGCTTCTGTCTGGTCCTTCAGGATTCCTGTTCTTAGATCCTAACCTCCGTGCCGTGAAGAAGCCCAGGCCACACAGAGGGTCCACGTGTATGTGAAAAGGCCCTTCTCCACTCTCTGCTCACCCATCTCCTCCCCATCTCTTAAGGCTTCCCTGGACCCATTCTGTGTCATTTTATGGCTTTCCAGCGTCTTGTCTGTGTGTATTTCATCTAGTTGACAAGTCCCTTTGGGGACAGAGACTGACTCATGACTCACGGACACCCCACATCCTCTGTGCACCATCATCGGTGCTGGACCACAGCAGGCTGCCTGGATGAAGGATCACAGGGTGTTATGGCCACGGGGCATCCTCCTGCTCTCCCCAGGGCTGTGATACAGAGTCTTCTGGAAGATTTGGCAGAGCGAACTTTCTGGGCAGCCATTCAAGAGTGGCATCTTGGGCTGCAGAAGAGCCCTTGCATGTGGATAAATTATGCAGATTTGAAGAGCTGGCTGGGGTTCTTCTTTCTAAAGGCCCTTCTGGAACTGCAGATCTGCTCTTGGGGATTGGGAGAGGATGATGGATACCTCTGCGTTTCGGGAAGGTGATGGGGAAGCAGGAAAAGGGAAGACAACTTTCTGTCCCCAGAAAGTGGGGACAGTGACGACAATCATGACGACAATGATGGTGAAAGTGTATTGAAGATGTGCTCAGATCAGGTCACTGCTGGGCACATCACACCTGATTTAATGCTACTTTCTGGATCTGTAAGTTCAGGCAAGTTCCTTCCCTTCCTAGGTCGTGGTTTCCTTATCTGTGAGTTGGGGATAATAACAGTACTTCCCGCCTGGGGCTGTTGTGAGGAATAAATATGATAACACTCAGGAAACACCTAGCACAGTGCCTGGCACAAGGAAAGCACTAAGTGTTAGTTGGTGTGATTGTGCAAACTAACTCCTGGGGGTGGAAGAGAGCTCACTGGGAAGGCGGGCTGGACTGTGAGGGTCTGGAGGGTTGGCGACCCCCACCACTCCTGCCTGTCCTAGTGGAAGACCAGGCTGGCTGGGCACAGTGTCTGCTGGTCACTGGAGTGCTTATGCTTGCTTGTGTGATCAGAAAGGGGGAGTCCCCTGAGCTGCAGTGAGATGCTCGGGTTTAGGCGGTCCCCTAAACTCCGCAGGACTGGGGGCCTTGTGTGTTTCACTCACTGTTGTTTCCTGGTGCCTAGAACAGGGCCTGGCATATAGTAGGTGCTCAACAGGTACCAGTGGAATGAAGGCGTGAGTGAACCCATGGCTCTGAATTTTGTTTAATACCACCTGGATCTCGGGATTAGTGATGATGAAAGAAGTCTGATGTTCCAGCAAATATTCCCTGCCCCTACATGTGCCCGCTCCCTGGGATAGGGGGTGGAGATTCAGGGGTGAATCAGGCATGGCCCAGCCCTTGCAAACTTCCGGCTAGAAGGGGAATTAGATGTGGATTAATCTCTAATGCACATTGAGAGTGGACCAGGCGGGAGGAGGGGGTTGATTCCGCCAGTTTCCTGATAGACAGAGAACCTTCCCTTCCTCTTCTTCCTCTCCCTCCTTTTTTCCACTTCCTGGGACCACTCCCCTCTACTTTGATGGCTCAGACATGGATCCCAGCACTTACACCTCTTTATTGCACCATTATTGTACTACTACTGCTAATAGCCCACACATATGGTTTCTATCATGTGCCAGGACTTTTCCTAAGTGCTTTACATACATTATCTCATTTAATCCTCACAAAAACCCTAGAGGTAGACACTATTACTGTCCTGATTTTACCAAAGAGGAAACTGAGGCACAGAAAGGCTAAGGAACTCGTGCTGGGCACGCGGTCAGTATTCGTATCTAAGCCTCCAGGTTCCAGAAGCTCGACCCTTAACCACCACCCCGCACTGCCTCCCAGCCACACTTCTGGCCTTGGGCTCCTTAAGAGCTGGTGTGGTGACCTGTGCATCTCTGTGCGTCCAGCACCCAGCATGGCATGTGGGACATGGCGGGTGAACATAGGATGGTATGTGCTTGTCTATGAGGAGTTGGGGGAAGCAGAGTTGCCATCTCCCTGCAGGTTGGGGAACAATCCCTGGGGGGCTTTGCAGAGCTCTGAGCCCCTTGCCAGCTTCCTGTGTGTGTTACCCCAGGCTGTCCCAGCAGAGTATCAGGGAATCTTTGAAAAATGTCAAAGGCGTGTTGGGAGGGAGCACAGAGTAGGGGACAGCAGAGGGACTGTGTCCTACTCCACTCACAGACTCCACTTATAGTGGGACCTGCAGACCTATCCCTGTGTCCCCAGGACTTGGCACAGAATAAATACATGGTCATTGAGTGCCTATGGTGGCCAGGGGAGCTGCAGGCTTAACTGGCAGGAGATCCAGGTCGCTCTGACAGTCTTTGCCTCTCCCTCCCCTAGTCACACCCCAGCCCAGGCATGTTTGGGGCTGAGAGCTCCTCCTCCCTCCCTACAGAAGGAGCAAAGGATGGGGTAGGGCTGCACACACTGCCTTCTGGGAGACGCCCCACCCCCGCTCTGCACCCCTGCCAACCCTTCCCCCAAGCGCACCCAGACAGAACACACCCTTTGGAGAGCTGGTTGGCGTTCCAGTCCTCTTGCACCACAAGCTTGGAGACCTTGACGGCCAGCGAGCTGGGCTCATAGGTGGCGAGGCAGTGCTGGCCCAGCACCACGCTGTAGGTCCTGGAGGAATTGGGAGAGGGGGCCAAGCGGGGAAGGTAAGCTCTGGGCTATCCTTTCCTCTCTCTGGGCCCCTATGGGCAGGGACACCCCAATCAATGCACTGTCTGGAGGCCTGGCTCTGGCCAATGCTGGGATGGGCCTAAGTCAGTGCCTGCTCCAAGAGCTACTAGTTGGCGCTGGGAGTTTTCCTTCCCTCTGGGCAATCGATTAGTTATAATAACTAAAACCAAACAGTAATTGCAACTGTATTATACCAACTGTAAACTATGATATAAAATAAAAGTTGTAATAATATAAACTCTGTGTTACTATGGGGGAAGTGAGATGGATACAGAGATAACAGCAGTCATTTACCCTCAAGGGCATCTTTTTTTTTTTTTTTTTTTTTTTTTTGCAGTACACGGGCCTCTCACTGTTATGGCCTCTCCCGTTGCAGAGCACAGGCTCCGGACGCGCAGGCTCAGCGGCCATGGCTCACGGGCCCAGCCGCTCTGCGGCATGTGGGATCCTCCCGGACCGGGGCATGAACCCGTGTCCCCTGCATCGGCAGGCGGACTCTCAACAACTGCGCCACCAGGGAAACCCCAAGGGCATCTTTGAATTTAACCCCTCACCTCCCATTTTTAGATGGGGAACCTGAGGCTTAGGGAGGAGTAAATGGTCCAGAGTCTTGCAGCTCGTTAGGGACAGTTCAGAGCTAGAACCAGGACTCCTGATGCCCAGGCCTCTATTATTTCCCCCCACCCGCCTCATAGAACTTGTAAATCAGCTGAGGAGAAGGGACCTCTCCTGGCTATGAAAGCATCACATTGGCCCAGCGGAAACTCCAGTGAGCACCCGCCGGTGTGAGATAAGCAGAGGCTGTAGGGAGGGAAGAGGACAGGTGAACAACGAATGTCACAGAGCCTTTCCTGTCCCTTGTGGGCCTTTATAATGGTGCCAGTTCACTTTTATTGAGCACTTACTAAGAGCCAGCCCGTTTAATGCATCATCACATTTAATCCACACTAAATTCTGTTACCTGATTTTTAGCAGGTGATGGTATTGAGGCTTGGAGTAGTTGTTCAAGTTGCTCAAGGGAACTCAGTTCCAGATCCTGAGGCCACACCTGGTTCCCCCAAGAGGACAGGAAATGGGCCTCCTCCCTTTCCACAGTCCCCCTCAGCGCCCCGCAAGGGATACTTAATCCATGTCATGTATGGGCCCATCAACTGACCAACAGACTGAACTATACATTGATGAGAACTTGTTTCTTGGCTAAGGAAGTGGTTATGTGCAAGGCTCCTTTACACAGGGTGGTTCAGGCCATCTGGGCTCCAACTCTGAGAGGTGAGCACTGGCCAGTGGGGTGAGTGGGCTGGGAGGCTGGGGAAGAGCATTTACGTGATGTAGTGGGCAGCTGTCAGGACCCAGTTTTGGTCTATCAGAGACCCTCCGCAGGTGTGGTGCCACTGGCCATTGGAGCTGTACTGCAGGGAGACCTGGGAAGAAGTGCAGGTGCTCTGGTCACTGAAAGGACCAGGCTTCTCTGCTCTGCAGCTTCCCAGCCCTGAGAGCGGGGCCAGGGTAAGGTGAGCAAGGCACTCACCTCAGCTGCAAAATCTAACGGGGCACCAAGAAGCTCAGTTATCAGGATAAATAACATTTTAATAATTTTTAGAAAATTAGCACAAAAAATCTCTGATGAACAAAATGTCAAAAATTTAAATAAAGACACTATTAAAAAGTAATTGTTGGGCTTCCCTGGTGGCACAGTGGTTAAGAATCCTCCTGCCAATGCAGGGGGCACGGATTCGAGCCCTGGTCCGGGAAGATCCCACATGCCGTGGAGCAACTAAGCCCGTGCGCCACAACTACTGAGCCTGTGTGCCACAACTACTGAAGCCCGTGCGCCTAGAGCCCGAGCTCTGCAACAAGAGAAGCCACGACAATGAGAAGCCCGCGCACCGCAAGGGAGAGTAGCCCCCAGCTCGCGGCAACTAGAGAAAGCCCGCGCGCAGGAAAGAAGACCCAACGCAGCCAAAAATAAAATAAATAAAAAGTGATTGTTTTGAACATCTTTCGGCAACATGACTTGTTGGGGTTTTTCCCTTCTTGGGAGCTATTTCTTTATGACATATTCCTCCAATTTAATATGTGTAGACCAAAATTTTGATTTCCCCCCCCGCCCCAAGTCTGTGCTTTCCCATGTTGGTAAATGGCAACCCCACTGTACCTGCTGCTCAGGCCAAAACACTAGGCAGTGAATTTGATGCTTCTCTTTCTCTCATATGCCTCATTCTAATCTACCAGCAAATCCCGCCTGCTCTACTTCCAGAATATGTAGACAGAACGCATCCCTCTTACCACCTCAACTGCTGGTCCCAACCATCTTTAACTCTCACCTGGATTATTATTGTAGCTTCCTATGTATTCTCCCTGCTCTCACCCTGGCCCCTCCCTCACCCCATTTCTCAACACAGCAGCCAGAATGATCCTTTTAAAATGTAAGCATGATTATATCTCTTCTCTGCTCGAACAGCCAGTGGCTCCCCCTATTTCACAGTGTGAAACCCCAAACTGAACAAGGCTCTACAAGTCTCTACATGACCTCCCTGACCTTATAGGCTCCCACTCCCTTCTGCTCCAGCCACACTGACCTCCACGAGGTTCTGGAAATACACCAAGCCCACTTCTGCCTCAGGGCCTTTGCACTTGCTCTTCCTTCTGCCTGGACTATTCTTCTCTTATGTATTAGCATAGCTTTCTCCTTCACTTCCTACAGGTCTGTGCTCAAGGTTTTCTTCCCTGTGAGGCCTTCTGTGACCTTACCTAAAACAGAGTATGCACGTACATCCTTACACACGTATGCACACATATGAACACACATGTCTCTTTTCCTCTGGTCCTGCTTTATTCTTCATCATAGTATCTATCATCGCCTGACGTTATGAGTTTACCCATTCAATTGTTTGTGGTCTCACTCTCCCACTTTAATATAAGCTCTGTGAATTTTTTTTCCCACTGCTGTATTCCAGGTGCCTAGAACAGTACATGTCTCATGGTGGGTCCTTAATAAATTGAACAAGTGAGTGAATCAGCAAATGAATGAATGGATGAGTGAGTGAATGAATGACAGTAGACTCACCAGGCAAGGATCTGGTCTTTCCTGCAGAACTTGTCACCTGTTTCTCTAGTTTTTCCCTCAAGACTAAACCCACTGATAGGAATATGAACATACATAAGTGTACCTTACCCTACAGCTCCTCAACTTTTTAAAAATATTTTTGTATTTTTTAAAAATGTATTTTATTTTATTTATTTTTGGCTGCATTGGGTCTTAGTTGCTGTGCCCAGGCTTTCTCTAGTTTTGGCAAGTGGGGGCTACTCTTCCTTGCGGTGCGTGGGCTTCTCATTGCGGTGGCTTCTCTTGTTGCGGACCATGGGCTCTAGGCGCGCAGGCTTCAGTAGTTGCAGCATGTGGGCTCAGTAGTTGTGGCGCGTACGCTTAGTTGCTCTGCGACATATGGGATCTTCCCGGACCAGGGATCGAACCCGTGTCCCCTGCATTGGCAGGTGGATTCTTAGCCCTTGCGCCGCCAGGGTAGTCCCTCATTTTTCTTTAAACAAAGACGTGTTTCTATTTAGATTTGATAGTTTAATAGGTGTGGGTTGGAACTTTAAGGCGGTTGCATCTGGCACTGCTTGGTTCTCTGCCAAAACGGTCCCATCTCCTTCCCCTTCCTTTCAAGTCCTTGCCAAGGCCGAGCAGAGGGGAGGGAGGTGGCAGCAGGGGGTTGTGTGCTCTGGCCAGGGTTCCCACGGAGGAACAGCAGGAATGATGCCTGCTGTTCTCCAAACACCCTCATTTCTGGTTATCCACGTGGCATTTTCTTGTTTGCTTGACATTAAGGGGCCTTAGGTGAACTGGCTTTTTAAACAATGCTTAAAATTAGACAAAATTTAAAAAGACACCTAAAAGGATGTCCCCACCCCAAAAATCTGAAAATAGGCTGAAACCATCCTACAGATGTGAAAATTTGAAATAATACGGAAACATATAATTTGTGGGTAGCTAAGTGTGGCCAAAAGAGCAAAGGTTGAACCAAATTTGAATCTCCACTTTCTGCCAGGATAACGGGGTGACTTTGGGCAATTATGTAACTTTCCTGAGCCCCAGTTACCTTGTCTAGAAAATGGGGATCATAATGCCATAATGCCTGTTGGGGGCTCTTGGAATGATTAACAATTACAATAGCTAACACTTTAAATGTCTAATAATTTGAACACTTACTATATACTAGACACTGTTCTGAGCTCAGAGTGTGAATCAGCTCACATCATAATCACAGCAATCCCATGAGGCACTATTATTATTCCCATTTTACAGATGAGTAAATTAAGGCAACCGACAGAAATTTGTACAATGTGGTCCACGCCATAAGGGCTGTTATACATTTTTAATATTACCCACCGAGAAAGGTAAATTGAGTTGCTCCACTCATACAGCTACTATGTGGTAGAGCAGGGATCGTCTGGCTCCACAATCTGTCTGGAAACTTTACACATCTTACTTTAATTTTGAATCACCTAGCACTTTATTTTCAAGTGTCTGGTGGGTTATGATCTAGGATCATAATCTTGGGGTGAGTGTGGAACAAAAGAGACCTCTCAGGCAACTCAGAGCAAATTATATTTGTTTAAAATTTTGATATTTTGTTCGTTATGAAAACGTTTGATTTTTAAAAAATATTGCATTTAAATATTCATTTTGGTTACTGAGTTTTGTGGTGCCTCCTTAGATTTTGCCCCCAAAGTGAGTGCCTTGCTTGCCTCACCCTGGTCCCCACCCTGCTTGACCTGCCCACCAGCCCCAATAAAAAAAATCTCCCAGGGAAGCAGAAGCAGGAAGTGTAGAGAGACACTTCCAAGACCAACATTAATCAGTTCCCAAGGCAAGGATGCTTTTGTACCAGCAGTGTCAGCGGGTCCAGAGGATGAGGAAATATTTTGGTAGGCAGCACTGATTGGTTCTCAGCACAAGGGTGACCTCTGCTTAAGGGGGAGGTATAGGATCCCTCTTCCAACTTTCCAGAAAAAATATATTATGGGAGTATGAGAGAAGTGCCAAAAGAATTGGCAAAATACACAGAGCCAAGTGTATAAATTGCGAACTATCAGTCACCATCTATGATTGAAGCTCTCTTAATTGAGGGGAAGATGAACGGTTGTTGCCATTCCCTCCGTGAAACATACTGTCGGCTGTATGGGGCGCCATGAACACTCACCACCAGCACTTACCCCAGTTCAACCCTTTTGTTCCCAAACCTGTGTATGCCAGTTGTGCTTGTATTGTAATTATGTAAATTGATTAGACATGTAACCGATGAAACATGAGTTCAAAAAGTGAGTTGTGATTCATATGGAAACTAAGTTAAATGCTTGGAAGAGACCAGATAACCCTGACTTTTGAAAAATTGCTGTGAAATTAGGCATCGACGAGAAAACGGAAACATTGAGAAAATAGGTCATAAAAATCTGGAAGAGCTCATTCCCATGGCTTCTTGAATGTCTCACAGTCATTGCTTTACTCTAAAGAAACGGAATTATAGATGATGTGTTGTGGGGGGTGGTTTACACGAGACAGACCGGTGAACAAATATATATTTACAAGTTTTAAATTAAAATAAAATGTTTAAAAAATGTATGTGTGGTTTCTAATAATTTCGCTATAACCAACCTTTCAATTACTCAGTCCCAATCACGTCAGATTAGAGAGATTTTACAATGTTTATTTATGTCAGTGTAAGCCTCACATATTTTCTTCGGGAGTCCTACCACTAACAGGTCCTGGTAATTTATACCCGTGCCCCAACCAGAATTTTTAGTCTCCATATCACTAGGATTATTTTAAGGTAAGGAAGCATTTACTTTCATTGGTAGCATCTACTTGCCTGTAGTTACGAATTAATTTGCGGGACTTCCCTGGTGGTGCAGTGGTTAAGAATCCACCTGCCAATGCAGGAGGCACGGGGACAAGCCCTGGTCTGGAAAGATCCCACATGCCGTGGAGCAGCCAAGCCCGTGCACCACAACTACTGAGCCTGCGCTCTAGAGCCCGCGAGCCACAACTACTGAGCCCGTGCACTGCAACTACTGAGCCCACGAGCCTAGAGCCCGTGCTCCGCCACCGCAAGGAGAAGCCCGTGCACCGCAATGAAGAGTAGTCCCTGCTCGCCACTAGAGAAAGCCCGTGCAATGAGACCCAACGCAGCCAAAAATTAAAAAAATAAAAACTAAAAAAGAATTAATTTGCACTGGTTGGTTCCTTAAAGCAAGGAATTTTTGCATAGAGGGTGATGAATGGTTCATAGGATAACAGTACATGTGTAAGCAAGCATCTGATTGGTTAACAGAGCAAGACTATTTGTGAATTTGTGTGTATGGGTTGTGGGGTAGGGCAGGTCTTTATCGAGGCTGGAGAAGGCACCTCTCCCTCCACCCCCAAGGTTGACCAAGGGCACAGAAATGTTTTTTTTTTTTTTCTCGGTACGCGGGCCTCTCACTGTTGTGGTCTCTCCCGTTGCAGAGCGCAGGCTCCAGACGCGCAGGCTCAGCGGCCATGGCTCACGGGCCCAGCTGCTCCGCGGCATGTGGGATCTTCCCGGACTGGGACACGAACCCGTGTCCCCCGCATCGGCAGGCAAACTCTCAACCACTGCACCACCAGGGAAGTCCAGAAATGTTTTTTTTTTTTTTTGCTGTACGCGGGCCTCTCACTGTTGTGGCCTCTCCCATTGCGGAGCACAGGCTCCGGACGTGCAGGCCCAGTGGCCACTGGCTCACGGGCCCAGCCGCTCCGCGGCATGTGGGATCTTCCTGGACCGGGGCACGAACCCGTGTCCCCTGAATCGGCAGGCGGACTCCCAACCACTGCGCCACCAGGGAAGCCCCAGAAATGTATTTTTTATTGGCGAATTTTCCCATCCTGCCCTCTGAGTCCCCACCAATCCTCATCTTTGCCAGTGCAGTAGACCCCGTGGTGGAGGGCAAAGGGGTGATGTGAGGTAGGTAAGGGCAGGGGGGCAGAAGTGGAGGGGTTGGGGGACTCCCCTGCCAGGGACTGCTGTTGGCTCTCACATCTTCACCTCCAACCACCCTGTGCAGGTTGGGCAGGTAAGTGGGGTGCCCACAGTTGAGAGCTGTAAAAAGAGAAAGGGTTGTGAGCCCAGGTAGCAATGACCCAAACGATGTAACCTACACTTGCTGAATTCCCAAATCCCAAATAGAGAATCCCTGTTCTGGAAGGATCCCCACAGGTGGTAGAGTCCTGCCCTTTGCCCCACTTATTTGGAACTTCACTCCAGCTTTCTTATAACCACAGGACTGAGTCCAGTGGGTACAGGGAGGTCCCATCCCCAGTCCCACCAGGAGACTGAAAAAGTGCCTCTGGGTGACAGGACTTACCTCCAGCCACCAATGTAGACAACAGTAGGGCCCTGATCATGGTGTGTCTTTAGGAGTTCGGTATGTGTGGCCCTGGCTAAGGCCCTGGTTTTATGAGTAAGCTTATCGGCCAGAGATACACTAGGAATATGCAAGATGGGGATTTTCTCAAAGCCCAATGGAAAAATGGCCTGTGTCCAAATATTTTTTTTCCATTTCCCCCACCTGTCACCCTGGCACTACTTTGAAAAAATGCCAAAGGTGGATATCGAAATATGGGTTCTATCTGCTTTTAAGAGATTATGTTATGTGTTAGGGGAAGAAGAAAAATATTGTTGTTGGTCCTTGGAGTTGTGTTTTCATAGAAAAGATTAGGTTGGCTTCTGAGCAAACAGCATTCTAGGCCAGTGGCTCTCAATGGAGCTGGTATTGCCTACCAAGGGGACATTTGGCAATGTCCAGAGACATTTTTGGCTGGGGATGGGGTATTACTGGTATGTAGTGGGGAGAGTCTAGAGATGCTGTTAAACATCCTGTAAGGCCCCGGGCAGCCTGTCACAACAAGGAATTATTCCACCCTAAACGTCAGTGGTGCCGAGGTTGAGGAAGCCTGTTCTAGGCCACGCTATGGCTTGCTGTGTGACCCTGGACAAGCCATGGAAGTCTCTAGGCCTGGGGCCTGCCCTTCTGTGAACCAGGCAGAGAAACGTGTGCCCAGTCTGTTTTGCAACAATGTGGTGAGGATATGAAAAACATGAACGTGCTTACCTAGGAGAAGCACAAAACAGACCCACACAGGTAGGGTTTGGCAGTCCCAGCAACAGGGAGGAGGGAGTGCTGGCCGAGGAGGGCTGTATCTATTGTCTCCTCCTAAGACGACAACAGTTTGTACTTCTCCAGTACAAACTTCTTCACCTGCCAAGTGGGGTCAGAGCAGGAACTTCTTAGAAAGGGAAGCTGACACTCACCAAACATATCCATCAGATGCACTCACATCTCTTACCTAATCTAAGCCTTACAAAACCTTGCTCAAGGGTCCCATAGTTCAAGGGAGGAAGCTGAGGTTCAGAGAGGTAAGGTGACTTGCCCAAGATCACACAGCTTCTAAGCGGCAGAATGGGGATTCCAACATAGGTTGGTCTGATTTCCAAGCCCCTTTACTTGATGCTGCTGAAGGTGGCCTTCCGAATGTCCTCCTAGCACTGCAATAAGCCCCTTGTTTTTGGCGGCGTTGGGGGGAAGGGTGGAGAAAATGAGCGAGGGTTCCTGATGGATGTTCTTGCTCTGCCTTAAAGCTTCACTCTTATTGCTTGTGGTCTGAGCATGGTGCCAGGCAGGCCAGGCTCTAGTGAGACAGTCCTGCTCTGTGACCACAGATTCTACCTTTTGCCCAGCTAGAAAAGCAGAGCAGAAAGTGGACTCCATCTGTTAAGATCTGAGTTCAAGCCCTCACCGAGTCAGATCTGAGCATTATAGCTTGGAGGGACACGTCACTTCTCTCCTGGGCCCGAGTTTCTTAAATAACAATCCAGGCCTGAGTGCAGGATCATTGTATGGGTGAGAAAATGGGCGTGAGAAAATGTTGTAATCTCCCAAAGATCATGGGGATGGTGAAGGAGGCTGGGGTACAGAATCCCGTTGCACTAGACGTCAGAATATCTGGGTTCTAGTCCCAACTGCATTCCCTAACTCCTTTAACAGTTTGGGCTCTTGTTTATAATCTGTAGTAGTCACTACAACAACAAACTATTTCTGAAGTGTCCTATTTTATCTTGAATTAATGTGACTATGCCATTCTGTTCCATGTATCTGTGTTTGTTTTACTATAAAAATAAGATTTTCCCTGTATGAGGTCACTGGACAAATACCAGTTTTGTGCGTGCCATGGGCTTGCCGTGTGATCCTGGGCAAGTCACACAGGTCCTCTGGCCTGGGGCTGCCCATGAATGAAACAGTGAGAGGGACATATGCCTGGCCTATTTCACCACATGGCTGGGAGGGTTTGAAAGTGACAGAAAACCTCATCAGACAGGCTTAAGCCGAAGAGTCATTCATTGGGACACAAGATGGAAAAGTCCAGGAGCAGGGCTCACTTCAGGCACAGCTGGATCCAGGGCTCTGGTGATGTCCCTAGGACTCGGCTTCTCTCCATCTTCTGGCTCTGCTTTCCACTGTGAGAGTCCACTCTCAGGCTCCATTAAGTGGCCTGTAGAAGCTCCAGGTTGTCCTATGGGGACAAGAAGGCTACAGAGTCTCTGACCCAGGGTTTCTCAGCCATGGCAGTATTGACCTTTTGGGTGATGGTTCTTTGCTATGAGAGCGCTCCTGTGCATCGTAGGATATTTAGCAGGAATCCTGGTCCCCACCTGCTAGATGCCAGTAGTCCCTTCCCTCCTCCCTTAAGTTGTGACAACCAGAAATATCTCTACACATTGCCGAATGTACCCTGGAGAGCAAAACCATCCCCTCTTCCTCCTTCCCCCATTTTGCTGTTCTAGCCTCGCATCCCTCCTCATCCTCAAACACATCAGGGAATGAGTGAGAGCTTCCGGGTAGTTCCCGCAGAAGTCCTGCAGCTCTCTCTGATTGGCTCTGCCTCAGGTCACATGCCCATCCCTGAACCAATTGTTGTGGTGGAGGAGGGGCTGCTAGGGTGGATTGGCCGGGCCTGGAGCACAAGTCCCACCTCTAGATCTGGGCTCCAGGCTCCTGAAAGAGGTGCGGGGGAGGGACAGCACCAGATAACAATGAAGGCTTCTGGAGGGGGAATGGAGGCTGGGAGACAGAGTGGGTTTTACAGCCCACTTCCCCCTCTGGGGCTCAGTCCCCCATTGATCTGTTGTGGAACAACAAGGCAATCTGTAAAGTTCTAGCCTTGGCTGGGTCTTTGAGGTCTCAGCGGGGCCAGGGAGATGCAGATGCGAATTTCTCACGGGGCGTATGACTCATTCATAAGGGTTCCTCTGAGAAGCCATATGCTCAGTGCTTAGAGGCTTGGGTTTGCACCCCTGTGCCTCCCGGTAGGGACTCTGGTCTGGATCATCGCTACTCACAGAGTGGTCTGGACCAGCATTGCTCAGGATCTGGTTAGAAATGGAGACTCTGGGGGACTTCCCTGGAGGTCCAGTGGCTAAGACTTCGTCTTCCAATGCAGAGGCTGTGTGTTTGATCCCTGGTTGGGGAGCTAAGATCCCACATGACTTGCGACCAAAAAACATAAAACAGAAGCAATATTGTAACAAATTCAATAAAGACTTTAAAAACGGTCCACATCAAAAAAAAAAATCTTAAAAAAAAAAAAAAAAAGAAATGCAGACTCAGGACTTGCCTGGTGGTCTAGTTGTTAAGACTCTGCACTCCCATTGCAGGGGACCCGGGTTCCATTCCTGGTCAGGGAACTAGATCCCACATGCCACAACTAAGAGCCCGCATGCCGCAACGAAGATCCCGTATGCTGCAACTAAGACCCGGGGCAGCCAAATATATATATGTGTGTGTGTATATATAAGTATAAAAGAAATGCAGACTCTCCCACCCAGGCCTACTGATTCAGCATCTGCAGTTTAACAAGATACCTAGGTGATTCTTCTGCACCTTAAAATTTGAGATGACCTGGGCTAGAACAAGTTTCATCTCTTTAAGTCAATTTCTTCACCTACCAAATGCAACAATAACAATCCCATCTATCTCTTAGGATTGTTGTTAGAATTAAGCAACGGGTTTATTCACTTAAAACACTGAGAATCATAAATGTGCAATAAAATGTTCACTCTTCAAGTCTTAGACCTGTAGGCCTCAGCTATCAGAATAGCACAGAATTCTTCAAACTTTTCCATCAAAGAATCCTAGGAGATCAGGGGTTGGCAAACTGTTTCTGTAAAGGACCAGATAATAAATATTTTAGGATTGTGGGTCATACGGTCTCTGTTGCAACTACTCAACCTTGCTGTTACAGTGCAAAAGTAGCCTGATAGGCATAGCTGTTTTCCAATAAAGCTTTATTTACAAAATAGATTTGGTTTGCAGGCTCCGGTTTTCAGTAGATTAATGATGTGGGGTCTAGCACGTAGCAGTCACCACAAGAGAAAAATGTCTCCGGAGTCTCATTCTTCATCTTGAAAGCTTGATCTGAATCTTGCAGCTTATTTCATAGCACAGCTGGGTTTATTTTAATGTGCATTTTTTTCTTCCCACATAATCTTCATAGGAAATCAGTGCTTTGGGAAGATGCTCTGTGTTTATTCTCTGCCATTACCTGCTCCCCAGCCCATCACCTTGTGAAGCTTTGCAGATAGGTGCCCCCCACCTGATGAGAGTGAGCTTCAGAGGACTGACCCCCACGGCCTGCTGGGAATGAAGCTCCCTCTCCTAAGGAATAAAAGGGAGAGGGAGGATTTCCTAACAGGGGTCCAGGTGTGAGGTCAGTAGTAGTAATGATGCCTCCGATCACAAGCCTCTGCTATTTTTTTGGCTCCCAAAGGGAGGGAGGGAGGGAATGGAGGAGAGATGCCATTTTACAGGTGAGAAAACTGAGGCTCTGAGAGGTTAAGTGACTCAGCTGCTGTCATTGCCTATCAGTGGCAGAGTTCAGAGCTCCAGTATAGTGACCGCCTTCCCTTCTGCCCTGCCATAGTTTATGCTATTAATTTGTGTCCAAGATAACGGGGGAGGGGTGTGAGAGAGTGCCAGGATGGCTCTGATCCTTCACTTCTCCCTGTATCCATGCCTTTTGTTATGTAACTTTGCGGTGGCCTCCTGGGAGGAGGATGAGAGCCCTGTGGAGCTGAGCTGCCCCAGCCAGACCCAGACTTGACCCCTAGAGATATGAGTGATTCCAGCCAAAATCAGCAGGGCCACCTAACTGACCCCAACTGACCCCAAGCGTGTGAGCAATAAATACTTGTCATTGGATACCACTGAGCATTTGTGGTTGGTTTTTACTCAACATTATTAATTATGCTGGAAGTAGCTGATACAGTGGGTAAAAGCCTTTGTGAATGTCTTTGAGCAACAATTCTCCTCTTAGGTTTCTGTCTACGTGGGCTCATTGCCAGCTTCGCTCAAGCTTGTCAGCACACGTACAGCCTCCACCCTTTCCTGGCAGGGCCACTAGAGGAATCAGTGTGTGAGGGGGGCCTTGAGATTTCGGGATTAATGGCAGAACAACATGGTTGTTAGTCACACAGGCTCTGGAGTCAGACTATCTGGGTTTAAGTCCTGGTGCCCCATTACTAGCTGTGCAATCTTGGGTGAGGGTTTCTTTTTATTTTGTTTTGTTTTTGAGCAGAGAAGGGTTTATTGCAGGGCCAAGCAAGGAGAATGGGCAGCTCATGCTCAAAAAGCCTGAACTCTCCAAAGGTTTTGGGGAAGAGTTTTTATAGGCAAAATTTGCGGGGAGGGCTCCAAGGTGTGTAACTTTCCTCTGATTGGTTGGTGGTCAGGTGACAGGGTGGTGTTCCAGGAATCTCCATCATGAGCCTTCTGGCTCTGACCAGTGTGGGGTCCACGTGCTTGGGCTCAGCCTGAAGTTACCATCCTCCACCTGGGTGGGGGCCTTAGTTCCTGTAAAAGAACTCAGAGATAGGTATCAAATTGTTATTGGGTGAGGTTTTTTTTTTTTTTTTGCGGTACGCGGGCCTCTCACTCTTGTGGCCTCTCCCGTTGCGGAGCACAGGTTCTGGATGCGCAGGCTCAGCGGCCATGGCTCACGGGCCCAGCTGCTCCATGGCATGTGGGATCTTCCTGAACCGGGGCACAAACCCGTGTCCGCTGCATCGGCAGGCGGACTCTCAACCACTGTGCCACCAGGGAAGCCCCTTGGGTGAGTTTTTAAACCCCTCTGGGTCTCAGGTTCCTCATCTGCAAAGGGGGATAATAATCAGGGTTGCCAGGATTATTAAATGAGATTGAGTATATAAAACCCTTGGATGGTACCTGGCACACAGATTACCAAGTGCTCAGTACACACTAGCCACAGTGCCTGCATTAGACGCACAATGGCACTCTAGTGGGTCACTGCCATGAGGGCTCTCAGGCCCCCAGGCCAGGAGAACTCCTGCCGAGGCAGAAGGTGGAGGTGGACGGTCACTGCCTAAGTGCCCACTCTCCCTGTCTCCCAACCACTGGTTTGTGACCTCTTGGACAAAGTCTACAGATCCTTGCTCTCATCCCAGCCAGATCCCAGGGAGTCCTTCCTGACCCTTCCTTTGCCTCCCTCTTACACTCCCCACCTAGTACTTTAGATTTTGCCGGAAGGGAGGAGTGATGGTGTATTTATCTCCTATTGCTGCTTTAACAAATTACCACAAATAAGGTGCTGAAAACATAAAAGTGTACTTTTTTACAGCTCTGGAGGTCAGAAGTCCACCATCGGTGTCACTGGGCTAAAGCAGGGCTGGTTCCTTCTGGAGACTCTAGGGGAGAATCCCTTCCCTTGCCTTTTCCAGCATCTAGAGGCTGCCTGTATTCCTTGGCTTGTGGCCCCTCCCAACATCTACAAAGTCAGCAGCATCGCATCTTCAGATCTCCCTCTGACTCTGACCCCCTGCTCTGTCCTCATATCTCCTTGTGACTAATCCCTCTTATAAGGACTCTTGTGATTCCACGGAGCCCGCCTGGATAATCCAGGCTAATCACCCCATCCCAGGATCCTTAAATTAAGCACATCTGCAAAATCCCTTTTGCCACGTAAGGTGATGCATTCATATGTTCTGGGATCTATGGCATGGACATGTTTGGAGGGCTATTATTTTGTCTACCACAGATAGGCATTGACCCTTGTATATAACAGTGGATCTTGTCCCTGAATCTGAGAATTTTACACTATTGTTAAACAGACAGAACTGTGGCTTATGTTTTACCATTTATTAGCTAATAAAAAGTAGCTTTGATAATCCAGTCACATTCCCAAAAGTTATATAGATTTGGCACTGGGGGCGATGCTGCTGTCCAACACTACACATATGCCTCTTAAATAATTACTGAATTCTTACTGAAGTACTGAACCTATCTCTCCTTTCCATCTGCAGCTTGATGGTTGGGGCCCCATTAATTCTGGCCTAGAACATTGCAGCAGCCTCCTAACTGGCCTCCCTGCCTCCATTCTTGCCTGCTCCAAATCATCCTCCCTATAGCTGTCAGATGAATGCTTTAGTGTGTACATCTGACCGCAGAGATCACTTCTCTATCTAAAACCACTCTACGGCTCCCTACTGCCCTCAGAATAAAGTCCCAACAACCCTCTACCATGGCTACAAGTCTTTCCAGGAAGGGCCTTTCTCACTCTCTAGCCACATCTCTTGCCCCTCCCTGTCAGGGTGACTGACCATCCCAGTTTGCCTGGGACAACACTGAAAGTACCACTCCCTAGAAAATTACTCAGTGCCAGGACCACTGGTCACCCAATCCCTGCCCTGTGCCTTAAGCTCTAGCAACACTTTCTGCTTGGAGATTCTTCCAAGCAGTTACCATGACTTTGCTTATGGCCTTCCCTCAGTCAGGAAAGGGACCCCTTATGTTATCCCCCAGGGTATCAGTTAGGACTGTGCTGAGCTGCAAGTAACTGAAAACTGGACTACAGTGGTTAAAACACATGCAGATTTATTTATTTTTTACATAACTAGACATTCAGAGAACGGTTGCTGGCGTCAGATCTGCAGCTCGATGATGTCTGAGCTCACGTCTCTGTAATTCTCTTCGCCACAAGAAGGCTGCCTTAGTTCCAGGCATCATATCCATATTCATATTCATCACAGGGCAGTAGAGCATGGTGGTCAAGAGCATGGGCTCTGGGGCCAG
Organism: Mesoplodon bidens; assembly: GCF_964165515.1. Lineage (NCBI taxonomy): Eukaryota > Metazoa > Chordata > Mammalia > Artiodactyla > Ziphiidae > Mesoplodon > Mesoplodon bidens. Next base: position 175,182,637 of record NC_138177.1, read on the forward strand.
ATTAACAAAGTCTGGATCCCAGCTCCATCACCTCCCAGGTAAATCACCTTGGGAAGTCACTAACCATCTCTAGCCTCAGTTTTCTCTTTTGTGAAATGGGGATCATGTTAATAACCTATGTCTTAGGATTGTTTTGGGGATTAAGTGAGGTAATACATGTAAAACCTGTAGAACGGTGCCTGGCACAGAGTAAGTGTTCAGTAAGTGTTAGCTGTTACTTTGATATTATAACTGCAAGGGACCTGGGGACAGCAAGAATTTAGCATTTTTAGCCTCCAGTATAGAGACAACTACAAAAGGAGGAGGCTGGGAATGAAGCTTGAGTCAAGCAACCAGCAGCATCTTCTGTATTTTGGTACCTTCTATTCAAAGGTAAAGAATACATTACACTGGGCATCACCACCTCTAGGAAGCCGTCCTGGACTCTTCCTGCCAACTCTCACTGGTTTAAGTGTCCCTTTGCCATGCTCCTGGACTGTATTCCTACCTTCACACTTATACCAGGGAACTCAGTGATCTGTTTATGGGTCTGTCTCCTGCAGAGCAGGGATCTTGTCTGGACCATCCCCGGATTCCTATGGCTGAGCTGGTGCTGGACTCCTTGTAGGCCCCATTGCTGGTTGAGAAAATAAAGTCTTTTTTGAGAATGAGCTGGACATCGTGGGAGGCCATGGTCCTCATCTCCAGGAACCAAAGTCTGATGGGGAAACTGGACAATTCATGGACCAACCAGAGGCAGCCGTAGTTGATGGCTTTCCTAGGAGGACTGGAGCGCCCTGGACCAGAGACCCTATGGTCAGGGGTCGGGGGTCCCGCTTGGATGTACCCCACTGGACACTGGGTCCCTCTCTTTTCTGGACCCCCTTGCCCTCCAGTCGGCCTCAGGACCAGAGGGCCCTGCCCTGATCCTCTTGCCTGTGTGTCACTGGCCGTCAGCTCCTGTGATCCGGCCCAGCTTTTTCCTTTTCTGGGCCTGAGCTTCCCTGCCTCTCTAGTGCAGTGCAAGCTTTCCCATCTCTGACCTGCTGTGACTATGTGTGGAAGCCACTGCAGTCTGATCAGGGCCCGGTGGTTCACGGCTTATGAGATGTGCGGGGATGGGGCAGGTGTCGGGTGTGTCCTTAACTCATATTCCCTCAGGCACCAGGTGGCTTCCTGGGGGTGCCCCCTCCACCAGCATCCCCAGCAGCTCCCTCCAAGGCCTAACCAGCCTGGCTGAGGGGGGTCTCTCATTGCACCCCTGGTATGGAAACGGGCAGCCCCTAGAGAGCCCGGGAACCCGCAGGGGACGCGCAAATCGAGAACGCAGGTCGCTTGAGGGGGAAGGAGGTTTATTGTGGTCACCGGGATTTGCGGCCTTGGCTCCCAGAGATGCATCACAGCTGTAATTTCTGGAGAAGCAGAGAACAGAGTGAGGGACTCTGGGGGGTGTGAGGCTCTGCCGGGAGGGTAGGAACATGGCCGGCAGCCCTGGGCCTTGACAAACCAGGCTTGCCTCTGCCCGAGGGGTCTGGCCCTCTTGGGCAGTTCCGACCACTGTGCAGGTGAGCTCAGGATACCTCCTGCTCCCAGGGTGGAAGCCCCCAGCCCAGGGTGACGCTCTGTGCCCCCACCCTCAAAATATAGACGGCCATCCATGCTGCCCCCTCTCCTGTGCTGGGGCCACGTTTCATATCTGGGAGCACTGGTGGGGAGCCTGGGCTTGGGATAGAAGTATTTGCTGAAGCCAATGGATGAAAGGGTGGGGAAGTGAATGGCCGTCTCCTTCACTGCCCCTGACTCGAGGCTGCAGGCGATAAGCACTCGATCAAAACCTCTCGAAGGAGTGAGTGAGTAAATGGAGTGAGTGAAGGAAGGGCGAGGGAGGGTGAGGGGCGGGTAGTGAGGAGGGGGCCGGGGCGGCGCACCCACCTCCTCGATCCAGTTGATGTAGGCCGACACGCGGGTGAAGACCGTGGGCTTCTTGAAGGTGTTGCAGCTCAGCCCGGAGCCGAAGCTGACAATGCCCCGCACCTCCCAAGAGCCGTTCTTGGCCTGGCAGTTTAGTGGGCCGCCCGAGTCCCCCTGCACCAGATGGGGCGGGTGTCAGAGGGAAGCTCGGGAAGCAGGTGAGGGTCAGGGCGGGGCATATGGGTTGGCCTCTCAGCCTTGGTGGCCCCTGCTTTGGCCTCAGCGTGTCCATAGTGAGGGAGGTAGAGAAAATGTGGTTTGTGGGTAACTTGGCCTTATTCTGGGGGGCCCTGGGGTGTCAGACTAGGTCTTGGTTTGCTGTGTGATCTTGAGCTGTTGAGAACCCTCTCTGTGCCTTGGTTTCCCTAGCTGTTCAGGTCACCATGTCTAAGACTCTGAGCTGCCCAGAGGGATGAGGATGCTGGGAGCCATGTAGGAGACCCGGGAAAGTGAAGAAAATGGAAGTGGGGAGAGGCTCGTGTGTTTGAAAACGGGACAGTCCCTGATTGTCCTAGATGTTTCTTCCTTCTGTGTCAGACTCCCTGAGTCTTCTGTCTCCCTGGACCGATGGAGCTGATGGTATGAAGGAACGTGCGCCCGGACTTCACCGAAGTCTCTTCTACTTGTGTTAGACTCAATCAGTCCTCATAGCAGCCCTGTACTTACTATCGCTCCATTTTATGCATGGGAAAACTGAGGTTCAGGTAAATCAAACAGCCTGCCCAAGGTTACACAGCTATGAAGTGGGGGCACTGGGACTCGGACTCAGACTCACATTCAACTTTCACGCTCTGGCCACAGTACTGGTGGGGGAGGGGAAGGGGGACAGTGACAAGTTTCTCCTAAGCCTCTTAGGCCCAGCCGGGGCTCAGTCTCCTCCCAGGGAGAGGGTGTGGCGTCTCCCCACTTCTCACTCCTTTGCCCTCCTCACTGCCCCCTTCCATCTGGCCACCTGCGGTAGGGACAAGGGGCAGAGCCTCGACACTCACGTTGCAGGCTGAGATGACGCCATCACCCCCGGCGCAGACCATGGTGTTCTTCACCTTGGTGCCCCACCAGTCTTTCTGGGAGCATGTGGCGTGATCCACGATGCGCTGCAGGCCCTGCTGCAGCTCGTCAGCGATGGGGCCGTTGGCTGGAGAGAGAACGGGTGGTGACCGGGCGGTCAGCCCAGGCAGCCTCAGCCCCAGCCCAGGCCCAGGCCTTCAGGGAACAGAGGGCTGGATGGGGCTGGGACAGGACCGGGCGAGTTCTGGATAGACTTTGAGGGACCCACACACAGGCCCTTAATTGAGAGGCGAGACTCTGAGCCAATCAATGGTCCTGAACTGTTTGGGTTAGAGACCACTCTAAGGGCAGGGAAGGCAGAACCAACCCCTAGAAAACCCTTAAGAAATAACCACTGAGTTATCTTTAATTTGGGTTCTGGGGTTTTAATTGCCAGTGGTTTCCCTGTAGTTCTCTGCCTTTGGTGTCACACATTGAAAGGTCTTTCTCACCCCCAAATTTTCCAAATTTTAGAGGATCTGCATTTTCATCTAAGTATTCTGTAGCTTCATTTATTTGCATTTAACCTTTTAATTCAGTTGGAATTTACTTGGGCATGTGGTATAACATAAGATCATAAGATCTAATTCCCCACCCCAAAATGGTTCGTTTCATTTATTTAATAGTCACTTACGTGGCACTTAGTATGTGCCTAGCCCCGTTCTAAGCCCTTGACAAATTCTAGTCCATTTAATCCTTATAACACCCTTTATATGCACCTGTTAGAGTGTCTGCCACATGGTATATGCTTAATAAATATTAACCATTATTACAAAATTTAAAAAGATGTGAAAATGTTAAGGCAAAAGGAAAGTGGTGGGCAAATGTGGGTGGTGTGCTTATCATGGGAGCTGCTTCCTCCAATAAGACACTCGTGTTTGGCCAGGGGCTATACTCACTCCAGAGACGGCCCCAGCCAGTGACGTAGCAGGGGTAGCCCTGAGGCAGCAAGGAACCCTCCTCTGGCAGGCAGGCTTGCTGGATGGTGTCACTCAGTTCCGCGGGCTCCGCCAGTTTGATAAGGGCAATGTCATTGCTGGAATCCAAAGTGGAGGTGGTGAATGGCAGGAGGGCCTGGTCCCCCAAGCCAATGCTAAGAGGCCCAGGCTGTGAGTTGGGAGTCGGGCCAAGGGTGAGCAGGGGTCCTCCATAAACAGCCTGGACCTCCAGCTTCCTACTGGCAGACAGAGATGCCGGAGGACCAATGATCTGCCTTCTAACCCCATCACCCGCTCCTGTAGGTGTAGCTTCTTCCCCCCACCGCGCCACCTTGTGTCTTCACATCATGAAAGGCTTAACAGAGGGGAGACAAGAGCAGAAGCATTCTGAACCACTGCAAGGTTATGTATCAACTGAAATTCAGCTAAGCAAATTGGAAATCATAACGATAAAAACACTTGCGAATGCCATTTTTAATGTTTTCGTGTTGCCAGAATGAAAATGGACAACCCTAGAGAGAGCCTGGTTTGATTTCTAGTTCTGCCATGAATTGGGCTGTGTGACCTTAACCTCTCTGATCCCCGGTTCCTTGTCTAGGGCTGTTGTGAGGATTAAATAAGAGATGGCATGTCAGCTGCTTATTACAATGCGAGCATGCAGTAGGCATCAGTAAAGGCGAGTGCTGGCTCATTCTCTGGCTGAGAGACTTCAGGTAATATGCTGTGGGAGCCTCAGGGTCCTTATTCCCTGTGTACTTTCCAGAGACCCTTGGCCAGTGATGGGTATTGGAGGGGTGTCCATCTCCACTTAGCATTTTGCCATTTTGCGTAAAGTCATCATCTGTTGGCTGTTTAGGCTAAGGATGGGGTCCAGGGACAGGCTCCGGCTGCATCTCAGGGACGCTTCCTTCTTCTGAGCTGCTCCCAGGGGGCTGTGAGATGGCCAGCTGGGCACTCACCGAATTAGGAAGGAGTTCCACTTCTCGTGGACAAAGATGGTGTCCACGCCCATGTACACGGAGCCTTCCTCATTCTCCCCCTCCAGGTTGTTCTTCCCCAGGGCCACGCGGTAAGTCAGGGTATTGCTGGACAGAGCAAGGGGACCGGGTCAGGGTGGCCTCCTGTCCCCACTGGCCGGTGGGGTAGAGGGGGAAGTTGGGTCTTTAGTGACCCAGCTTTGGGGCCACTGTGGGACTTGTTTGGGGGAAGGGAGTGTTCATCCCATTGACCCTTCCCAGGGCACGGGGTAAGGACCCTGGTCTTGGAGTCAAGTCCACTTTGACTGCTAGGTGGGTAGGCTCGGCCTCAGTTCTCTCACCTGTAAGGTGGAGATAATCTTGGAACTCACCTGCCAGGGCTGCTGTGAAGATGAGCTAGTCCACACTGCTGCTGGCCTGCATTCTCTCTCCTGCATTCCTCTCTAACCGCCTCTTCCTCTCCCCTCACACAAACTGCCCCTGCCATACCGGCTTCCACTTTATTTCTCAAACGTACCAAGTGGGCACCCTCCCCTGGGCCTTTGCATTAGCTGTCCCCTCCACCTGGAACACCTTACCCCCAGACCAATGACGTCTTCCCTTATTTCCTTCAGGTCTTTGCTCAAACATCCCCTTTCAAGAGAGATCTTCCCCCGGCCACGTCATTTAAAATAGAACTCCTCATACTTTTTATTCTCTTTCTGCTTTATTTTTCTTCATTGCCACTTGCTTTGTTATATATTTACTTGTTGAATGGTCTGTCACTCTGTCTTCCACTAGAATATAAGCTCCCTGAGAGCACAGACTGTGTCCTCACTGCTGTGTTCCCTGGCGTATAGTAGGCGCACAGTAAATACTTGTGGACTGAATAAATTAACAACTGAGTTACTGGATGTGAGTAGCTTATTTAGCCCAGTGTCTGGAGTGTGTGCTCAAGAAAAGCAGCTTATCAGGCTCCTGTTCCCGGGCGAGGGCGGGGTGTCTGGGCAGCATCCCATTTACCTGATGCAGTGGGCAGCTGTGAGGACGTGATTGGGGGTGATCAAGGTGCCACCGCAGGTGTGCCTCCACGTGCCATCCTTGAGGTACTGGAGGGAGATCTGGAGGAGGATGGGGAAGGACCACGTGTCAGCCCCCAGGGACCTGCTCCCCACCACCCCCTCCACCTTGCCTTCCCCACCTGCTGCAGTGCGCTTACCTGCCAGGGCCAGCTGTGGGGAACGGCACTGTCTCCGCCCACCACCCGGGCTGATAGGTTGGGCTTGAAGATGGGGACCCCGCAGCTGGAGGCTGGGGATACAGGAGAGGAAGAGCACAGGTGAGCCGGGCTGGCATCGCTTTGGGGAAGGGGCAGGTGGAAAGAGCACACATGTGGGGGCTGGGCAGACATGGGTTTGACTTTTCCTGCATGACTTTGGGGAAGCCATCGAGTTTGCTGGGCCTCAACTTCCCTTTCTGTGAAATGGGGAGACTAGCACTAACCTGGTAAGTTTGTCCTGAGAACTAAATTAGATGATGCAGGTAAAGAATTGGGCAAAAGACCTGGTATAGAGTGAATGTTTAATCATTGAAGGAAACCCAAAGTGGCTGGCTTGTGTGTGAGTGCCCAGGTACACCTGTGTCCTTCATCCTTACCCTGCTGTCCCTCTTCAGGCCACAGCACAGTGGGGGTGTGTGAGCCCTGAATCTACAGAATTCCAGACTGTCATAGCTGGGGAGCTGTGTGGAACAGTCAAGAGCAAGTGCTGTGCGGTGAGAAAGACCCAGACTCAAATTCTGGCTCTACCACTAACCAGCCGTGTGATCTTGAGCAAGATATTGAGCATCACTGAGCCTCGGTGTCCTCTTCTGTAAAATGGGGATATTAACAGACCTGCCTCTCAAGGTTGTTGTAGGATCAAATTGGCTCCTGAACGTCAAAGGCTTAGCACAGTTCCTGACACATAGCAAACATGGGGTACACAGGAGCAGCTCTTATTATTATTAATTATTATTTCTGTTGTTATTTGCTGGTGGACTCTTAATCAAGTGCTCTCACTTTTCAGAAGAGCCAGTGAGCTTTAGAGAGGGGAAGTGGCTTGTCCAGGTCCTGCCAAGAGAGAGTGACATTCAAGCCAAGTTCCTGGATTTCCAATCTGAGAGGTCACCAGCATGGTGGGGGGAGCAAAGAATCCCCAAATGAGAAATGCCAATGCTGGGAAAGGTAGGCCCTGATGGCCCCCGGGGTAACCCGGGATGAGGCATCTTCTGCGTCCCTGGTGCTTTCCATCCCTCATGGCTCGTCCTCACCCTGGGGTGAGGATCATCAATCCCATTTTGCAGATATGGAAGCAGACTTGCCAAGCAGGCAAGTGGCTCATCTGCCACACAGCTGGTCAGTAGTAGCTGAACCCACATGGGACCCCAAAGCTCCTTTCCTGAAGCCCTGGAGAGCAGAGGGTCCCTGACCCCATCCTTGTCCCCGGGAGGCCAGCCCAAGCTCACAGCCCGCTGGCTGCAGCTGGTCCCCAAGACACAGCTTACCGTAGGCCAGGAGCACTGTGAAGACTGTGACGCCCAGCATGTTGTGAGTGCTCAGGATCAAGTGGTCGTCGAGGTGACCAGGCCCGCACTTATAGGCAGGAGGAGGGTGGGCCCACCTCGTCAAGGCTGAGCCACCCCTTGGGAGGAAGGAACCTGTTCTGTCAAGGCCCTTTCCCTGACCTTGGCTGGTTACTGTTTAATTTGCGCAGGAGATGGAGCTGGCCTGGAGGCATGGGTTTCCCAAATATCCTGAGACGGAGCAAATCTGACGTTTCCAGGTTTTGGGGGCCCTGCCACGCTGCTTGGCCTGACTCATTGTCTTTAGTTGTCATTTATTGTGCCGGGTGCCGTGCTCAATACCTCTTGCAGTCACTTAATTCTCCCAACAACATGCGGTAGACAGTCTTGTCCACTCATTAAACTTCACGAAGCTGAGACTCAGAGGGTCAGGGGCGAGCCAGGGTCACACAGCTGGGCAACAACAGACCCAAGATTTGAAGTCAGCGCTTCTAACGTCAGTCTGGGGCCGCAAATTCCTGTGATGCACTGCTTCCTTCTCTGTCTTTATAGCTCTTTGTTTGCTTCCTGTCCTTTCCTTTCTCCCTTATTCAACTGATACTGTCTGGTCTTGGGGTGCCCCCTGCTCTCCAGCACCTCCTCCCCAGGCTTTGAATGGAGGCTGAGGTGCTGGTACATCCTGGGAGGTACTTGGTGGGCTAAGTTCCTACGTGGAGCCAGCTCAGTTGTCTCCCAGCAAGGTCGTCAGTCTCCCCATCTCTAAAATGGGCAGGTAGGACCAGATGGACTCTCAGGCTCCTTTCAGTCCTAAAATTCCATGACTTGGATGTCAAGGTTGAGGGCAGATCTGGATTTGTGATGTGTGACCAGAAGTTCCAGCTAGAGCCCCAGCAGTTTGGGCTCAGCCTGGCTCTCGGAGCATCTCGTTTAAACCCACTTGTCCTGAGGCCCGACTTCTCCTCTTTGTCCCCTTTTGACTCATTCTCGAGCTCCTAGGAAGTTGTTTCCTGAGCTGGGCCCACTGGTCCCATTAGGACTTATTTCCTAATAAAGAAATTCAGAACGCTACGCACCCTGCCGGTCATGGTGGTGAGCTGGGGGTAGAGGAGGACCCTTAACTCACATGTTTTTACAGCTTAAATCCTTATTAAAAACAAGTGTGTGTTACTTTGGTCATATTAAAAATCAATAAAGTTTTGACTGAAAAAGCAACAGCAGAGAGGTAGTGTGAGGGAGTGTGTGTAGGGGTGATGGCCTCAGGCCTCAGAACTGGGGTGTCTGGGGGGTCTCAGGCTGCGAGAACTTTCTGTTGCCTTCTAGAGGCTGGTCAGTGACTACTGCCCACCACACCTCAGACCTAGAGCTGTTGGTCACCAAACTCGGCAAAGGGTCACCCTGGGCTGGGGACTGACATTGTAAAGAGATACAGGCTGAGCTAGGGAGGTATTGGGGGTTGCCAGGGTTCTGGGGGCAGGAGACAAGACTCCTGGTTTTTGTTGCCGTCAGTGACTTGCTGGACCCTGGACCTTGGGCAACTTCTGTGGCCTCAGTTTCTCTTGAACAACTTGGGAAAATGATTAGCTGGGCTTCTGTGAATGGGAGTTTGCTGATTTACACACACAGCAAGGTCTAGGCGCCCATCTCAGTCACGTGTACAAGCCCATGGATATACAAGCATACACAAGCATACAGGGACAGGCAGACAGACAGACACACACACACCAGTGTCATACATAGAAGACATTCCGTTATAAATACAGTCACTCTCAGAGCCCCAAGCCACACGTTCAAAATGTACCCCGATATAGAAATAGCCACAAGTGCACAGGCACATAGGTAGTGAGGTACCAGATAAAAAGTCATTCATATTTTTTCTTTTGGAATGTTCACAGAGAAACTGACCTTTTTGGAGAGGGAGGTTGCTGGCTGCTCTGGAAGGTGCAGACAGCATCAGCTTTAGGGGAACTTCATTGTTTTGAGACATTTACCAGTTGAGGTCCTTTATGTAAGACAGCATCAGCAATTGTACTTGGAGAAAACTGAGGTCACCTTAGTCTGTTTCAGATGCTGAAGATGGGATGTTGAGTGTTTTGCTTAGTGTTGGACCATATTCCCAAAGGACGGAAAACCTAGAGCCTGTACTTCCTAGCTGTGTGACCTTGAGCTAGTGACTCAACCTCTCTGTGCTTCCACATCCTCATCTATAGAATGGAGATTAAAAAATGGTACCAGCCTCATAGGGTTATTGTGAGGAGTGCCTGGCATAGGGCAAGCACTATATAAATGTTAGCTGTTATTATTATTGTTGTTGGTCATCTGGTTCTCATGAGAAAGCTTGAATCTGGACTGTCACTGGGCCCTTTTGCCTTTGTGGGCCCCTTCCTCCACCAAAAAATATTAAGAACTTTATGTTTTATGACTGTGTGGGTATAAAGACTAGTATAATCAAGTTTGGATTCTATTCATTTTTTTCCTGCCAATTTTAAGAGAAACTAAAACATTTTTGTGGGCCTTAAAGTTATTGTGGGCTCCAGGCACTGGGCCCACCGTACTGGTGGACGATTTGGCCCTGGCTGTGGCCCCCTCCGCATGTCAGGTTCTGTGCAGCTGAATGGCTGAGAGAGACGTTGGGGAATGTCCTTTGGATCATCATGAGTGCCTGCTCTGGACCCTGGAGATGCCTTTAGCTGTTCCCTGGGACAGCCAGGGAGAAAACCGTGCCGTCACTGGGAGCAACTGGGCAGAGGTTGGAGCTGCTGCTGGGCGTGCGCACGGCTAGTGCCAGCCCCTCCTGGCCTGGCCCTGGTGCAGGGAGCCATCGGCCAGAGGACGCCATCACTCCAGGGGCTCAAAATGCCTAAAGTTATGGTGGTGACACTCGGCTGGCTGACCTGATTTTCTGGCCACCAAGATTGAAGCAGCAGCCCGGGAGGATTTGGGAATAACTTCAAGAGGGCGCCCTGGGGGAGTGGATTGCTGTGAGTGGAGGGCAGGGGGCTTGGTGTTGGGTTAACTTAAAGCTGTGACTCTTGCCCGCCCAGACTGTGAGGCACTGACTTACCAGGTACACAGAAGCTCTCCATTCCTTCATTCTTCCCAGACTCGCTGAGCAGCTCCGCTGCGTAGGCGCTGTGCTGGGGCTGGGGCCACAGAGAGGATAAGACCCTGTTCAGCACCGCTGGACCTCCCTGCCTGGCAGGGTGATAAGTGTTCCTTGGAGTGTTCTGGGCCAAGAGCCGGGAGCCCCAAACAGGAAGAGGTTAGTTCTGGGTAGGATCTTGATAGGGGGCAGGTGGGAAAGGGTGGCTTCTCTGCAGCTTCCATGTCCAAAACGAACATGAGGACTTGAGACTGTGACGATGCCAGACACTCCCATTCTTATCCTGCTGAAGCATGTGTATTCCAGGGCCTGGAGCAGGGCCTCCCAGGTTCTGGGCGCTTAATGCCCCCCAGCCATTCAGGGCCAGACTGTGCTGGAAAAATAACCATGGGTGACTTGGCAGAGGCTGGGCTCAGGGAAAGGGAATGCCAGGAGAAGCAATGCCAAGGTTGGGAGTCAAGCAGGGAGGCTGTTGGTGAGAGCCCGAGAAGCAGGGCAGGTGCCACTGACCGGGGCCCATAATTTTTAGTTGCTGGGACAGGACTTTCGGGGGGCAAGTGTTACATCTTGGGTGGGACCCACTAAGGAGGCAGGCCTGGGGGCTGGCAGCGTTTCTCCTCAAAGTCAGATGAAAGTACTGGGTGTTGAGAGAGGGTTTGGGGGCTGAGTGAGGGGTCCGGGGTTTGGTGATGGGGGCCGGGACTTGGCGGGGGGAAGGCTCACTGAGAGCACGGGACCTGGGCAGGGTTTGAGGAGCTGCCTCCCCTTCGCACTCCTGGTCCCTGGATCACTTCAGGCCTCCTTATTCCTCCTGTGCTCTCTGCTCGGGCTGGGAGTGGGAGGTCTTGTGCGGGCCGAGGCCGGGGCCCCTCTCAGCTGGATCTGATGATGATGGAGGGCCTGGCGTGGGACCGCTGGCCTGTGTCCCTCACATCCACCGCCGGGCCAGCTGGGCGGGGGCTCTGGGGCTTGAATTTGAGCCCTTGCCTGTCAGTATCCTCTGTCCCTCCGTTCTGAGACCCTCTTGCTAGCATGTCAGGGGCTCTGATGCTCTGCCCTTGGGAAGGCAATTGAAGGGCGACGCTTAACCCAACATGCGGTGTTGATGCTGGTGGCATCTCAGGCCACAGGTGGCATGTGGGAGGGACCTTTCTCAGGAAATACACTTCAAGGACGCAGCCTTCTCCAAGCAGGGCCTGTGAGGAAGCCAGAGGTGGAGGGCATCCTGGCCGCTGTCATACCACCCATGTCCACCCGGGGGCAGCGATGCCCAGCCTAACCTCAAACTCCTGCACCCCCCAACTCAGGTTGCACTTGACAGACGGGGGACACCCTACCGGGAAACCAAAGGGTTGGGAAGACTTTAAGACCCTCTCATGGAACAGATGGGGTGACTGAGACCCAGCAGGAGCCTGATCTGTCCAAAGCTACACAGGGATCACCTGGCTCTTTGCCTTTCACCCAACCACCCATCTGCGGGGGAGGCTTGGGGTGTCTCTGAGTGCGACAGAGTCTTGGGGGGCTCTAGGGTGCCTCGATCCAGAAGCCCCGTGGCCTCGGTGCCACCCCTGGTGCATGTCCTCCTCTGAACGAACTTGCCAGGCAGGGTGGCTAGATGGGTAGGGGCACGAGCTGTGGACCGAGCAGCCTGGAGCTGCCCCGCTTGCCTGGGTGCCTCTGGGAGACTTTCTGGGTCTCTCTGTTCTTATCTGGGAATAACACAGCACCCCCAGCCCCCTCCTGGGCTGGCTGTGCGGATGAAATGAGTTGTTATATATAGAGCTTAGACTAGCCCCTGGTGACAGAAGGTGAGCATCAAACTCAACCTCCCATGAGGAAGAGTCCCTCTTCTCTCTGGCTTCTGAAATGACATGGGAGCCACCTGAGCCAGTGCTGCCCCGGCACCCAGGTGACCTCATCCTGTCCGCTCCTTTCCCAGCCCTGCCCCTCTTCCACCCCAACAAGAACCACACACACATAAGAATATAGAATTTTATCTTATTTTAGTTAAAAAAAATAATCGTACCACCGAATGAAGAAGTAGCCTTTTTTTTTTTCCTTTTTCTTTTTTGGTGAGAAGGGAAGAGAGAAAAAAAAAGCAATAAGCCAAAGAAAAAGAACTTTTTATATTCATCTGTATAAACATATCCGCTAAGGCAAACGCAATCCAGGGCCAAGGCTGCTGCACTGGGGTCAGTACCTCCTAATTCCTGCAGATTCTAAGGCCAAAAAAATAAAACCTCTGCAAGTCCAACTCTGCAAGTCCAATAGGAGTTTTGTGGACTCTTGGGGCATTTTACTAAAATAAAGAGTTACCGAGTTTAAAAAGCAGTGACGCTGTTACAACACACACTGAAAGGTGCATAACTGTGGCCTCAGTGGCCATGCACTTGTTTGGACTGGGGGACGGGCACAGCTTCACGACACAGTAATGGACACAGACGCACGTACACACAGACACGCACACATGAGCGAGCACATCGGGAGCCATGTAGGGCCGGGCAGGTGGCACAGGCTTGGCCACGGCCCATCTGGGGATGGGCATGGGGAGGGCTGGGGTCCCCATGCTCCCTCAGGGGGTGGGTGTGACAGGACAGGTCCCGTTGCTGGTGACAAGGCGGTGAACGTCACTTGGGGAAGGATGGCGTGAAAGAGCCAAGCCAGGCCCCCTGCTCCCCACCACCTGGTCCGTGCAAACCACTTAAAGCACTTCTTGGACGCCTCCTGGAGAATGGAGACGTGCTGGTTTCCTTCCTTATGAAGGGGCCAATCCCTCTTCCCCACCCTCCTCTCTCCAGAGACCCTCAGGCTGTTCTGGGTCAGGGAAAGCGGTGGGGGGGGGGACGATGATGACCAGGGACTGGTGTTTCTGCCCCCAGAGCCTTCCCTGCCCACAATCCGTGGCATGGCCGGCAGAGTGTGGGCCCGTGAGGTAGATTGGCACAGCTGCCCCCTCACCCTGCCTGGCTGGGCCCGAGAGAGCTGGGGTCTCCCTGCCAGCATGGGGTGCCAGGGGCCTGGGTCCCTTCGCCAAGATAGAAGCCCCCCCCTTGATTCCAGCAGAGAGAGGAGGCAGGGCCAGAGGAACAGGTGCTGGTGATGGGGATCCCGGGTGCCACCAATCAGCGCTATGGGGCCGGCCACGATTCTTGCCACCTGTCGCTCCCCCAATCAAGGGGGGGCGCTCGAGGGCCCCAGGGGCAGTGCAGCCTGTGGGTTAAGGGCAGGGTCTCTGCGGGGGTACAGGAGGAGGTGGAACGGGAGAGGCACAAGGAGAGGAGTGTGTGTGCAGGCAGCCCACCGGCAGGGAGAGCCCTAGAGCCGGAAGCAGGAGCGGCTGCAGCAGGCAGTGGGCGGCCAGGAGGCGAGAGGTGCAGGACTGGCCAGGGAGGGCTGGGCCAGGCCGGGAGGCGGCTGGTGTCAGGGCCTCAGGGACAGCGGAAGGGAGCGGGGAGACACCGGGCCGCTCTGGGAGACCCCTCAGCCGTCTTGTTCACAGACACGTGTAGCTGTTTAGCATGGTCCCTTCAGACAGAGCCGAGGGTCAGGCTTGGCCTGCGGTCTGCCGGCCCTCGCCACCCTCGCCCGCGGGACTGGGCGCCGGGGCCGGGGCCAGGCGGTGGGGCGCAGCCTCGCTACTTGAAGGTGGACTGCAGCTCCTTGAAGGCCGCCTTCCGCTGCTTCATCTCCTCCGCCTGCTTCTTCCTCTCCTCCTGCTCTGCCTTGATCTCCTCCTCGAAGCGGCTGGACACGTTCATGGCCTGGACCTGGGGTGGGGTTGGGGGGGAAGTGGCTCAGGGCCCGGAGGGGGCTCTCTCCGGGGTCTCTCCTGGTTCCGCTGTCCCCCTCCCCTATGCACGCACAGCTCCGCCTCCCACTAGCCTGGTCCTGGGCCAGGCACTTCAGTCACCTCTCTGAGCCTCAGTTCTTCCACTTAGAGCCTGGCGCTCAGTAACTCTGGCCTCATGGATACGTTGGGAGGATTGAAAGAGAGTGAAAGAGAGAAGACGTATTCAGTAGCTGCTGCTGAGCACGGGTCCTGATAATGTGAGCTTCCGAAGCTGCTATTCTTATCCTGGGAAGCCCAGACGCACACCTGGTCTCCCTGATGAACCCGGAAACATCCCCATCAACCCTAGAAGCCCAGAGGGAGGTGGGAGGAGGCCTTCAGAAGGAATGTTCTTAGCTAACACGGGGAGGGGGAGAAGCAAGAACAGGCAGGGGCCCCGGGGCCCGGGGAGGGCAGGACCCAGGAACCATACTTGTCCCCTGCATCTGAGCGTGTGCTGAAAGGGGAGGGTACTGTGCACGGCGGTGGCCTCTGGGGCCCATCATAGTCCCTCCCGGCTGGGGCTGGCGGGGCTAGTGTCTCCGAGAGGCTCCGGGAGCCAGTGCTGTGTTTCTGGGCCTGCTTCCTGTCTCCCGGGCCCACTCTTTAAGGCCCAGTCCTTTGCGGGTAGTGGCTCCGGGTACAGGGCTGGGGGCAGCTCAAAGGGGCCCCTGTCCCCTCTTCAAGAGTGCACACCCCTCCCTCCCCCACCTCTGGGGCAGGGAGAGAAAGAGAAGCTGGAAAGGATCACAGGCTGGACGGGAGGGTAGAGAAGCCAGGAGCGCCGTGGGCCCTGACTGACCCCGGAGGGGCGTCAGCTCCCCACCTCCTGTCTGCGGTCTCAGCAGGGACAGGAAGGGAATGTGCTGACCCCTGAGCTAACTCAGGGTCCCGGAGTACCCCGGCCACACCTGTCCTCAAGCGGGGCTCAGGGCAACCCCAGCCTGGGCTCCACACCTCCTCCCATATGCCTTACCTTAGCCTCAAAGAAGCTCTTGGCCCCCTTGACGCCCTCGGTGGACACATCGATCTCGGAGAGGCGGGCCAGCACGTGCAGCCCGCTGTCCTCCTGCAGCTCCCCAGCCGCTGCCTTGCGGAAAATCAGGAGGAACTGCAGCAGGGAGAACAGAACACTGATGCTGTCAGGGAGAGAGGGAAAGGGGCCAGGGCCTGCCCACACCCGGGGCCAGCTGCAGGCCTCCCCAGAAAGGAGGTTCTCACAGGCCTGGGAGCTGGAGGTCCGGGCTCTCCGTCCTCCACACTCTGTGTCCTGCACAGGCTGCCGCGTCCCTCCCTCTCTGGGCCTTGGTTTGCCCATCTGTACGATGGGAGGCTAGGTAACCTGTCTCCTGCCCCTGCAGGACTGGGGCTACTGCAGCCTGCTCTGCCCATCTGCCCATGCTCAGCTCCTGTTAAAAGCCTCAACCGACCTCTTACCTTTGTTTCCACTGTTCCCCAAACCAATCCGCTCTAACTTCCATTTACTGACCCATTTTACAGAGTGAGGAAGGCTCAGAGGCAAGAAAAAACCTGCCCCAATCTCAGCACCAGAAAGCGATGGAGGGAGGATTTGAACCCGGGTCCGGACTCCAAACCATCATCGTGTGCTGCTTGCACCTTCCTCCCTGGACTTGGCTCCCCCGGGCGCCCCCCTCCCCCTTCTCTCGCCCTGCCTCTTCTGTGCTTCCTGCCAGTTCTCCAAGGCCCAGCCTGAGCCTTGACTCTCCAGAGGCCACCTCTGGCATTTAACCCTATGACTCTCCAGGGGCCACCTCTGGCATTTAACCCTACACTGCCCTGGGACCAGTGCCCTTGCTCTCTGGCCTTGAGCCTCTGCTTCCTCCTCCAGCAAACAGGCTCATTCGTGGCTCCTGTCTCAGAGTGAGGCCTGAGTGAGATTCGGAGTGTGAAGTCACCCAGCTCAGCGCCCGCCCGGCTCCTCTCGGACCTGCAGTGCATGTCCCTCCTCCATCCGTCCCCTCTTCTCCTGAATCACAGCATCCTGTTTTTTCACTCTCTGAGCATCTCCCCCTCTACACGCCAGGAGCCCCAGAGCACAGGGCCTTTCTCTGTACTCCCACAGCCCACACAGGGTCAGGTATACAGAAGTCACTCCATAAGTGCTCACTGCATGAAGGAATGGATGTGCCTCCTTCTCACTTAGGCATCTCAGAATCTCCCCAGGTAGCTGCTCTAGGATCCGCTGAAACCTCACCCAGCTAACCATCAGCCACTCGACAGTGGCTGTTCACGGACAAAGTTGCTCAGTGACAAAGAGGGGTTAGTTTCCCCCCACCCCCCGGTGTTGCCCCCCACGGGGAGTGGGGCTCACCTCTCGGAAGCTGAGCTTGCTGTCAAAGTCCTCATCCACCTCCTTGATCATGTTTTTCAGGCCCAGGTGGGTCTGGGGGGCTCCAAGTTTCTCCATCATGAGCTTTAGCTCCATCAGGTCGATGAAGCCATCCCGGCCGGCATCGTACCTGTGAGTGCAAAGAGAGAGGCCTAAGGACATCCTGCCACCTCATACCTGACCAGAGTGGTCATAAGCCAGAGTACAAGGAGCCTGGGGGCTCAAAAGGTGCCTCCCACCAACACGTCATCTTATCACAGCTGGAGAGGACCTCGGCCCAGGTGGACTCCCGATTCGAGGCCCAGCTACTGCTTGGTTACCTCTGATGATGGAGAGCTCACCACGTGACCTGGCAGCCTCCTACATGTTGAACAGTGCTAACTTTTGGCCAAATTTACCTGCTACACAAGGAAGCGGAAACCACAGCCCCTCTCTACTGAATGAGATGTGAACAAGCAGGGAGGGAGAATTTACAATATCATGGGGGTGAGGATTGCGACGGTAGGCCCTGAAGTTAGAACTCACTGAGCATCTCCAGGTACCTCCACAGGCACTCGAGGGACATCTTGGCTCCATCTCTCCCCCTCTCCCTGTGCCCACCCAGGAGGGAAGCAGAAGGTACCACATGTCTCAGGGTAGGGCCAGAGGTCACAGGAGGGAGGGGCCACTTCTGGTTTTCTGGAAGGTGGCCTGGGGTGTGTTCTGGAAACAAGTTGTGCAGGGTGCCTGCAGCGAGCGGCAGGGATCCAGCTGGGTGGCTGGAAAGACCTGGAACAGTGATTACGTGATGACCGTGCCTCTGCCCTGCACATTTCAGTTCTCTTTTTTCTACCGCCAACAGCCTGGCAGAGAGAGGGACAGGGTGAGGGGCAGAGTCTAAACGTCTCGCTCGACTGGCTTCCTTGTGGTAAGAGCTTGGGTCAGAGCTGGGCTCCAGGCCCGTCTCCTGGCTGGGGAGGTGCTGCTCGTGCCGGGAGCACACAGCATGGCAGATGTGGGTGCTGTTCCCACGGCCCAGCCAGGCCTCTTATCAGGTGAACCGAGCAACCGCCTTGACTGTCTCCTGGTGGGCTGGGGAGAGTCATCTCAGCACTGGCCAAATGGGCCTTCTGAGCCTAAAGAAACTTGTGCAATCCCCGAGGCCTCAAGATGGCTGGGTGGCAGCGCTGGTGACAGCAATATGACACACAGGGGCTGAGTTCCAGAAACTTCCTGGAGACTTGGAGTTCCTACACAAACACACATCTCATTCCTGTGGCCTCTACAGGGCTTCCCAATTCCCTTCCCCCATCTCTAATTACACATAAGCTTCACATGACTATGGACATCTGACAGCAACCACTTTTTGAAATCTAATCTATCTTTGTGCTGGGAAATTTCCATACTTTATTTTACTTAATCTTCATAATAACCTTCTCTTATAATGGAAGCTCAGAGAGGTTAAGTGGCCTGCCCAAGGTCACACAGCAGTGAAGGAAGGGGCTGGGCTTCTACCTCACGTCAGTAGGGCTCATAAACCTGCACATTTGCTGGGCGCCCCCCACCCCACCATGTCCTGGGGTTGCCAGCAGGACAGAGATGTCTGCCTGGAGCACTGAGCAGAGCATTTGCGTGAAGGGTAAAAATGGTTCACGAGCAAGTGAGTCAGTGGTTGGAAGTGATGCAGCACAGGGAAGATAGGTCTCTGGAAACCCTGCAGGGAACACAGGGTCCTGAGGCCTTTTCCCCCACTACGGGGTGAAAGGGTCCGGGGTGGGAGCAGTGGCCACAGCTGAGGCGGAAGCAGATGCAAGAGGATGTGGTGGAGGGTTGTACGACTCGGGAGGGTCAGGGAGGCCAACGATCCCATGGTCCAGGCTCTGCTTAGAACTGGAGGGGCCTGGTGCGGGGCACAGTGGAGCCCCCCCCTTCCATCTTTGGAGCTTGTTTGCCAGTGGTAAGGGGCTGGGTGGCTGCTGCATGAGCCTTAGTGACCGGTACTGGAGCAGCCCTGGAGCGTGGCCAGGTGAGGGAGTCAGTCTTTCCCGGGGCAAGTCACATGGATGCCCCTCCTCAGCGTCCCTGAGGAAGACAAAGCCCCCGCCTCTTTCTGAACTCAGGCTCCCATGATGACGTCAGGGCTGGAGCAGACTGCCTGGGGTCCAGGAGACTGTGCCATCGAGCCTCCAGCCAAGGCTGAGAACCCCTGGTATGATGGTGACTCTTCCGTAAGGTCACTGCGAGGACTGGGTACGTTCACATGTGACAAGCACTTCGCACAGCACTGGCTCCAGAAACTGCAGCTACCAGCACTATCACGAGACTTCGTTACTTTTATGAAGCTCCTACTACGTGCCAGGCATTTTCTCTGTGCTCAGCAATCCTGGGGGGTCAGTTATGTTCCCATGTGACTGATTAGGGGACAGGGGCTGGAGAGGTTTGGGCACTGGCCAAGGGTTCAGACGCCCATCCCTGTGATTCCCACACTCTACTCTCTCTACCGCCCCACCTGCCTCTCCTGAGCCTCAGCTTTATTTACTGCTCAAGGGTTACTCCTGCAGCCAGGGGTGGCTCAGTTTCAGAGGAAGTGCAGATAAAGTGTCCAAACTTGGACAGAAACTTGGGCTCTGGATCTCGGTCTCTGGCAGCTCCCAGGCCTGGCTGGGCTGCAGCTCAAACCGCGGCGTGAACCGCTGCCTGTGTCAATCAAGCATCAATCAATTACTGGTTCCGGGCTCCTGCCCCCAAGGGGACAATGCAGGGGCTGGCCACACTGGAGGGAGTTGTTCCCACAAGACCCCCGGGGGAGTGGACATCTACCATGTGCCCTGGGCTGTGACGTGGGTGGGCTCTGGGTCATTGGATCAGCCAGGTTCCTGGGTAAACCCTGGAGGTTTGTGCTCACAGCAGCTCTGCTGAGACTAACCCGAGTCCAAACCCCAGCTCTGCCACCTGCTGGCTAGGGGACTCTGCTCACGTCACATGACCCTATGAACCATTTACATCATGGAGATGAGACCCACCCCAGGCTTGCGGCAAGAGTTAAGAGATGATCCACGTAGATTCTTAGCACAGAGGCTGGCCCACAATAAGTACTTAATCATTACACGCTAACTACAGTACTACTACTACGAAATTACTATTATCGGTAACATCTACCTCTAGGATTTGAGATAAAGGAGACTGTGGATGTAAAATGCCTAGTACATAGTACGTGCTGAAAACCTGCAATTTCTTTAGAATAGTGGCTATTGAGAACTTTTTATGTGCCAGACACTAGTTAAGTACTTTGCACATATAATATAAAAATGGTGTTGATAATGAGAATAATAATGGTAAAAAATACAATTTCTCCCTCAGGCACCAGTCCTGATGGTGCGTGGCGGGGAGGAAGTGCTTGTTGTAGACTGGCCTGGAGGCAGCGGGTGGACACGATGGCCCAGAGGTCCCTCCAGCATCTTCTCTTTCTGAAGGTCCCACTACTTCCCTCCCCCGCCCCCGTTAGGCCCGATTCGAGGACCCCGCCACTTGGGGAGGTGAGGAGAGAGCAGGACAGAATCTTCTGTTCTCTCGCTGGGCAGAGAGAGAGAGAAGCCTCGGTCCTGGATGCCTCTCTTGCTCCTCCTCTGACAGGGAGGGAAGTGACAACGGGGGAGACTGTCACTGTGCCACCAGCAGGAGGACCACTGGCACCCCAGGAGAGAACGGTGTTCTAAGATGCTTGGAAACAGCCGTATATCCCTGAGTGGGGAGAGCCTCTCTCCCCTCAGCCCTCTCCCTGAGCTGGAGCTGAGGTTGCAGGTAGCTCAGGGGATCCAGGAAAAGAGTCCGTACCCAAGGTCCGCCTGGATGCCTGGTCCACCCAGTTCATGTCATGTAGGGAACCCGGGGCCCAGAGTGGAGAGCAAGCAGCCCAGGGTCACACAGCTGGAGAAAAGCAAGATTCCCAAAGTTGTAAGCTTTCCTCCCTGGCTGCCTGCTTTCTTCTTGGGAAGGAGGTCCCATAGAGGGTCCCAGATTCTCAAGCCTGCAGGGTTGGGGGAGACTGGGCTGAGAGGAGAGGCTTGGGGCCTGCCTGGGAGGGCCAGTTCCATTTGGCAGGACTGACAACAAAGCTCCTGGGCTGGGAGCTCAGCACTCGTCTCCAGCACTGGAGGGAGGCGGCTGCACCTGGTGCTGTGCCCACATTCCTACCCAGCTCGCCCTGAGCCTCCCCCTGAATAGTTCTCGATGGGGAGGGCTCAGCAGCTGCCGCCCCGGATGCTGGTGACGAAATCCCCTCCCATCTGCCCTTGCACGTGGAGCAGCGGCCACCACCCAGGCAGACTTTGCTCCTTTGGGCTGCAGGTCCCATCCGGCTGATGGCTCCTCCTCCCCCGGTTCTGATAACCCGGAGATAAGGGGGTGAGAGCAGCGGCCGGCTCCTACAGCGTGCAGGGCTTGCCCTCATTTCATAACAATATTATCATTAGTGGCTGCTCTTGGCTGGGCACTTACTATGTGCCAGGCACTGTGCCAAGTGTTTTGTATCAGATCCTCACAGGAACTCCATGAAGCAGGCATGAATATCCCCATACTACAGACGAGGAGACTGAGGCTCAGGGAGAAAGTGACTTGGCCAAGACCATAGCTGACAAGGGCACACCTGGGATCAGAACCCTGACCTGATGGAAAAAATGTGCTTTTAACTACTATGCTATGTCTTGATGCCTACAGACCCTGCACCAAAGAAACTCAGGCTGGGAAGGATCCTGGAGGCCACCTCATTTAGCCATTCATGAAGGTCAGGTACACAGTGCAGTTTTCCTGCTTGGTATCTTGAATACCTCTAAGGATGGGAAGCTCACTGCTTACCTAAAGCAGCACATTTTGGCTTTGGAACTATTAGAAAGTTTCTCCTCATGCACGACCCTCCCCACCCGCCAGCTGTGTTGTACAGTCTGAGAGCAGAATGAGGAGTCATCATCACACCTGCTGCACAAGGGGAGGGTGGGAACAGTTGACTTGGGAGCACAGGGGACCCCAATTCTCTCCCTTCTAGTTCCCATCCCAGGCCTTTGCTGATGGCCCCTCTGCCCATGGGGGTCCCACGGAGGACAGACAGCTGGAGAGAGTGGTGTTTATGGACCCCTGAGCCCCCAGGCCCACCTGGCTTTGTTCTCAGCATTCACAGACCTGGTCTTCCTCCATCCTATCTGGGGAGGCCCCAGAGGCTCCTAGGCCTCTACTCTTTGCCCTGCAAAATGGGAAGGCAGGTCGCTTGGGGCAGGAAAGTTCTGGACAACAGGGAAATTCTGGCCTTGCTAGCTGTTACAGGCAGGTTGGCTTGGCCCGCCTCCCCGTGCAGGTGGACGCCCACAGGCTCGGTGGTGAGGGCCGGCAGTGCCCATCCGTTCCTGCACTCTCCCACCCCCAGACGGCCTGACTCATGAGGGGAAAGCCCAGCCTCTCACCACTTCCTCCAGTCCTATCTGCGGAGTCTGACACTTGATCTGTTGCCCTGTGTCAGCCAAGGAGAGGGTGTGTGAGTGCATACGGGTGAGTGTGTGGCTGGGGGGTGCTCACGCCTCCTCCACGGCTTTCCAATAAGTCCAAGGGTCAAGTGGGGGCCCCCTAGGCTGATGGCAATTGCTGGGCACTGTCAGGACTTGGGGACGTCCTAACCTCAAGTTCAAGCACCTCATGCTGAGCCTACCCTGGGAGGGCAGCTCACTCCACAGGTAGTTTCATCAGTGGGTCTCCCCTCCCCGGCTCTCCCCTGTGCCGCCTCCTTCCCTGCCTGCACTTAATAATAATAATAATTATAAAAGTGATTGCAAAGAACATTTACTGAATGTCTAATATAACCCAGTGTTTACTATTTAACTTAATCTTCCCTCTTGTTTTCCCCTCACTGCCCAGACTAAGTAACATGGCCGGGAGACAGCTGTGGTGGCCCAGTGCTTCTTAAACCTTAATGCGCACACCCGGTGAGCCTTGTTAAAACGCAGATTCTGATCCAGTAGGCCTGGGGTGGAGCCTGAGCATCTGAGCTTTCTAACAAGCTCCCGGGTGACGCTGATGCTGCTCTCTTCGGGTCCCATGGGAGCAAGGGACTTGGGAGTCAGAAGGACCCTAGTTCAAATCCTGTCTCCCCTCCTCAAGTCATGGAACCCTCTCTGAGACCCAGTCTTCTTATCTACGAAAGGGGTGATGATCATCTTCCAGGATGCTGAGACAGGATTAAACAAGAGGCAAAGTGCCTGGAATGGAGACGCCACAGTGGCCCTCTGTCTCCGCACAGCTCAGGGGTCCCTGGGCCCGGCTCTGTCCGGCTGCACCTTTCTGGTCCGGAACCCTCACTTCTCTAGAGACCTTGAAAAGCAGAAGTCTGCCGAGGAGCAGGCGGCTGGGCAGTCAGAGGGAACTCGGCTGCTGGAGGGTGTGGGGACTGTCCCTGCTGAGGCCACAGGGCGACTCTGCCCCTGGCTGGGCTGGCCCTGCAGAAAGGGCCCCAGGCAGCAGGGCTGGGTCTCCTACAGCTGAAGCCAGGCCCTGAACCCAGAGGCACAGAGGAGAGAAGGCAGGAAGGTGCAAACCAAAAGGGAACCAAAAGTCCCTGGGGGGACGGGAAGGAGAGGTGACTCAGAATCAGAAGGGAAGTAAGAGAGCAGAGGACAGGCCTGAGGCCAGGAAATCCTCCCTCCCCAGGGGTGGGGCTTCTCCCCAGAAAGGCAGGCTCCTGGCTGCTGCAGGGGGAAGGACCCAACCTCTGAACCCCCAGAGGACTCCCCCCCACCCCCGCCGAGGCTCTGGGACTCCTCCTCTCCCCTAAACGCAGCCCTCACTTGGCCTCGGGAGCTCCCAGTAGGCAGACCTGGTTCTAATCCTGGCCCTGCCACTTATTATAACCTTGAGCCTTGCTTTCCTCATCTGGCAAATGGGGATAATGACAGCACCCACCTCCCTGAGCTGGTGTGAAGATGAAGTTCAGTTCCTGAAATCACACACCAGGCTCAACTGGGCCTGGCGGCTCCATTTAACAAGGAGGACGTGGCGGCAGGGGGCTGGCTGTGGAGGGCCGGCGTCACGGCATCCCTCAGGAGAACCTCCAGTCCTCGTCATAGAAATAAAGAAATGGAACCTGCCGTTTCCAGCCCAGTGGGCCCATCCTCTCTATCCCCCCAAAGACCCCTCTATGCCACTGCTCTCCATGAGACTTTAAGCTTCTTGAGGGCAGGAACTCTATTTTTCCCTTAATTCTCTGGACCTCACACACAGAAACTTAATATGATCAGAGGAATGGAGTTTAAGCTTTTCAAAATCGTCTATGTTTTTAATAGCCCACAGACCAGACACAATGGTGGGCTCTTTACAAAGGCTCAGGACTTTTTTTTTTTTTTTTTGGCCGCACCGTCAGGCTTGTTAGGGGATTGAACGTGGGCCCTCGGCAGTGAAAGGGCGGTGTCCTAACCACTGGACCTCCAGGGAATTCCCCAGGACTTTTTAAAACTTAATCCTCAGGACTTTACCAGGCAGGTTCTTTAGCCCCAGGGGAAACAGGCTCTGAGAAGCAGAGCTCCCCGTCCAGTCACCCAGCTGGGCGGTGGCAGACGGGCGCTGGAGTCCTAGATTTGTGTCATGCCAGGGCTGCTGTGTGCGCTGCCCTTTTTCCTGCCACCTGCCTTCCACGTAATTAAGTGATAATGAATTCGGTTTCCCATTTTTGTTATTTATCAAAGCCATATGTAGCCGTCAATGAAAGTGTCGGTTCAGCAGAGGAGGGAAAGAAGGTTCTCATGCTGGGTCCCCGTCACTCCGGCCCAGAGCAAGAGGGTTCTTGCCAGCCTGGCAGGCCGGGCAGCTCCATGGGGGGTAAGTGGAGTCAGCCAGTGGCTTCTGTGGAGCAATCTCCATGCTAGGCACCACCACCAGGGCTGGGGATGGTGGTGACAGGAACTTGGAAAGTACGTATTTTGCGCCAGTCACTTCATAACCTGGGTGGGTTCTATTATTCTCCCTGTTCCAGGGTGAGGAACCGGGGCTCAGAAGGGTTTATGTGCCTTGCCCCAGGGCCCAAGGCTGGGTTTCCAACCCAGGGCGGCTGATTCCAAAGGCCCTGCCCTTAACCACTGCACCAGACAGTCCTCCAGGAAGGACGAGGGGGTGGTGCTGCTGTGAGCTGCAAGAGCCTGAGGCGACACCAGGGAGGCGTAGCAGGTGGAGAGGAGGGTTGGGCAAGGTGGGAAGAAGAGAGGGAAGCCCCCCTCTTCTCTGACGCAAGGGGTCATGAGATGAAGTGGCTGGGGACGAGGCTGGGCAGGGCAGGGAACTAGGACATCTTCCTCGGATTCCACGGCAGGTTCAGAATTACATGGCTGCCTTCCTCTCTGGCAGGTCTCGGTTTACACCGCCCCGCAGAGCCCCACGCAGGCTGTTGCCAGGCCAGAGGTGGCTGCCCTGAGGCCCTCTGGGTCCACACCACTGCCCCTTGCCTGGAGGGTTCCAGAGCAGCCCTGGACGGATGGGCAGACAGAGGAGGGGAGAGGGTCGGATTAGAGGTGATGGGTGCAGCCTGAGGCTGCAAGAGGAGGAAGGACTGAGAGTCCAGGTACCTGGCACCGTGCCAGAGCTCTGCGTGTATCACCTCCCCCCGCCCCACCTCCAGAAGCAGGGACAACTTTTCCCATTGTGTAGACAAGGATGCTCTGGTTCAGCCACTGAAAACATCCCCGTGAATGTCACTACACCTTCCTGGGCCTCAGTTTCCTCTTCTGTAAAACGGGGGAGAAGCGTTGGTGACAACCCCGGAGGTCTCTCCCAGATGGAAACTAACAGCAGCGTGAGGTCAGCGATGACGGAGAGCCCGTCTATCTTCCCTCGGCCCTCTCTCTTCTCTCTCCAGCTCCATCCTTAGGAAGTATCTGCTGATGATCACTGAATGGATGAACTGGAAGACCCTGGAAGGCAGTTCTGCCATCCGGGAGGGTTCAGGACGACTCAGAAATAAGGAAGTCATTGGTGAATCACCTTTGGGAATCATCAGATACATCATGCTCCTTTTACAGATGGGAAGACTGAGGCCCAGAGAGGGCAGGAAGACTAGGTAATTGAGTGGCAGAGCCAGGACAAAGCCCCACTTCCTAGCTCCTGGCCTCCAAGACAAGTCCAGCTCCCAGCTCCCTCTGCCCTCTCCCACCTCCTGCACTCTGCTCTGGGGGATGGCTTCCCAGGGGGGCCAGGCTCCCCTCCCCTCTGCCATGGGAGCTGCAGATCAGGGTGGAAGTGTCCCAGCAGAGCCCTGGCTGTGATCCTTGGGCCCTGCTTGGACCCAGGAGGCTGCAGCACCTCTTGGACAGCAGAAGCAGAACGCGAGTTTTGTCTTCCATGAGAGCCTGTCTGTTGGCTGTTCACAGCCGGGACTCGGCTGGGCTGTGCTCGGCTGGCACAGTGAAGCCTTGTTTCCTTGAATACAAAATCTGCAGCCTTCCATCCAGGCCAGGGCCCCCCGCGGGTGGCACTTCCTTCCCTAGAAGCTCCCTGACCCCTTCCTGCCCCCCTCACCCTGCCAATACCTCATTGAGCAGTAGTGGTGCCAAGAGGGGGCTTCCAGGGGTTCAGCTCCCCTCAATTTTCAACAAAGTACCCCTCGTCAAACTAACAGCCAAAACAGCCTCTGTAAAAAGTGAGCTTGCTCTGCAAATGCAGCTTCACGACCATTCCCCTAGTCACGCGCCCCTTCCAACCAAGCTGCAGCCTTCCAAGTCCCTGCTCATTCGGTGTGTCTGGGTTCTCCAAACAGCTCCTTCTTTTTTTTGGCGGGCATAGAGGGGATGAAGCCTAAGAGAAGGAGGACTCTGGTGGTGGGTCCATGTGGTAGAAAATCAGCCATGCACACGGAAGCGGGTGTTGGTGGGGTGTGTTTCCCCACGTGGAGGCAGACGTCTGTGACGGGAAGCCCAGGAGGGAAGAACATGGGTTTTGGAGTCACAGACCTGGGTTTAGATTATGACTCCTTCATTTTTGAGCTGTGTATTCTTGGCAAGTTACCTACCTGCTCTGTGCCCAGACTGCCCAACTGCGCCATGGTGGTGACGACAGTTCTATGTCATGGGGCTGCTGGGAGGAATGGAGGAGCTCCTTAGTCCTGCGGCACTGAGAATGCAGGGATTGTGGCCGCATTTGAATAATCTCCCTCGTACTTCACGGGGGTGGGGGGGGCAGAGTCTATAAGGAAGTTCTGACTGCCCTCTATTGAGGCTGCGATCCTGGAACTCCTGCTCTCCTGATAGGGCCAGTCTTTTATCAGGAAGAAACTTGAGAAGAACTCCCAGACAAGACCCTGGAGCCAAAGAAGCAGGCTCCTCAAGGCCCAGGGGTCTCCATGCAGAGGCCTGGAGTGGGATTAAGGACTCAGTTCCACCCCAGGCTGACCCTCGGAAAAACATGGGGCTCCCAGCCATCCAGGTCTGAGAACCAAAAACCTCTTCTGCTTTGGGGCCAAATGCAGAAGCAGGGCCACAGCAAGCAGTGAGGAGTGGGAAAGAGCCTTTCTCAAGCTGGGGGGTTGCAAAACCCTCCCCCCCCCCGCCCCGGGCTTCCTGCTTGCGGCCCGGGCACACTGCCCCAGCCAAGGTGGGGTCAGCACCCCTTCCTCTCAACCTTGGGCTGCCAGACCTCCTGACTCCCTCACCTGAGACTTGGCCTCAGGACGGTTCTACCTTTTGGATCCACTTCCAGATCTACTCCAGATCACACCCCTGGGCTGTTTTCCCCTCCAGGGGCCAGGGGCAGGGGGGATGGGCAACAGGAGGTGGGCAGAGAAGAATACCAAAGGGAGGGGGGCTGAGTACCTTCACCCCCGCCCCAGGCCCCCCTCACTGCTCGGGATAGGGCAGCGTGGCTGACCATCTCAATCCCAACTGGGTGAACGCAGTGATGGACCAGAAGGGGACCTGGAAGCCTTTCTCTCTAGTCATTTCACAGAGATTTAAAGTTTTTTTCGTTGGGGGAGGGGGAAGCCCAGAGGCCTGGAAGGACCTGTCCAACCTGCTGAGGGCATGGGGTATGGAATTTAAGGATGGAGTAAAGGTAGAGGTGAGAGCTACCAGCCAAGTCAGATAGGAAGGTGTGGGGTGTCAGGGACCCTGTGTGGGGAGGGAAAGGGGGCACGCGGTGGGGGAAGGGAGGCAAGGAGAGATGAGGCCTTTCTGACAGAAAGCAGGGGGCAGTGACTGCAGAGCTGCTGGGTGTAGCGGGGTGGCGAGGGCAAGAGGAGGGAGGGGCGGTCTGCGGAGGGAGGCGGGGACTCGGCCCTGCAGGGACGTGGCTACGGGGTGGGGGGCGGTGGGAGGTGTACATACCTGCCGAGTCGGGGGCAGGGAGGAAGGGGTCCCTCCCTGGGGAGATGACCTGAGGGTCAAGGGTTGGGGTCCTGGCTAACGGAGTGGATGAGGGTAGAGGTGGGAGGGGCAGAAGGGTCTTTGACACAGTTTGCTGGCAGATGCTGAATAAGTGGAGGGGATGCGGGGGAGGGGTCTCGGCCCAGAACCCACGTTGAGAGGGATCTGAGATAAGCAGAGTAAATGAAAGGACCCCAGTAAAAGGAATGGTCACCTTTGTTGAGGCGCTGGAGGGTGCGGTGGGTGTTTTAGACCCGTGTTTGGGGGGGGGGTTGGGAATTCAAGTAGCTGAGGAGGGGGAAAGGGGGCCACGGGGTCCTCAATCTCGGTGTGCGCGCTTGTGGAGAAGCATCACTAACAAGGCCAGAGAACCGGACCCTCCAGACCCCTGTGCTTATCTAGAAGGAGCCGCGGGGTCCCCCACTCCGCGTGCGCGCGTGCGGTGTATCGGGGGCAGCGTCACCGTGAGGAGGGGTCGCGCGCCAGGGGCCGCGGGTTCCCCAGACCCACATGCGTGGTAGGGAGGAGGTCCCGAAGCCTCGTGATTATCTGGAAGGGGCCCGGGGTCCCCGCCCCTGGTGTGTCAGGGATCGGGGAGCTCGGCTGGCCGCACGGGTCCCGGGACGGCGCGGGGTCCAGGGTTCGGGGGCTCGGGAGCCGAGGCCGGCTCTCGGGGTGGGTGGGGAACCGTGTCGAGCGGGCACTCACTGCTTGAACATCTTCTCCATGTCCTTGATCTGCTTCCTGGAGAACTCCTTGAACTCGGTGTAGGGGTTGAAGACGCGGCGGCTGGGCGACTGGGGCTCGCCGATGCCCTGGTTGAGGTCGGCGCGCCGCAGCAGCTTGGCGCTCAGCTCTTCGTCCGCGCTGCCCAGCGCCTCGGCCGCCTCGTCGGGCGCCCCCGCCGCCGCCGCCGCCCCGTTCAGCCCGGGCTGCTCCGGGGCCTCGACGCCGCCCTCGCCCTCCATCTGCAGCCGCCGGCTCAGCTTGCTGGCCAGCTCGTCCGTGGCCATGGTGGCCCGCGCGGCGCTCGCCCCCGGACCCTCCTAGTCGCGCGCCCGTGCCGCCTCTGGCCGCGCTCTTCCTCTTCCTGACACTCCCCAGCGCCAGGCACCGCCCCCCGAAGGTGGGACTTACGCCCCTCGCTGGGCCCGCCCCCTCCCGCCCCGGCTCCCGGCCTTGCGCAGCCCGCCCCGCGAGGGCACGGGCTCCGGCTCGGGCTCCGGCTCGGGCTCCGCGACTAGAGTGTGCCGGGGGCTCCGGGCCCGCCACCATCCTCCCCCGTAAGGTTGGGGGGCTCCCGTAGGCCCCATCCCCCCTCTCCTCCTCACTTTGCCGACTGAACGGGAGAGGTCGGGCTGGGGGCCGGGGACCGAGGCGGGAAGGACGAGGGGGTCTTTCCCTGCAGTTTGGGTGTGGGTCTGGGGCGCAGGGGGGCGCCGCCCCCAACCCCTTCTCTGGAATCCCCACGCCGTGGAGTCGTAATCCCATGGCGGTGTGACACCCTGTCGGTTGCCATGGAGACGACTCAGTGTTACACACTGTCGCTTTCGATGAGGGTTGCAGGGGTAATGAAGAAGGTGCACCCGGTGAGCAGGAACCCCCGTTTAGATGTAACCGCAGGTGGAGCTGCTGCATCTTTTGGAGAGGGGTGGATGAGCAGCTGCGAGGGAGATGGCGCTGGGCTTCAGCCCTGAGAAGTCCTCGGAGATAGCGGGAGAGCGAGAGGGAGAAGAGCCTTGCCCTCTCCCTCTGGGCCAGCACATCACATGAATGACTTGGCAGAATAGCTGCTGGGCCACGCGGTCGCCTGAGACTTAATTTTAGGGGAACTGACAGGGAGCTCTTGATATTGCCATTTCAGTGGGGACCCCGAGAAGAGATGTCCTCTCCAAAGGCTCAAGGGATGGGGTGTCAGGAACAGACCAGAGGGAATTGCTCTCTGTGGTCTGGCCTGTCACCTTAAAACTGCAAAGCTGTGGACCTCCAGCAGCAGAACCACTGCGGGGGAGGAGTGGGGCTGGTTAATAATTCAGGTTCCCAGGCTCCAATCCAGACCAACAAAACTGATCTCTGGAATGGGGCCCAGAAATCTGCATTTTTAGCAGGCACCCAGGGGAGTTTGAGAATCACTACTGTGCTTTGTGCTTATTCTCTAAAACAGGGGTCCTCAACCGCCGGG
Source organism: Mesoplodon bidens (assembly GCF_964165515.1). Lineage (NCBI taxonomy): Eukaryota > Metazoa > Chordata > Mammalia > Artiodactyla > Ziphiidae > Mesoplodon > Mesoplodon bidens. The sequence continues at coordinate 175,212,911 of NC_138177.1, forward strand.
GTCTAATGCCTGATCATCTGAGGTGGAGCTGATGTAATAATGATAGAAATAAAGTGCACAATAAATGTGATGTGCTTGAATCATCCCGATACCTTCCCCCCCACCCCGCCCCCGGCCTTGGAAAAATTGTCTTCCATGAAAACGGACCCTGGTGCCAAAAAGGTTGGGGACCGCTGCTCTAGAATGTTAGGATGATGCTCAAGACCCCTTTGCAGAAGCAGCACTTACCTGTCAATGTGCAGAGAAGAGATATAGGCTTAGGGCTTAAAAAACCAGTGCTCTGGAGGCAGAGAGCACTTGAGAATGTAAAACCAGCAAGCTGTTACAGACTGATTTGCACAGAACTAACCCTCAACTGATATTTTTTGATTTTCCACAGTTTAAGAATATTGCTGAATTAATTTAAAAGGTATTTTAAAAATTATAAAATTGAGAAAAAAACCCTTCAGGGTTCAAGAAAATATGAAATTTACATTAACTTATTTTTGAGATTGTTTCTGAATCCAATAAAGATGTTCAGCTTAAATGACACAATTTTGTTTTTTTAAGGCTTGGAATTAAGTTTCTGTTGGTCTTGGGCAACTTGGTACAGCTACTTGTAAAAGGTAAGTTTCTGTGTCTTCCATATGTGTCCTTCAAGGACCCAACAGAAGCAAAATAGTTGTTTTTTTATTGAATGCAAAAGACTAGGGACAGGGTGTAGATCAAAACTTTAAAAATTATGCCTGCAAATGCTTGGGTTTGCAAATTCTGAGCTTTCTTTTCAAAGCAGCTAATTACTTAAAAAAATCTGATGAACCTCAACTTGCCCCAACCTATGGTTTATAGCGGGTCTGCATGAAATAGGGCTACCTTTTTTTTTTTTTTTTTTTTTCTGGAAACGCCGTGAGGCATGCAGGATCTTAGTTCCTCCACCAGGGATTGAACCCGTGCCCCATGCAGTGGAAGCACGGATCCCTAACACTGGACTGCCGGGGAATTCCCAGGGCTACCTTTATTATGAAATATTTTGCCTCTGGGAGCAAACTTTTTAACAGTGAAGAGATTAGGTGAGGGTTTGCGTTCTTGAAAAACAATTTACATGTATGTGAAAAACCTGGGGTGTTGGTTTGAATTAATCACACAGGCTGTATGTATTAAATGCTCTGGTCAATTACCCATTTGTCTCATGTGGACACAACCCTCCAGGAGGGAGGGCAGGCTCCGTGATGCACAGTTGGGGGAATTCCAGCTCATTACCTATTGCATCTTGTAAAAGGGGAGCAGAATGCCCAGACCTTGCTGCTGTTACGCTGAGGCAGAGCTCAGGAAACGCTGCCGGGTGGGTGAGCCCTTTTAACACCTCTTGGGCTGATTTTCTCACAGGTGCTCAGGGGCTGAGAGGTCTGAGACTCTGTGACCATGGAGTGGGAGCTCATGCTGCCCAGAGCTCTGCCTCATCTCAGAGGCCTTGTTGATCCGCTCCAAAGACAGAGGTGTGCGCCAGGGGCTGCGTTTTATTTGAACTCTTTCCTTCCAAGGTCATTGGACTTCAGGAAAAGCACTTATTCAGAAACCAGAGAAGTAGTGGGGGAAGAACAGGCGGGGATAACTGATGATCCCTGATTGCTGGTGAAACTTCCAGGAACCATCAGTTGCCTGTTCATTAGGGGAAATTACTTCTGAGTGACCCTGAGCGCTGTGTCCCGAGCATGGATTTGGGCAGAAAGAAACAATCTGGACTGGTTACGCATTACGGCATTTGGTCATGCGGAAAGAATGATCTTCAGGAAAAATCACACCCTTGGCAAAGGATTTTTACAGAGGCAGGGGTGAGAGAGAGCCAATTCTGACAATACTCCAGCGACAAGGGAGCTAGGCAGACTTAGTCATCGTTGACTTATATTTCTTTGCTTCCTCCCACATCTACTTGTGTAACTGTCTTTTGAGGAGGGGTAAGGTAATATTAAGAGAAACAACAGCACTTTGAAAAAGAGGGGGAGACACAGGAAGGGTTGGGAAGAGCTCTTGGGTGATGGCGGCAGATGGAGAGAACTCTGAGGGGCATTCCAGAGCTGGATGGAACTGGGTGGTCCCTCTAGCTTGAGATGCTGGGAAAACAAGAAGGGATTAGGGAGGCCAGCAGAGATAAAGTCAGCCCATAAACTACATCATTCACTTGGCACGTTATAAATACCAGTTTACTAATTAATCATCACAAACCCTCTGTGTTCACAAGCAAACCCGTGATGGATAGAGAAAGGTGCACAGAGGTCAAAGTTCAGGGACAACCCAGATACTCATTTGAGCGATTGGAGGAGTGAGAGCAGGGAATGGGGTCACAGCCTGGTTGATCTCAGAGGCTTTCTCACCTCCTGCAAAGTCTGGAAGCTGCGCAAAGGGGATCGGGGTGGGGAGCTGTGTCAGGCAGGCGCTCACGGGACTGTTGAGCAGGGCAGGCGCAAAAGGGCACGATGGGGCCAAGACCTGCAGGTGGTTGCAGGTCATTAGAAGCCAACCTGTGTCTCCAGTGAGCTCTCCTTCTGGGGTTATCTTGGATGCGTTGAGTCTACTTGAAAACCAAAATTGTCTTTCAAATTATTTGCATATGCCCGACTGGACAGGCTGGAGGAAAAAAAATCTGAGTGTGATTTCTGCTTCTGTTAAACCCCAGGTGGTTCTGTGTCCAACTTTAACAACTGATAGGCCTGAGTCTTAGCCCTGTTTTAAACTCTCAAAGACTCTATGTGTGTGTGTGTATGTGTGTATGTGTGTGTGTGTGTGTGTGTGTGTACCATGTGGCTTAAAACTCAGCAATGTTGCATCTGCAGTGCCTTCCTGGACCCTTTCCAAAGGTGGCAATATATGGGCAGCTGATTTCGATTTTTATACTATTCTGTGAAAGCAGTGTGCATCTACATCCAGGCAATCAAGACCTATTTATGAAGTGTGTCTGGCACCAGGCTCTGGTCCTGGGCAAGAGTGGGGATGGGGGCGGGGAGAGCAGGACTAGCCAGTTTGAAGAGTGAGATCTGTTGGACCCCACGCTGGGGGACTGACAGAGGCTATGACGGTTGCAGCTAAGCCCGCCTCTGGCTGGGACTCAGCACTTATTACAACCCACAATGAAGCTGTTAATAAAATATCTGACACTTCCTACCCCACCCCACCCCAGCACAACTTCCTGGGGAAGGGACCTGTCTGCCTGGCTCAGCTTTGTCTCCTCAGTGCCCTGCATGGTGCCTGGCCCAAGGTCCTTGTTGGAGAAATCGAGGTTGACTGGATGCATGATGGCCTGCTCTGCCTGAGGGCTCACGATGGACTGGATGTTTTCTCAGTGTCCCCTCCAGAGCATCTGGTGGCCCGATTTCAGGTCTCAAGGTCACTGCCAAGAAAGAGAAGCTGCTAAAGTGACACCTCTGTGCACCCACATGACTCAACACAAAAGTTAACAGGATCTCTTGAACAACAAGCCTCTCAAGTGTCTGTCCCCTGCTCCTCTGAGGACAGCGTCAGCCGCATCAGATAGGGATTGGGGCCGGGTGACCTGCTGGTCCTTGGGTATCGATGTGGCCCAGAGGTCATTTAGAGCTCTCTGCTCAGCAGACAGGGTGGAAGGAATAAAAGGGAGTTACGGGTAAACACTGCTTGTGGCCGCTGCAGGGGCACATGAGGATTTGGGAAACTGAAAGGAAGGTTGTAAAATTAACACAAGGCGGAGACAGGCAAAGTCGGCTGAAAGAGAGAGCATGGTGCCTAGGCTGGGAACACCTGAACTTAGGTACTAACTAAAGAAAGCAGGGGACTCTAAGAAGGGCTAGTAAACCAGGATGCCCAGAGGAAGGGATGTGTCGTGAAGTCTTGTTTCTTTCAGGCTTGGTCCAGAGGAAGGCAGGTGTCCAGACTCACCAGCAAAGCTTCCTGTTGTCCAGATGCAGCACTGTGATGGTGAAAGGCAGCGTGGTGTCATGCTTAGGAGTTGGGTTTGAAAATCCCTTTGGGGTGACCTTGAGCAGCCTGTTTTACCTTTCGAGAGGTCTTTCGAATGGCCCTCTCCTCCTGGAGTACTTGAGAGCATTAAATGAGAAAATGTATGTAAAGTGTTTCGTTTAGTGTGTGGCACGTGGCACGTAGTAAAAGCTCACAACGCTCTCAGTGATGGAGATGTTGATCAGCTGGCTTCATGGTAGTCATGTGGCAGACAATAGCCATGCAGATATTAACAATCTAGTCTGGGTGAGACTAGATTGGGGGTTGGCATATCTGGCCCTCTGCCTATCTTTATAAATAAAGTTTTATTGGGACACAGCCAAGCTCATTTGTTTAGGCATAATGCTGTAATGGCAGAGTTGAGTAGTGATGACAGTGACCCCCATGGTTCACAAAGGGAAATGACCCTTTATAGAAAACGTTTGCTGACCTGACCCTCATCAACCAGGAGATACCAAGCTGGTTCCTGGACTTCACCAAGGAAAACGATGTATTGGAGCAGTTGAATACGAAGTCTGGGCTCTGATTCTTCTGCTCTTGGGCAAGTAACTTCTCATCATTTTCACACGTGAAACCGGAGCGATCCAGACAGTGAGGACTGTGCACGTCTGGACCGTGCTTAGTGCAGGGTCTGATGGCTGGCAAGGATGCTATAAAAAGCTGGCTATTATTAGCTATGAAACTTCAACTGTTGAAAGGCACAAAGAAACTCCCAGAAGAGGGTCACTGCTGCATGCAGCTCTCTCTAGAGAAGGCCCAGCAATAATCTCATAGAAAGCCAAAAGAGGCTGGGAATGTCCCAGGTGAGCTCTCCCAGGCAACACACCCACTAAATTAACTATTCCAACTCCTTTGCAGGAGGGCAGCAGATTAGACCGTGAAAAGAAAGGGGAGCAAAGGTTAAGGCCCCAAGGTCTAGCACAGTATCATTAGTCCCTGGCACGTAGTAGGTACCTGGTGTCTGTTGGAATGAATGAAGGCTGGTTGTTTAACCATAAAAGAGATTTATCCGTCAAAGGGCACCTCTAACCTGTGCCGATAAGACCACATCGAGCCAGAGGTAAAATTGCTGCCTCCAATATCTTAGGGTCTTAGGAATGAAAGCAATGTGATGAGAGGAAACTCAAACAAGGAGCCTGCTAATGCTTCCCACCGCAGGACGGAGGCATTGCAGTGGATTCCCAGGGAACAGATGGACAAAGAAAAATGTTTAAAAACAAAAGCAGGCACAGAAGATCATGAATGGGCCCAGAATAACTCGGGACACTGAGCAGACAGAGGCAAGCGGCGCATCTTGATGGAAATGAGGCCAAGCTAATAAGCCGAAAGAGTTTACCCTCCCTCACCTGGCTCCCTAACTCCTGCTTTAGGACACTCAGTGTGAAAAAGAGGAGCACATGGCCTTCCATAGTGGCTAAGAATCCGCCTGTCAATGCAGGGGACACGGGCTCGAGCCCTGGTCCAGGAAGATCCCACATGCCGCGGAGCAACTAAGCCCGTGCGCCACAACTACTGAGCCTGCGTTCTAGAGCCCGCGAGCCACAACTACTGAAGCCTCCATGCCTAGAGCCCGTGCTCCGCAACAAGAGAAGGCCATGAATGAGAAGCCCGCACAACGCAACAAAGAGTAGCCCCTGCTCGCCACAACTAGAGAAAGCCCGGGCGCAGCAACAAAGACCCAATGCAGCCATAAATTAAAAAAAAAATAAAAAAATAAATTTATATTAAAAAAAAGAGGAGAACATTAGCATTAGCAGGTTTTGGGTATCCTCTCATCGTTAGTGTATTGCTTTCATTCCTAAGACCCTAAAAAATTGGAAACCACTCCACTTACCAGGAACACACTTTGCAACACGGATCCGGGGGAAGCTGTTTTCTTCCGCAGACACTTCATGACTCCGGTTTCCACAACAGCAGGCACTGCTGGCTCTGCCAAGTTGCTGGAGAAGGGCACCTTATCTGCAAAGTCACGAATCCAAATGGGCCCCCATTGGCAAGGGTGGAAGGAAGTTGTTTGGCTTAGCTTCTTGGGGGATCAGAAGATTGGGAGTTTTGGTGGGGGGACTGCAGGTACCTTGCTGTCCCTTGGTACAACGTCAGGGGAAAGAAAGGTCGCTGGTAGCTTCTCAGAGCTACCAGTTGGGGCTGTGCAGAGCGTCTTAGTAAATGCCATTTTGGTTGCAAATAACAGAAACTCAAACCGGCTGAAGCTAAAAAGGGGACATCTATGGGGAAGAAAAGATGGCTCCTGCCTGTCCAGACTCCTCAGCTTTGCTTGCCCTTTGATTCTCTAACCTTCCTCACTTCCTTTCAGTAAACTCCTTTTCTGTTTAAGTTAGCCACAGGAGATTTCTGTTGGTTGCAACCAGAGAATCTTGAGTGATACAAAACATCCTAGTGGAACCCAAGGGCAGGCATTGGAATGGGCCTTTCCAAGGAAAGAAACCAGGAACCAGAAAGTCATCAGGAATCAGGGCAACTTTCTGCATCAGTTGGAATGCCTTCAGCTTTTTTTTTTTTTCCTTCATTGAGCTCATAATCCATTCATTTATTCAATAAACAATTATTGAGTATCTATCCTGTGCCAGGCACCCTGGTAGGTCTTAGAGCTCCATACAGGTATAAAATATGCCAAGACCCCTGCCCTCAAGTAGCTCACATTCTAGTGAAGATAAGACATGTGAGCACATAGAGTATATTCACAACACAGAATAAGAAGAGCTATGCCATGGACACATATACACCAGCAAACATAAAATAGATAGCTAGTGGGAAGCAGCCGCACAGCACAGGGAGATCAGCTCAGCGCCCCTTGACTACCTAGAGGGGTGGGACAGGGAGGGCCGGAGGGAGGGAGACGCAAGAGGGAAGAGACATGGGAACACATGCACATGCATAACTGATTCACCCTGCCACAAAGCAGAAACCAACACACCATTGTAAACCAACTACACTCCAACGAAGATGCAAAAAAAAAAAAAAAAAAAACAAGAGCTATGCCAGAGGGATGAAGCATGACTGTCTTCATGGACCTAGAAAGCACAGATGCAATTATCCTGGTAGAGAGGGCCTGGGCAGAGAATCGCAGGTAGGTGAACCTGTGTGCACAGAGAACATGGTATGTATGAGAAGCTGCAAGTTTTCAACATCCGTGGAGCAAAAGAGTTCTTGCAAAAGTAGTGGGAGACGTGGCTGAAGAAATTGGTTGAGGATGAAGCATAAAAAAACCACTGAAGTGATCTTTTTTTCCTGAGGAGGCATGGGGGAGCCATGGAAGATTTTTAAGCTGTTTGAGGACATGGTCAATTCTCTGGGTTTCAGAAAAGTCCCTCTGGAGTCTGGGATGTGGTGAAAGTTGGGCTGGACCTTTCACCAGCGGGCATGCTCAGTCGCTCAGGAAAGGTTTTCGCTCTGCCTTGGGAAATTTTTCACGCCGCTCTGGCAGCGGAGCTCGCCCCGCCCACGGCTTCTCCTCACTGGATTGGTTGAACTCAGGGAGGCTACCAGGAGGCCCAGTTGACCTCCCAACTCCACACCCCCGCCCCCGCCCGTTAACGCTCTGGGCGCGCGCTGCCTTCAGCTTTCAATAACAGAAACCTGGATGTGGGTAGATGGTAAAAATTTGGAGCCCCTCCCAAATGAACTCTAGCCATGTGGCTTGCTTTGTCTGATGAGATGTTGGCAAACACATGGCAGGTGCAGACTTCAAAAGTGTGCTTTGGGGCTTTCTCTCTCCTGTTGCTCTTGGCAACCTGTACCCACCACACGTGGCCTGGTCTGGCCTGCTGGGTGATGAGGGACCACACCAGGCAGAATCAGACGTCCCAGCTGAGGCCTTTCTAGACCAGGGTTTCTCATTCTCGGTACTATTGACATATTGGATCAAATAAGTCTTGGCTGTGGGCAGCTGTTCTGTGCACTGCAGGATTGTTTAGCAGCATCCCTGGCCTCTACCCCTAGATGATAGTATCACCCCCACCCTAGTTTAACAACCAAAGTGTGTCCAGACATTGCCAAATGCCCCCTGGGTGGCAAAATCGCCCCCAGTTGAGAAACACTGTCCTAACCCAGCTTGCCTGGCAATGACCAGGCAGGCCTGTATACGAAGCCACCCTAAACTAGCCCCAGCCAAACCAACCAGACCAGTACAAGTGGCCAGCTTGACGCATGGAATCATGAGAACTAATAGTTGCCATTTTAAGTCACTAACTTTTGAGTCGTTTGCTCCACAGCACAAACAGGTACATCTGACTACAGTGGCTGAAACTGATAGGATTGATTTATTTATACAACAGGATGTACAGAGGTAGGCAGTTCAGGTACAGTGCAGAGCACAGTGATGCCACTAGGCTCCCACCCAGGCTTTTCATGTCTTTCCACTCCACTGTCCTTTGAGGTGGGCTTTGGTCTCTTGCTTGTTACCTGGTGATCCCCAACATGGCTGTTCCAGCTCCAAGTCCGAGCTCCAGGAGAGGAAAAGGAGACAAGGCAAAGGGACAAAGAGAAAAACTTTCTCCTAGCAAAGCCTTGCCTTTAATTCCAGAAGGGAAGCCCTGCCCAGGGCCTTCACCTGCATGTCACTGGCCAGAACTGAACAACACAGCCAGGTCTAGCTGCAAGGGAGGCTGGGAAATGAGGGCATTTCACGTGCTGCTTATACAGTAGAGGGAGGCAATGACTAAGGGGCTTGTAGTGTCTGCTGCAGTCTCTCTGGGGGTCGTCTTGCTTTCTTCTTCTTCTTCTTTTTTTTTTTTTTTTGCCACACGGTGTGGCTTATGGGATCCTAGCTCCCTGACCAGGGATTGAGTCCGGGCCCTTGGCAGTGAAAGCGCAGGGTGGACCGCCAGGGAATTCCCTGGGTCTTGGTTTCTTGTCTCTACTTGTTGCTTACCTATCCTGGCCATCTCTTTCTAAGACTGGCTTTGTTTCTCCAAACACAGTGGGAGAAATGGCCACCCCAGCTGGGAACTGCATCAAGACTTTCAGCTCCAGGCCATTAATGACCTGTGTGGTAACTCCGTGTCCCACTTCCAAATATCAAGGGCACAGGTGCTGATTGGCCCAGCTTGGGTTAGAAGAGAAACCTGATTGGTCTGGCTTGGGTAGAATATCTACTGATCAGCCAGTCAGGTGTGGCCAAGAGAGCAGCAGTAGGTAGGGTAAACCTGGTTGGGGAATGTGCATTCTCAGAGAAAGGGGTGTGTGGCTGAGGAGACACCTAAAGAACCATCTAGTTCAAGGAGTGAAGAAAGGACATTGCCATTGTGGGTTGCAATGTTGATACGATAAAGATTAACACGTCCTTTGAAAGACCTCAAATACAGTGGAGTCACATAGGCATTACATTTAACTTATGCAAATTCAAATATTTGTATTCAACCAAAGTATTTTTTTTCCCACACAATTTGGCTTCCAAACATGAGCCAGCTACTTAACTACTGCCTGACCAAGTGATCTTTTCTGGTGCTGGAGATTTTGGGGATATGGTACAGTATAAGTAATATGTTCTTTATGGAAAACTGCTGGGATTTTCAAGATTATTTTTAAGGTCAGGTGATGCTCACCCTTCTCACTGTGTAAGAAGTACCTTTAGTGGAAGATCATGCAAATCATTTTTCCCATTTCCTTCTAGTTTTAATCAGTATAAAGAATGCATTTGGTTTTAAAATATCAAAATACTTTTATTGTGGCTTTTTAAAAATAAAAAATAAATGATATTCATGGCTTCTGGCTCTTCCTCCTGTTTTGTTTGGTGGTCTCTGGCCGTACAAGAAAGGCAGGGAGAGAACAGATGGCTGGAGAGAAGGCAAAAATGAGGGTCTCTTCAAACACCACGGGAAAGGGGTGTGTCCACCTGGGCAGTGTGTGTTCTTTGATGACTGGGTACTTGGTCTGTCCTGATGGCCTGGGACTTGACCTACTGGGCTGTCTTGGTGCGGCAGAATGGGCAGCGTGAGATGGAGTTAGAAACCTGGGTTCCAGACCCAATTCTTGAATTTACTAGCTGTGTGACTTTAGATGGGCCATTTAACCTCTCTGGGCCTCAGCTTCCTCATTTGTAAAATGGGGAACATAATGCTATTTACCTCCCAGGGCTTGAGAGAGGATTAGACGAGAAGTGTTTTGAACACTGCAGAGCGCCATATAAACATGACTCACTGTTATGGAAGCGATAAAACTGGTTGCTGTTCACACTTATTATAATAAATTCAGATATAAATGCACTATACCATGGCCCCAACAGCCCTGAGGTTACCATTCTGTCCTGTGGCCCCAGTACACGCCCTGGGTTTTCTCAACTGCGGGCTTCTCAGAGCTCCTTGGAGGTGTGACATTTGGGTTTGTCACTACCCAAACACATAATTGTATCTACCAGGCCTAGGAGTCTGAATTTCAAACTTATTCTTCATACGCCTGCGTATGTTTGCATTCGTAATATCTGTGAAAAGAACCCCTCTCCTCACACACTCCAAAATACAGTATTGTGCAAAATACCAGTCTAGGAAGCAACACACTAGGGTAGCAACCTTTAATGTCCCAAAAAAGCATCTTAGTAGTTTGACGCAGAAGAGTTACACTGACTCATGGAGGATCACGCGAGGCCCAGCGGGATGACGTTTCTAGTTCCTTCCACCAGGTTTAGAAAACAGAAGGCTCTGGCTGGATTTGCTGGACATTTCTCTCTTCAGCATCTCCCTTCCTTGGTCCATCTTTGGGGTGCCTTTTCTGGCTCCAACCTACAACAAGCAAGAGCAACAAATGCCCAAACTCTATAATTGTAGGGAGATCCCCAAATATTTCTCAAATGGCATTTTTTTTTTACTGAAAATAAAATCTTTGTTGTAGAAAATATTTATATACACACATAGACGTGAGCAAAACGAAGGTAAAATGATCCACCATTATAGGCAATTTCATTGGGATGGACTTTCTCTCGAAAAGCTGTTACTGAACTGAATGCCTTATGTCTCTGATGTCTTAGGAGGGTAAAATGCAGCATACTCTAGGGGGTCTGTCTAACCCTTTTCTGAGCACTACTCCTGGATCCAGGCAGCCATGTGTGTGACTCTGTCCCTGGTCATAGCTGATCGGGCACTTGGCACGGGCTGGGCTTTTAAGATGGTCACTCCCAGGGTTTGGGGTTATGGGCTCTAAGATGCTATTTGCTTCCTGGGCTGGTCCTTTGAACTGGGGGACCGTGAGGTCATTCCTTCCTGTCACATGACTGGAGAGAGCAGAGATCAGGGAAGCCACGCAGAGACACAGAGAGGAGATACGGCCTGTGTGTGCGTGTGCGCATGCTTGTGTGTGTGTAAAAGAGATGATGCCTGAGATCTGATGGCTTACCAGTTCTATTTCGAGGCCAGGCTGTCTTTCAGCTCCCAGTTTTTATGAGGCACTCACCCCTATATCCTTAAAAAAGCCCCCTCCCCCCCTTTGTTTTTTATTTTGTGGTACGCGGGCCTCTCAGTTTTGTGGCCTCTTGCGTTGCGGAGCACAGGCTCTGGACGCGCAGGCTCAGCGGCCATGGCTCACGGGCCCAGCCGCTCCGCGGCATGTGGGATCTTCCCAGACCGGGGCACGAACCCGTGTCCCCTGCATGAGCAGGCGGACTCTCAACCACTGCGCCACCAGGGAAGCCCAAGGCCCACTCTTGGGGAAGGAGTCGCCCAAGTTACACTTGGCAAGGAACCTGGAGGAAACCTTTCTGTACTGAGGAGATCCTAGACACCAAACTTCTAAGCTCAGGCTGGAGGTCAGGGAGAATGGGAAGCTGGCTCTTTGCTCTTAGCCGAAGCACCATCTGCCCCGCTTCTGTTAAAGCCAGAGGCAGCGTGAAGTTCCAGGGCGTCTCACATCTCAGAGAAGCACAATGTTCCCACAACATCCGGGACCCATCCCAATATCTTCTCTGCCATTTCACATCCCCAGGTGGTCCTCAGACAAAACCCAGATGTAGGGCAGTTTCTGCCTCCTCCCAGCTCAGTCATATATGTGAGTGAATAAGTTACAAACTTCCAGTCGTTTCCACTTTGCAGGGTGGCAAACGTCTCAGATCAAGTGGGGCCCTCAGGATGCTCTCTATCCTCTTAACATCCTGCTCTGGGGAGTAACCACCTTCTGGTCTTAGCACAAGGATGCTGGTTGAGAAGCTTCTATTTCCAAATATATCCCTCACCTAGAATATCTTCGTTTCTTCCCATGATAATTTGGTTGCCTCAGCATGACTGTGGCCTTTTATCAAACTTGAATGTCTCCTCTCTCATATTCAACCAAAATGTGTTTGGCTTTCTAGCTTCCTGAGAGCTCGCCTCTACTGTCTGCAAAGTGGGAACGTGGACTGGCTTAATTCCAGTTCCAGGGCTGATTTGTCAATGGCAATGTTTCAACATGTTCAAGATTTCATAGTCTTAATTCTCAACTTTGAAGAGAATTCTAGAGGATGCTTCCTTGAAATTTCAGAGAAATGCCACTGGAAATGTATCAGGTTTATTACCTGGAGGTTTATAACCTAAAGGAGGAAAAGCTAGCACTCACCTGGGTGTCAGATCTGCACTGATTCCCAGCTCTCCTACTGAGCTGTGTGGCTCTGGACAAAGAAAGTCTCTGAGCCTCAGGCACCTCATCTGTCAATTGGGTATAATAACAACACCCACCCCATAGGGTTGTTGTGAAGCTTAAAAGAGATACTGCACGTCGAGTGTTTGGCTCTGTGCCCAGCACATGCCAAATGCTCAATACATAATAGATGTGGGATAACTGTCAACTGGGCTTCCTGCTGACGTTCTAGGGTTTTCTCTCTTCTCTCTTCTGGCTCACCTGGAAATGTGAGTTCTGCATCTTTGAGTTCTTCATCAGCTCTCCAAACATTCGTCTCTTTAACACAGAAAGAATATTGACAAAATTTAGCTTATGTTCTTCTTTGCCTTTTGCATCAGAGAAAAATGGATTTTTCTCAACTTTCAGATGCTACCCATTTGGATGGAATGTTGAGCCTTCCTAGGTGAGGAGGTGAGGATAGAGGTCTGCAGAAGTGGGTGTGGCTTTGGGGCAACGCTACACTGTCCTGCTGCACCTTTTAGGGAATCTCTGTTCCAGATTCCAGCAGAGAAGGAGGTGGTCAACCAAGAAGGCTATGAAGGATACTGTATTCTTCTTGGAGGACAGATCTGCTTTAGCTGGAAGCAGAGCCTCCTAGATCAGTGGAAGAGGCTGTCGATGTCCAGTGGCTTTCCACCCAGTGGAAATGTTGAAAGCCCCAGTGGCTAACCTCCCTGGCAGGGACTACAGGGGCCTGTTGGGAAGCCAGCATCACTGAAACCCTGGAGCTTGCCGCTCCCCTGGGGTTTGATTACTCTTGCTGACCCTGATCTGCTCAAGACCCTGCACCTCAGGGGCAGCTCATCAAAGAAAGAGCATCCCCTAGGCACTGGAGACACAAAAGTGAGAGGGAACTGGGGTCTCCCTTGCAGACTGACACTCCGCAGGTGAATGTGCAGTGGTGTCAGGAAGGAGACGTTCTCCTAGAGCCCTGAGCATCCACTGGGGTCGCCAACCTGATTCCTCCAGCGGCCAGGAAAGTAAAAGAAGTGGGTGAAGTGAGCTGGGGTGGTGGTGGACAGCAGCAAACACACGAGCCCAGCGCCTTTCTAAGGGGCCTGGAAGATGGAGGCTTGTGAGGGTGGCTTGTGGGTCTGTGGGCCTAGGGTCGCCAGATCTTCCAAGTTTCCCAGAGAAGCTGGAAATCCAGAGTATTCCAGGAAACTGCCCTATTTTGAAATGTAACTTAAAACAAAATCCCATGAGCCAAATGGAATATATCTGTGGGCTGCCATCTTGCGACACCTGCTTCAGAACCTCCCTGCTTGGTGTCTAGTTGGTGCTCAGTAAATGTTGGAGGGGTTGCCAGATAAAATACAGGATGCCCAGTTAAATCTGAATTTCAGAATGAAGCCAACAAATTTGTGAGTGTGAATATGCCCCGTGTAATATTTAGGACATTTATACTGAATAGCTTTTGTTGTTTATCTGAAATTAAAATTTAACTGGGCATCGTGTTTTTGGTTTGTTTGTTTTCCCCTCAATCTGGCAACCCTACCGGGTAGTCACAAAACTCAGGGAGGAAATAAGGCTGTCTTTTGGGACAGGGCCTAGGTGCTTACAAGACTCTTCCATTCTCCCAGAAGGATGCTGACTCTACCCTCAGAGGACTGTGCGTGAAGGCTGATGGGCCCGTATTGAACTGACAATTGCCCTGCGGGCGTTTTCCGTGGAGAACGCCTCGAGCCTGCAGCCACTCGGTATTTATCACAAACTCCGTTGAGACAATCACTATCCAAATTCCCACATATTATAGAGCAGGGGTTAGTTTTAAACCAACAGCCTTCTTCTCTCCCACCCCATCCCCCCCCTTTTTTTTTGCAGAACCGTTTATCCAAGCAAAATCCCATGAGGAACTTGGAGTATAAGATAACGGAAAGCTTCTCTGGCGGGAGAAAGGTGTGTGTGCTTTGAGAGTCACACCTTTCCATGGCACCCAAAGGCTCCAGGGAACCCCAGTTTGAACATTGCTGCAAAATTCCTTCCTGGATTAAGTTCCATCAGTGGGCAGCTGGGCACTGAAGGGCAGAGCCTGGCCCCTGTGCACCTGCTTTTCCTGAACTTTACTGAACTCACTGGGATGTGATGAAGGGGGTGGGGGAGGGTCTTTTTCTTTAGCCTTCTTCTATCCGTATGCTGCATAGGCCTGGCCACATGGTTCTACTTCATCATTGTGGGCGGAAGAGCACCACCCCAAGCCCCTCCCGTCCCACGCTCCTCCTACACAACATCTACCAATTGTGGGGCTTCCCTGGTGGCGCAGAGGTTGAGAGTCCGCCTGCCGACGCAGGGCACACGGGTTCGTGTCCCGGTCCAGGAGGATCCCACATGCCGCGAAGCAGCTGGGCCCATGAGCCATGGCCATTGAGCCTGCGTGTCCGGAGCCTGTGCTCCGCAACGGGAGAGGCCACAACAGCGAGAGGCCCGTGTACAGGAAAAACAAACAAACAAACAAACAAAACACACAAGTGGCACGGAGGAAGCCAGAATCTTGAGAATACCTGGGCCCAAGGAAATCTTAGAAGATAGTGAGTTAAAGAGAATAGTGAGGATAATGACGATGGTAGGAGAGCATGTATGCTTTGTGGTCCTATGTGCTAAGGGTTTTGTATACAAGCTCCCATTGGGAAGGCTACGAGCTAGGTGCCATTTTTATTCTCATCTTAAAGAAGAGGGATCTGAGCTAATTAAGCAGAGGGAAGGTTAGGGGGTTTTCCTGGCTGAGACCACAAGGCAAAGCAGTGGTCACGCCCCCTAGCCAGGAATTGATTGGCTGGAGATTTGACTGGCAGGAGAGCTGAGCGGCTTCTCCTGCCAGAAGCAGCCGGCGCCCTTCAGCCTTTCTTACACTTCAAGCCCTAAGAAAGGGCTTGCGTGCTTCCCAAGTGGCAACTTCTGTGCATTTAAAAATTTCCTCTTGAAAATCCCAGCCTTAGCCCTTTCACAAAAGGTATCTGGGTCCTTTCTTGGCCGTGGCCCTAGTCGTATTCACCAAAGAGAAGAGCGCGTCCCATAAGAGCTGGCGGCTTTGGGCGGACCGGGGAAGGCGTCGGCTGGCAGGAAGCTCCCTGAAAGAAATAGAGGAATCCGCACCCATCCATGAGCTGCCTATTCTTCCCCCTTAGAAACGGGGCTTGCGATGTGCCAGGCACTGCAGGCATTTTGCCATTTAACCCTCCTGCTGCCCCACGGAGTAGGCCCCTTGCTAACAGTTTTGGTTGCTTTTGTTGAGGAACCTGGGATACAGAGGTCAAGCCACTTACTCAGGGTCATTCGGGGCAGCCGTGGGGCTTGAACCCTATTTGTTTGACTCCAAATCTGGCCTCTGAACTCTGAGAGACACTGCCGGCTTCTCGAGGGATGTGGGATGTGGATTCGTTCCCGTCCCTCTGCCACATGGACAGAGCCACAGGCCCAGTTCGCTGTGAAGGCCCAGCATCTTATACCAAGTCTCATTTTCACAGCCAGAGATATTAGTGTGGAAATAGGACTTTTGATTCTTGAAAGGTCTGCTTGGTGAAGAGATGGTCAAACATTAAAACTACAAACTCCATTTTTTGGGGGGGGTGCAATTCTGAAGCTTAAGGTGTGTAATTTCTCTCAGTGCTTCAACACTGCCACCTCTGTGAACGGGTGAAGAGTTTCAACGTTTTATACAGGAGGCTAAAAAACTAAGGCTCCTTGTGAAAATACTAAGTGTAAAACTTAGAAAAGAGGAATTCTATTTTCTGTTCATTTCTGCTTAAAGACAACAAAGATATACTCCCTGGAAGGAACGGATGCCAAGACAGATGTATACAAGTGCCCTTTAGGAGCCAGCAAAACTTTAAAATGTATTATTGTTTTCTTCCTGACAAACAGGCTGACACGTCCCTTGCATTGTGTATGAATGAGGCAGCCCATGAATAATGCATGTAAGCCTGATTATGTAAATCCTCAGGTTTTCAGTACATGACAATGGCTTTTTTTGGGCCCTTCGCTGTCCCATTCTGTGGGCTGGTGTCTCTGCTTTGGGGCCTAGTCTGCCAAGCCCTGGGGGCGGGGGTGGGGGGCATTTTGGAGTGGGGTGAGCTCTCCAGAGGGCACATTAAAGGGAAAGTCACAACTCTGTCACTGGCCCAGCTCTCCCTGGCATTGCTTGGTGTGAAAGGAAACTGTCCTCTGCCTGAGGCAGCCCCATGACACAGGCAGACTAAGGCCTGTGATGTTTAATTCACAGCAGCGAGCACTGGAAACACCACATCCAGGCTCCCTCAGAGCAGGACAGCCACTTTTCATTTCTGGGGCTCTAAGCCAGAGAGCCTGCTGTCTGGAAACCTATTGCCTGGAATGTTCGCAGGATGGAGGGCAGGCTTCTGCAAGGAACTATCTGACCATCAGCTCCTGGTTGAGGAGGAGGGCACCCTTCTATGACCTTGGCCTCCTTAGAGCTCATGCAGGCAACAAACACACACATACAAATACACACACATGCCAACACACAGCACATACTCACATGTACACACATACACGCAAGCATGCGTGTACAAATACACAGCCCCAAGTCAGAAAGACTGGAGTACTATTCTGGCTACTCAGAAGAGCAAACCCAAATCTTTATTCTCAAAGAGCTTATTCCTCGGTGTATCCCTGGCACCTGGCAGAACAATGAAAATCAGAAGCGCCGCCTTTAAAAACACTCGGGCTGTTCACTCAACTGATTGTGGTCATCATTGCAGGAGGCAGGGAAGTCAGATCATGATGCTGGACACCCTTAAGCTCAGTACAGTGCTGTGTGTCAATTATGTCTCAATAAAACTGGTAGAAAAAAGAGTTATCTGGATAGAAAGAACAAGATAAAATACACGAATTATCAAAAGTTAAAAAAATACAGACGAGCTAGACTATGAGTCTCAGAAAGCACTGTTCACAACAGCCAGGACATGGAAGCAGCGTAACTGTCGATGGAGGAGTGGATAAAGAAGATGTGGTACAAATATACAGTGGAATACTACTGAGCCATAAAAAAGAGTGAAGTAATGCCATTTGCAGCAACATGGATGGACCTAGAGACTATCATACTATGTGAAGTAAGTCAGACAAAGACAAATATCATATGATATCACTTATATGTGGAATCTAAAAAAAATGATACAAATGAGCTTATTTACAAGACAGAAACAGACTCACAGACTTTGAAAACAAACTTATGGTTACCAAAGTGGAAATGTGGTGGGGAGGGATAAATTAGGAGTTTGGGTTTAACATATACACACTATTATATATAAAATATGTAATCAACAAGGACCTACTGTATAGCACAGGGAACTCTACTCAATATTCTGTAATAACTTATATGGGAAAAGAATCTGAAAAAGAATAGATATATGTATATGTATAACTGAATCACTTTCCTGTACACCTGAAACTAACACAACACTGTAAATCAACTATACTCCAATATAAAATAAAAATTAAATTAAAAAAAAGAAAGTTAAAAAAATAGAGGCAAGCTAGACTATGAGTCTCAGAGAGGTTAAGCTAACACATATATATGGAATCTAAAAAAAAAAAAAAAAAAGAAGGTTCTGATGAACCTAGGGGCAGGCCAGGAATAAAGACACAGACGTAGAGAATGGACTTGAGGATATGGGGAGGGGGAAGGGTAAGCTGGGACGAAGTGAGAGAGTGGCATGGACATATATACACTACCAAAGGTAAAACAGATAGCTAGTGGGAAGCAGCCGCATAGCACAGGGAGATCAGCTCGGCGCTTTGCGATGACCTAGAGGGGTGGGATAAGGAGGGTGGGAGGGAGACGCAAGAGGGAGGGATCTGAGGATATACGTATGCATATAGCTGATTCACTTTGTTATACAGCAGAAACGAACACAACACTGTAAAGCAATTATACTCCAATAAAGATGTTAAAAAAAGAAAAAAAGAAAGCTGCCTGAAGTCACACAGTAAATGGCAGAACAAGAGTCTAAACCTAAGTCTGCCTAATGCTAAAGCTATTCTGCCACTTTCCTTTGCAATGAGCGAATGCATTCTGTGCTGCCTGGATCCCACTGGGACCTCAGTTGGCTGTTTCTAAAGGGAGCTGAGGGGCAGCCTCAGAGGCTCTGCTCCGAGCAGGGACCTCTCACCTTCTGCTGCCTGATCGCCCTGGTGACCCTCTTCTCCTGGTGCAGCTGCTCTTCCATGTGCGCCAGGGCCTCCTTCAGCAGCGCCTTTTCTTCGGCCTCTTTGTAGATGTCGTCCTTCAGCTTTGCCACCTGTGACTGGTACATCTGAACCGACACTTTGCCTGAGCACACAGGAGAGACAAAGTCTCTTTTCTCCTCAGCTTTCTCACTCACCACCAATGCTCCCGACCTGGGAGATCCTCAGAACACTTCCATGTATGCCTGGCTTCGCGGTTTCATTACAAGTGGGGGGAAGGCTGAAGATGTGGGGACTAGAGGGCAGAATAAATAGCCCATTGGCTGTGGACGTGCAGCATGAAGGGGGCACAGGTTATGCTACCAGCCCCTCCCAATTTTCCAGAGAGGGTGGGGGAACGGATACCACTGAAAATAGGATGGAATTATGAAAAGCACACACATGGTGAAACATCAGACACATTTATAAAAGGTGCACCTTATTCCTTAAGAGTAGGGTACTTTAACTGCTGCTTTCTTGCCCAGAGACTTGGGTCCATCAGGCCCTGAGTCATCATCCCGCCTCCCCCCCCCCACCACACCCAGGCCTCTGTCCTCTTGTCCTGGTCCCTACGGGTCTGCAGCTGCCCCGAGGTTTAGCCTGGAGAATGGAGGCCTGGGCCTTTTGCCAGGGACATGGGCCATACTTGAGCTGTTCAATGTCCTTCTCGTATCGTCTCAAAAGCTCCTCTTTTCTCTGCAGCTGGTTCTTGAGTAGGGTGATCTTATCAAACACCAGGTAGAGGTCTCTTTGTCGAAGCTGCTTGACTCTCTCCCTCTCTTTTGGGGAGAGGTGTTTCATGGACACGTGACCTGACATATCTTTGATGTTCATCATAGTCCCGAGGGTTTTGCTCATATCCAAGTACTACGAGAAAGCGTTTCACAGGTAAGAGGCCTGGCCCAAGACCGCTGGTGGCCACTTTGAGGAGGCAAACGTCTAATTCTGTTTCATTCATTTTCTGCAGTTGCAGAGAAGAAACACATGCTTTGCAAATGAGTGCATTTGGGGCTTTTAGTACGACTTTCATTTTCCCCCGCATCCATTTACACCATGCCTTTTTGAGAATTGGGGGGAGGGGGGGAGGGGGAACGACAACAGACATAAACATTCATTCTTACTACCCAGTCTTCCGAGGAATTGGGCTCTGCAATTTCCAGCCCATGCTGGGATAGGAGATGGGTCTCGTGGAGCTACTGTAACAACTAAACATGTATGTGGAGTTGATGTTTAAACTATCTGCAGGGCACGCAGGTTTGGACAGGAGGGAACTGATGCTGGGTATACCTACCAGCTTTTTACTAAGATCTAAAGCATCAGCCACATCCGTTTTCCCTAACTTCTCAGTGGCCATGATGGACCCTGGGCTGGAAAGGCCATTTTGAGGCTGAAATAAAAAAAAAGAAAAAAAAACTCTCTTGGAATTCCATTATGAATTTCTACATCCAGAAGCATAACCCAACGAATAATGGAAGAACTGGAAAGTTACTAAAGAATAATTTGAGAGAGTTGATTTTTTTTTAACATCTTTATTGGAGTATAATTGCTTTACAATGTTGTGTTAGTTTCTGCTGTATCAAAAAGTGAATCAGCTATACATATCCATATATCCCCATATTCCCTGCCTCTTGCGTCTCCCTCCCACCCTCCCTGTCCCACCCCTCTAGGTAGACACACAGCACCGACCTGCTCTCCCTGTACGATGCAGCTGCTTCTTACGAGCTATCTATTTTACCTTTGGTAGCGTGTGTGTGTATATATGTCCACGCCAAGAGAGTTGGTTTTAAATCCAGTCTGACTCTGTGAACTGCTTTCTTTATGACTGTGTTCCTACGCCTTCAGAGCACGACTGCCTTTGAAATGATGCATCACTTGTGCCGTTCTTTGGCCACCGTCTCGTCTGTCTTCCCTTTAGGCCAGTGGTTCTCAACCGGGGGTGACTCTGTCCACCCTACCCCCTCCAGGACATTTAGCAATGCCTGGACACATTTGTGGTTGTCATAATTGCTGCTGGCATCTAGTGGGTAGAGGACAAGGATGCTGCTAAACACCCCACGATGCATAGGGCAGTCTCCCAAACAAAGGGTTACCTGGCTCAAAAAAATCAGTACTGCTGATGTTGAGAAGACAAGCTCCAGAAAAATGGGGACCATGCGGCTTTTGCTCACTATCTCCCTCCTTGTGCCCAGCATGGCACCTGGCACCAAGTGGTGCATAGTGGGCATGTTTGTTGAATGAACGAATGAAGGTTAAGTGGAAATAGCTTCCCTCCTTTTTATTAAAGGAATCTCATTTCTGTGCAGCAGAAACCATGCCCTTCACAAAATTTGGCCCAACCTTCTCCTAGCTCGGGAACCTGGTGGGTGGGCATCACTTCAGACCCTTTCCAGAGACAATGCAGATAGTCTTTGCAGCTGCATCTCCCTAAGACCCCAACCAGCCAGCTGGCTGCTGGAAGCCCAACTGACTGCATGGAAAGGCCACCACACTGAATAGGGGACCTGATCTGAACGACTACAAATAACCATAATAAGCCTCCTTAAAAAATAAATTGGCTTTTAATGCTTGCCATGAGCCTCTCTTAGCCCTAGCATTTGTTGGCACTACTCTGAAAACCTCTGAGATTAAAAACAAAACAACTACAAAAATATAAATGCCCCCAAAGTGACTGTGATAGAAAAGAGTGGACATATTTGTCTATGTATCTATGGAGATGAGAATAAAAGAGGGTATCTGAAGATGACAATAAACCGGGCAGATCTGCTGCAAAAAGAACCTGAGATGCTGCTCAGTGTCTTCAGCTACCCTGAGCTGCATCCTCTGTACCTCTCCAGACGCCCCCTCTTTTCCTGAGGGGAGGGTCACTAAGGAAGAGCCTGGGCTACGGGATCCAAGCACAGTCCCCACCCGGTCTCCGCAGGCTAGTAGACAGACCACCAGGAACACACCCCTGGTGTGTCTTCAATCATTATTCTGTGACCTTGGGTGAGGTACTTGACCTCCTGAAGCCTTAATTTTTCTTATCTGTTAAACAGGGACAATAATAGTAACTATGACACAAGGCTGCTACGATGGTTAAATGAGATAAGGCATGGAGCTGCCTGAGCTCAACGCCTGGTACACAGTAAGCAGTTCACAGATGTCAGCTATTCTTCCTCCTGCTCTTTCGTTTAATTACTGCCAACCTTGGAGGATGGAGAGTTGGGAGGTTTCCTGCTCTGTGGTGTCAGTGGTGGGATGAGGGCTTGTTGCCAAGGGGAAGGTCAATCTTGGAAGCAGGATCATCAGGACGTGAGATCCAGCTGAGCTCCCCACCTGGAGACGGTCCCTCGACTCCCAGCCTCAGAGAAGGAAGGTTCGATTTTATCAGGAAGACCAACACGTTTCTGAAGACTCACATCTCTAGACGTGTGAGCAAATGTCTAGAAAAACTGTAGGAGAAAATGCTGGTACAGATAGGATGGCTTTATTATGTTTTCCAAAAGCTGGTTTAGACCAGCTGCCGCAGCAAGCCACGCTGGCCTGAGCTGTCCATTGTCATGTGTCAGTCAAACACCCGATCAAACATCCATTTAGGATACAGGGCACCTTCAACCTAACAATCAAATTACTTCTGAAAATCCTGGAAAACACAAACTATGCTCCCTAAGAAAGGAAGGTTTTCTTGGATAATACTCTTTAAATACTGTTTAATAATAATAACTATCATCTATTAAAGTGCTCGCTATGAGCTAGGCACTGGAATAAGCACTTTACATAATGATCTCCTTTAATTTTTCCATCCTCATTTTACAGCTGGGAAATGAAGTCCCAGAAAGGTTAGGAGCCTGCCCAAGGTCACAGAGCTTGCAGAGCTGGGATTAGGACACAGGTCTCTGATTCTAGAACTTGTGTCTTCTTAATCATCATGGCTCCCTTCTGCTGCCCTTTATGTGTTCATGTTTTTCAGTTTATAGCAAAAAGCAAATGTTAGGCAAGCTCATGACATAATATTGTACATCAGCTTGTTGAATATTTTCTGCAGAATATAACATGTAATGTGAAAAGGAGGGCCCAGAGATTGACCTGGCCAGCATCAGTGCAATGCTATATCATGCTGTACATGATGGGAAGCCGCCTTTCTATTCAAACATTGGATCGCTGGTACGGCCAGGCACTGACCAGTCCACACAAGTGTTAGCCCATCAGGGAGGACCTGGCCTCGAACCAATGATGTATACAGTGGTGCCAGGGCACACAGCTAGTGTCTGTCCTCATGCCCACCCTCCCCATGTGTCAGTCAGTGCAGAGACAAAGTTTCTTTGGTTACCGTTCGGATCTCTACTCTTGAAAAAGTTGGCAAGTCAGGTTTTGCATCCAATATTTTCCGAACATTTTTTTCCATCCCAAGGGTCTTTAAGTCTAGAAATGATCTATCCTTGTGGTCCTTGTGATCTATAAAAGACATAATTTACACTCAAAAGAAAGGCTCAGGAAGAAGGTACTGCATGTAAAAGTCACAGCTGCTATTTACTGGACACTTAGCACAGGCCAGTACTAATGAGCTCACCATCCTCCCTTGGCAGGTGAGGCATCGAGGCCCAGAGAGGTGAAGTGACTTGTCCAAGGCCACACAGCTCGTATGAGGCTGCAGCCTCCCAGGGCTGGGGCACTGAGGGGGAACCTTCGGCCACAGGTGTGAGGATGGACTTGAACCCAGGCTTCTGTGTCCTAGCCCAGGGCTCCACCCAGCAGCAAGCTTGGCTTCTTGAAAGCCCTATTCCCTCTAAACAGGGTATTTGTCCTGGGAAGTTCCCCAAGGTTGGTCCTTGCACAGCATCCGTCTATGAAAAAGTTTCCACTGGGCCACAGTGAAATAAGAAAAAGAAGGACAAGGTTCTGAGTTTCTCATGAAATCCTGTTTATTTAATATCAAGGCCTGCTCTTGACTCTGAGCTCATGCCTACCCATCTATTTTTTTTTCCTGCCCATCTTTTTTTTATAACTATGTTTTTTTAGTTATGAAATGATGGGGATAGAAGATGGTGGTCCCGGCAAATTGGTTAGTCCCTAAAGTGAACCCTCAAGTCTGGGGCCCACGGTTCTCAGCACAGAGGGGGTGACTAGGCAGGAGGAAACTTACTTGACAAGCAGGCCTTCTCAAGTTCTTTAATTCGCGCACGAAGCTCAGATAAGGCCTTTTTCTGACACTGAATGACTTCCTCATGTCGGGACCCTTTGCACTTGGCCCCTAGATCACCGAAGGACTGCTCCTGTGGCCAGAATGGTGAGGACAGCAGCTTTATCAGTGATCACAATCTCCCTCTCTTGTATTTGAAGAAACATGAACAAATCATGGATTAGCAGAAACCCTGTCACTTACTTAGTACCTTGGAAAATATCATTACGGGGCTTCAGCAGAGAAGGAATTTAAAAATTTCATTTCGAATACAAAGTCACATCTAGGAAGATTTCCAACTTTCCTACCTACTTAGCATCACTATAAATAGGAGATCCCCCCTATGTTCCCTCCCCATGGTTTCTTTCTTGTTTTCTTCTAATCTTCTTCTAAGCTGGGGTTTCCACTTGTCGTCATCCTGGTCTCATCTCTCAACAATCACATCAAATTCGCTCCTGGACGGGCTTTTTTTTTTGCCCGCACCATGCGGCATGCGGGATCTTAGTTCCCTGACCAGGGATCGAAACCACGCCCCCTGCAGCGGAAGCGCACAGTCTTAACCACTGAACCGCAGGGAAGTCCCTGGAGGGGCATTTTCTTTTTTTTTTTTTTTTTTGCGGTACGCGGGCCTCTCACTGTTGTGGCCTCTCCCGTTGCGGAGCACAGGCTCCGGACGCGCAGGCTCAGCGGCCATGGCTCACGGGCCCAGCCGCTCCGCGGCACGTGGGATCTTCCCGGACCGGGGCACGAACCCGTGTCCCCTGCATCGGCAGGCGGACTCTCAATCACTGCGCCACCAGGGAAGCCCCATGGGGGGGCATTTTTTAGGTAAGAACATGTGATATTTTCTTCTTAGCTGGTCATAAGTGTGGTGGTTTAATATCTGCTGGAGGGAATTTGATGGGCGGACTTCTGGCTGGTCTGGAGAAACGAAAACACTCCTCTGAGACTTCTGGACCCTCTGGAACAGTGTGGTCCAACAGAACTTTCTGCAACAATGGAAATATTCTATATCTGCACCATCCCATATGGTAGTCACTAGCCATGTCGCTAGAGTTGGGTTTACGAAGGGCACAGGCAAGGAAAGGTCTTCTTCATCTCTTAAGGGTCATGCACATATTCTCCCCTTTGAGAATAGGAAGAATGCAGGTTTCTTCCTCCAGAAAAATGCACATACAAAAATTTGCAGACAACTTCTGGAGCTTCAGAGACCCCCTGAAGCCCTGTCATAGACTCCCAGTTAAACAGTGCTCCCCTAGGGTAAGTGATTCATTCATTCACTCATTCCTTCATACGACAAAGGTTTATTGAGCACGTCTATGTGCCATGCCTTGTTCTAGGCTCTGGGGACTTAGCAGTGACTAAAACTGGCAAAATCCCTGTTGTCATAGATTGTGCATCCTAGTGTGAGCAGACAGAGAATAAATAAGATAATCATGGAAAATATATGGTGGACAGTGATAGATATTAAAGAAAAAAACTGGAAATGGGATGGGGTGTTGGGAGTGGTTTTCAGATGTAAATAGTGTGGCTAGGGAAGGTCCCAGTCAAAATGGCGAGAAAGGGAAGAAACTGACAATTTGTTTTATCACAATCTTCTAACAATTTTGGTTCAGAGAGACAGTGCTCACCAGACACTGTTTTAAGCACTAGGGAGAGGTCGGGGAACCAGGCAGAAAGCTCTGCTGCTGGGGGCTCATTTCTATGGGGCAGACACACCAAACAAGCAGAAAGACATGTTAAAATTCCAGAAAGTGATCAATGCTACCAGGAAAACAAAGCAGAGAAGAGGGAAAGGGACAGTTATTTGCTCTTCCTTCCTTGATTCATCAAATGCTTATTGAAGGCCTGTGTGACATGTGCCAGGCCCCATGCTGGCCACGATGGGGACAAGGCTCAGGGCCTCCCTCGGGGAGCCCGGCAGGGCCGTCTGACGTCCTCCTGGGGCCACTTCTCACCCCATGTCCCCACCACTCATTCCTTCAGTTCATTCAGGCTCTGCTCCTGGTCTCCTCCCGGGAGGCCCCCTCCCACACGCTACTCTGCCCGGAATCCTGCTGTATCTTTCCTCGGAGCGTTCACTCCCGCTGGACATTTTGTTCGACGTTGACTTGTTTCTTGCCTGTGTCTCTCCTTTTCCAGAATGTGTGCTCTGTGAGAGCAGAGTTTGTCTCCGTTGTCGACTGTGTTGTTCCCAGGGCCCAGCCTTATGCCCCGGGCATAGTAGAGGCTCAATAAATACGGAGCCGGAAGGGGTCTGCCCCAGTGTTCCTGCTGGGACCAGGGTTCAGTCCCTGAGAGAAGGGGGCACTCTACCCCCGGCTGCACTTAGTAGGACCTCAATGGAGCCCGAACCTGGCTACAGCCAGCTTACTTGGCAGGCTCTTTCTACACTGGCCTCCCTCTCTTTGAGGGTGTATGTTTGCCTTGGGAGTAAACACCAGGAATGTCGTGTGTGTGTGTGTGTGTGTGTGTGTGTGTGTGTGTGTGTGTGTGTGTGTGTGTGTGTGTGTGTGTGTGTGTGTGTGTGTGTGTGTGTGTGTGTGTGTGTGTGTGTGTGTGTGTGTGTGTGTGTGTGTGTGTGTGTGTGTGTGTGTGTGTGTGTGTGCTGGAGGCTGGAGAGGAGGAGATGGGTGGGGGTGACTGGCCTTGGGGGTGGGGCAACTGCAGCAGCCGGGCTCGGTGACAGCCCTTCCTCTGCCTGCAGAGCTCGCCTGAGCCTGATGTGACCCTTACTCATGGCTCTTCTGGGAATTTGTTTATTTAGAGAAGATGGAGATTCTTTCTCATACAATGCTTAAGCCCTCTGACCCACTCTGGTTTAGAAAGCAGGAAGTAGCCTGAGTGTGGAAAGCCATTCTGAGAAAGAAAAAATCCTTTTTTACTTTTATCTTGCAGCCTCCCTCCCCCATTCTCCTCAACTAACCCCACCTCATCATAGAAATTAAAAATCACAGGCGTCTGGTCAACAGTCCTTTCCAGCAAACACGTGCAGCGTCGCAGGGGGTCTGGTGTGGGCAGGGACCCTGAGCATCCTCCCCTGAGCCCAGCACAGGGCCTGGCATACAGCAGGTGCTCAATAGTTGTTGAACACGTGAATGAACATGGGCCGGGTCCCGCACGAAGAGCTTGGATTCCGACAGGAGTGAGACCTGCTTCCCGCATGGAGCTCACAGCTGCGAAACCCCCTGCAGCCCCATCGCCAGGTGGCCCTAGTAACGAGGAGACACCTCTGCTAAAGTTCTCTGGATGGTGATCGTTGCCAGGGCCGGAGGGCTGGGCTGCCGAGCCCTTTCCTTCACGCTGCGGGCGGCCCTGGCTCACGGCTGTTTGGCAGGGGAGAGGCATCTTTGAGAAAGCAGGAAGGCAAGCTGACACATTTGGCCCTGTCTCCAAGTGAAAGTCCAAAGCCCATTACTGAAACGCTCTGCTCTCTAGTTTCATAAAGCCAAGGGTGAAAGGAGATCCCTGGACTCCAGGAAACCTGGGGCCTCCAGGAAGCGCCATACCCATAGTCAGCCGCCCACGGACAATGGGGAGCATCACAGTCCCTGCCACGGGGACAGATGTGAGCGCCACCATTGAGGACCGCATGGTGAAGGCTGTTCTCGCTCAAAGACATGATCCCTGTGTGCTGCGCAGCTGGGACTTCCAGGCACGCAAGGGCCTCTGGGCAGAGGTTGCCAAGAGTCAGCCACGGAGCGTAAATGGCGTGGCTCTTTGGGAAGGCAGTTTGGCCATACCAAGCACAATTTAGGCTGTCCTCTGGACATCTCGGAATCACATCTAGGAATTTGTTCTACATACTTACAAGGATATTAACTACAGCAACGTGTGGAAGTAGAAACAAATGTCCATCAATATGGGACTGGTTGGATGAAAGGGACATGATGGAATTCAATTGCTGCCGTTTAAAAGAATGAGGTAGATCTTTACATGCTTACTTGACAATATGCCCATTAAATAGTCTTAGGTGAGAAAAAAATAGTTGCAGAATATATGCGGCTTGATACATGTTTGGAAAAAAACCTATTAAATAAATATATGTATATGTCAGTTTGCACGTGTTTGTGTGTATAAGTTCATTTCTCAACAACCCCATGGTGGGGGGTGCGGTGACTGGTACTACTCCCACTTCCCAGATGAGGGAATTGGTACTGAGGTGAATCCTTGAGGTCACAGGGTTTCTGCGTGGAGGAGTCAAGATTGGAATCGAATGCAAGCCTGACCTTCCACCACTGCACAATCCTGACTGTATGAGCATGTGGTGGTTTCTGTGAGGAAAAGGTCTGATGGCACACATGCCAAGCTGTTGATAACATACATTTCACATAAGCAAGTAATATTTTTGGAACTTAAAATGAAGGTGTTTACAAAAGCAAAGAAAGGGGCTTCCCTGGTGGCACGGTGGTTAAGAATCCGCCTGCCATTGCAGGGGACACAGGTTTGATCCCTGGTCTGGAAAGATCCCACATGCCGCAGAGCAACTAAGCCCGTGTGCCACAACTACTGGGCCTGCGCTCTAGAGCCTGCGAGCCACAACTACTGAGCCTGCGTGCCACAACTACTGAAACCCGTGCGCCTAGAGCCCGTGCTCCGCAACAAGAGAAGCCGCAGCAATGAGAAGCCTGTGCACCACAACGAAGAGTAGCCCCCATTTGCTGCAACTAGAGAAAGCCCGCACGCAGCGGCGACGACCCAACACAGCCAAAAAAATAAATAAATAAAATAAACAATAAAATAAAAGTTCTCCTAGACCCCAAACTGCCCTCCTTCCCACATATATTCCTCCTGCAACATATTTCTGCCTCAGGGCCTTTGCAGTGGCCATTACCCTGCCTGGACCGCCCTTCCCCATCTGTGCCTTCTCATTCAAACTGGAACCACACATCACCCTGTTTAAAAAAAAAAAAAAAAAAAAAAAGCACAAAGAAAGGCACCACTGGGCTCTTTCTTAACTTGTCTTTCTAGCTGCCCAGGGACACGGCAGGCACTCACCTCCTGGCTTCTCAAGAAAATATCGGTGTGGATTAGTTCTATCTGCACCGAGATGTCACACATCTGGGTTGTGTTCCTGGGCTTCTGTTCCTTCTCCTTGTGCAGCTGGAGTCTGTGTTTCTCTTGGGAGGCCCTAGGGAAGAGAAGATGAGACACTGGGCAGCAGAGTGGTTGGCAGCATGAATTCCGGGAACCATGAATTACCTTTGTACCCACGAGCCGAATTGGAAAAGGGACTCCATTTTTACGTGGAACCAAAACCTTTGAGCCTTCAAGTCTACTGCCCGAAGATTTCTAGAGAAATGAGCTCCGGGGGACTTAAGGCTATAGTGACCAGAGAGGCAGGCCCCTACCCATCCCTGCTTCCTGAATTGGGTCTGCAGGACACCTGCTGTGACATTCATGGGGGGTATTTACTGTGTGTCTGCTGTTTCTAACACTTATTATGTGTCAACCCTTCTATTTCTCATAGAAGTCCCATGAGGAGGGGACTCTGCTTGCCCCGTTTTACAGACAAGGAGAGAGACGTACAGCAATTTGCCTGCAGTCGTGGAACTTGTAGGTGAAGGCACCTGGCCTCGAACCATACAGCCTGGGTCTGGAGCCTATTCTTTTAACCACTATGTGAATCTGCCTTGGCCATGAACCACGGAGCACATGAAGCTGCAGGGTATACATGAGATATCAATTCTACGCAAACTTTCTTGGGAAAAACATTAATCTTATGTCAAAATATGGATACACTATAGATGAAAATGCAAATTCACATGTATTTTTGAGACAAATCCGTGGGACAACAACAATATATTTAGTTTAAGCTGACCTCTGACACCTCCAGTCTATACCTTTGTACAGTCAATATTTACTATGTTCCTTTATATGCCAGGCACCGTGTGAATGCTGGGGAGTCAATAGAGTCTACACGGGGGTTCTCATGGGGAAGGCAGACAATCAGCAGGTGGGAGCAGCCTGGCTGTGTGAGAAGGGTTTGCTCAAGTGGCATGAAGGAGCTGATGGACCCCAGGCAGAGCAGGAGCCCTTGGCTATGTTTGGTGAGGGCAAATGATGGAGGGCTTCCTGGAGGAAGTGGCATTTAAGCTGAAACTCATCTGGAATATTGGGCAGGAATGTCTAGATGCACAGAACTGAGCAAAGCTTTGTTTTCAATGATGAGGTTGTAAAGCAATGAAATGTACGTCATTCATTCATCTACTCATTCATTCAACTCTTCAACCAGCATTGACTGAGCATCCCCCTCCCCCGGCCCTGCCTCTCTGTGCCAGGCTCCCTGGGCGCTTGGGTGTGCCTGGGCTCTGCACACCCGCTGTGCAGACCTTCCTACCCACCTGAGTGCCTGCTTGAGGGCCTCTAGCTCCTTGTTCTTCTTCTCTAGCAGGCTGGTCATCTGTGCCATCTCTTCCTTGAGCACACTCAGCTCGCTGCTTTGTTGCTGGACCAGCGCCACGTTCCGCTCCAGTTCCATCTTCTGCGTCTCGTTAAGCTCCCCTGGGAGTGACGTGGAAGCTGGTGAGGGGGTCTCCCGCCCCGGGTCTCTGCGAGGGCCACAGCAGCTCTGCCAGGCCTCTAAGAACCACGAGGCGGTCCACCCTCCAGGGATGCTCTGGGGGCTTCAGTAAGAGCCGGGAGGTCTGCGTGCGTCTTCCCCCCACTCAAAACAGCAAAATAGCCCACCGGCATTACCTTTCAGTGAGTGCTGGCGCCATGATGCAGCCCGTGAGGCGCCTGCCCGGCCCCAGCTGTCAGGCAGGACCTGTGAGCCTGTGGCATTCTAGGGCACCTTCGGCTGCCTGCTCTGCATGTTTGCCTACGGTGTTCTAAGGCCTCTGGAGACTGCTCTGCTCATGAGCCTGCCAGAGGCAACAGCCTCCAAGCACGGACCGGTGGAGACAGGCTGGGGTACACAGCCCAGCTCCCTCCCATCCCAGGTGGCACCCCTGCTACCGCACTGCAGTAGTAACCTTGGTTCCCCACTGTGCCCGCTGACTGACCAGCACAGCCATTATCTGCTTTCCTCCCCCTCCTGTCTTACTTCACTTCCACTGCTGTTTTCCCTGAGATCATCTCTCAAATAAACCATCTGCAGTGGAATTCTGGTCTTGGGGGGTCTGCTTGTGGGAAAACCCAAAGTAAGACACCTACACTGGGACTTCCCTGGTGGTCCAGCCGTTAAGACTCTGCGCTTCCAGCGCAGGGGGCGAGGGTCTGATCCCTGGTCGCGGAACTAAGGTCCCACATGCCGCAGGGCCAGAAAAGGGACACCAACACTGCCTTGAGTCTTCAAAGCAACACTACAAGGCGGTTCCTAGTAACACCCCCATGTCACAGGTGCAGAAACTGAGGTGCACAGAGGTCAAGGGACTTGCCTCAAGTCACCCAACTAATAAACAGCAGATCCAGAGCCAGGTCCAGCGCCTCCCCATTCTAGAACTGGACACTGCAGCCTCTCTCCCATGTGTTCTCATGACTTAGTATGGAAAAATCACTCTTTGAGAAATCCTGCCCTAAAAGCCTTGGGGGCATCAGCTGGTCCAGACACAGGGAGCAAACACCACTGAAGCTCTGGGGTGCACAGGGTTTGAGATGGGGACGAGAGGAGTGTTCCTCACCCTCCCTCCACCTCCCCAAACCTAGTTACACTCCCCGACTCCTGCCCTTTGGCTGGATGGAAGCTAGGGATGGGAAAAGAAGACAGCTCTAAGAAGCAAGAAGAAGAGAGGCAACAATAAAAGTCTGGGGAGAAGAAGGTTCACGTAGGAATATTCAGTCAGACTTGTGTCCGTCCAGAAGAGAGCAGACCTCGGAGCTAGTTTGCCCCTACTCTAGTGGTCTCTGACGTCCAAATCAGCCCCCGGAGGCGGACGTGCTGCAGGTGTTTTTGCGTCGGAGGAAGGAGAGGCCCGGGGAACACCTTACTTGAGGTCCCTAAGCTGTTGGGTGCTAGGACTTGTGCCCACTGGCCTGCCCAGGGGTGCCCACGATTGACCCCCAAGCCTTTGCCCCCAGAGACAAATCCTCTGTGGTCATCAGAGCTTCTCTCCGAAAAAGTTGCGTTTCCACACAGAGGTCCAGAGCCATCTGAGAATGTTCCCTGTAGCCCCATACCAAATGGAATCAGTTCAATACCCAGGATACAGCTCTTGCTGACCCTGAGCTAAAAGTACTGTGGCAGCCCAGGAAATCAGGTTGAGTGGGATTTGGAATGCCCAGCTTTCCCACCCTTCAGACACTTTTCTTTCCTTTCTTGAAGTGGGTCAGGAAATCAAGTGACATGGGCAACTGTACAAACCTCTCAAATCTGACATTCGGCTGTAGGCTTCAGTGAGGTTCTTCCTTAACCTCATGATGATCTCCTCCTGAGACAGGATTTCCTTCTGAGCAGTCAATAAATCCTCTCTGAAATTCACAGAAACAGACCAAGTCAGTTCGACTCCATCTCCCTGGTGTCTTGAGTGCCTGGAAGGGGCCAAGTGCAAAGGCAAAGTGATACGCAATCAATGATGGTCCATGTGATGCCAGTCCCAGCAAGGGCGATAAGCACACTCTTTAAAAATTCTCAAAACAAAAGTCCATTTTGATCCACCTTCATTACAAAGGAATACATGGAGACAGAACAAAGGATCCCGGCTGGGTTGGCTCTGAGGCTGAGATACAACTAATATGAAGATGAAACCTCTTGCTG
Source organism: Mesoplodon bidens (assembly GCF_964165515.1). Lineage (NCBI taxonomy): Eukaryota > Metazoa > Chordata > Mammalia > Artiodactyla > Ziphiidae > Mesoplodon > Mesoplodon bidens. The sequence goes on from NC_138177.1 coordinate 175,245,520, forward strand.
CTCAAGCATCTGTCAGCATGAACCAATGCTCTTGTGGCCTTTTTTGATCTTTGGTGCAAAGAGGAAGGAAGACTATTTTTTTGTGGGTTCAGGGATTCTTTGAGGATGAGGAAGAGGAGAGAGAAGAGGACAGTACGGCTTCCGTTCTCTCACCAGCTTCTTTTAATTCCTGATGGAGAGACGTGGTGCCACGTGAGTCAGTGGTGCTCATGGGACCCTTTGCAGAAGTGTGGGCCCTGGGGCCCAGAAAATCAAGGGGGACACAGGGAGGGTGGGACAAGGGCAGCTCTTTGGCCCCATGCCCCAGAGGGCAGGACGTCTGTGGCACCATGACCATCAGGGTGGCTGACAGGGAAGCAGTGTCCCATGGGAAGGGGCCCAGCGTGACAGCGGGAGAGGTGCCTTGAGGGGGGTTATGAGCAGGGGTGAGACACCCCAGCCCTGAGAGACGCGTGCTCTGTGTGTGTGTGTGTGTGTGTGTGTGTGTGTGTCTGTCTATCTGTCTCTCTCTCTACTCCTTGGCTGTAAGTCTTCCAACTGGAGGATGAAACTCGGCCTCAGGGGTGTCCACAGCTAAGGAAGTGGACCAGAGAAGAGTAACGTGATGCTGATTCTTCTCCAGGTCATGGCTACTGCTGTCTTTAGAGAGAGTTCTTTCTACCAGGAGGAGTCAGTTAGGAACTTTTCAGAACATGGAGGCTGAGTATCTGAGTATCTTTGCCTTCTTGGGGTACAGCCCCTGTGACATTAGACTTTGGCAACTGGTATGTGGTGCAGGGCTCAGGCTGGCGGTTTGTCTTTTTCAAGAAACCTTCTGAATCCTTTCTCTGCGTCACATTGCTGCCTACTGGTTTGTACACTGCTGGTCAGTGGCTTCCAGGGTCTTTCCCATATTCATGGATTTGGTTTCTCTGGAAACTGTCAGCTCTGTGCGGCTCCAGGTACGGACCTTTGGGTTGGGAGGGAGCTTCCAGGTCGTCTAGTCCAACCTCTGAACTTTTAACCATCTGCACGACCCACTCCACCAAGTGGTCTCCACTGTTTGAAACTCACTTAGAATACCCAGGAATGCACTTGCCTCGAGCAGGTACTTGGGAAAAGTAGCCAATCATAGCAGTAGCTGGCATTCATGTACCTCATCTCACAAGCAGGGAAGCCGAGGCACAGGAGGGGACGTGACCTGCCCAGGGCCACACACCTGGAGAGTGTTGAGTTGGAATTTGAACATGATCGAGAAACTAAACTAAAGGGATCAAAAAACTCAAATAGCGGGCTCCCCTGGTGGCGCAGTGGTTGAGAGTCCGCCTGCCGGTGCAGGGGACGCGGGTTCGTGCCCCGGTCCGGGAGGATCCCACGTGCCGCGGAGCGGCTGGGCCTGTGAGCCATGGCCGCTGAGCCTGCACGTCCGGAGCCTGTGCTCCGCAACGGGAGAGGCCACAGCAGTGAGGGGCCCGCGTAGCGCAAAAAAAAAAAAAAAAAAAAAAAAAAGAAAGAAAAACTCAAATAGCAGCAAGAAGAGCCCAGACTCAACTCCTTTTCGCAGACTCTGACAACGTAGCCAGAAGCAGGGGTCCGGCCGGGTACTCACATCAGGCGGACACACACTGCGCCTTTGGTGTTGCTTTCCACCGGAGGTGCTGCCACAGTGTCTTGCTGTGTTTCCCCCTCCTGGGCTGAATCAGAGAGACAGGCCAGCGTCACCACAGTCCTCCCACAACGGATGTCTTCCTTCCCCTTTGCTTATCAACACACCTATGTCTTTCTCAACTTACAAAGCTTCCCTATGCCCCCAGCTGTCTCCACCTAACGGGCACCAACGTGTGTTCTGTGTCACAGGCTGCCGCCTCCCGCCGTACCACGTATGAGCTCATGAAATCTTCCCAGCTACTCCCTAAGGCAGGGATCACTGACTCCACTGACAGATGAGGAGATGGGTACAGGAGAGGCGGGACCTGCCGGTGACCACTCAGCTAAGTGGTGAGAGGTGGAGCCTTAACCCCTGGGCCGCACCTCCTGCCCTATTTCCTGCTCTCCGCTCAGACAAGAGTCTCGTCCTGTCCTCACCTCCCACGTACTCCTCAGCCCACTGCCTTCCAGTTTCCACCCTCACCCTCAGTTCACCCACTCATTTATTCGTTCGACAAATGCTTAGGGAGTATCTGCTTGATGGCAGGCATGGATCTAAGAGTGGGGTGACAAAGATGTAGTTGCTCTCGGGTCCCAGCTGAAGCATCCTCCCTCCGACCTGGACTTGGGCTGGGAGACTGAGTCCCACCCCGTGCCCGTGCCGTGGTGCCCTGTCCATCCTGGGTCCCCTGTCAGGGCAGGGATTTGGCTAGCTGCCTGGCCTGTCCATTGCTGAACCCCCAGTGCCTAGAATGAGCTTGGGACATAATAGATGATCCCTTATGCATGCTGAGTGAATGAATCCATGAGGTGAGCCCTGACAGCTTGTCAACCGGCTTGAGACTAGGACCACGGTTCTCAACCAGTGGGGAGTTTACCCTGAAGGGGACATTTGGCCATGTCTGGAGACATTTTTGGTTGTCGCACTGGGATGGGGGTGGGTGCTACCGGCATCCAGTGGGCAGAGGCCGGGGATGCTGCTCAGCACCCTAAGTGCACAGGACGGCCCCCTACCAAGAGCTTTCCAGCCCAAACGGCAATACTAGGGCCGAGGATGAGAAACCCTGGCCCGAGGCCTCTACTTCCAGAACTCTTTTCCAAGAGCTCACTGTCTTTAGCTTTACGCATCGCCTTGGTCATTCAGGGTGAATAAGTGCTCACGACTCTTGAGTTCTTCCTTCAGCCTCTTTTTTTTTTTTTTTAAGAGATAAACCCCAGCTGGTTATGAAAGTGCATTAGACAAAATCGCAAATTGCTGATGGCAGAGAGATGCCTTTGAAAGGCCCCTGCATGGGATGTTTCCATGTGGAAAAGATGATTCCCGTTGTGCTGCTCTGACACCCCTAACGGCCCTGGCAGCCTGTGCCCCTCACTGGCTGACTGGCTCGGCACAAAGGCTGTCCCTGCTCATTGCTGTTACCTCTGTTGAACCTGGGGCTTGAGGGCGCCTAACCTTGCTGTGTAACAAGAAAAGGCCTCCAGACAATAGAGGAGCTTTTAAATGAGGCACAGACTTTTCTTCTGCATCAGCCTAGGGGCACCCACAGGGTCATCAGAACCTGCCCTGAACGCTAAGATTTCCTCGGCGTCTCTCTGGACAAACCTGGGTCATTGTCCTTCAACGTTGCAATCTCTCCTTCCCTTTTTTTATGGTGTTTGGTCACTTTCTGGAGTCTTTCTTCAAGACTCACAATCGTCTGGGAGTGCTGTTTGATTTGCTTCTTGTATTCCATGATCTGTTTTTCAAATCCGTGCTTCTGTGATCCCTGTCCTTCTTGGAGGGCCCTGACTGTGTGCTGTTGCAGCTGCATCCGCTCCTCCATCATAATCTGGGAAAACAGATGTGATTAACATGATCTTGGGAGCTGGATAAGAGGACGATAACAACAATAACAACGTGGGCCCCCTGCACCCACCAGCACCAAGCTCCGCCCCACCCCAGGACCTTTGCATGTGCTGTTCCCTCTGCACGGTACAATCCTCCCCCAGCTCCTCGCATGGCTGACTCCTCATGTGACAGGCCTCAGCTCCAATGTCACCTCCTCAGAGAGGCCCTCCCTGACTGCCTATCTGAAGGAGACATCATCCTGTTTTATTTCCCCTGAGGCACTTATCACCACCTGAATGATCTCATGTCTTTATTTGTCACTCCCACTGGAATGTAAGCTCCATGAGAGCAGAAACTTACCCTTTCTTATTTACCAGTATGCCCACAGCATCGGTATCTGGATCCCTGCCACAGCATCTAGACCCAGATGCTCAGTAAGTGTTGGTTGAATTAATGAGTGAACAATTTTATAAGAGAAAAGGGAGTGAATTTGTAGTTCTTAAAAACACAAATGATCAGTGGTCCCCTGATGGTGAGTCAGAACCTTTCCCGTGACCGCCCCCCCTTCCTCCCCTCTCGGGATGACGTCATTCTCCTGCTACCTGGATGACATCCTCCTGCTCCTCCTGATTCCCTTAACACGCTGAGCCTCTGATCTTCTCCAGATGCGTAAATTCTCTGCCTGAGAAGCTCACGTGTGCCTGCTCTCTCAACAGTCACCCCCTCCCCCAAGGCTATCTTCCAAATTTTGTTCCCATGTCTTGCTTCCTGCCCCAAATCTATTTTTTTACCCCACCAAAAGTTTGGGCAACTTTTGAACTTGGTACTCCACCCTCGTCTCAGTCTGAATTCTTCACCTTCTCCAGAAGACAGCCCCTCTCCCACAAGAGACTCCCCCCACAAACCCCAACCCCCATCTTCCCAGCGTCTCCACCGTGTGCCATCAGCCCGCCCGGCGCCCTGGCTCCAAGCTCGCCCGCCTCCTCTGCTTCCTCCCTCTCCTCAGTACTCCTGTCCTGTCAGTCAGTTGTCGAGTCCTGCCATTTCTCTGCCCACTCTTGCCAGAGCGACTCCTTCCTTCCCCTCCTCTGCTGCCCCGAGTGTCCAGGACCTATGATTCCGGACTACAGCAAGAACGTGCCATGCCCTGAACCGGTGTCTCCAAGTCCGTCCCACTCAGATTCACTCCGTGCACTTCCGCCAGGCCAATCCTCATCACCTCCTTGGCCACAGACCTGTCTGTTCAATGTATGAAGGACAGGTGGGTGCAATACTGAGCCCTGATGGTGGAGGGCCTTGAATGCTGAGATGAAATTGAAAAACATTATCTTAACGTCTGATCCCTAAATTCTGGGACTGCTCAGTGATTCAGCCTGATCCTGTGAGGACCCCGAATTACAACATCTTAGAAGACCCTGGACAGAGGGCGTCATCATAGCTTCTTTTTACTTTTTATACTAAACTAATGCTTCTCAGCAGAGGGTGATTTTACCCTGCCAGAGACATTTGGCAAAGTTGGAAGACGGTTTTGGTTGTCACAACTGTGGGAAGGGTGCCACTGGCATCTCGTGGGTACAGACCAGGGATGCTGCTACACATCCTATAATGCACAGGACATGAGAAAGAGTTACCCCACCCAGAACATCAACAGTGCAGAGGCTGAGAACCCCTGGTCTAAACCACGCCTCCTCATGGCATCGCGATCTTGCATTGAAGGGAAAATTCTCCCCTCCCCAGAAGGCACTGACTTACCATCTCTGTCTTGGCAGTTTCCAGTTCAGCTAATGTTTCACTTAATTTCATAGTGATGCTCTCTGCTTTTAGACTTTCAGCCGTCTCTGTTTTCTGAGTCTTTTCTACCATGGCCAGTGCATCATTTAACTTATCATTTAAAATGTGTGATTTTTGCGTTTTAAAATCTATTTCCTAGACAAACAGCAAACATCAAATTAACAGAAAGTCAGGTATAAATATTTACCCTAGCTTCTCGCTCCCCTGTTTTCAGAGAGGAGGTGACCTCTGTTCTGGTATTGTTCTGTTGATCCTTTTAAAGTCCAAAGTCCATGTTTTCTCTGGAAGGTTCCAATGATTACAGAACTCTTTTTTCATATTGCAGCTGAGATCTGTCTACTTGAGATTTCTGGTCTCTGAGCTCAGTTCTGTCACCTGGAGCTCATTGAACGAGTTTTATTTCTCTTTTATGAGACAGCCCTTTAAATATTTGAGGAGGGCTGTCATGTCTCTCCCTAAATCTGTTTTCCAGGATAAATGTGCCAAGTTCCTTCACCCCTTCGTCACAGGACCTGCCTTCAGGACCCTCCTCCATCTTCCTCTGTGGCTTCGGCCCTGGGATGACCTCCCCTCGTCCCGTGGGGCCCCGGCAAGATTGGACTCTGGTCGCCATGTCTTCAACACCTTCTCCCTCCTCCCGGGACCCATTCTTCCGATCTTTGTCAAAATTCTACGCTCCTCCTTGGCTCCATGCTCCAGCACTGTGGAATGTGGGCGTCGTGACAGGCACTGGGCTGGGGCTGGATGGACTTTATTTATTTATTTGACTTCATTTTTTAGAGCAGTTTTAGGTTCACAGTAAAACTGAGCAGGAAGTGCAGAGTTTCCATGGAACTCCTGCCCCCGTCACACGCCCAGACTCCTCCACGGTCAACATCCCCACCGGACTGGTACGTTTCTTACACTGATGAACCTGCTTCCACACATCATCATCACCCAAAGTCCATAGTCTACGTTAGGGTTCACTCTTGGTATTGCACATTCTGTGGGTTTGGACAAATGTACAATGACATGTGTCCACCATTATAGTATCATACAGAATAGTTTTACTGCCCTAAACACCCTACGTATTCCCTCTGTTCACCACCACTCCCCTAACCAATGCCTGATTTTTTTTTTTTTTTTTTTTTTTTTTTTTTGTGGTATGTGGGCCTCTCACTGTTGTGGCCTCTCCCGTTGCGGAGCACAGGCTCCGGATGCACAGGCTCAGTGGCCATGGCTCACGGGCCCAGCCGCTCCACGGCATGTGGGATCTTCCCAGATCGGGGCACGAACCCGTGTCCCCTGCATCGGTAGGCGGACTCCCAGCCACCGCGCCACCAGGGAAGCCCCAATCTCTGATCTTTTTACTGTCACCGTAGTTTTGCCTTTTCCAGAATGTCATCTAGTCGGAATCATACTGCATGTAGCCTTTTCATGAACATTATTTAATCCAATCTAAAATATATTCTTGAGGTGCAGTGCTGGGCATTCCCAGACTCTGTTGGGGGCAGTGAAAACTGGTATGACCTTTCTGGAGGGTCATTTGGGAACGTGTATCATGAGCCTGAAAATGCTCATATCCTGTGACCCAGTGATTCCACTTTTGGAGATGTATCTTAAGGATATAACTACACACGCGCACAAAGCCCGGTGCGAAGGGCTGTTCAGCTCAGCATTTTTTAATTCAGTAAAAGTGAGAAACGGCCCAGGGCCCGGGGGTAAATGAATCGGGGTTCACCCAGCACCGTGCAAACCCAGGTCACTCTTTACTGGCAGGTTGTAGACGAAAGTTCAATGACATGTGGACATACTTGTAATATATGAAGTCAATACACAGCGTGCACAGTATAACAGTGTAAATCACTTTGTAACAAATCGATATTTGTCGATCAACATATAGCTGGTCCGGAAGGAATCACATCAAAATGTCACTAGTGGTAACTCTGCTTAGTAGAATCATGAGTGACTTTCCATATTTTTCAGAATTTCTAGAGCAAACGGGTGCTCCTCTTACACTTGGGAAAGGAAACTGATTTTTTTTTTTTTCGGAAACAAAACAAAACATGATTTGCATCATGTGACGCCTGCGAGCCTCATCTGGGAGAAGCTTCATTCTCTCGGTACCATCACTGAACTCTCTCTGTTCTTATTTGGGATCTTGACGTGGTCGTGACTGTTGAGAAATCCCATTGCAGACGGTGTGCAGACCTGGCTGAAGGGGGCGCGCCCTGGGGTCAGTGGCAGGCACACCACAGAGCAGCGACACTCCAGCTGTCCCAGAGAATCCACAACAAACTGAGATGGCTTCGTGGATGGGCCAGAACACGCTGCCTGGCATCTTTGCTCCTTGCCAGCTACTCAGCAGCTTACTCAAGTTCAGTGTTCCAGCGGGTCTGAATTAATTTTTCTTCTCCCCTCTCTCCTCTTTTTCTCACATAGATCCTGTTTTTACCGGTGTAGATGAAACCAGTCTTTCGAATGCTCTTCCCTGTGTACGAGTAAAACAGCAAATAAGCAACTCTACGTCTGAGTGGGTCTTTGACCTTGTACTTCCTGGGTCTTTCCTGGTAAATGGGGAGTCCCTCGGGCAGAGTCCCATTTCTCCTCATCTGGTGTGATACCACCAGCCTGCCTTGAAGGTTGTTGTGAGACGGTGCTCTCTGGTGTCAGCATTGTTTTCTCTAAGGTTGCTGTTGACACGCTGTTGGCTGCATTATAGAGTCTCCTCTGTGATGATCCTGAGAAGACATGCTCTCTGGGTCCAGCACCCAGAATGGTCTCATTTCCAGGAGCACTTGGTCCAGTTTTGCTTGTGAACTACACAACCTTTCACTGTAACTGCTGGAATGAAAACTGTGACCCATTCATGGATTTCATAATACACACTTTTTTTTTTTGCATTAGTCTCATTCCTAATCCATTTTCTGCCCTGTATAATCTACTTTAAAATTCTAATTTCTCCTTTTCTCCTACCCCTAACTGAAGTACTGTGTGGAAGAGCCATGGTGAATCACTGGGGAAACAAGGCTGTGTGTAGAGATGGCCCCTCTTGGGCTCTCTCTCTCTCGGCCTGCAGTGTCCGCCTGCCCACGGGGAGTCCGGCACAGGTGCATCAGCCCAGAGCTGACAAGTCTTGCATCACTTCACCCAGCTCTGCTCTGCTTCCTCTGGAGATGCTCCAATTGGTCAAGGCCCCTCTTAAAGTCGTGCCCGGGACTGATGTGTAATCCAGATGGGCTTTACTGGCGCTACTCTTCCTGGAGTAGCCTCGTTCCAAGAGCACCAGCTCCACTTGGGCTGCTTGTTATGCAGATTCAGATTCCTGAGTCCACCCTACAGACAGTGAATCAGAATCTCTGGGGGCGAAGCCCCAGATCGGGCATGTAAAACAACCGCCCCAGGGGACTTCTCTAGCGGTCTGGTGGTTAAGACTCCGCGCTTCCACTGCAAGGAGCGCGGGTTTGATCCCTGGTTGGGGAACTAAGATCCCGCGTGCTGTGCGGCGCAGCCAGATAAAGAAAAAGAAAAAAGAAAGAAAAAGAAGAAGAAGAAAAAAATAACCCCCCAGTGATTCTATGTATGCTAATATTTGGGAAACTTTCTTTGAAGAAAACGATCTAAGATGGATGTGAATAGACTTAAAGATCTGTTTAGTCCCATCTGGTCTATTTATTTATTTATTTGGCTGCATCGGATCTTTGCTGCGGCATGCGGGATCTTTCGTTGCAGTGAGAGGGCTCTTCGTGACGGCGTGTGAGCTTCTCTCTAGTTGTGGCGCGTGGGCTGTAGCGCGTGCGGGCCTAGTTGCCCTGCGGCATGTGGGATCTTAGTTCCCCGACCAGGGATCGAACCCGCGTTCCCTGCATTGGAAGGTGGATTCTTAACCATGGGACCACGGTGGAAGTCCCAGCCCCATCTGGTCTTGAAAATCCTTTGAAATTGTATCTACCTGTATTTAAATTTAACCCACTATTGTCAGGTTGTGTGTTTATCATATGCCTTGACTTTTGAGGTATTGGCTTGTGTGTGTGTGTGTGTGTGTGTCTTGTACTGTTGGGACCCAGGAGGGGTGAATTCAGTCCTCCAGCTTGGAGGTGCCTAAGACAGGGTCCTGTGCAACAACTGCTTCTCCTGCATCTCCTACTCTCAGTAATAATCGTAAACGTGGTTTGATTATGAAGGTGATGATAGCCATGATGACAGATCCTGGTGGAGAAATAGCACCAAGGCGATCAGACATTCAGGCATCTCTATCCTGCCGCCCCCTCTGTGACCCCGGGCAGCTGAGCCTACACCAAGCTCAAGGATAGAGAGAGGAGGGGTGATGATGAGAAGTCCTAGAGTCAGGTAGTCCTGGGCTCAGATTCTGCCCCTCCACTTCCTGGCTGTGAGATAATAATCATAATAACAACAACAATAATAAAACATGCAGTGTTCACTGCGTGCCAGGTGCTTGTCTCTGTGTGTGTCAGCAATCAAGCCTCACAACTCCAGGAGGCTGATCTATTGGATCATCTGTATTTCATAAGTGGGGAAACCAAGGCACAGAGGTGGCAACTCCTGCCTAATGTCCCACAGCCAGGGGGTGGCAGAGGTAGGATTTGAACCCAGACCGCCTGCCCCCAGAGCCTGGCGCTCAGCCATGCCAGCTCCTCCATGTCTTTTCCTCTTTGAGACTCATACCTCCTTCTGCTTGGTTATGCAGTTCTCCAGATCTCGCACCTCTTTCTTTTCCTTCTCTACGGCCTCCGTCGCTTTGTGTTTCTCGTAGGCGATGCTGCTCTCTGACATCTGGAAGCCAACAACAAGCAGTTTGAGGGTGTGTGCACGCGAAAGGAAGGGAAGTGACATGGCAAGGGGAAGCCAGGATTACTAATCCTTGACACCAGTGAGTCAGGGCTTGGGAGCGAGAGCTCAAGGGACGGGATGCTCGCTGGAGAGAGAGGTGACAAGGGTGGCGTGCCCAGCACGATGAGAACCCGCAAGTCACGTCTTGGTTAGTTGTGTCCTTAAAAGAGAGAGTTATTCGTCTTTCAGGATTTCTGGGCTGGTGTTCAGGAAGTGACAGGCTGGTGAGTGTTCAGGTCAAGGCATTTGGCGCTGAGCCATGAACTAAACTACTAAACGGACAGGTGATGGCACCAATGTGGTCCCTTGTTGGGAAGTACCTGGCTTCTTGGGAGGTGGGGCAGGAGAGGCAAAGGGCAGGGGTGGGGGGCAGGAGGGGGTGGGGGAGACACCTCCTGTGCCAGCAGGCCTGACGCCTGTGGCTTCAAAGGACACTGGTGGTCTCTCTCCAGCCTACAAAGGCTTGGGTCCAGAAATTGAAGCCCAGGACAGTTTGGGACTGAGAACATATACCCCACAGATATGGTGATGGGGAGGGGATTGGAGCCCAGCCTCAACTACACAAGCCCCAGGAGGGAAACTGCCAGAGTAGGGTTGAGAAACTCTATTTGCTGTTGTTGAAACTCTTGTAGTTATGCCTCCCGTACAAATATAGAGTTCACAAGAATAACATTTTAATGAAATAAATAATTTATATATGCATAAACAAAAGACTGGAAGACTATGTACCAAAATATAAATAATGTCTATTTGGGGCGAATTGAGACTATGGTCATTTATATTTTCTTCTTTTCACTGGTCTGTATCTTCTAAATTTTCTTTAGTGAACATGCATTATTGGGTAAAAAGAAAAACTACTGACATTGTTATACTTTGGGGGTGGGGGGCCCTGGAGAAGAGAGGATCTTCCCGACAGTCTTGCTGTTCTAGCATTGCGTCCTGGGCTTCCATCCCCCCTGCCCTGCTCCGCACACAGGCCTCCCCGCCCCACCTGGGCTCTGACTCTCCTCCCTGCATGGGCTTGGCATTTTCCCACTGCCAAGTCTGCCTAAGACCGTCCAGACCCCACCCTGCCAGTCTGCGTCCTGCCTGACGTAAGAGGCCACACGCCCCATGGGAGGGTGCCCTCCCTTCTCTTATTCTGCGCCGCTTGGCAAATTACAAATGATAACGATGACGACGATGATACTGCCCAGTCTCTAAATTCTGCAACACGAGTGCCTGCCCCGTGCGCTGAATGCGAGCCCCCAGGTGGCGTCTGCCCCCCATTTTGCAGGTTAGGACACAGAGGCTGTAAGCGAGGTGGTGAGAGGATGAGTAATGCGTCAAGATCACACCATCAGGGAGTGGTGGTGCCAGTTCAGATGCCAGTGCCCTGCCCTAGCCATCCTGCCACCTAGCTTCTGGACCTTGCCTGAGCTGTCCTCCTGATTCCAACCCCACCCTACCTGGAGGCAGGAGACATGCTTGTGTATTCGAACGTAGACTGGCAGAGTCTGCCACCCTGCTCAGCAGGAGTCCACACTCTAAAACCCCACCCCTGGCCCATGTGTATAAGGGCTGATCTGGGGACAGCTGTGACCACAGTCTGGGTTCCACCCCTTAACGAGGCTCACTCTGTGTTGGAGCTCCCTCGCCCTGTGTGGACTCTGACCTCACTTCCCTGCGGGGCCTGGCACGGTCTCACTCCCGAGGTCTTTGCTTGACTGTCCGGCCCCCGTGTCCCGCCATGCACTCCATCCTCCGCATCCGAGCGGGACTCTGACCTCACCCGCGGAGGTGCTTCACAATGAAGACATGGACTCCTCGAAACAAACCTCTGTCACTACACCCGCATTAGAGATGAGGGCACAGAGAGGGCAAGGGGCTTGCACACAGTCACACAGCATGTTAGGGCAGAGCTGGAATTGGGGCCAGAATCGACACGTGTAGCCCACCCAGCTCTGCTGCCATGCCTCGCTTCGCCTACTCTGTGTCTCCCTCCGGCTTTCTTCCTCTGACCCCTCATTTGGCTTCCATCTTGTTCCAGCTTGATTTCATTCTTCCTGTCCTGCCCCCGTCCCTCTGGCTAACTCTGGTCCCCCTCCTTTGCACTGGGGACCCCTGACCTAGGGGCATTCTCTTCCCGCAGATGTTCCCGTGGTGCCTCCTGTGCCCTCCAGGTCTTACTCAAGGTCCCCTCCTTGGAGAGGCCCTCCCCGCCGGCGGGCCACTCTCTAACCCACTCTGGTTTTGTCTACCCCACAGCCTGTGGCTCTGGAGTCACCTGTGTTTGTTTACATGGTTGTCTGTCCTCCGCCCTAGAGTGGGGGGCATGGCCGTGGTCCGTCTAGTGCTCTGTGGTATCCCTGACACCCAATAAGGTCTGGCACGTGGTAGGTACTCAGTAAATATTTGCAGCTGGATGAATAAAACGGAATTAAACAATTCATTGAGTCACCAGCTTTGTTTCTGGAAGTTCCACGAGGGCCGGCTCATGTCTGCGTGTGCCCCCTCGGTCCCTAGAGTCCGGCTCCTGGACATGCCATCACAGATCACTGAGGGCATGGCCACCTGGCCTCCTGGCTCCGAGAGCCCTTCTTTGACTTTCAGGGCATGACTCGGGCGTTCATCCCTCCTCTAAGCCTTGGGGCCTGCCTTTCATGGCGGCTCCGGGCAGGTGAGGCTGGTAAGCCCAGTCCCCAGGCTGGTGGCAGTGGATGTCACTGGCTCGGCCTGGGCCTGGCACTTGGACACCCCTTCCCCCTCCCACATCACCCTGTCCTTGAGGGTGTACTTCTCGTCTGTTCCAGAAGGCACTGAACCCTGGCGCTTATTTGATGTGACCCCCGTGTGAGCTGGCTGTGTACCGTCTACTCCATCTTACTCTGCAATGTTTGTGTCTCTATCTGTCCATCGGCCCAGGGAGGGTCTACTCTGGAGTCTATGAAACTAGGAGGCTGGAGCCGAGAGGGTCTTTTCCTACTGTGCCCACGCTGGGTGCATCATAAATACCTTTCGAAGACGAGGAGGAGGATGCTGGCTGAGGGACTGACCCAGACTCAACTCAGGGTGTCTCCCCTGGAGTGCATCTCCCTTCCCTAGGTAGTTGGCCAGCAGTGCTTTTGGAGATGGCCCTCCATGTGCGAGTGCAATTCTAAGTACTTAATATACACAACTCATTTAATCCCGCGAGGCAGGGACTGTATCCCTCCCCATGTTACAGATGAGGAAACTGACGCACAGGAGGTTAGGTGATCTGCCCTAGGGTCATACTGCTGGTGAGTCCTATGCTGTGATATCGGCCACTCTGAACGGAGGCACCGCTCCCCACCTGCCCGCTTTACCACCCGCTCTACATCAGGGCACCAAAACACAGCCTCACAGCTGGTTCTGGAGCTCCTTCCAAAGGGCTTTTGGCTGCCACCGCCCAATTTCTCTCTCTCTGCTCCTCAGACCTCCTTCTGCTGAGTTAAGTGGTTCTCCAGATCTCGCACTTTTCTCTTTTCTGTCTCTAAGGCTTCCTTTGCTTTTCTTTTCACATGGGCAATGCTGCTCTCCAAAATCTGAAAATCAATGACCAGTCTTTTTGGTTGCCTGCATATTTAGGGGGAAAATTGCTAATAACGGTGATACTAATTATAATGACAGTAGCTCAGACGTTGAGGGTTGGTCTTCCGTGCCAGGGCCCAAGGCCAGCACTTCTCACCCACGTCACTCTCATGGCAACCTCATCAGAGCAGTTAGCGTCTCCATTTAACAGATGAGGAAACTAAAGAACGGAAAGTTGGTGAGGGTGCAGGGACCATGAGGTTTGTTAGTGGTGAGGCCAGGATTGAACCCCTCACGTTGCCTGTGGGTGGAGGCCCTGGCAGGGAGCAAGCGAGCAGAGGCGACCAAGCCTGTCTTGTTTCAGAGTCTGAGCTCTTATCATTGTGCCAGGCAGCCTCTGTGATAAGAAGAAGAAGAATCTCATTAATAATGGAATTTCCCGTTGTTGAAATAAATCTCTGAAAGACCATCGGGTTTCTAGAGGAGGGCCGTGTATTGAATTAATGAGCCACACATAACAATCTCTAGGAGGGGTGGGGGCAAACCTCACAAGGGAAGCTCTGAGAGGCTGCGAGGGCTGTGATTGGTATTTAGTGCCTGCAGTCAGGGAATTTCATCTAGGAAGCAGCTTGCTGATAAGCCGTTCAGTTACATGGTTTATGCAAATTGCAGACAGCTAGAAGGGGCCGGTAAGGCCCCTGTTTCTAGTCACTGCAAGAAAGGGCACCTCATATTCATCATCATTATGTTAAAAAAAAAAAAAAAAAAGAAAGGACACCTCAACTCTCAAACAGGTTGTGTTTTAAACACTAGCTTGGCAGAGGTCCGGAATTTGGAACACGGTTTCCATTAGAGCTGGTGGTTAGGGTCCGAGATTAGCCTGCAAAAATATCTAATCCATAATATGGAGGAAATACTACACATTTTTCTATATTTTGCAGTGAAAAGCAGTTTAAAAAACGCCAACACGGGCTTCCCTGGTGGCGCAGTGGTTGAGAGCCCGCCTGCCGATGCAGGGCACACGGGTTCGTGCCCCGGTCCGGGAAGATCCCACATGCTGCGGAGCGGCTGGGCCCGTGAGCCATGGCCGCTGAGGCTGCGCGTCCAGAGCCTGTGCTCCGCAACAGGAAAGGCCACAACAGTGAGAGGCCCACGTACTGAAAACAAACAAACAAACAAACAAACAAAAAAAACGCCAACACTCAGCTGTTCCAATACCAGCCCTCAATGAAGCAGGAGAGCAGTAACATCATGGGAGCCTGGCGTCTCCCATGAGACGTGAGGGAGCCCAAAGTCTGAGGAGGGTTTCGGGTTAAGACATTTTCCTGCCCCACTGCGCCTGATCTCACATCTACACGCGGGACTTTGCTCTCGGCAGCTCCTCTGCAGCCGAGACGGGCGCTACGCACTGCAGGGAAGGCTCTCCTCGTGCGACTCACGCCCAGGTCCCGTCCCCCTGGACCATTTTGCTCCCACGCTCCTGGGCAGGTCATGGGAATTAACCTTTAACGTTACCTCCAAACCTGCATTATGACCTAGTGATTCTGTCGTCCTTAAAGATGCATCTGACAGTGTGGAGGAAGGTCTAATAGAAAACTCAAATGACTGTTTGAGGTTGATCCAAGTCTGTGTCTGGGATTTTAATCTTAGGTTCCCCTGACAAGAAGCCACGGAGAGGTCCTGCCAGGAGAAGTGGGCTGGCGCTGTCCTAGGCCTGGGGGACCCGGCCACAGCTCCTCCCTGCCATGGGGCTGTCCACCACCAGGCTTTCCTTAAATCTCCCTCCTGAAGTGCCCCGTGATCTCAGATCTCTAAAATCAAGGGGCTTCCCCAGCTTCGTGCTGATGACCTCTCAGTGGCATTTGGCCACCGGGAACCCTTGTGACACCCTCCTCCTCCTCCTTGCCACCCCTGGAGAAATAACTCAGGACCAGGTACTGACACTGTTTACACAGGCCTGCAGAGCACAGCTGTGCCGGAGACCTGAGTGAGACCCAACACATAAACACTTCCCCTCTCTGGATCTGATCAAATGGCATGGGCTCTGCCCACCAGGCTCCTTATTTCTCCCTCACTGGTGGGTGGGCCAGGGTTTCCCTCTGAGGAGTAGGGAAGCAGTGGGGGGTTGGTAGGAGGCAAGTGCCTAAACAGAAGTGGAAGTACAGTGATTGATAGTATTAATAGCTACCATTCTTTGAGTGATGATTCTGGGTCAAACACTTGAGTGTACATGATCTCTAATCTTCACAGCCATCCTTTAAAGAAGGTAGGTATTGTGCCAGTAAGTAGCCCAGCCAGGCTGCAAAGCCTGCACTCCTCACTCCTCTGCGCTGCCCCAGGACTGAAGCGCCAATGAAAACATTTTGTAAAAAAGACTCAGGGAGACTCCCCTCGTGGCGCAGTGGTTGAGAGTCCGCCTGCCGATGCAGGGGACACGGGTTCGTGCCCAGGTCCAGGAAGATCCCACATGCCGTGGAGCGGCTAGACCCGTGAGCCATGGCCGCTGAGCCTGCGCGTCTGGAGCCTGCGCTCCGCAACGGAAAAAAACTCTGGGATCTGAGGGTGACCATGAGGTAAGTGTGAGTGAACACTGTAACAGGGCTTTTCCAAAAGCCATTTGGGACACATCGATAGAAGTACAACATCTTCAACGAGGGAGAGAAGAGTCCTGCTCTAGGCCACTAAGTGCTGGAGAACTGTGTCCAGTTTTGCCTACAAAAACTTTAGGAAGAAAACAGGTGATGGGTTGCAAACTCAGATGCCTACAGGGGCTCAACAGTTACCCAAAGTGAAGTGGGTTGTGTGTCTTGCAGTAGGGAATGGCGAGGACTGTGGCAAACTTCTGCTACTTGGTTCCACTCTGGCCCGTTTTTGCCAAGTGGAAAGGAGGGCCAGGTTTCCCAACTTTTCAAGAGAGGATGGAAATCTGGAGTTTTCAGTCTATTTTACGAATTCAAGATAAAACATTCTAGGACCAAACGTAACATGTCTGCAGGCCCTTTTCAGCCAGTGAGCTGCCCATCTGTGACTTCTGGAGCACAGAGCAGCTCAGAGGAGCAGAACAAGGCCATGCTCCAGGATTGTGAATGGCATTTGGGTCTGGAGAGGTGCCTCTATTTTCAAGCATCTATAAAAGGTTATTCTGTGGAAGAGAAAGTATTCAATAGACGGGTCTTGCAGGAGCCCGGGGGGCGGGTGGAGGATTGAAACCCTTCTGGGAGAAAGTCTGAGTCAATTCAACCTAAAGGAAGAATGTTCTGCCAGCCCAAGGCATCAACACTGGGATGGACTGCCCTGGGCTGCAGAAAATTCCTTGGTGGTGGAGCTGAAGGCTGGATGATTTTAGGATGCTGTTGGAGGATACACGCAGCCCTGAAGTCCCACGATTCTGTAATTCCTCCATTTTTGGGATTTGGCATACAATCTCTGCGCAGAAAGTGCTCATGTCACCAATCCCAACTTGTTGCCTATCTAAGGCTGTATTTTACGCTGTTTACAATTTTTCCAATTGTGAAGGCTACAGCTCTAGGGTTCTCTCCTAGAGTCCCCCTTGCTTCTTCCCAGACTAGCTGAGCCCTCCCAAGGACAAATCACTCTAGGAAACTCCGCCACGCGCTTCTCCCCATCATCTGCGGTTCTAAACTTCTTCCATTTGGCCCTCAAGCCGGATTTGGGCTGGAACCAACTATCTCCCCGAGCTGCATACCTCCTTCTGGCGGTTTAAGCGATTCTCCAGCTCTTGGACTTTGCTCTGTTCTTCTTCTAATGCTTCCTTCGCTCTGCTTTTCTCCTGAGAAATGGTTTCCTCCAAAGCCTGAAAGTCATGACGGTTGTTTAATAGACATGGTTACCATAGTAGGAATCTGGACTCTGTGCCAGGCACTGCACGGATTAACTCTTTCACTTCTCACAACAACCCCACAGAAAACTGTGGGCAGTATACTTAGGGGCTAAGAGTACGGGGTCTGGAGTTGGCAGGCCCAAATTAGAGCCTCCGGTTGATCCTTCCTAGATGTCTAGTCTTGGGCAAGTGAGAAGCTTTAGAAGCCTCAGTTTCCCGATCTGTACAATGGGGACAGTCATAGTGCTTCCTGCATTGGGTTGATGTGAGGAGCAGATGCGATGATGAACATGAAATACCTGTCACATGATAACTATTCACTAGTAAAGATCAATCATTTCTTCTGTCATTTCGACTTTTGCAAAGGAGGAAACAGGCTTAGAGGGATTAAGGAATCTGCTCAGTTTACTAGTAAATCATATCAACAGGAGTTTGAACCCTGGTCCCTTTGACCCTAGAGACAGGAGTTGGCAAGCTATGGCAACTGGGCCAAATCTGGCCCACTGCCTGCTTTCTTTTTTTTGCGGTACGCGGGCCTCTCACTGTTGTGGCCTCTCCCGTTGCGGAGCACAGGCTCTGGACGCGCAGGCTCAGCAGCCATGGCTCGCGGGCCCAGCCGCTCCGCGGCATGTGGGATCCTCCCGGACCGGGGCACGAACCCGTGTCCCCTGCATCGGCAGGCGGACTCTCAACCACTGCGCCACCAGGGAAGCCCCTGCCTGCCTTTTTTGTAAATAAAGTTTTATTGGCATCCCTCCATGCTCATCGTGGGTTGCCTACAACTGCCTCTGCCCTGCAACAACAGAGCTGAGAAGCCACAACAGAGACCATACGACCAGCAAAACTGAAAATAGATACTATCTGGCTCTTCATGGAAAAAGTCTGCTGCTCCCTGATTTAAACCATCAGCGTGTGCACAAAGCAGAGGACTGCTGCTAACAGATCATAATAAAAAGAAGGAGGTTATAGCTCCATAAGGGAACCTAGAAGTTCTCACCATTGAAACAGAGTCCTCAGACAAGTTAGGACTCATGAGGAGTTCAATTAATGAATTCTGACAAACAGATGTTTAGAAAGGGTGGGGGTGATGGTGTCACGTGGTATGAGGGAGGTTCATTTAAAATTGGGGCACCTGGCACTCGAGTCTGGAACAGTACTTTCAGATGAGTCCCTGGGGTCAAGCTGATCCATGTGCGTGTCTGGGGAAGGATGACCCTCGACGGGACAACAGTGGACATGAGCAGGGGCGCTCTGTCTTGGGGGGTCCCCGGCATTGTGTCCCCCTCTGCATGGGCTGGTGTACGCTCTGAGGTTGGTTGTGATTAAAGGGGGGTTGATGTCAGCCCTTGAAACCCTGTATCTGTTGGAATCGATGTTACAAATGGGCATCTGGGAGGCCCAGGCTGGTGCCCAAGGTGATGGTGAACATGCTGGGGCTGCAATACTGTACATCCACCGTGGGAAGAAGTCAAACCAAAGTTAAAACTAAAATAAGACATTTGGCAAGGGAGAAGTTAATCAGAGAGGAGGGAGGAAACAGGTGGAGAGTCCGGTGAAGATTTTGAAGATTTCTAGGTTCTTTCTGGTTTTATTTCCCTCTTGGTGGAATGGCACTGGCTTTTTCTATGTCTAATTGCCCTTCTGGAGGGAGCTGCCTTGATTTAAGGCTGTTGTTAATAGTACCTTTATGTGGCTCACAGGTGATTTTGGTCAGGTGGTTCTTCCTTTTTAATCTTTTATTTCACAAAAGGCAGAAAGGCAGAGAAAGAGGCCAACAGGAGAAGAGGTAGCGGGGCATGAGCTAGAGGATGACAGGGAACAGGCAGAGGTCTTTGCCTCTTGGAGAGGTCTGGAGAGCGAGGGTGTGTGACAGAGACGGAGGGTCCAAGCAGGAAGTCACCAAGCTTCTCCCGGTGAAGGTGGAGGAAACGGCAGGTCCAGTCCTTCTCAGGGGAAGAAAGGAGGTGCTGGGGGGGGAGTTGGGGCCTGGCGGATCTGGTGCTGCTGTCTTGAGGGGGGTGGAGGAGGGGCAGCACGCAGTGGCCCTCCACCGTGGCTGCACATTGGAACCACCAGGGAGAGCTTACCAATCCCAGTGCCTGAGCCACACCCTCACCCCAGTCAGGTCAGAACCTGGGGGTGGGGTGGGGGGAGGGGTACAAGGCATTAGTATTTTTTAATCTCTTAGGTGACAAAAGTGCAGACAAAGTCACGAGCCACCGATGTAGGATGAGGGCAACCAAGGTAGTTATATTCATGGCAGGTCCCTGAATATCAGAAAGGGCCAACTCAAGGACAAGGATGAGAATCAGCCTGTTATGTGCAGTTTCCTGGCTTTCTCCTGAGATTCTGATTCAGTGGGTCTGGGGTGGGGCCCAAGAAGCTGTATTTTTCACCAGCGTCCAGGTGGTTCTTTCTTTTTTTTTTTGCGGTACGCGGGCCTCTCACTCTCGTGGCCTCTCCCGTTGCGGAGCACAGGCTCCGGACACGCGGGCTCAGCGGCCATGGCTCACGGGCCCAGCCGCTCCGCGGCATGTGGGATCCTCCTGGACCAGGGCATGAACCGGTGTCCCCTGCATCGGCAGGCGGACTCTCAACCACTGTGCCACCAGAGAAGCCCCAGGTGGTTCTTATCAGCCAACTTGGGGAAAACCTTCTCCTAAGACTTTGTGGCTGAAAATGTAGTCTGCAGAGCTGTGCTATCGTTACCAGCTGGGAGCTGGTCAGAAATGCAGAATCCCAGGCTCCCCCCACCCGAGACCTGCTGAGTCAGAATCTGCATTTTAACAACATCCCCATATGATCCGTGGACACCTTTGAGTTGAGAGGCGCCGCTGTAAAGTATCCTCTAAGTGGCTGGTTTCCGGAAAAGTAAGTAGCCGTTTTGGCCATGTGTTTCCCCTGATATGCATGAAGAGAAAGCAAAAGACTGAAACACTATTGGTTGGTCTTGCACACACTTAGACACAAACCAAGACCCGCAGTAACGACTGGGACTTGTATCAATAAAATCAGCTGCGGTATATAAACAAAGTACCATTTCTAGACATTTCAGTAACCTTGCCTCTTCAAGTTGATCTTCAAGTTGATCTCTGAGTTTTAGGATTCAAGCTTCATGTTAATTCCTCCTACATCATTCACCCTCTTTAATTAATTTAGTTCCCAACAAGGAGTTGCTGAGATTTCTCCATCTAAGTACACACCCTCTGTTTCTCATAGGAAAGCCCATTTCATCAGTTTCCAGTAGTAAAGAGAAGGACGGGGACCACATTACCGATTTCTCTTCCATTAGCCGCTTGACTCTGGCTTTCAGCTTCTCCTCTTGCTGTAGCCTTTCCTCGGTCAGCTTCTCTTTCTCTGCCAGATGCTGCCGTAACTCTTCTTGCAGCAAATACTGCTGAGTTTCCCGAGAACTGTTGATCTTCATCTGAAATGAGGGGAAGGGGAACTGCAGCTGATGGGGGACAGGACTAATGCAGGAGTCATTTCCACTTCCTTTGGGGGTGGGACAAAGGTTCACGAAACTTTCTTCAAAACACAGAAAAATGATGCTTAGCTTAGTAACTAATAGCGAAGTAGTAGAGCATCGTGGTTAAGAGCTCGGACTCCAGATCTAGATAGAATCTCAGCTCTAGTTCTTTCTAGACACTTCTTTGTATAGAAAATGAGGTTAATACTAGTATCTACCTCTTAGAGTTGTAAGAATGAGATAATGATGGAAAGCTTTTAGCACAGCGTTTAGCACATAGTAGGTGCTCAGTAAATGGTAGCTAGACTTATTTGTTATTATTTGCTGAGTGTAAGAGAAAAAGCAGTGAGCTAGGGCTAGAAGGCCTGAGCTTTTGTCTTGATGCTTCCACCAACTAGCTGTGTGACGTTGAAAGAGTCACCTAGCTTCTGAATGTCATTGTCCATCTCTGTAAAATAAGGAGAATGGACGAGATCAGGGGTTGGCAAACTACTGTCTGCAGGCCAAATATGGGCCACTGCCCATTTTTATAAATAAAATTTTATTGGAACAGAGCATGCCTGTCACTCCCATTCATTTACGTATGTCTATGGCTGCCTTTGCTCTACAACAGCTGGTCAGATAAGTGTGGCAGAGGCTGTATGTCCTGCAAAGCCTAAAATATTTACCTTCTGGCCCTTTACAGAAGAAGTTTGCTGACCCCTGGACTAGACGGTCTTTGGGGTTGATCGTAATGGTGGTCCCAATATTTCACCCTTCCTCTATTCATATCTTTGGCTCTGTAACTTGCAGTGCCCACCCATGTCCTGCCCCCTGACACTGAACTCAGTCATGTGACTGGCTCTGGCCAATGGGATGTTGGCTGACATAACACAAGCAGGGAATTGAAAAGCACTCCATGATTGGGCCTGCTTTCTCTTCCCGATTTCTGCTTCCTCTGCTAGCGCCACGAGAACGTGCCCAGGCCAGCCTGCTGGAGGATCAGAGACACGTGGAACACGTGGAACAGAGCACAGCTGCTCCAGCTGAGGCCAGCCTATATCGACCAAGGTCCGGCCAACACCCAGGCACGTGAGCAAGCCCATCCAAGACCAGCGGACCCACCTAGCGGCTGGCCCCAGATGTGTGATCAGTAGACAATAACTGTGGAACACTGCTAAAAGTGTTATGGTTGTTTATTATACAGTATTAATACGGCAGTAGCTACCAGCGAGATACAATCCCTAGGGATAATTTTGCCTCTAAAATGTTGACATTATGTAACTTTTGGTAATTCTGCTGCCTATACTGTGGCTAGCTACACTTCTTCCACTGCATTTAATAAACAATTGTAAAGATCTGATGGCATTTCATTTTTTCTGCTTTTTGACAGAGGAAAACAAGCCTCCTTGCCCTCCTGGGAGATCTCAGCCACCCTGTGTGAAGCATTTCGTGTGCAAATGGAGGTATCATTTCACCTTTTGGAGGATGTGTGCTGACTACCTAACAGAGGAGAAACAGAGTTCAAATGCTTAGGGCTAGGTGAATTCTAAGGAGGAGCTGAAATGAACTTTTGAAGTTCAAAGGTTACCTGAAGTTCCTGGGTCCGGCTTGTAATTTTTTTATAATGTTCCAGAAGGTATTTCAGATACAAAGACAATCCTTAAAGAGAGAAGCAACAAGAAGGTAAGTATTGGGCTTCCCTGGTGGCGCAGTGGTTGAGAGTCCGCCTGCCGATGCAGGGGACACGGGTTCGTGCCCCTATCCCGGAAGATCCCACATGCCGCGCAGCGGCTGGGCCCGCGAGCCATGGCCGCGGAGCCTGTGTGTCCGGAGCCTGTGCTCCGCAACGGGAGAGGCCACAGCAGTGAGAGGCCCGCGTACAGCAAAAAAAAAAAAAAAAAAAAAAAAAGAAGGTAAGTATCAATTCAATTCACTTCCTTTGCTCTCTGAATAATGTCTTCACAGAGCTGGCCGACAGGTGGGTGAGGGTGACGCTGCCCTCCCATCAAGGAAACGGGAGTTGCCATCCACCTTGTGTTTTTAAAATTGTTGATCAGCTTCAGTTGGGCTCAAATCCAAGTTTCTTTTTGTGGGTGGACAATAAAAACCATCTGCAGAGCTCCTACCGACTAAGTGTCTCCCGTGTGCAGCACTGTGAGCTGAGCAGGGGATGATAGGAAGCCATTCAGTGTGACAGACAAGGTCTAAATGCCTGGGAGGAAACAGGCAGGGACTCCAGGTGGCGTGGAAATGATGGCTGGAGGAGTGGGGACGTGTGAGGGTCCCAGGGGAGGCGCCATCACTCACCTGGAGTGATCACTGCTTGGCTGAGGCCCCACTGGGCGTGGGCACGCGTGGGTATGCAGAGTTGGAGGGGATGGCGTGTCAGAATGGAAGAGGTGGTTGGGTGAATGATGCCTCCCCCCCAAAGATGTCTGGGTCCTAATCCCTAGAGCCTATGAACATTACCTGACAGGGCAGAAGGACCTTTGCAGATGTGATGAAGGTAAGGATCTTGAGATGCGGGCTTATCCTGGATTAGCTGGGGGGACCCACTATAGGCGCATGGGTTCTTACAAGAAGCAGACACAGGGAGTCTGACTACAGACAGACAGAGACGGTGACGTGCCAGGAGCAGAGAGTTGAAGGCGCTCCTCTGCCGTGAGCCAAGGAAAGCGGGGAAGTCTTATTTCCTCGCCTTTTCCAGTCTAGAGACTAGAAAAGGCGAGGAAACGGATTCTTTCCTAGAGCCTCCAGAAGGAACCAGCCCCTTGCCTTTACCTTAGCGAAACTGATTTTGGACCTTTGGCCTCCAGAACTGTAAAAGAATAAATACGAGTTGTGTTAAGCCCCTAAGTTTGTGGTAATTTGTTAGAACAGCCATAGGAAACTAATATGGGGGGTGAAGGCAGGAGGTAGGATGAGAGGTGGGGAAATGCAGTGCATGTTCTGGAAGAGCTTAATTGGGGTAGAGCAGATGATGGGGGAGGGGAGGAGTAGAGGGAAGAGTCGGGATGGAAAGCTGAGCTCAGTTTGTGGCCAGCCTAGAAGAGTAGCCTAAAGAGTATAAACTTGATTTAAACATCACTGAAATGTCACGAGTGTGACCTGTGTGCCCGGCCCTCTGCCAAGCAAGCAACGCATCACCCCACTGTACTGTCCCGCCATCGCCTCCTTTTACACACGAGGCAGTCGGGCTCTGAGACCTGTGGCTGCCGGACGCCACACAGCTGGCAAATGGCTGAGCCAGGGCTTGGGATCACAGTGGTGTGACTCCAGGGTCTGAGTCACTGCTATTTCAGCTTCTGATGGAGCAGTGAGTTGGCTTAATGAAGGGTGATTTTTTTTTTCAGAAAAATAACCGGGATGTATCAGAGACGAAGGGGCCAGCAGCATTTCTCAACTGCAGCATCTCGACGTGTTGGGCTGGACAGTCCTCGTTGTGGGAGCCGTCCTGGGCACCGTAGGACGTTGAGCAGCATCCCTGGCCTCCACCTACTGGCTGCCAGGAGCATCACCCACCCAAGCTGTAATTATCAAAGATGAGAGGGTTTCAAGAAAGCAAACCGAGAGGGTTGGGTAGGCCAGAGAGAACATGGCGGGGGGAGGAAGCTGGGGCTTCAGTGCAGGGGGGGCCACGTCAGTTGCCAAAGAGGCAAAGACAATGTGGGAAGTTGGTGGTGAGCACACAGGGTGTAATGCATTTCAAGGTCGTAGTGGGACAGGAGTACAAGCAGTAGAAAAGGAGCTAAAGAAGCAGTGGTCCCAGTGAAGATACACCAGCTTAAAGCGCATGTTTGATGACGAAGGAGAAAGATGGAGTGGGAGGCTGGAGACACTGAAGAAGGAGGTCGTGATTCAGGAGCTTGTGCACAAGGTGGTCTGGGAGGGAGAGAGAAGGGGAGACTCAGGGAGGGAAGAGCTGCATTTGGAAAGAGAACGTAGTGAGGGAAGATGGAGGGAAAGGAGGAAAGATGGGTGTGGAGAGAGACAGGAGGGGAGCTGAACCGGCTCGTGCCTGGGCCCTTGACCTCTGACAATGCCACTTGCTGAGAATTTCCAGCTTGGAAGAGTGAGAATAATAATATTATAATAATAGCTATTCAGTATTAACCACTTGTCGTGTGCCAGGCACCATGCTAGGAGTTTAACACGTGATATTTTCTGATCATTACAAACAGCCCAGCAAGGAAATTGTGTTTGCATTTATAGGTGAGACACAGATGCTCAGCAAGGTTAAGCTATGGAGCTGGTAAGCAGTAGGATCAGAATTCAGACCTAGGTCTGTCATTCTCTTTTCAGAGAGACTAGAGGCTGGAGAGTGAAGGGCTGGGCTGGCTGATGTGAAGGGTGGGTGAGGAGAGGGGCGCTGGGCGGATCCCGAGATGGCAGAGATGGGTGATGCGGACTTGGGCTGTTGGAAAGAGGGATTTTCTTCTTTGGGAGAAGAAGCAATTCTTGATTATAGTTCTGGTTACAAAAGTTACACATGCCTGTTACACAAATCCAAACGGGCAGAAACCCATAAAGTGGAAAGTGTCCCCCCGCTGTATCTTCAGTGGCTGGCACACAGTAGGGCTGCAATAAATAGTTGTTGAACGACTGAGTGAAAGTCAAGGCTCACGCAGTCTCATCATGCTGGGATAATACTCTCAACACTTTTATGTCTTTTCCTCCAGATTTCTCCTGTGGTCGGACATTGGCATTTGAAAAAAAAAAAAGAAAAAAAAGGGGAGAACACTGTGCATATTGTATTACAACTTTCTATTTTTTTCACATAAAAATACTGCGTATCTTGGATATCTGAGAAAGAGCGATTTTCTGTGTATGCAGGGAATCCTTTTATTTGCAACAAAGTCTTGCAGAAATAGACACAATCAACTGAGCTTGCAAAGATAAATGTAAAAAGTCCTTTCTTTCCCTTATCAAAAGAAGCTGAGAAACCAGGCAGGACGAGAGGGGAGCTAACTTTTAAGGTCCTCCTTAGATGTTTCCTGTCTTCCAGTGGGACCACACAGTAACCCTTCACCAATCAGATTTTTTTTTTTTAGGTCACAGCTTTTTAGTTTTTTTTCATTTAATTTTATTTTTTTTGCGTTACAAGGGCCTCTCACTGTTGTGGCCTCTCCCGTTGCGGAGCACAGGCTCCGGACGCTCAGGCTCAGCGGCCATGGCTCACGGGCCCAGCCGCTCCGCAGCATGTGGGATCTTCCCGGACCAGGGCACGAACCCGTGTCCCCTGCATCGACAGGCGGACTCCCAACCACTGCGCCACCAGGGAGGCCCCAGCTTTTTTATTTTTTAATTGAGATATAGTCGATGTAAAATATTGTATGTTTCAGGTGTACAACATAGTGATTCACAATTTTTAAAGGTTATATTCCATTTATAGTTATTATAAAATATTGGCTATATTCCCTGTGCTGTAAAATATATCATTGTAGCTTATTTATTTTATACATAGTAGTTTGTACCTCTTTTGTTTTAAATTGGAGTATAGTTGCTTTACGATGTTGTGTTAGTTTCTACTGTACAGCAAAGTGAATCAGCTGTATGTATTCATATATCCCCTCTTTTTTGAATTTCCTTCCCATTCCGGTCACAAAAATATGGAACACTTCAGGAATTTCCATGTCATCCTTGCACAGGGGCCAGGTTAATCTTCTCTGTATTGTTCCAATTTTAGTATATGTGCTGCTGAAGTGAGCACAGTAGTTTGTTCCTCTTATTTCCCTACCTCTAACTTGTCCCTCCCCCTTTCCTACTCCCCACTGGTAACCACTAGTTTGTTTTCTATATCTGTGAGTCTATTTCTTTTTTTGTTATATTCACTAGTTTTATTTTTTAGATTCCACATAAAAGTCATATCATACAGTATTTGTCTTTCTCTGTCTGACTTATTTCACTAAGCATAGTACCCTCCAAGTCCATCCATGTTGCTGCAAATGGCAAAATTGCATTCTTTTTTATGGCTGAGTAGTATTCCACTGCATCTATCTATCTATATAGATATAGATATAGATATAGATATATAGATATAGATATATCTATATCACATCTATTTTTGGGGTGGGGGCCACACCATGCAGCTTGTGGGATTTTAGTTCCCCAACCAGGGACTGAACCTGGGCCATAGCAGAGAAAGCGTCAACTCCTATCCACTGGACCGCCAGGGAATTCCCTACTGCATCTCCTTTATCCACTCATCTGTTGATGGGCACGTAGGTTGCTTTCAGGTCTTGGCTATCGTAAATAATGCTGCTATGAACATTGGGGTGCATGTATCTTTTTGAATTAGTGTTTTTCATTTTGGGGGAATAAATACCCAGGAGTGGAATTGCTGGATCATATGGTAGTTCTATTTTTAGTGTTTTGAGAAACCTTCAAACTCTTTTCCGTAGTGGCCACACCAATTTACATTCCCACCAACAGTGTACAAGGGTTCCCTTTTCTCCATATCCTCGCCAACACTTGTTATTTGTGTTCTTTTTGGTGATGGCCATTCTGACAGGTGCTAGGTGATATTTTAACCAATCAGATCTTTAGTAGTGACCCCAATCTCCTGGGCTGCTCATGACATGATCCAACAATAGTTACTCAACCTGGATTTCCCTGAGGGATTTACTCCAGGATTTTACAGACCTAGGTGGTTACGTGCGTTTTATCCCTTAGGACAATATTTTAAAAGGCAGGTAGTATGGTGGTTCAGAGCAGGGGCTTTGAAGTCAGAGGGACCTGGATGGAGTCCCAGCTTTACCACTCGGCAGCTAGGAAATGCAGCCCATTGTCAAGAGCCGAGGAAGAAGGCCTGGGAAGAGAACTGAGTGCTCACGGCTAAGAAAATCTGACTAGCTGTCAAATAGAGATGCGGCAGGGGTCGCTGGTAAAGGCACCTCGGCGTGAGTAAATCAAGCTGCCCTGCTTGTGCGCATACCCATCTGCTTGCTATCCACATTTAGTTCACATTAAATCAACAAGTATTCAAGGCTGATGCGGATGGCAGCTACCGTTTACTAAGGCTTATGTGTGACCCCATGATTTGGGTACCACGTCGTTTAATCCTCACAACTACCTGGTGAGACCTTAACCCCATTTTATAACCAAGTAAACAGAGGCACACAGAAGTTGAGACCTGCTCACACAATGAGTAAGCGCACACTTGAGAGTCAAACCCCAGCAGCTGGTCTCCAAAGCCTGAACTCAGAATCATTCGCTCTAATGCAAATGGGGCTTTGCTGGGGCGAGGCCCGCGGCGCACATCCGACATCCTTCACTCCAGGGAATGAAACTCTCAGGTTTGTCTCTGTTCAAGTTAACGACAGAACCTGTCCTCTAGGAACTGGGCATGTACCTGGTACCCCTCTGGATCTTTGGAGGGCATGTGGGGTCACAGAAAAAACACAAGTGCTAGGATCACAACGACCTCAGTTTTGAGTCCTGACCCTACCACGTACCAGCTGTGTGACTTTGAGCAAGTTTCTTAATGTTATTGATACTCAGTTTCCTTACTTGCAAAATAAAGACGACAATAGTACCTGGCTCATTGGGCTGTTGGAAGATGAACGTACACAGTACATGTAAAACAACTAACACAGTGACAAGTACCCAGGAGGAGTTAAACAAACCATGGTTCCTACCCTCCTCTTAGGAACTGTGAACACAGAAGGCTCTTAGGACTGTTTGTGTATGGTGATGAGTGACTGGGGGATCCCCTGCTGGCCTCAGTAATGAGAAGTACCTTGAATCACTTATCATGGTGGACTAACACATAAAAAGTTTTTGAGCCAGTTTCTTTTTTCTTTTTTTTTTTTTTCGGTACGTGGGCCTCTCACTGTTGTGGCCTCTCCTGTTGCGGAGCACAGGCTCCGGACGCGCAGGCTCAGCGGCCATGGCTCACGGGCCCAGCCGCTCCGTGGCATGTGGGATCTTCCCGGACTGGAGCACGAACCCGTGTCCCCTGCATTGGCAGGCGGACTCTCAACCACTGTGCCACCAGGGAAGCCCCTGATGGCTTAATTTTGCAACCCATGTTTCTTTACGGTAATGTATGACTAGATTTAGAGACAGAGACTTCAGTGACTCCTGAAGCCTGGGGAGGGGACAGTGCACACATTGCTTGGCCCCGCTATTACTAGGATAGAGATCGTGGTCTTTCCTTGTTTTAGTTCTGATTTTGAAGAACAGCTAGAACTGTGGACCACATCTCTCCTGGTTTCATGCACACTCAGACTCTGCCATGATTACAACAACAGTAATACAGGGGTTGGGGAGGGGCTGGGTTGCTGGGAGAAATGCAGCCCCCCTCTTCTCTATGCTATCTGTGAAGGGCAGGCAGTTACAGAAAAGTTAATCTTGATTTTGCCTTTCTTTTTAAAGACGTTTAAAAGAAATTCACACCACCTTCTGGATTACCTTAGAGATATCCTGGCTGGGGTTGTTTAATCACTGGAGTTGAAAATCACTCCTCTATTCTCATTCATTATTGTAAGAATGTCAAGTTTGTGCAGCCTCTCTGGAGAGCGCTTTGGCAAGAAGTATCAACGATAAATGTTGGAGTTTCCCAGGTGTGGCCCTGGGCTCTCCCCTCTCATTCAATACTTTCTTCCTAGTGATACCATTCACACGTATGGCTTTAATCACCATCCATCCATCCACCCGTCCATCCATCCCATCTGACTAAGCACCCGCTATGTGGCACATGTTCTTCTGGGTTCCAGGGCCACATCACTGATACGGTTGGATATCCAGGGTGACAGCTGCGTCCTTGGCACCTCACTTTGGATGCCTACAGGCACCTCACACTCATCTTCCCCCTCAAACCTGGTCCTCCTGTGGCATTCCTTACTCTGGATTTTAGTGAAGGAACCACATCTGTACTTTTAACACAAGCCAGAAACCTGGAGATCTGTAGCCCCCTTTCTCTCCATCACTTCCCTTCTAGCCATATCTAACTCCATCACTGAGGCCTTCTGATTCATCTCTTAAATGCCCCTGGAATCTTCTCTCTTGCTCCGTCCCCTTCATTGCCACAGTGAGGGCCACCATTGTGTCTTGTGACAGCCTCCTAACTGCTCTCCCGGGGTTCTGTGCTGGCCACCTTCCTGTACTTTTTCCACTCGTGGCCAAGATGACTGTCTCCAAATGCAAGCCTGTTCCATCAGTTCCTTACTTAAAACCTTTTGTGGGCTTCTCTCTGCTCTCAGATTAAAGCAGAGCTTCTTACCAGGGCTCTGCAAGCCCCTGGCCACACCATGATACAGCCCCTGCGGACCTCCTTCACCAGTCCCTGCCCTCCACCTCCATTTCTTTTAGCCCCTTGAGTTTTCCATGCTTCCTGCGATCCCACCACGCTGCTCCCTCACCCCAGAATGCCCTCCCCTCCCCTCTTTGGCAAATAACTCCTATGCATCCTACAGGTGCCCTGCCGTCCCTGACCAGGTCAGAGCCCTGCACTTCTCCTTCAAAGCAACTGTCACGATTAAAGTTTTACATGTGAGTGATTTTTCAGTTAATGCCCCACCCTTATTCCTCCCTGAGACCGTAAGATCTACAAGCACAGGGAGAGTGCCTGTTAGCTCCCCAGTATTTTATTATGAAAGATTTCAAATGTACAGCAAAGAGGGAGGAATTTTACAGCCAACATCCATATACCCCATAACCTGGATTCTACCTGTTTCTGACCCCATTATATCTCCATCCTGCACTGTGTCTGGTATCTAGGAGGCCTGCAATAAATCTTTGTTGAATGAAAGTGGTTCATATCCTTCCACATCTAGGATGATAAAGATAAGATGAACAGGTATGTGTGAATAATATTTATGTCAGCCTCATCTATTAAGTGTGAAAAACTTGAAGCAACTTAAATGCCCATGATAGAGGACTGGCTAAATAAATTATGGTACATCCTACAGAATGGGATTCCTTGCCATCAGTGACAGCGATGATGTAGACCTGTGTGTATTGACATGGAAGGGTGTTCCTGATGTACTGTTAGGAACGAAACTAAAGGAAATTGGATATAAAATGACATTATTCTTTTGTAAAGTTAAAAAATCAATACATGTATATAGGTAGGGCCTATTTTATGCCAGGTACTATTCTAAGTACTTTACATATATCAATGCATTTTAATCCTCACAAAAATCCTAAGGGGTGAGTATTCCCTATTATCCCCATTTTACAGGTAAAGAAACAGGCACAGACAGGGGAAGTAACTTGCCTAGAATCACACAGCTCTTTCCATGGGAAAATGCCCTGGAAGTTCCATACAAAATATAATAGTAGTGACGATACCAAACGCTAGCGAGGACGTGAAGCAACAGGAAGTCTCAATCATTGTTGGCGGGAATGCAAAACAGTCACTTTGGAAAAGAGTTTTGTGGTTTTCTTAAAAACTCAACGTACTCTAGGGACTTCCCTGGTGGCGTAGTGGTTAAGAATCCGCCTGCCAATGCAAGGGACACAGGTCTGGGAAGATCCCACATGCCACGGAGCAACTAAGCCCCTGTGCCACAACT
Organism: Mesoplodon bidens; assembly: GCF_964165515.1. Taxonomy (NCBI): domain Eukaryota; kingdom Metazoa; phylum Chordata; class Mammalia; order Artiodactyla; family Ziphiidae; genus Mesoplodon; species Mesoplodon bidens. The sequence continues at coordinate 175,276,935 of NC_138177.1, forward strand.
ACTGAGCCTGTGCTCTAGAGCCCGTGAGCCACAACTACTGAGCCCGCGTGCCACAACTACTGAAGCCTGCGCGCCTAGAGCCCATGCAATGCAACAAGAGAAGCCACTGCAATGAGAAGCCTGTGCACCACAAGGAAGAGTAGCCCCCGCTTGCGGCAACTAGAGAAAGGCCGTGCGCAGCAATGAAGACCCAACGCAGCCAAAAATAAATAAAATAAAATAAAATAATTAAAAAAAAAAACCTAAATGTACTCTAACCACACGATTCAGCAACCGCGCCCTTGGTATTTACTCAAAGGAGTTGAAAACATGTCCACACAAAACCCTGCACGTGGACGTTTATGGCAGCTTTATTCATAACTGCCAAAACTTGGAAGCCACCAGGATGTCCTTCAGTAGGTGAATGGATAATGGAATATTATTTGGCACTTAAAAAAATAAAAAAGAGCTATCAAGCCATGAAAAGACTTGGAGGAAACGAAAATGCATATTACTAAATAAAAGAAACTAATCTGAAAAGTTGTATGATTCCAACTACATGATATCCTGGAAAAGGCAAAAACTATGGCGATGGTAAAAAGATCTGTGGTTGCCAGGGGCTGCGGGGGGGCTGGGAGGGAGCACAGAGGATTTTCAGGGCAGTGAAACTATTCTTTTTTTTGGATAGGTTCTTTTATTTGGAATAAAAACGTCCAGTTTTGAAAAGAAAAGAAGTTTTCTTAAAAACGTAAGTCCTCAAACCACAGGTTTCCCCATGACGAGTTGAATTCCTGAACACTGCAGAGGGATTACTGGAGATGTTGATTACTTAAGGCACTAATAGGAAGGCACTGAAGAACAGCAGGGCCAGGCTTCAATCAGACAAACGTGCGCTGCCCTGGAGGAATTGCATAGGCTGGCTTTGAAGTTGGCTTCTCCTGTGCTTCTTTTTGTTTTGTTAAACTTGTAGCTTTACTTTCCTCAATTTCTAGAATATCAGTTTCTAGATATTCTGGTTTATGGGTTATCATCATTTTGCTTTATTACCACGTCCCTGATCTGTAACTTCACCCACCCCACTTCCCCTCTATGGACTCCACAGGTGGCTTTTAATGAATTCTCTGTACTTTCTGTTACTATGTAGTTACAGAGTGACCTGAGAAGTGAAACTCATAAATCGAGTTGACCTAATACCAGGGCTTTGTGCACAGAATCCACCAATCTGCTCAGAGATGGCCTGATCTGAACCACATCCCCCACCGTGCTCCCTGGCTTCTGCTTATGGCAGTAGATTTGGGATCAAAGGCACCTTCAGGACTGGACCATCTTCCCGGTGGAGCATCATGATTTACAGGGCCTCTGGGTCCTCCCTGGGGTTGGCCTCATTATTGGTGGACCTGCTGGTTTCAGGACTTAATGAAGCTCAGCTTGTTGATGTCTCATCGCAGAAAGAATTCAGTGAGAGACAAAGTGATAGGTAAGACGTGGACTTATTTAGAGAGAAACACACTCCACAGACAGGGCGTGGGCCATCTCAGAAGGCGAGAAAGGCCAGGGCAGTGAAACGATTCTGTATGATATTATAATGGTGGATACATGTCATCACACATTTGTCCAAGCCCAAACCCATAGGATGTACAACACCAAGAGTGACCCCTATACAGCACTGTAAATCAACTACACTCCAATAAAATTAAAATTAAAAAAAAGAGTGAACCCTAATGTAAACCATGGACTTTGGGTGATTAGGATGCGTCAATGTAGGTTCATCAGTTCTAACAACTGTACCTCTCTGGTGCTGATGCTGATAAATGGGGGAGGCTGTGTATGAGTGGGGACAGGGGGTACCTGGGAAATCTCTGTATCATCCTCTCAATTTTGCCATGAACATAAAACTGCTCTGAAAAACGTCTCTGCTCTCTATATGTATATATAGGGTTACTTCTGAGAGAGAAGATTGAGCATAATTTCGATTTTTCCTTTTGCCTCTGTCACGTCTCCTTTTTCTCCAGTAATCACGTCTCACTTGTGTACTTTTTTCAGGAACGCTGCTTCTCAAGTGGTGAAGCAAAGTGAAGTCTGGAGAAGGGAACACTTGGCCACATACCTAAGAAGCCTCCCTCAACAGATGTCCCATCGTGATCAGATTCAACGCAATATTTCAGTCATGTAACTATGTGAGAAGAGTTTCAATCACCTTTGTCGGAGCTGGAGAACTGGATCGCCACCTCGTGGAGGAGATGCTCCGTTTCCTCCAGCCAGGACAGTGACAGGCGCAAGATGTCCAGCGCCACCTTCTGGAGCCCTGAGACAGGTGGGCTCACCTGCAGGTGCTGCAGGAGGTCGACCTCCTTCTTCAGGTCATTGCTACAGCAAGACATTGTCATGCACGCCTGGAAAGAGATGAGGTCATGAGGAGTCCGGGCACCATCGCCAGAAATAGCACCTGACGGTTGTGACCCGCACAGAGCAGTGTTCTTGACGTGCCCGTGAAGCAGGCAGAGCCGTATGTTGGCCGCCCTGTGACGGCCCAGTTCTACTTCCCTTTTTTGGGGGGCGGAAGGAAGGAGGCAGCTTTTATTTCATGTGCACTCTAATTGGGACTCTGGATGGTCAAAGAGACCCTTTGTCTAGGTATAGGCAATTCCAAAGTCAAATTGCCAAGGACGATTTGGCTGAAAGGGGAAGCAAATTTGGCTACGGAATTCCTGCTGAGATCAACACACAAGCTGGTCATAAAGTGCGGTTTCCTGACTTGAAAGAGTGCTGACAAGCCAACATTTGCCCAGACTCCCGAAATAGTAGCTGCATATTTCCAGAGAAAGCAGAAGCAGCTGCCTGATGTGATAAGCTGGATCCCTGCGTGGGGGCCATGAAGTGGGGGCTCTGCCAGACCCTCTGGTCCCGTAAGGGTAAGAGCAGCCTTCCACTGCTGGGACAGAAAAGAAAACTGCAAATAAAGAGCAGAATGTTTCTTTGGTTTCTCTGGAAATAACACGGGGCTGTTTTTTTTTCCCCCGGGGTCTGGGGCCTCCCAAAGGCAGTACTTGGAGTGTGTCGGGCAGCTTTTCCTTGGCCACACCAAGTTCACCTGGGAGGCATTTCTGGAGGTCCTTTGTTTTCTGATCTCAAACAGATTTCTCCAACAAGAGAAAAGGTGGACTAAAAGCAGAGCTGGATAATTTCCTGAACAAGGAGCACAAAAATGAGACACAGGGGACATTTGAGGAATGGAGAAGGGGGCACCTGGCAACTGTCTAAGGATGTCTTCAGCTTCTTGATGTTCTGGGTGATTTCCTCCTGTTTGCAGCTGCTGAGCTGGGTCTCCTTCTGCAGGGTCCGCTTTTTCTGCCAAATGTTGATATTGTCCTCTGTGACCCTGGTGATCTTCTCTAGTAACTGGTGAGAAAAAGAAAAAAAGAAATTAAAAATGCAGCGTGGGGCTTCCCTGGTGGCACAGTGGTTGGGAGTCTGCCTGCCAATGCAGGGGACGCGGGTTCAAGCCCTGGCCTGGGAAGATCCCACATGCCGCGGAGCAACTGGGCCTGTGAGCCACAACTACTGAGCCTGCGCGTTGGAGCCTGTGCTCCGCAACAAGAGAGGCCGCCATAGTGAGAGGCCCGCGCACCGTGATGAAGGGTGGCCCCTGCTCGCCGCAAGTGGAGAAAGCCCTCAGACAGAAACGAAGACCCAACCAGCAAAAATAAATAAATCAATAAATTAAAATGCAGGGTGGCTCTGGGGGGAGGGGACCTGGAGGGCTTCAGCTTAAGCTCGGAGGAGCGAGGTCCTGGCGTGTTTTGGGGATGGCTCTGGAGGGTGGATATTGGCTCTGTCACCGGGGCATGTTTCCCAGGATCAGAGATGGTTTTTTAAGAGCCAAAGGCCTGTCATGTGGCCACGAGTGTGTTCTAGATTCTTCTGCATTCTGGGAGGGATTCATCACGCTGAGCCTGATGCTGTGGGCCCCTAAAAAGGAGGTCGTCCGAGAGAAGCCTGTGGTGTGATCTTGTGACCCGCGCGCTGACACCCAGGGTTGGAGAGGATAAACGGAAGGATAATAAGGCATTGTTACAGCCAGAGGCCCACCCTCACTGCCATCTGCCACTTCAGGAGGAACGAGCGAGCGAGGACGCACCGTCCATGCTGAGGCCGCCCCTTTCCTCGCGGGGCTAACGGAGGTTCACCGTGCGGGTCTGCTGACCAGACACAGTCCTGGGTGGTTTAATTTGATTTTCACAGAAACACTGCAAGGGAGTTTAACTGGCTTTTACTTTAAAAGCCAGGAAATCCCAGAAAATCAAAACAAATCTTTATGGTGTAGCAACAGTGTGAAAAATGTGTGCCACCAACAAAAAACAGGAACATATGCTCCCAGTGTCTGGAGCCCCGGGTCCCTGAAGGAGAAAGTGGGGAAGAGAGACGAGCCTGCTGATTGGAGTCGGGTTTGTCCTAGAACGGTTTCACGCGTCCGCAAGTGGCCTTGAGGACCTGACCTCTGAAAAGCTCCAGCTGCAGCACAAAGAAAGGGAAGGGGATGAGGTGAGTGGCGCAGCTGCAGCTGCAAGGCTGGGGGAGGCACTTCCATCGCTGGGTCTGGGAGAAATCGGTGAGAAGGCTCTGCACGCCTTTAGTGGTCATTATGGGTAATTAACACCTTCACCTCTCACCGGAAGGGGCAGTGCCCACACAAGAGAGGGGGACAGCAGGTTTTAATGACTTTTCAGGTGTGCCCGCCTAACCTAGCCGACGCACACGGTCAGCACACACACGTCTTGGGCTCTCGGAAGAGCCACTTGCTGTCTATTATCCAGTGGGAAGTCCAGGGCCAGGAGCGCTCTTCCGTAATTGCTACGTTGGCACCAGGCTGTGCGATAAACACTGAGGCTGCCAGCCCGGGTAACTCGTGTCATCAGCAAGGGCGCCTGGGGAGAGAAGGAGGAGCTGCCTGCTGCCGTTTTGTGCCTTAGACCTTGTGTCCTGAAGACGACGTCTCCTGTATTCCTCTCCAGGTCCCCGGAGCCTGGCGCAGTGCCTGGCACACAGCAGGAACTCAATAAACGTTCATCGAATGCTTATAACAGAAATATCTGTCAAGTCAGATGTTCAAAGTCCTCTCCTTCAGTTCAGCCAGTTTTTACTGAGTGCCTCCCTGATGCTGGTGTCTTCATATTACGGATGATGAAACATCGCAGTTAAATTAAATCAGGGCTTCTAGAATGACGAGTTCAAGATGCCCCAGGCTCATGAGACTTGAACGGCAAAGAAGCCCAAGTTTCTCTGGAAATTTACCAACGTGATGGCCCTTGGCCTGGGTTTTTGGCTCACTGGCCAAATGTGGTTATGAAAGGCTCTAAAACAGAGCCCTGAAGGACCACAAGGGCCACTGAATCAATGAGAACATCAACAGGTCCTAAGACACAGGAGTCTGCTGCACACCAGGGAGCTCTGGGAAGCTAAGTAGAGGAATTATGACTCTCCTAAGGACACCTCTGCAGTCATCCTGCCAGAAGCCAGCCGGGTGATTGGAGGGACTCTGGGTCGTCTGCTGGTTTCATGGCCAAGGGAGGGTCCTAGCTCGCGCGAGGAAGAGGTTATGTAGAGAGGGCCCTGTGGGCAATGGCCCTCGTTATCACCAGAGGCGCCCTACAGGACTGCTTGGTGGGGGTGGGGGTGGGGAGGGGCAGGTCCTGCTGGACGGTGGGCTGAGTCCTGTGGTCACTGGCCTGGGGAAGGGCAGGACCTCAGGCCGGGAGCGGGCTGTGGAGACAAGGGGGTGAAGCAGGAAGGCCCAGGCAGCGCAGAGAAGCCTCGTTCGTCCTTTCTCTCTTGAGTCTAGACCTGGAGGAATCTCAGTGTCTCTGAGGGTCTTCCTGGATGACCCCTGGCCAGAGCCACGACCAGGCGCTCGGCAAGTGGCGCAGATCATGCCCTCAAAGCGGGTGTGCGCCGTGGGTGCAGAGTGCCAGCAAGGTGAGGGGTAGCCCAGGTGCACGGAGGGAAGCCCAGGCTGGAGGGCTCTCTGCCTTGCTAAGGGGTCGGCACCCTGCAGGAGAAAGGACACCGGGGGTGATGGTGTGGAAGTTGGTTGAAGAGGCTTTCAAACCTGCCTGAGGGTCAGCATCGTCATTTAACTTGTGGGTGCCTCTGAAGTTCAGCGCGTGGGACAAATTCCGGTCACACTGATGGTTCAGGCTTGGATGCTACCAAACGCAAGGGCTTTGGGAGCTGGGCTGGGTGGGACGGAGAGCTCCTTTGAGGATCGTGGTTCTTAACCTTTTTTGGTGGTTTACAGATCCTTCTGAGCATCCAATGAGTGACAAGGTAGACTCACTCTCCCAGAAAAAGAAAAGCACAAACACATACACGTAAAACGTTCTTGGTCCCCCTGGAGCCATGGCTGCCAGGAGAGGATGCCTTGTGGAGGGGGTCCAAGATGGGCTGCCCTCGGTGGGCTGTGTTCTGGAGGGCCAGTGCCCCATCTTGGGTTCTCGTTTGCTCTCCCTTAGCCTTTGGTGAAGGCTCGTTTGCATGTTCTGGCCCTCATGTCTGTGCCACATGTCAGAGGAAGGGCCACTGGGCCATCTTGGGTCAGAGCCCTGGGAAATGGCCACCTCCATCTGGCATAAGCTGTGGTATTCTGTGTTTTACTTTATTAAGAAAAGTGGCAGGACTTCCCTGGCGCTCCAGTGGTGAAGATTCCACGCAGCCACTGCAGGGGGCACAGGTTCCATCCATGGTCGGGGAACTAAGATCCTGCAAGCCACACGGTTTGGCCAAACAAAACAAAACACACAAATAAACAAACAAACAGAAATGTGGCATTTCCCTGGGGACACTGACTGTAGCATCTGTTTGGGGGCCCAGAGTAAGAAAGATGGCTGTAAATGTCAGGACAAAAAATGTGAAGGTTAAAGTGCTAGAAACACCACCGGGGTCAAGAGCTCAAACCCTTCCCAAGAGGGAACCGCACAGCTGGTTCACTGGGGTGGGCCTTGAGCTGGGACTGGCTGCTTGGTCAGGGTCTCAGGCAACAGCAAACACTGGAGTGGGCAGCTTCCCAGAAGGAAAAGCCTCTTTAGTGAAATCCACGGGGACGCGGAAGCCGCACAAAACCCTGCCCCTGAGATAAGCAGGTGAACTAAGCCAGGCCGTCTTCCTCCTCATTCATCCCCGCCAGCCGCGGGATTCCGTGGAGAGCACGGGCCTGTGAAGGGGCTCTGCAGCACGCCTACCTGACCTACTGCCCTTTCCAAATTGGCTTTAATGAGGTTTTCTCTGTTCCTCATTTCTTGCAGCTGAAGCAATTTCCTTCTGGAATCCTCCCGAAGCTTCTCTTCAACCTGAAAGGATGATGAAATCGTGGGCTTGCTGCTAATGTGATCATCATGCCCTCTGGGGAAACTCTTCTGGGGGGGCTAATGGCAGTGAGGGAGTCCCTGAGGGGTAGGGACAGCTGCAGCCCAGCAGCAGGGGTCACAGGCATGCACAGGGTGGAGGCAAACTCACAGGGAGTTGCCCCCTACGGGAAAGGGCCGAGCTCTGCACCCGGGACTCAACTATGTTCTACCGCACACTCCCATCCCAGCTCGGTCCCTAACAAGCCGTACGACCCTGGGAAAGTTATTTCACTGCTCCGTGACTCAGTGTCCTCATCTGTCAAATGGGGATGATGATACTAGTATCACTGCATAGAGTTATTGTGGGGATTCAATGTTTGGAATAGTGCTTAAGGGCTCTGTGAGTGTGTTAAGTACTGTTGTAACCTATGAAAGGTGGACGGGAATGTCCGCCGTACAGTCTCTTTCTAATAACTCGTGATGGGTACTTGGAAATGTTATGATTGGGTTTATTATCATAACTGTTTGTCGTTACCACTTTGAGCACACTCACTGGTGGTAACCTCTCTGGAGGCTTGCTAAAGCAATGTCTATTAAGAATTGCAGCCTGCAAAGGAAGGCATTTAAAGTGGAGAAGCTTGCCTAGGTTTCCCCCCTTGCTTGGGTAACAGTCAACACATGGTAAGCTTGGGAGTGCTCCACGCTACCCTTGGCTGGCCAGTGTAGGCCTCGCAGCTGCTCAATTCTTGGATGCACCTGCTGAGCCCTGGGCCCTGGCACTAACAGGAAATGAGGCAAACTCTTGTAAATAAATGGAAAGTTTTTGTGCTGAAACAAATTCACAGGCTGTTTTTTTAGGGATCTGAAGAGGGGGATCACAGGGATGTAATAAAAGACCCAGAAAAGCCCTTTAAGAGCTTTCTTCTGAGTAGTGTGGTCCAGTGGAAGAGCCTCTACCCAGCTCCGTTACCTTGGAAAAGTCATCTAAGCTCTCTGGGCCTTAGTTTTCTCCCAGGTCTAAACATGTTCTGACTTCTATGTCAGCAGCCTTTTTCATGTGCTGCAAAGGCCAAGTCCAGCCTTGGACTCTGCCCCTGTCTGTGTTCTGCATGAACAGCCCCCGTTCCCAGCCCCAAGCCTCAGAGTCACCTTCAGCGGCCGCCCTGCTCCCTCTCTCACACTCGGGGGTCTCATGCCTGCCCTCCAGTCCCTCTCACATGCAAGCTGGACTGAGACAACTGGCCTCCTCGCCTCGAGTTTAGTTTCTTCCAGTGCAATCTTAACGGTACTGTGAGAGTTACCCAGCTGTAAGGCAGCTCTGTCCAACAGAACTTTCTGCAACGGTACAGGTACTCTGAGCGAGGCTGTGTTGTCTAATACGGCAGCCACCAGCCACATCTGGGGATCGAGCACTCGAAATGGGGCTGGTGTGACGGAGGAACTGAACTAAAAATTTTGTTTAATTTTCATTAATTTCAGTGTAAACAGTAGCATGTGGCTGTTTGCTATGCCAGGGTCACTGAAGTCAGACGAACCTGGAGTCAGACAAAACCGACTGTGCCATTGGGCTAGTTACTTTACTAGTAACTAGTAGCCTTGACTTTCTCATCTGTAAAATGGAGAGGATGATTTCTAGATCACAGCGCTGTTGTGAAGATGAAGAGATGAAAAGTTCAGGGTAACGCCTAGTACGTGAGAAATTGTAACTATCATTTTCACCCTAATTACTGTCCACGAATGTCATTGCATCAGTCACTTGTTCAGGAGGCTTAGTAGCTCCCCACTGCCTGTGTGGTACAGAGCCCAAGCGCCTGAACTAAGGCAAAACACCAAGCCAGAGATTCAAGAAGCCCCTACGAACTCTGAACGAGGTAAATAAAACTGAATCCACACCTAGATAAACCATAATAAAACTGCTGGAAATCAAGGGAAACGACAATCTTAAAAGCAACCAGAGAAAAAGACAGATTATGCAAAGGTACAACAGTTAGGCTTACAGATGACTTCTAAATAGAAATAATAGGAGCCACAAGACAATAGTGACATATCTAATGCTGTATCTAATGTGCTGAAAGAAAAGAGTTGCCATTGTAGAATTCAATATGCAGTCAAATGTGTTTTAAGAATGAAGGTTAAATATACATCTCCAGACAGACACACAGGCACATTTGAGAATTTGTCATCAGCAGAGCCACAATGAGGGAAAACATTAAAGGCTATTCTTCAGACACAAGAAAAATGAACCCAGGTGGGTGATCAGAGATGCAGAAAAGACAAGCAACAGTAAGGGTAATGTGTGGATATGATACTGACTATAGAAAAACACTAATAATGTCTTGTGGGGTTTTAAGTATGAAGAGGAGTTTAGAAAATGACAGCAATGGCTTATAAATCTGGAGGGGGTAAGTGAAGTTAAGGTGTTTGAAACTCATTGCACTGTCAAGGAGAAGGGCATAATTATCAACTACTATTGCCTCTTGGTAAGTTAAGAATGCAGGGCTTCCCTGGTGGCGCAGTGGTTGAGAGTCCGCCTGCCGATGCATGGGACATGGGTTCGTGTCCCGGTCCAGGAGGATCCCACATGCCGCAGAGTGGCTGGGCCTGTGAGCCATGGCCACTGAGCCTGTGCGTCCGGAGCCTGTGCTCCGCAACGGAAGAGGCCATAAAAGTGAGAGGCCCGCGTACCGCAAAAAAAAAAAAAAAAAAAAAAAAGAATGCACATTACAGTCTTCAGGATGACTACTAAGAGAATAGTAGAAGAGTGAAAAACTTAATTAATGTGTGATTTTGGTGAGTCAAGGATGAATGCTATTGTCTTACTATTACTAAAAGAATAGTAAAAAAGTGAAATATTTCCAAGCTAATAGAGGGGGAAAGTGGAATGAGAGAAAACCATCCACTCAGAAGGAGGCAAGAAAGGAGAGAAAAAGGAACATACCACAGATGGTACATCTGGTATTGAGCAAGAAGGTAGATTTAAACCCCAGTACACGAGTAATTACCTAATATAAATGGACTAAAAGTCAAAGATTGTCAAACTGGATTTTGTAAAAATGATATGCTATTTGGAAGGCATATGTCTAAACCTTAAGACAAAAATTGACAGAGAACGTATGAAAAAGATATGGTATGAAAACTCTAACCAACAGAAAGCCAGTGGTGAAGCTAAATGACAAAGGAGACGTTAAGGGAGAAACACTACTACAGATGAAAAGGGACATTTCATGATGATCTAAAGTTTTGCTCTACAGGAAGTATTAGGATTCTAAATTTATATGCACCTAGTAACACAGCCTCAAAATATATAAAGCAAACATCGTTCATACTAAAAGAAGAAACACACAAATTACAAACATGTTGAGATTTTTAAAAACATTCTCAATGATGGAACAAAAAGACAAAAAAAAATCAATATGAGAATTTAAGTTGGAACAACATCATTGGCAAACTTGATTTAATGGATCAATTCTTTCTTAGATAATTTCACAATTAAGATTTGAAGGCAGTCTAGGGTAGTGGTTACACACAGGAGCTTTGGAGTCAGGCAGACCTGGATTCAAGTTCTGCCACAACTACTTTATGCAAGTGAACTTGGGTAACTTCCTTCACCTCTGTGAGCCTCAGTTTTCCCGACTGTAAAGTGGGGTTAATACCAGTATAGACCGCATGGGGTCATTGTGAGGATGAACAGAGATGATGCAGGTGGAGTGCTTGTCCCAGAGTGGTTCCCAGGCCGACCTGTCCCTGCCATACCTTGCTCTTTTCCCGCAGCGTCATAGAGATCAGGCTCTGCTCGGTACTGCTCCTTTTCAGCTCCACCCTCAGCTTCCTCATTTCTTTTTCCATGTCATGGATTTGCTGAAAGAGTTCCAACAACAGGGAAGTCAACTTCAGAACTCATTTCATCCGGTTCATTAATGCAGAAACCTAGTCTGGGATTCACTTCATTCCTTCCCTTGGGGGACAATTCCACATCTTTGAGGCAAAGTAGACTTTCTTTCAACGGATGCAATGAAAGGGCTGGGTGAGGGAAAATTTGAGTTTCTTTTGAAGATCAGCATGGATCCTGGATTAAACAGTACAAGATACCTATCCACTCATTAGAATCTCTTTCCTTGGGGTATATTTTTGAGTTCAATCTAAATAAGGGCTGTTTGGAAGACAAAATGGGCACAGTTTGGAAGAAAAGAACAATGACATGTTTCTTTTTTCTCATTTGAGGCAGAGAAGTGTGCTCCTGACAGAGAGAAGAGCACACGTCTCCTCCCCCCATCCCAGGCACCGTCCTTCCCAACGGATGGAAAACGTATGCCTGGTGATGTGCACGAGGGTTCGGGCCGGTACAGGGGGTGAACATTTACATTGAGTGGTCATCTTTTCATTGTATTCATTTTTATGTTCACCTTCCATACAAGGCCAGTGATACATTTGCTTTTTATTTTGTTTTTATGAATTGTTGTAAAACTGAATGTATTTAAGTAAAAATACTTCAAGAAGAGTTGTGTTAATAACAGTGCTCAGGGCTGTGATAAAACTTGTGACAGTGGATCATGAAAGTCTGGGCATCACAAGTCCAGGGGTAGGGACCACGGTGAATTTCTAGCAGCATATGGTGGCCACCTCCCGTCCCTTTCCCCAGGGGAAACCTGATGAGGGGCCTTGAGCCAACTGCCCAGAAAATCTGGGGAGAGTGTGTTTTCCATGGTCTTTTCACCCATCTCTTTGAGGCTAGCAAATCAAAGCATTAGGAGACTACAATAACAGACAAACACCCAGAAAGCCCCAGAGCTTGTGCTAGCTAATGGGCCAAGGAACCCCTCCAAAACCCTCAAGGCCATAATCTAGGCTTTCAGTGGACACCTAGGGGTCAGGAGGTTCAACGCACGGTTTTGCAGAGTTTTAACTCTTTCTCTTGGGCTTCCCACTTCTCCTTCTGGGCATCTTCCTTCTGTAACTCTTCTTTCAGCACTGAGCACTGTGGAGAAAAAGGACAAGGCCACGGGGGCTTGGCTGGGGGTCCCAAGTACCTGTGTTCACGCCCAGGAGTGTTTCCTGCTGTATAACCCAATCACACCTCTGAATTCTGAGAGGCGAGATCATTTGTGTGATGGGAGCACGAGATCCTGCAGTCATTCCCAGTTCACCCCTCTCATGAGTTCTGAGGAATAGAGCGTCTAAATTCCTCTTCAAAAGCCAGCAAACTTCACTGCAGGGGAAATCCAGCTTTGTAGAGTCTGGGTACTTAGGGTGCAGGAATTGGGATGTTTTCACGCTGTGACCGGTGAGGGTGGAGGGGGCCGAACCAGTGAGCCCGGGTCCATCTTAGGGCTTTTGTGCAGGTTGCATCTCAAAGACACAACTGCCCCGACTGGTGTGGAGGGGTAAACGGAGCTGTCTTGCCCGAGGGCGGCTTGGCAACAGGCATTAAGGGCGTAAGGATGATGTGCCTTCTTTTGACCCAGCAATTCCCACTTTAGGAATGTACCTTAAGGACAATGACTGGAGAAATAAGTAAATCTGTAGTTTCAAGGATGCTCTTCACAGAATTGTCAGTAACAGTGGAAGAAAAAAAAAAAAAGAGGAAACAACCCAAGTGTTGTTTAGAACAGCAGACCACTTTATAACACTGGGTACATCCAGGAGAAAGTATGTAGCTTTTAAGACGAATGATAAGAGCGTTGATTTATTAGAATGGGAAAATAATAAGTATTTAAAAATTAAAAAAATGTGCATAGTATAAATTCACTATAAAATGATTGATTGATTGATTTCTAGGTAATATATAGAAACAAGACAGGAGGAAGAACATACATGAAAATATTAACACTGATTTCTCAAGGTAGCATTTCCTCTCCTCTCTTTTTATTTTTTCTTCTCAATGTCATCTAATTATTTTTCTAAAATTAACACACATGATGTATGTCATTAAAAAAAAGGCATCTCAAATGTTCACAAGAGCAGTACCCTTGGTGGTGACGAGCCCTTGTGCTATTGGCCAGCACAGTCTAGAGGAGAAGGGACCTCATTCCAAGGTCAACAAGGAAGGAGAAACGGGGACATAAATCATCCAAATGCACTTCAGGAGGTAGAAGAGCCAAGCAGGTGCTGTCTTTGCAGATTCCTTCTACTTAGCACCAGCTCTGCATCCCCTTCCCGTCCCCAATACACACACACACACACACACACACACACACACACACACACACCCCACATAAAACAGCTATAGCACATGCCTGGGAAGACACTCTGCTTGGGAGAAACGAATGCAGAGGGCTTGGCCAGGCAGCCGACCTCGGGCAGAGGCAGAAGAGCACAACTAAAACCAGCCTCCCACTTCTCGGAAAACGATTTTGTCATCCCCATTTCACAGATGGGGAAATGCAGGCCAAATAAGTTACAAGAAAAGAAAGCTCTGGGATTGGACCCTGGTCTGTCTGATCCCAAAGCTCGTGCAGTGCCTTTCACCAGCTCTAAACTGTGTATGGTACTACGTACCAGGTATTACTTACTGTGCCTTTTCCTTGGAACCTCAAGGTCTGTTCTCATCCCACCCCCATGCAGACCTAGCTATTGGGTAGCCTCTGGGAATCTCTGAGTTGCCACCTGAGATGAAAGCTTTGGGGTTTTACCTTGACTCACAGAAACAGGCACATCATACAAATACTGAAAAATCTTATCCTATAGAGGCAGGATTCTAAAGTTAGCATTGAAGGCAAGATTTGCAAATAGTCAAAGTTACATGTAAAAAGCTCTTTGCTTGCCTACCACGTTCATCTTCCATAGAGACATTCTACACACTAAAGTCTAAGGAAGAAATGAGAGTCTGCGTGTTTGCATCTGGATCTTCAAACATTCTGCTTTGAAGACAATTATGAGAACCAGTGGTGCTGTTACCATGATGCAGCCGTGTGGTCATCCTTGCTCACAGAGAGATCGTATTCTGTTTAATATTAAACTTTGCAATGGCAGTATATGCTCATAGGTGTGTTTGTTGCTGGGATTATACAAACTCATTTATAATAGGGGTTAGAAAATGTTTGCTGGATTTGAAAATCCATTATGCTTATTCTGAGCCACATACACGCTGTCCTTGGAAAGGCTTCAGAGAAGTTGGCCACCTGCCCAGCAGCTACCCTCCCTGTGTCCTTGGGCACTGGCCTCATCTCACCACCGTGTGTCATGTGACTCCACTGTGTCTGCTTTTCGCAGCTACAATTTGCTGATGACCTGACACTCACTCTGGAGCTGAGGGCTTCGAGCTGGTGATCCTTTTCTTTGTTCTCACTTTTCAGTTGATACACCTCCTGTTTTAGTTGTTGAACTTGACCATCCTTTACTAACACGTCTCTTTTCAAAGATGACACCATCTCTGTAAAAGAACCAAACCAAACCAAAACAAAAGACTCATGGAGGTCAAAGAGGCAGGAAGGATTATTGGCAACACCATGGCTGTCAGCCAACGTTCGGACAAGACCTTCCAAGCCCGGGCCACCACCGGTGCCCGCCTAGAACTGGGGAGGCTTTTTGCAAGTGTCCCAGAGCAGGAATGGGAATGAGACCAAAGTCCACGGAACAGGGTTTGAGGCTTCAGTGAGAATGAGGGGCAGTCAGCACCAGCGAGAGGAGAAGCCTTTGGGGGCCCCTTGTGGGCACAGGCCAGGCAAAGCCGGGAGGAGAGGCCACACCATGGGTCTGGGGAACAAAGGCCCAGCACAGGGAAGGTCCAGGAATTCTTCTCCAGAGGCCAGGAGACGGGCGTGTGGCAGAGGGCACCGCTGGACACTATTGATGGGGTGGGTGGTTGGTTTCACAGTCCTCTGAGTTTGGACCCCTCTCTACCACTTATTAGCTTGGTGGTCTTGGACAAGCTATTTCACCTCTCACTGTCTGTCCCACACAGAGTTATTGTAAGGGTCAAATAAGACGGTATGTCCCAAGAACACAAAGTGGCTAAATTATGTTTGTTACAGGGCGCCTATTATTTTTCTCGGCAGCCAGCTTCCAAAATGGCCCCAATGATCCCTACCACCTAGAATTCATGCCCTGTGTAGCCCCTCCCACCCTGAATAGGGCTGCCATGTGTAACCAATATGATACTCTGGAAATGACGGACTGTTTCCTCCCAGGCTGGGTCATAAAAGACACTGTGGCCTCCTCTTTGCTCTCTCTCCAATCACTCACTCTGGGGGAAGCCAACTGCTGTGTCGTGAGGACACTCAAGCAGCCCTAGAGAGAAGCATGTGTGCTGAGGGACTAAGGCCTCCAGCCAATAGCCACATGAGCAGCCATTCTGAAGGGGGATCCTCTGGCTCCCCCTGAGGCTTTAGATGACATGACTGATGCCCCAGCCGACATCTTGCCTGCAACTCATGAGAACTAAGTCACCCCCCCCTCAAATTCCTGAACTACGGAAACTGGAGGAGATAATAAATATTGGTTGGGGTTTTATCCATTACATTTTGGGGTAACTTGTTATGCAGCAATAGATAACTACTCCATTACTGTAGTATCATTTTTTAACATCTTTATTGGAGTATAATTGCTTTACAATGGTGTGTTAGTTTCTGCTTTATAACCAAGTGAATCAGTTATGCATATACATATATCCCCATATCTCTTCCTTCTTGCACTGTAGTATCATTTTGAATAAAAGTGGGAAGACGGGTGCATAAATGCATTGGTATTGGGTTATCTCCTACGGTTCTTTTCTTGAAAGAACATCAGGCCCAGTTTTAGTGGTAGGTATCAATCAAGAATGTCTATGAAATAAAGCACAAAATGCTCCAGAATTTCAGTTTAAAAATGAGCTTTGCCTCCAGGACACAGTTCAGTTACTTGGAAATCCCTCTGGGGCTTGCCACACTTTGAGTGGGTCCAGCCCATCTCAAGCGTTATCCCAACCCAGGTGTGTCCGACTCCCTGATCGGAGAAGGTGGGATCTGAGACAGGCTTGATGCTTGGATGAGGTTTCACTGGCCGACATACGGGAGGAAGGTGAGGACCAGCGAGTTCATCCTTCCATTCCTGGTGCCCAGAACAGCACCTAGCCTGGGGGAGGTGCTCAGAAAATATCTGAGGACATCCCAAGTGAGGGAGGAGCATAAGCAGAGACCTAGGGGCAGCAGGGGGTGGGGGTGGGTGTGATTAAGTTGCAGAGTGAGGCAGAAGAAAAGCACAGATTCATACAGAGATGGGGATTCACGTGCGACTCAATGCTATGCCTGGCTTCTACAGCTGTGGGCATGTTTCCTGCCATGCGCTGGCTGCTTTCAGAGTGATGTGCCCCTCCGAGGCTCACTGCCTCCTCCCTGTCACCTGCTTCTCTCCCTCCCCTCGTCTGTGAGTGGCCCCATCTTCTTCAGGTGGCCCCATCCTCTTCAGGTCTCTAGACATGTCAGTTTCTGCTTAAAAAACTCCACTGGATTCCCAACACCCTTGGAATAAAAACCCAGACCCCCCCGACCCTGCCCAGCCCCACAAACCCCTGTTCACTCCACGCAGGCTCGCTTGCCCTTGGCTTGTCCTTGTCCACCTGAAACAGATCCTCTCTAAAAGAAGGACATAGCCGTGGAGGATACAACATAAACTGGTTAGAATCAGCTAGGTCCAAGGGGGCGTAAGATTCGACTTCCAGGGGAACTTGAGCCTCATTACAGGCTCATTGTAATACATGAGCGAAATGACACACCCACCAGCACCAGGACAGTTCCGAGGCTGACCATAAAGGTCAAAAAGTGGGTGGTGGGGCTTCCCTGGTGGCGCGGTGGTTGAGAGTCTGCCTGCCGATGCAGGGGATACGGGTTCGTGCCCCGGTCCGGGAAGATCCCACATGCCGCGAAGCGGCTGGGCCCGTGAGCCATGGCTGCTGAGCCTGCACGTCCGGAGCCTGTGCTCCGCAATGGGAGAGGCCACAACAGTGAGAGGCCCGCGTACAGGAAAAAAAAAAAAAAAAAGTGGGTGGTGGCCCAATTCCTGGAAATCCCCTCCCCTTCCCCAAAATATTAGAGTTGTCCCAATCCTCCCACTCATTAGCCTATAAAATTACCCAGCCCATAAACACTAACCGCCCCATATTTGGGGGTCTCTAGCCTTCTGAGATGTCCCACACTCTGTCTGTGGAGTGTGTTTCTCTCTAAAGAAATCCACTTCTTACTTTGTCTCTCACTGAATTCTTTCTGCGATGAGACATAAAGAACCTGAGCTTTAGTAAGTCCCGAGACCAGATGCGTGATCTCGATTAAAAGATAGTGGGGTCTGACTGGGTTCGAGTCCCAGCCCACGGGTTCAAGTCCCACCTGAGTTCCATGGTTGCACACCCACTAAGCTGGTCCCCCTTGGCCTCCCCCCTTGAAGCGCTGGCCACCACGACACACAGTTTATTTTCTCCACAGCACCACTGCTCTCTGAAGTGGGCTTGTTTATTCATCCATTTACTTTTATTGTCTGTCAACCCCTCCCAAATCTGTGAGTACAGGAATATGACTGTCTTGCTTGGCTCTCCCTCCCCGGAGCCTGGAACGGGGCCTGACACCTAGTAGGAGCTCAAGAAACATGTGGAAGCAATGAAGGAATCCAGGGAATCAAAGCTCAGCCACAGCTGTGCGTTGGCTGCCCCTCTCCCAACCCAAGCCCTTTATCAGGGAACCACCTCTGATCAAATTAGAAAATGGTTTCCCTTGGGCCCAAGTGCACTCGGCTGAAATGGGTGAGACCATGGGTGCCTTAAAGGAGTGACCCCATTTTGTCCACGCTCTAGTTTGCACTCAGGCTGCTTTGTGGAACCACCCAAGCCACAAGGTGACCTGTGTTCTCCCTGGTGGGGCCAGTGCTCAGGAGACCTTGTAGCCAAGAGATACCATTCTCTCAAATATTTACCAGGCCCTGCCCTGAAGTGGGCTTGTTTATTCATCCATTTACTGGGTGGCAAGAAACCTCCACTGAGGGAGAACTCTAATGCACTGACACGGGTGATCCCTGAGGCTGCACCCATGTCACGGGCACAGGTGTGCTGGTTGACTGGTGATGTCTGCAGGGGGAGGGCAGAAGCTCTGGGGCCTGAATGCAGAAGGGCCTCACCTGACGTGATGGCGGCCTCCCTCCTTAAGTTCTCGGCCTCGTGCTTCAGGGAGGTGATTTCTAAGTTTCTCTCAGACAGGGTCTGGCACAGCACCTGGTTGTAGCCTTGCTGTAGGGCACTGATCTGTGGAAGGAGGCAACACACCATCAGAGGGGGCCAGCCAGGCCTGCAGGACACGCCGGTACTTCTCCAACGCTGGGCAAAGAGTCGGGTTGATCTTGGATCGGGGTGTTGGGGAAACCAAGGTTTTCAGTTGTCACTAGTGGAAGGGGCAGGAGGGGGCCTGTTCCTTCAGTGACCACCATGTCATCGGTCCTCGAGACACAGACCTTATCTTTGTGGCCACCCAGGGGCTCCGGTGCTGCTGTCTTCCTATGACCTGTGGATTTTCAGCCATAAATAGACTAGCTGTTGGTTCCAGATCATCCAGCACTGACTGGATGCACAGCAAAGTTCAAGAGCCGGGAGCAGGTTATGAAATGAATTCCCTCTAATGAGAATAGAGGGTAGTTTATACCTCACAGAACACTCCAGAGTTTACAAAGCCTGTTCACACATGCTACACTGATACTCGTCACAGCGTTGCTGAAGGCTGACGTTCCCATGAATGTGCCCATTTTGCAAGGGAGCCAGGTTGAGACTCAGAGAGGCGAGGCCCCCTGCTCGGGATCACGTGGCTGGTCAGACGTGGAGTCTGATTCAAACCCAGTCTTCAGTTGCCTGGTTCCTGGTTCCTCCTTCCCAGGTGGCTCTAGGAATGAGCGTGAGAAGTTGGAGGCTGTAAAGCAAGGCATGGACTCGGGAGCCGGACTGTGGCCTTCAAGTCCTGTCTCTGCCAGTTAACGGGCTTTGGGAACACAAGGAGGACACCATGTACTGTTTCCTTTTGTTCAGTCTGTACACGGGGTGATGGTAGTCCCAACCTGATAGGATTGTGAGAAGTATTTTAATAAGTTAGCATGAGTACAAGTGCTCAGATCATGCCTGGCACATGGCACAGGGGGATGAGCTGTGACGGCCCTCTCCTCTACCTACCACGGGGTGTTTTTCTTGTTTTCTTTTTTTTTTTTTTTTTTTTTTTTTTTTGCGGCCCGCGGGCCTCTCACTGTTGTGGCCTCTCCCTTTGCGGAGCACAGGCTCCGGACGCGCAGGCTCAGCGACCATGGCTCACGGGCCCAGCCGCTCCGCGGCATGTGGGATCTTCCCGGACCGGGGCACGAACCCGTGTCCCCTGCATCGGCAGGCGGACTCTCAACCACTGCGCCACCAGGGAAGCCCTCACGGGGTGTTTTAGCTTCAGCTTCCCTCGTCCGTCTCTGGGGAAGGTAGTTGGTAATCTTTATGTGTGCATTTGTAAGCCTTTCCAGGCTCACTTAAACGCCAGTGTGGTTGTTATTAAGAGGAAATACAAGGGCTTCCTTGGTGGTGCAGTGGTTGAGAGTCTGCCTGCCGATGCAGGGGACACGGGTTCATGTCCCGGTCCGGGAAGATCCCACATGCTGCAGAGTGGCTGGGCCCGTGAGCCATGGCCCCTAAGCCTGCGCGTCCGGAGCCTGTGCTCCACAATGGGAGAGGCCACAACAGTGAGAGGCATGCGTACCACAAAAAAAAAAAAAAAAAAAAGAGGAAATACAGGAATCGTGGGTGGGAGCACCACAGGCTGGCTCTATCTATGGCTGCTGTGAGCACCCTCTAAGTCCATGGCTCAGAGCCCCCTCAAGGGCGGGCCCCCCTCCAGGGGTCTAGGTCTACACGTGGGGTGCGGAAGGCTCTCCATCAAAGGCAATGTTGATAAGGGCCCGAAAGTAGCTGCCAGGCCTCGGCCTCCACAGAGCAGGTACCCGAGAGGCCGGGAAAGAGAGCTGGGCCCGGAATCCCCTCCCTCTCGGTCTGATGTGGCCAGACTGCTTGTTCTGAGTGGCCAGGACTTTCCCACCTCAAGGTGCACTGTGGGCCTTTGCCCTGTGATTTTTCAGATGTCAGGGCTCAGTACTCACACAGGGACCCGTTTACTGGGGCATAAATGCCACGCAATCCGTAGACAGGACAAGAGCTAGCTTGTTTTGTTTTTCTTTTGTTTTTTTTGCTGTACGCGGGCCTCTCACTGTTGTGGCCTCTCCCGTTGTGGGGCACAGGCTCCGGACGTGCAGGCTCAGCGGCCATGGCCCACGGGCCCAGCCACTCTGCGGCATGTGGGATCTTCCCGAACCGGGGCACGAACCTGCGTCCCCTGCATCGGCAAGCGGACTCTCAACCACTGCACCACAAGGGAAGCCCCACTAGCTTGTTCTGATAGATCAAAATGGAAGTGACAAGGAGAAGGGTGCAATTTCTTTTCTTTTTTTAAAAAATAAATTTATTTATTTTATTTATTTATTTTTGGCTGCGTTGGGTCTTTGTTGCGGTGCACAAGCTTATTGCGGCGCCTTCTCTTGTTCCAGAGCATGGGCTGTAGGCGCACGGGCTTCAGTAGTTGTGGCACGAGGGCTCAGTAGTTGTGGCGCATGGGCTTAGATGCTCCGCGGCATGTGGGATCTTCCCAGACCAGGGCTCGAGCCCGTGTCCCCTGCACTGGCAGGTGGATTCCTAACCACTGTGCCACCAGGGAAGTTCTGGGTGCAATTTCTTTGTTCTCCTAAGGTAAGTTTGCCAGATTTAGGGGAGGAAAAAAGGATGTTCACTTAAAATAGGATTTCAGATAATGAATAATATTTTAGTGCAAATGTGTCCCATGCAATATTTGGGACACACACTAAAACGAAATTCTAAAATTCAAATTTAACTGGGTGTCCTTACTTTATCTAGCAACCCCACCCGAAGAGAGTTCCTAAACTTCAGTCATTCATATACCACTTTCACTATTTTTCCCATGTCTCTTGGCTAGCCCCACTATAATTTCTTAGCATTTTTCGTAGAAGCAGCTCCCTTTTTAAACTTAAAAGCGTGCATTAAATTAAAAATAACTGTTATAAGAGTAAATAGAGGGCTTCCCTGGTGGCGCAGTGGTTAAGAGTCTGCCTGCCAATGCAGGGGACACGGGTTCGAGCCCTGGTCTGGGAAGATCCCACATGCTGCGGAGCAACTAAGCCCGTGAGCCACAACTACTGAGCCTGCGCTCCACAATGGGAGAGGCCGTGACAGTGAGAGGCCCGCGCACCGCGATGAAGAGTGGCCTCCGCTCGCTGCAACTGGAGAAAGCCCTTGCACAGAAACGAAGACCCAACACAGCCAAAAATAAATAAATAAATTAAAAAAAAAAAAGAAAACTCTTTAAAAAAAAAAAAAAAGAGTAAATAGAGACTCAGTATCTTAAATAAAAATAATTCCTCCAAAAGAAGAAATACAGGAATTTCCCTGTTTACCATCAGACCAGGTTGCGGGCATCACACTAAAAAAAAAAAAAAAAAAAAAAAAGATTGGGGGGAGGTGGTGGGCATGCCCAGGTAATGGAGTTCGGGCGTGCTGATATGGCCACCAGATGGCGCTCACAGCCTTTGGTCTTGGTTTGTGTCCTTGGAAATCTTGTCATTATTACTCTGGTAGAATTAACAGAAGCGTCAAGGTCTCACAAGTTTTCTGACTCGTTTCATGCACCATCATGGTTCAGAGTCTAGGACATTTGGGGCAGTTACACTTACTTTTGCCCTGGGGCACCTGAGACATTATTGGGGGGGGTCTATGCTAGAAGTTGCGGGGACACAGGCCACTCTGACCCCCACTCTCCCCAAGGCTATACTTTTGCATGTTTGTGCTTTGGAAACTTTGAGTAAAAAAATTCTTTCACATCTTACTTTTCTCTGTTGGGGGGAAATACAACTTTTCCATAAAAGGTCCTTGGAACACTGAAAGTGTTTGTAAGCTCTTCTCAGCTTAATGCTTTTATTTGCATGATACCAGAGATAGAACACACAGAGACAAACTTCCAGAAGGGAAAACATATGTTCCCCTCTAAGACTCCAGGGGTTTTGAAAGATTGAAAATATTTCAATCTGAGTGTCAGAGTTTTAGGATTTCGGATTGCTGCAAAACTCCAAAGAGTCTTCAAACCTCTTTGATACTTTTACTATCAAAATAAATATCCATATTGTTTGTAATGGCGTAAATTCCAAGCTGTTTAATGTCTGTTAAGCTGTGTAATAAAATGGGCACTGAATCATAAGAAAGTTAAGAGTGCTAGGAGGAGTGATTGTTTCAGGTTGATAATTTGGCTTCTAATTAGCACAGGCGTATAAGAGCACATGGAGGTAAGAATTTTCTAGTGATATTGTAGAGGATCGAAGATCTCTGAGAGCAAATCATTATGCACACACCTTCGGGGACCAGGGAAAACACATAAAGTAATCAGAACCATAAATCAACCTGCCATGTGGCTTACACTTCTGGTGGAATGCTCTGCAGGCAGTAGAATAGTTAAGAAACTAAAATGTCAGTGGATGAAACTCGATTTGAGTTCAAACCAAGGGAGCTTCTGGTTCATATATGCCTTGCTATAAAATATTCTTCTTCAGTTACAAGTGAAGCTCCAGGGGTAGGGGAGGCAAGAGCATGATGCATCAGTGTAATTATTTCTAGATAATTTCTTTGTACAAAAACATTTTTTCCCCCAGATATCGGCAGCCACTTTAAATAATACTCAAATTGGGACCGGCTGATATTCAAAGATACGTGGAAATTATATAATATTCTATGTCAAATATATTTCAATTATTTAAAAAAAGGTATGTGGGGAATTCCCAGGCAGTCCAGTGGTTAGGACTCTGTGCTTCCACTGCTGGAGGCCTGGGTTTGATCTCTGGTCAGGGAACTAAGATCCTGCAAGCCGCGTGGTATGGCCAAAAAACAAAAAGGTATGTGGGAATAATTCAGCCTCGTCCATGTACCTGAAAAAGACATGTCATTTTCTCAGGAAAGCTCTGAAATGGGAGAATAACTGAAAGGAATATTTCAGCAAAATTGGGTTCAGTTCAAGAAAAAGATGCTCATTAATGTGTCAGCTACATGTCAAGGTAGCTGTTTGCACTAATAATTCCTATAGGACCTGTTACTTTCATTGTTTTTTCAAAACCAGGTTTGAAGGAGAGTCATTTAAATATTAGAGCATGTATTTGTTGACTTGTTTACTCTGTCTCCCTCACTAGAGCATAACAGGGGGAAGGATCATGTCTGTCTTGTTCTCTGCTGAATTCTCAGAGCCTGGAAGAGGGCATGGCACAGGATAGGCCCCCCAAAATATTTATTTGGATTAATGGACGGATGGATGGATGGATGAATAAAGAACAAACAAACAGCCACAGTCCTAACAGAGTTCTAGAAGGTTACTGGGCCCAACCTTTGCCTTCATGGAGCTTACAGTTTCCTGCTAGAATCTCCTAGGTTCACCATACACAATCTGTGTCCTTTCTAGAGCACCATTTCTAGGACTGAAACTGTGTACCTAGAATCGGTTACAGAAGGGAAAGACAGTAAACAGAGAACAAGAGAACAAAGGCCCCCAAGCACTGACTACGGTTTTTTTTTCTCTCTCTCTCTTTTTTTAAAATGTTTATTTATTTATTTATACTTTTCTTATTAGTCACCCATTTTATACACATCAGTGTATACATGTAAATCCCAAT
This sequence comes from Mesoplodon bidens, assembly GCF_964165515.1. Taxonomy (NCBI): domain Eukaryota; kingdom Metazoa; phylum Chordata; class Mammalia; order Artiodactyla; family Ziphiidae; genus Mesoplodon; species Mesoplodon bidens. The sequence goes on from NC_138177.1 coordinate 175,300,946, forward strand.
CTCTCAATTCATCATACCACCATCCCCACCCCCTGCCGCTTTCCCCCCTTGGTGTCCATACGTTTGTTCTCTGCATGTGTGTCTCCATTTCTGCTCTGCAAACTGGTTCATCTTTACCATTTTTCTAGGTTCCAAATATATGCGTTAATATATGATATTTGTTCTTCTCTTTCTGACTTACTTCACTCTGTATGGCAGTCTCTAGATGCATTCACGTCTCTACAAATGACCCAATTTTGTTCCTTTTTATGGCTGAGTAATATTCCATTGTACATATGTACCATTTCCTCTTTAACCATTCGTCTGTTGATGGGCATTTAGGTTGCTTCCATGATCTGGCTATTGTAAATAGTACTGCAATGAACATTGGGGTGCATGTGGCTTTTTGAATTATGGTTTTCTCTGGGTATATGCCCAGTAGTGGGATTGCTGGGTCCTATGGTAATTCTATTTTTAGTCTTTTAAGGAACCTCCATACTGTTCTCCATAGTGGCTGTATCAATTTACATTCCCACCAACAGTGCAAGAGGGTCCCCTTTTCTCCACACCGTCTCCAGCATTTGTTGTTTGTAGATTTTCTGATGATGCCCATTCTAACTGGTGTGAGCTGATACCTCATTGTAGTTTTGATTTGCATTTCTCTAATAATTAATGATGTTGAGCAGCTTTTCATGTGCTTCTTGGCCAGCGGTATATCTTCTTTGGAGAAATGTCTATTTAGGTCTTCTGCCCATTTTTGGATTGGGTTGTTTGTTTTTTTAATATTGAGCTGCATGAGCTGTTTATATATTTTGGAAATTAATCATTTGTCAGTTGCTTCCTTTGCAAATATTTTCTCCCATTCTGAGGGTTGTCTTTTCATCTTGTTTATGGTTTCCTTTGCTGTGCAAAAGCTTTGAAGTTTCATTAGGTCTCATTTGTTTATTTTTGTATTTATTTCCATTACTCTAGGAAGTGGATCAAAAAATATCTTGCTGTGATTTATGTCAAAGAGTGTTCTTCCTATGTTTTCCTCTAAGAATTTTAGAGTGTCTGGTCTTACATTTAGGTCTCTAATCCATTTTGAGTTTATTTTTGTGTATGGCGTTAGGGATGTTCTAATTTCATTCTTTTACATGTAGCTGTCCAGTTTTCCCAGAACCACTTATTGAAGAGGCTGTCTTTTCTCCACTGTATATCCTTGCCTCCTTTGTCATAGATTAGTTGACCATAGGTGCGTGGGTTTATCTCTGGGCTTTCTATCCTGTTCCATTGACCTATATTTCTGTTTTTGTGCCAGTACCATATTGTCTTGATTACTGTGGCTTTGTAGTATAGGCTGAAGTTAGGGAGTCTGATTCCTCCATCTCCGTTTTTTCCCCTCAAGACTGCTTTGGCTATTCGGGGTCTCTTGTGTCTCCACACAAATTTTAAGCTTTTTTGTTCTAGTTCTGTAAAAACTGCCATTGGTAATTTGATAGGGATTGCATTGAATCTGTAGATTGCTTTGGGTAGTATAGTCATTTTCACAATATTGATGCTTCCAATCCAAGAACGTGGTATATCTCTCCATGTGTTGCTATCATCTTTAATTTCTTTCATCAGTGTCTTACAGTTTTCTGCATACAGGTCTTTGTCTCCCTAGGTAGGTTTATTCCTAGGTATTTTATTTTTTGGTTGCAGTGGTACATGGGAGTGTTTCCTTAATTTCTCTTTCAGATTTTCCATCATTAGTTTATAGGAATGCAAGAGATTTCTGTGCATTCATTTTGTGTCCTGCAACTTGACCAAGTTCACTGATTAGCTCTAGTAGTTTTCTGGTGCCATCTTTAGGATTCTCTCTGTATAGTATCCTGTCATCTGCAAACAGTGACAGTTTTACTTCTTCTTTTTCAATTTGGATTCCTTTTATTGCTTTTTCTTCACTGATTGCTGTGGCTAGGACTTCCAAAACTATGTTGAAGAATAGTAGTGAGAGTGGACATCCTTGTCTTGTTCCTGATCTTAGAGGAAATGCTTTCAGTTTTTCACCATTGAGAATGATGTTTGCTGTGGCTTTGTCATATATGGCCTTTACTATGTTGAAGTAGGTTCCCTCTATGCCCACTTTCTGGAGAGTTTTTATCATAAATCAGTGTTGAATTTTGTCAAAAGCGTTTTCTGCATCCATTGAGATGATCATATGGTTTTTCTTTTTCAATTTGTTAATATGGTGTATCACATTGATTGATTTGCATATATTGAAGAATCCTTGCCCCTCTGGGATAAATCCCAGTTGATCATGGTGTATGATCCTTTTAATGTGTTGTTGGATTCTGTTTGCTAGTATTTTGTTGAAGATTTTTGCATCTATATTCATCAGTGATATTGGTCTGTAATTTTCTTTTTTTGTAGTATCTTTGTCTGGTTTTGGTATCAGGGTGATGGTGGCCTCAGAGAATGAGTTTGGGAGTGTTCCTTCCTCTGCAATTTTTTGGAAGAGTTTGACAAGGATGGGTGTTAGCTCGTCTCTAAATGTTTGATAGAATTCACATGTGAAGCCTTCTGGTCCTGGACTTCTGTTTGTTGGAAGATTTTTAATCACAGTTTCCATTCCATTACTTGTGATTGGTCTGTTCATATTTTCTATTTCTTCCTGGTTCAGTCTTGAAAGGTTATAACTTTCTAAGAATTTGTTCATGTCTTCTAGGTTGTCCATTTTATTGGCATAGAGTTGCTTGTAGTTGTCTCTTAGGATGCTTTGTATTTCTGCGGTGTCTGTTGTAACTTCTTTTTCCTTTCTAATTTTATTGATTTGAGTCCTCTCCCTCTTTTTCTTGATGAGTCTGGCTAATGGTTTATCAATTTTGTTTAACTTCTCAAAGAACCAGCTTTTAGTTTTATTGATCTTTGCTACTGTTTTCTTTGTTTCTATTTCATTTATTTCTGCTCTGATCTTTATGATTTCTTTCCTTCTGCTCACTTTGGGTTTTGTTTGTTCTTCTTTCTCTAGTTCCTTTAGGTGTAATGTTAGATTGTTTATTTGAGATTTTTCTTGTTTCTTGAGGTGGGCTTGTATAGCTATAAACTTCCCTCTTAGAACTATGGGATGCTTTTGCTGCATCCCATAGGTGTTGGATCGTCGTGTTTTCATTGTCATTTGTCTCAAGGTATTTTTTGATTTCCTCTTTGATTTCTTCAGTGATCTCTTGGTTATTTAGTAACGTACTGTTTAGCCTCCATGTGTTTGTGTTTTTTACAGGTTTTTCCCTGTAATTCATTTCTAATCTCATAGCGTTGTGGTCAGAAAAGATGCTTGATATGATTTTAATTTTCTTAAATTTCCTGAGGCTTGATTTGTGACCCAAGGTGTGATCTATCCTGGAAAATGTTCTGTGCTCACTTGAGAAGAAAGTGCAATCTGCTGTTTTTGGACGGAATGTCCTACAAATATCAATTAAATCTATCTGGTCTATTGTGTTATTTAAAGCTTGTGTTTCCTTATTAATTTTCTCTTTGGATGATCTGTCCATTGGTGTAAGTGAGGTGTTCAAGTCCCCCACTATTATTGTGTTACTGTTGATTTCCTCTTTTATAGCTGTTAGCAGTTGCCCTGTGTTTTGAGGTGCTCCTATGTTGGGTGCATATATATTTATAATTGTTATATCTTCTTGGATTGATCCCTTGATCATTACGTAGTGTCCTTTCTTGTCTCTTGTAACATTCTTTATTTTAAAGTGTATATTATCTGATATGAGTAATGCTACTCCAGCTTTCTTTGATTTCCGTTTGCATGGAATATCTTTTTCCATCCCCTCACTTTCAGTCTGTATGTGTCCCTAGGTCTCAAGTGGGTCTCCTGTAGACAGCATATAGATGGGTCTTGTTTTTGTATCCATTCAGCAACCCTGTGTCTTTTGGTTGGAGCATTTAATCCATTCACGTGTAAGGTAATTATTGATATGTATGTTCCTATGACCATTTTCTTAATTGTTTTGGGTTTGTTTTTGTAGGTCCTTTTCTTCTCTTGTGTTTCCCACTTAGAGAAGTTCCTTTAACATTTGTTGTAGAGCTGGTTTGGTGGTGCTGAATTCTCTTAGCTTTTGCTTGTCTGTCAAGCTTTTGATTTCTCCATCGAATCTCAATGAGATCCTTGCTGGGTAGAGTAATCTTGGTTGTAGGTTCTTCCCTTTCATCACTTTAAGTATATCATGCCACTCCCTTCTGGCTTGTAGACTTTCTGCTGAGAAATCAGCTGTTAACCTTCTGGGAGTTCCCTTGTATGTTATTTGTCATTTTTCCCTTGCTGCTGTCAATAATTTTTCTTTAATTTTTGCCAAGTTGATTACTATGTGTCTCGGTGTGTTTCTCCGTGGGTTTCTCCTGTATGGGACTCTCTGTGCTTCCTGGACTTGGGTGGCTATTTCCTTTCCGATGTTAGGGAAGTTTTTGACTATAATCTCTTCAATATCTTCTCGGGTCCTTTCTCTCTCTCTTCTCCTTCTGGGACCCATATAATGTGAACGTTGTTGTGTTTAATGTTGTCCCAGAGGTCTCTTAAGCTGTCTTCATTTCTTTTCATTCTTTTATCTTTATTCTGTTCCACAGCAGTGAATTCCACCATTCTGTCTTCCAGGTCACTTATCCGTTCTTTTGCCCCAGTTATTCTATTGATTCCTTCTAGTGTATTTTTTTTCAGTTATTGTATTGTTCATCTCTGTTTGTTTGTTCTTGAATTCTTCTAGATCTTTGTTAAACATTTCTTGCATCTTCTCGATCTTTTCCTCCTTTCTTTTTCTGAGGTCCAGGATCATCTTCACTATCATTATTCTGAATTCTTTTTCTGGAAGATTGCCTCTCTCCATTTCATTTAGTTGTTTTTCTGGGGTTTTATCTTGTTCCTTCATCTGTTACATAGCCCTCTGCCTTTTCCTCTTGTCTGTCTTTCTGTGAATATGGTTTTTGTTCCACAGGCTGCAGGATTGTAGTTCTTCTTGCTGCTGCTGTCTGCCCTCTGGTGGATGAGGCTATCTAAGAGGCTTGTGGAAGTTTCCTGATGGGAGGGACTGGTGCTGGGTAGAGCTGGCTGTTGCACTGGTGGGCAGAGCTCAGTAAAACTTTAATCTGCTTGTCTGCTGATGGGTGGCTTGGTTTCCCTCGCTGTTAGTTGTTTGGCCTGAGGTGACCCAACACTGGAGCCTACCCGGGCTCTTTGGTGGGGTTAATGGCATACTCTGGGAGGGCTCATGCCAAGGAATACTTCCCAGAACTTCTGCTGCCAGTGTCCTTGTCCCTTAGTGAGCCACAGCTGCCCCCCGCCTCTGCAGGAGACCCTCCAACACTAGCAGGTAGGTCTGGTTCAGTCTCCTATGGGGGTCACTGCTCCTTCCCCTGGGTCCCAATGCACACACTACTTTGTGTGTGCCCTCCAAGAGTGGAATCTCTCTTTCCCCCAGTCCTGCCAAAGTCCTGCAATCAAATCCCACTAGCCTTCAAAGTCTGAGTCTCTAGGAATTCCTACTCCCATTGCTGGGCCCCCAGGTTGGGAAGCCCGACGTGGGGCTCAGAACCTTCACTCCAGTGGGTGGACTTCTGTGGTCTAAGTGTTCTCCAGTTTGTGAGTCACCCACCCAGCAGTGATGGGATTTGATTTTATGGGGATCGCGCCCCTCCTACTGTCTCTTTGCGCCTTCTCCTTTGTCTTTGCATGTGGGGTATCTTTTTTGGTGAGTTCCAGTGTCTTCCTGTCGATGATTGTTCAGCAGTTAGTTGTGATTCCAGTGTTCCCGAAAGAGGCAGTGAGAGCATGTCCTTCTACTCTGCCATGTTGAACCAAATCTGACTATGGTTTTAAGCAGAATTATGCACTGAGGCCAAAATTCATCAATGACCAATTGCTTTTTTATCAACTTTGTTGAGATATAATTTATGTACAAGATCAGTGGCCAATTTTAAAGTAGTTTTTTAAAACTTAAAACAAATTTTTTTTTTCTTTTGGATTTAGTTTCAGGAGGAAGGAAGTTGACTGGTAAATCCAGACATTCTGGGTGGAGAATTTTTGGTGAAATTCCCTATAAGTGAACCAGCAGCTGCCTTCAGGGTGTGATAAGGGCCTCAGTGTTTGGAACACTGTGGGGTTCCTCCTCCCCACCTCCAGCTCTTTCTGGCTGGGTCCGGGTGGTGTGAGAAGTGGCCACTGAAGCGACAGGAGTTGGGTGGAAATGCAAAGCGGGTGTGAAAGCATGAGGTGTACACGGTGGCAGAGCTGAGCCCAAGTCACATCACCGCCTCTCACTTGCTGTGCAAGCTGTACCAAGCTCCTGGCCATCTCTGAGCGTGCCTCAGTCTCCTCATCTGTCGAATGGCATCTGTCAGAAGACTGAGGTTTAACTAGCTAATGAGGGGACTTCCCTCATGGTGCAGTGGTTAAGAATCCGCCTGCCAATGCAGGGGACAGGAGTTCGAGCCCTGGTCCGGGATGATCCCACATGCCGTGGAGAAACTAAGCCCGTGGGTCACAACTACTGAGCCTGCACTCTGGAGTCCGCGAGCCACAGCTACTGAAGCCCTCATGCTGCAACTACTGAAGCCCACGTGCCTAGAGCCCATGCTCTGCAGCAAGAGAAGCCACTGAAATGAGAAGCCCACGCACCACAGTGAAGAGTAGCCCCTACTCACTGCAACTAGAGAAAGCCCGTGCACAGCAATGAAGACCCAATGCCGCCATAAATAAATACATTAAATAAGTAAATAAATAAATAAATAAGCTAATGCACCCAAAGCACCTGCACCGGGGCCTGAACATGGTAGGCACTTAATCAAATCTAATATTGTTCTTACAAGGCTAGAAACTTGCCAACCCTCCACTCCCTGGATCTGCACTCTTCACCATGCTGTGCTGACTGCCCATTTCTAACTACCCGGGTGGCTCCCCCCAGGCTCTACCTGAGAGCTGTCACCCTGTGTTGTGACCCCAAGGCCCCGACCCAGTTGTCTCTGAGCCCTACCTGGTTTTTCAAGCTCTGGATCTCTCTCTGTTGGGCATCGTCCTCTTCATGCAGAACCTGAAACTTGGGCGGGATCACCCTCTCCTTCTGCCTGGAGGTGGCTGTTTCCAACAGCTTCTGCCTCAGGTTGGCCACTTGGTTCTGCAGGCTTGCTATCACGGTGTCTTTGTATTTAGATTCAAGTTCAAAATCGGAGAGACGGCTGACTTCTTTTCCCAGCAGCCGAATTATTTCATCCTGGGTGGAGGCCAGATTGGAAATTTACTAGGTGTGGGTCTGGGTGTAAGGCTGAGCCCATTTAAAGAAAGACAGGAAAAATATGGTATCATTCTTTGGGAAGGTGAGGGCAGACAGGGAGGGAAAAAGCAGACTTTCAAGGCTATCTCTGTCACTTGGAAAATCTCATAGAGACAAGAATTGGGTTAAAATGAGGTACTTGTATATAGACTCCTGTAAAGGATGTCTATACCTCACAGGTACGGAAACTTTCCTTTCCCCGAGAATTAGACTTTCATATTAAGAACAACCATCCCACTTGGGAACTTTTGTTGCTAGAAAGGTTACTTAGAATGTTTTCATTTATAATATTCAGCCTAGCACGCTGGGGACCTAGGAAAGGTAGTTAGGAAAACAACATTCTGTTTGACCACATTCTGCCTATAATGAGGGTTATTTGTTTTAACTTAAAACATTCTGAACTATTTGTTTTCCCTTTCCTCTCTTCTAATATTTCCTGCCTCTTTTGGCTATTCATGTATGAATTTTGTCCAGGTAACTCAATCTGGAAAGTAAATGAGACAGGAATAGTGATTTATTTGCATGGGCTCATGTAAACTTTCGGCTGGAAAAACAAAATTGCTGGTAGACTTTACCCACAGGTATAATTAACCCTGTCCTCCATCTCTCCAGTGAAAAAGCTCTGCAGCCAAAGAATTGGTTAGGTTTTCCAAAAAAGGAAAAAAAATTCCCCCAAACTTCTCACCAGACGTTATCAATAAAATGTCAGAAAAACTGAAGAAGAAGAAGAAGAAGAAGAAGAGGGCTTCCCTGGTGGCGCAGTGGTTGAGAGTCTGCCTGCTAATGCAGGGGACACGGGTTCGAGCCCTGGTCTGGGAGGATCCCACATGCCACGGAGCAACTAGGCCCGTGAGCCACAGCTACTGAGCCTGCGCGTCTGGAGCCTGTGCTCCGCAACAAGAGAGGCCGCGATAGTGAAAGGCCCGCGCACTGCGATGAAGAGTGGCCCCCGCTTGCCACAACTAGAGAAAGCCCTCGCGCAGAAACGAAGACCCAACACAGCAAAAATAAATAAATAAATTACTAAAAAAAATAAAAAAAATAAATAAAGAGCCCTTTTCCAGCACGTTTCTAATGCCTAGTCATTAAAGGGATGAATGAAGGTAGAGAAAAAGAAGATGCAATGTAGTTTAAAGAAGAAGAAGAAAAAATTCCCCAGAGGCCTTTTCCAAAGCAGTCACAGGAGGAGGTAAACGGGCAATTTCTGGGCCAGCTCATTCCCAGGAGAGCCATCCAGTCAGCCTCATGACCTACTAGCTCCATGACCTGGGGAAGGACAGGGTCTCGCTCATGAGAAAGCCTATCTGACATTGCCAGCTGCTGCCAGGGGCCTTCCTTTGGGTCCTTTTGAAAGTTGGTGGCAAAACTTCAAGAGAGGGCATCAGACATATTCCCTACTCCTGGGCAGTTTCCCCTGTTTCACCCTGTTATGATCAGCCAGGTGCTTATTCATTTTTCATGCAAGAAACTTTCATCGGGCAGCAACTAAGTGCCAGGCCCCGTGCCAGTGCTGGAATATAAGAAGTTTGCAGAGGGCAGTGGACAGCTGTGGGCTCTGCTTTCCTGGTGAGGGTCCCCTTGCCCTTCTGGAGGGAGCGTTCCTCCTTCCATGGGGTCTGGGTAGGATTGTCAGTCATGTGCCCTGCTCCTTCCTGTCCCACCTCCCCATGTGCATGTGGCCCAAGCTGGTCAATCAGAGATTTCACACATCGATTACAGAGGGAGAGGATCTTGCCTTCTTTTGGATCATAAACTTTAAATATGTAGGCTTGTTTGCCTGAGTTTGTCTTTTCTGACACACAAAGCCAGCCTTATGTAGAAAGCCAGACTCTGAGGGAAACAGAGGGGAGAGGTTGGTAGTGGGAAGGTGTTCTGATGACATTATTCAAGCTCCTGGATCTAGCCATACCTGAAGCTAGTGGCCCTTTAAATTTTCCAATAAGATGAGCTAATCGATGCTCCCCCTCAAGCTAATTTGTTTATTGTCACTTGAAGGAGTCCTGGCAAGTCAGGGTAGAAATGGCTTATAAATAGAAAGAATTCTTTCTATTATAAATAGAAAAAAATATAAATGGCTTATAAAAATTTTCTATAAATAGAAAAAATTATAGTGGTTGCACTATCTTTCCAAGTTAAAATTGAGGCAGGTTGAAAAATGGCTACAAATACTTTGCAGTTTTGCCATCCAGTCTATTTCCCCACCCTCTAGTCTGGGCTGGCCCCGTGACTTGCTTTAACCAACGGAATGGAGTGGAAGTGATGCTGCATGATCTCCAGGCAAGTTCTTACAGGCTGTGCAGCTTCTGCTCTGACGCCCTGGGAACCCTGAGACCACCGTGCTGTGATGAAAAACCACATGCACAAAGGGGCCCACCAGACCAGGCGTCCTGGCTGAGGCCCTAGATGTGGGAAGGAGGCCAATGGAGACTGACCACCAGACTGGCCAAGCCACCGGCTGACTGAGGCCGCATGAGTGAGGCCAGGGGACGCGAGCAAAGGAACCTTCCAGGTCAACCCATAGATTCTGGGGAATAATGAATTGCTGTTTGAAGCCGCTAAGTTTTGGGATGGCTTGTTACACAGCGATAAATACAGAATCTGAGCGTGGCTTCTCACCTTTCCGCAAATTTTGCAGAGTCTGGTCCCAGGATGCCTGGGTTGGAACCCCCTGCCTCCTGAAGGTTTGGATTTCCGTGTCTGACAAGAATCCCAGGTAGGTCTGCTCCTCACAAACTCTGAGAATTGCTGCAGGAGCAGGCCCTGGCCCTGAAGGAAAGCGAGATATTATAGACTGCTTCTTTTAGAGTAACTTTCAAGTCGTGTCTAAGTGGGGAGAAACTGATCTGGGCCCTTCCCAGGATGGCTTGAATCCACCTGTTCTGCTCGCATCCCTGCTTTAAACCTCTCTGGTTCTTTAACGAGTCTCTTGGCCCAGGCTTCCCTGACTTCAGGGCTCACTTCCTCTTGCTAGGAACGTGTTTTTGCATCACTGTTCCATCACTGAAGGTTGACCAAGTGACTACTGTGTGGGAGTTAGAAGTACCCGCTGAGAAGCTAACCAGACCTCGCTTTGAATCCTAACACTGCTCCTTGCATTGGACAGCCTTGAACACATTACTGAACCTCTCTGAGCTTCAGTTTCCTCATCTGCAAAGTGAGGGTGATAAAATCTATTTTGAAGATGGTGAAGATTAACGAGCTAATAAATGTCAAGTGCACAGGACATGGCCCAGCACACAGTAGGTGCTCAGTACCTTGTAGTTGTAGATGTTATTTGGGATAAAATGAGCAGTGGCCAAACCTGGCTGAATGTCTTGGGAGGAAGAGGTGGTTTCTTGGAAGTAGGAAAAAGGGATAGTCCTTGAGACACAGAGAACAAGAGGCAGTGGCAATCTCTCCATGGTCCCTCTTGCTGCTGTAGCTCTGTGCTTCCCCGAGACCCCTCACCTTATCGTACTGGGCCAGGTCCTGGTCCACAAAAGTTTCTCTGTAGGGCTCTGCCCCAGGAATTTCCTCGGCCACTGATTGTTCCAACAGTTCCGCCGCGTTGGTCCACACTAACACAAAAGATCAACAGAGAATGCAGTGGAGACTGTGAGTTTCCCCAAAGTCTTAAAGAATATTTTCAGATTAACCTTCACATTCATGAGACTTATGCACTGAAAGCATTACAGGAGGACTGCAAAGGGTAAGAGCTGCCTCATTTCTCTTCCCCAGCATTAACTGCACTGATGCACTGTGGTGTGTCTCTTTCCAGACATTTTTCTATGCCGCATAAGAGCTGATGACCTTGGGCAAGTCATTTGCTCTCTCTAAGCCTTCGTTTCCACATACATAATTTAGGATCACTGATAGTCTCTGCTATAAAGGGCTATCTGGAGATTAAATAGAATAATGATATAGAGCAGGGGTTGGCAAACTATGGCCCTGTGGCCAAATCTGGCCTTCTGCCTATTTTTGTAAATAAAGTTTTATTGCAACACAGCCACAGTGATTCATTTACATATTATTTATGGCTGCTTCCCAGCCAGAAAGGCAGAGCTGAGTAGTTGCAGCAGAGACCATGTGACCCACAAATCCTAAAGTATTTACTATCTGGCTCTTTACAGGAAAAGTTTGCTGACCCCTCGTGTAGAGCATTTAGCACTAACATTAGCTATATATTTTTTATTGAAGTCATATCTTTTCAAAAAACAAAAATGCATTTACATGACAGAGATTCTTATCCAGCTTACTTTTCAGCTAACAATATCAAAAACATCTTCCCATGTCAGTATTTGAGGCTGTACTGGGTTCTTTTCAAGGGTAGCATTGTGGTCCATTGTCCAAGTGTGCCAAACGTGTTTAACTAGGATCCACTTGATAGACATTTAAGCTTTCCTAATTGTTTTCTTATTTACCCCAGTATTACAAGGCCTGTTTATATGACTTTTGGAGAGTATGGCATTGTGTTTGGGGGTCCCACTCTGTATCACATCAGACATCTCGCAATTCACTCACATCAACACTGAATACATTTTTTTTTATTGGTGTAGAAACGTTTGTCAAGATTTCTATAATTCTACGTGTGAGATCACTTGGGCCCAAGCAGCATATTTTAAATTTCCAAGTGACTATGGTTTCTGGACAGTCAGTGCACATTCTTCTCTTCCTGTGAAGTGAGAAACTGAACAAATTGTTTTCAGTGGTGATGAAACTTTCATGAGTCTTAACATCAATGATGGATGAAGCAGGCACTGTCATGTTTGTGGACATTCATCATTTATTCATTTTGCTTCTGCATTTTTTATTTATGCATTTTAGAGTCAAAGATTCCTGCCCCCCAGCCAGGTCTCAAACCTCTTTGTGGACCCCAGAACCTCTAGTGGACATAGCTGATGGCCTGTGGTGCCCAGAGAATGCACAGCCTTGCGTGTTGAATGAGCAGCCCTGGCCACAGTGTTTCCTGGGGCGCGAGGAACACAAGGGCCTGGAACTTCAGCAGCTGCCCATTTTCTCTCCCTCCACCTCCCCAACTAGGTCCATGATTAGAAAACTTTTATTTGAAGCTCACTGCCCCCATCTGACTCTCTTGGATCCTGAGCAGCTAAGTCCTAACTGACTACAGCAGCAGTGCCTGAGAGAGAAATAAGGGGAGCTACAGAATGCAATTTTCAATTTTCTAGTAGTCACGTTAAAAAGGTAAAAAGAAGAGAGGAATTTTTTAATGATCAATTTTATTTAACCCAATACATTAAAAAAACATCATTTCAACACGTAATCGACAAAAAATATGGAGATATTTTATATTCTTTTTCTTCGAGGCATGAAGCCTTTGAAATCTGGGGTTTATTTTACACTGATTGCGCATCTCAATTTGGAAACTGAATTTTCAGGAGGAAGATTTGATCTGTTTTCAGATTCCTCAAGAAATCGGCTCCCACTGGAGGATGGTACTGCCTGGCCTGTGTCCCCAGGGAGGGCCTCGCGGTCTGACCCTAACTGGGCCCCTGTCCAGCCTCAGCTTAGAGCTCTGGCGTCTAATGCAATCTCTAGGGGTGACTCCGGCTGCCTCTGCGACCCTGTCGTGGCTGTCTTGAGGGACGCTTCCCTGCAACATGATTGCCGGAGGGGGGACTTCATCAAACTTACAGAACAGGCTGATCGATGGGGTCCCTTTACTGGGGAAGGTGTGTTTACTGAAAGTCTTTGTGGGGCTAGAATTTGCTCTGAGACTCGCTTTCCTTACACCCAGGAAGGGAGGTGCTGGAGCAGTTACCCCTCACCCACCCCAAACTTCTTTACTGGCTACTGTTATTTATCAGAAAGAACCTAAGGGCCATGTATGAAGAAACTGGATTAACTCTAGCTGCTGGATCCTTTGGAGGTCCCAGTGGGGAGAAGCCCCAGGGAGGGTCGGGAGGGCTGGGGCGGTGGGACAGCGGATATGGGGATGCAGGCACTTTAAGAATTTTCGTGCATGAACTGTTGGCCAAATGGCAGGGGAGTTACTTTAATATTTTAACAACCCCCAGCTGTCCTGGTGCGCTCCAATAATCACCAGTCTGCAGCAGGGGCAGTATGTGTGCACCTTAACTGTATCTATCAGACATTGTAAGTTGTAAATAAAAGTTAAATAACAATCATGGATAGGTAATAACTAAATTTTTAAATTTTAATATTTAAAATTTTAATATTTAAATTTTAAATTATTAAAATTTAAATTTTAAATATTAAAATTTTAAATAATTTAATATTTACTGAATGTTCGCTATGCACCAGGCGCTGTGCTCAGCACTTACAGGCAGGATACGATTTCGTCTTCATAACAACCCAGTGAGATAGGCATTATTATTCCCATCTCCATTTTATACGTGAGAAATATGAGGCACAGAGACGTCAAGTCACCTGCTCAAGGACACACAGCTGGTAAGTGGTAGAGTCAAGGGATGAATCTAAGTTTGTTGGATTCAGAACCTATGCTTTTAACCACTCTGCAGTCAATGTATTGAAGTGGGAAGATGTTTATGACATATTATTGAATTTTAAAAATCAGGTAGGGAATTCCTTGGCAGTTCAGTGGTTAGGATTCTGTGCTTCCACTGCAGGGGGCACAGGTTCCATCCCTGGCTGGGGAACAAAGATCCTGCAAGCTGAGCGGCACAGCCAAAAAAAGAAAAAAAAAGAAGGTTACCTATGTTAGGTTCATATGATCCCATTATTGGGAAAAATATATATATATATGTATATGAATCAAGTTGCTATTTTAACAAGTCACTCCACATATTTTCTTTTCTCAGTAATTCTTCCCCACCTCCCATGAGCTCTTGCCATTAAGATTTGGCCTTGGAGCTGATGTTTTATTGCCTTGTGGTAAAGGAAGGATAAGTATTAACTAGAACAGGGTGATTTTTCCCCCAGGCAAAATGATGTTTTGATTTTTGACAATGTCTGGAGACATTTTTGAGTACCACAGTTAGGGGTGGTGGTGGTGGTGGTGTTGCTACTGGTATCTCTGGGGGGTAGGAGTCAGGGATGCTGCTAAACATTCTACAGTGGACAGGACAGATCCTACAACAAGGAGTTATGCGACCCACATGTCACTGTGCCAAGATTGAGAAACCCTGACCTGATCTGCAGTAAATAAATCCTTGGCTTTGGGTTTTCAAATAGAATTTTTCAAGTCTAAAGCAAGGTGACAGTCTAACAGTAAACCAATTTAATTGGAAGAGCCCAGCTTTGCTAAGAGAGGAAAGGGCTTTCTCGGAACCCTTAAAAAGAGGTGTTTTCTGTCAAGAGACAGCATGGAGGACTGGAGCACAGAGTTTTCTCTAAAGCGTGGAGTAGAGAGGCCCAGACAGAAAGGAACTCCCCATGACACGGGAAGATGAAAGTCCTTTTCTGAGGATGGGGAGAGTGTCAGGGGAACGAGGGCAAACGTTTGGAAACATGAGACCTGGCTGAGAGGCTGAGGAGATAGAGCCCAGGTAGATGTGAGGGACTCTAAGCCATACGACTCATCCTTCATTTCTCCAGGGGAATGCAAGTCCTTTAGGGAAGCCCCAAGTTCAACATGGCACTGGAGAAACCAGTGATTACAGTGGAAAAAATTAAATGGCGGAGTGAAAAAAAGAAAAGAAACAGCCCATGTGCCATGTGTCCAAAGGACGCATTAAAAAAAAAAACCCAAAAACCCTGTATATATGTTCATAAGACAGAACATGATGCATACAACAAAATGAATGAATCTCAGAAATACTATGCTGAGTGAAAAAAGCCTTCCACAAAGGAACATGTACTACATGGTACTTGATGTACTTGAGATGTACTACATGTACTTGAGATTCTAGAACAGGAATATCTAATCCATGGCGGGAAAAGAGTTCAGAAGAGTGGGTGCCTCTGGGGCCTGGGGCTGGGAATTGACTGGGGAGGGGCATGAGGGAACTTTCTGGGGTGATGGTAATGTTCTATATCTTGATAGGAGTTTGGGTTACATAGGTGTACACGACCGTCAAAACTCAATGAGCACACTCAAGATCTACACCTATCATGGTGTGGTAGCCAGTCTCCAAGATGGCCCCACTGATTCTTGTCTCCTGGTATTCAGACCCTTGCATCATCCTCTCCAATACTGGATGGACTTTATATTAGTTAGCTGGGGCTGCCATAACAAAACACCACAGGAGTTCTTAACAAAAGAAATTCATTTTCTCACAGTTCTGGAGGCTGGAAGTCCAAGATCAAGGTGTGGGCAGGGTTAGGCCTCTCTCCTTGGCTTGCAGACGGCCACCTTCCTGCTGTGTCCTCACATGCCCTTTTCTCTGTGCACGTGCATCCCTGGCGTCTCTCTCTCTCTTCTTACAAGGACACCAGCCCTTGGATTAGGGCCCACCCAATCATCTCATTTTAACTTACTCATCTATTTCAATACACTATCTCCAAATATGGTCACATTCTGCGATATTGGGATTGAGGCCTCAGCATATGCATTTTGGGGGAATGCAATTCAGTCCATAACAAAGCTTCTCTATGTAACCAAGGATATTGCAGAAATGACACAGTTTGATTCCTGAGGTTAGATCATAAAAGACATTGCAGCTTCTGCCTCACTCTCTAGGACCACTTGTCTGGAGGAGCTGGCAGCTTGAGGATACTCAAGCAACGTATGGAGAGGTGCACTTAGTGAAGAACTGAGGCCTCTTACCAAAAGCCATGGGAGTGACCCATCCTACAGGTGGGTCCTCCAGCCCCAGACAAGCACCCAGAGGACCACAGCCCAGCCACCATGATTACTGCCACCTCATGGACAATCCTGAGCAAGAATCCCCCAGCTAAGCCATTCCCAACTTCCTGACTCAGAGAAACTAGGAGAGAATAAATGTTCACTGTTGTTTTAGGCCATTACATCCTGCAGTAATGTGTTATGCAACAATAAGTAGCAAATACAGGTTTGGGCACCAGGAGTGGTGGAAACTTTAACAAAAACCCTACAATGTGGAGTGGTTTGGAATGGAACAGTGGCCAGAAGCTGGAGGACTTTGGCCAAGAGTCTTTGAGAAAGCCTGAATAGTCTTAGTAGAAGCCCGATGGCCTTTGAGGAGGCAGTGAGGGAAGGGTTCCAGGAAAGTGAGGAAAATGTTACTGGGGTTAAGGGATCCTTGTTAGGTGGTGGCAGAAGGTTTCCTAACACGTTGCCTGTGGTCATGAGGAAGGTAGAAAATGTTTGTGATGAGGCTGAGTGGTCAAGCTAAAGAGAGTCCCAGACAGAGTCTTGGAAGGTGCTGCCTGGTTACATCTTGCTACTTATAGTGAAATGTGAGCAGGAGAGACAGTTAAAGGAAGGGCTGTTACATCAGGGCAATGTTCTGGACTTGAAAATTCCCTGCCTCTCCACGTGGCAAATGAAATATAAGAAACAGGTTCTGGGCAAAGATCAAATCAAGGGCACTCTCAAGAAAACACAGTCCAGAGAAGAAGCTGAGGGTGTGGTTGTAAAATCCTTTGTTAAGAATACAGATCCAGGGCAGTGTCCAAGAGAACCCTGCGGTCAAAGAACTGGGCTTCTAAGAAGCTTCTGTCCTTTGTCAGTCTTTGCAGAAGCCCATGGTGGAAGGGCTTGTGACAAAAAAGCCTGTGGGCGTGGGTTTTGCCTGATAGGATGAACCCCAATAAGAAGCACTGCCAACTCAGACTGACAGAGACCCACAAAAGTCAAAGAAGCGTCTGGACCCCCAAGCTTCTACAGGCAGGAAGCAGGCTATAGAACTATGCAGCCACATCCATGGGACACCTTTCATAGGAAAGGGAGGACGACTCAGAAGGCGGAACTCAGGGACCTGGGGCAGAGCCAAGAGCCCTGGAAAGTCATTTCTGGGCAAGAGTTGGACTGAAGCCCAGTGAAGGAACTGCCGATATTTTCCCAGCTGGACTTCAGAACTGCTTTGGGCCAGGGACTCCTGTGTGTTCCCTGTTTTTCTTCTTTTGGAACAAGAGGAGTGTATGTAGCAGTTATGCTATGTCTGTCCCACCAATATGTGCTGGGTGTGTGAGGGACAGACCCTTTGTTCAGAGGTCTTCAGATTTCTGGAAGTAGTACTTGATGAGCTGAACGTAAGGTACCACACCCATGAGCCCCATCTGTACCTGGACTTGATTTAGACGAGATTCTGGAATTTGAGCCGATGCTGTTACTGGGGTGAGATTTTGGGGGGCCTCGGGAGAGAGGAGGAGGAGTGTGAATCATTGAGGACCCGAGGGCAGGCTGTGGTAGCCGGCCTCCAAGATGACTGCTGATAATCCCCACCTCCTGGCCTTCAGGCCCATGTGTAGTCTTCTCCCACACTGGAGGGTGACGCCCTGGGTAACCATCAGGATATTGCAACAATGACAGAGCATGACTTCTGCGGCTTAGTCACAAGAGATGTTGCCATTTCCATCTTGTCCTCCAGGATCACTTGCTCAGGAGGAGCAGCTGCCGTGTCCTGAGAACGCTCGAGCCACTCTCTGGGGAGGCCCATGTGGTGAGGTGTCGGGGCCTCCTGCTGACAGACATGTGAGCAGCCATCTTGGAAGTGGATCCTCCGGCCCAGGTCAAGCCTTCAGATGACTGCAGCCTTACGAGGGACCCTGAGCCACAGCCGTCCTGCTAAGCTGCTGCCAAATTCCTGACCCACAGAAACCGTATAGATGATAACACATGTTTGATTTTTGCTTTAGGCTGCTACGTTTGGGGAGAATTCATTATGCAATCATGATAACTAATACACACTGTGTGTTCATTTTACATGAAGGAGACATAAATGTTGAATTCTAGTTAATGGTATATGTGCTAAAACATTTAGGGGGAGGACTACAGATGTGTGCTATTTATTTTGAAATGCATCCAAAAAATAAGATGGATTAATGCAGGACAAGAAGGATGGGTAGACAGAAATGTAATAAAGAGTACAGCAAAGTGTTAGCGGTAGAATTAGGAGGAGAGCTGTCTCTGTAAAATTCTTTTTGCTTTGCTGTATGTTTGAAAGTTTTCACATTAAAATGCTGGGGGGAAATGGCTGAGTAATTTCTTAACTTGGGTGGTAGGTACATGAGCGTTCCTTAGATGATGATGATGATGATGTAAACTGCAGAGATACCTTTCATTTGCTCCTTAGTCCGTATATTTCAGAATAATAACTATTATTTGAATGGCTGAGGGAAGTGACTAGGTGAGTGGTCCTGAGTGAGACCAGGGAAGGGTGTGGAGGCATCGAGAGACCTGGGAACTCAGAGGGGTCTGGGGCTGGGACGCAGAAAACAGAGAATGGGACCTTCACACCAGTGGCCACAGAAGAAACCTGGGAATCATGCCAGGGACTAAGTCGACCCAGCTACTCTGCCAGTAAGGCTGGCAAGGCCGAGAGGATGGTGACAGACAGGAATTCTCCTCCCCAAATGCCATGAGGCCTTCTTGGGGGGAGGGGGGGAGAAGGAAACCCTGATGCCTCTGTGTCCCCAAAGTGACCAGGCTGTGAGTGACAGTCACTGAGATAACCAGCCTTAAATTTGACTGAAAAGCGTTAGATTAGATTACATTAGATTGAATACATAACCTCCAGAGAAGTAATTTTCTCCATAAGCCTCAGTCTCCTCTTACCGGTAAAATGGTAATAAAATATTTAAAAACCTCCTAAGGCAAGAGGGATTTCAGTTACCAATATGTCTGTACATCTGAGTTGAAGTATATAAATTTAGATTCTGATACACATTCATATATATTCATATATATGTACAAACATACACACACACACACACACACACACTCACCACAGAGGTACTGACGTGTGCAGATGGGCAGAGCACAGTCTTGGAGGAGTTTGTACCAAAAAGTCAACAGGGAGAATTCTGGTGATAAGGGTGACAGCTTATCTTTTACTGTTTACTAACTTTCTGCTTATCCCAATTTTTTCACAATTGATTATGTTCTACTTCAGAACCAGAGAACATAAGCAAAAGCCAGAGAAAGACAAATATCATACCATATTGCTTATATGTGGAATCTAAAAAAAGGTACAAATGAACTTATCTACAAAACAGAGATAGAGTTACAGATGTAGAAAATAAACTTATGGTTACCGGGAATAAGAGGGGGGAGGGATAAATTGGAAGAGAGGGATTGACATACACAATACTATACATAAAGGAGATAACTAAGAAGGACCTACAGGATAGCACAGGGAACTCTCCTCAATACTCTGTAAAGGTCTATATGGGAAAAGAATCTCAAAAAGAGTGGATACATGTATATGTTGAACAGATTCAGTGTGCTGCATACCTGAAACTAACACAACACTGTAAATCAACTGCACCTCAATAAATTTTTTTTTTAAAAAAGGGGAGGGCCTCCCTGGTGGCGCAGTGGTTGAGAGTCCGCCTGCCGATGCAGGGGATACGGGTTCGTGCCCCGGTCTGGGAGGATCCCATATGCCGCGGAGCGGCTGGGCCCGTGAGCCATGGCCGCTGGGCCTGCGCATCCGGAGCCTGTGCTCCGCAACGGGAGAGGCCACAACAGTGAGAGGCCCGCATACCGCAAAAAGAAAAAAAAAAAAAAAAGGGGAAAGCAGAAACTGAGACCCATTCTCCTAGCAAAAGCCCCTCCCCTAAGCCGCCAAGGAAGCGCCCATGAGTACCTTGCCTGATGATGGGAACGCTGTGGGCGGCTCTGTCCACCACGAAGCAGAACATCTTCTCGCTGGCACTCACGGGCCGCCTGTGGGAAGCTGGTGGGACCATGGGGGCCTCGGGGGACCCCTGCGACCAGCTCCTCTGCACTGGCGCTGTCCAGATGCCCGGGTAGAAGGGGGTCTGTGGTGGTGAGGGTGACTGGTTCAGTTGCTGGGTGGCCCAAGGTGGCTGTGGCCTTGGCCAAGGTGCTGGGCCCCTCACCCATGGGAAGGAGACCTGCAGGGGAAGACAAGAGGGTCAGGGGAGGTTACGAGCAGCTGGGGTGGTCTTCACCTTTCTGTCCCGGCGACATAATTGCTGCCCTAGATTTCGGCGTATAAGTCACTTCTCCCAGGAAGCCCTCCCAGACTCTCCCCAAATTTGGGGATGGCGGTCCCCACCATGGGTCACCTTGCACACTATCGCACCACCATTTATTGGGTGCAGCCTTCGTGCCAGGCACCCAGTCAAGAGATTCACATGCATTACCTCATTTAATACCCCTGATGCTCTGTGATGAGCCCGAGGCTGAGCAAGACCTAGTGACTTTCCCAGCATCACAGATTTGGCAGTGAGCGTCTGAGCTGGTACAATGCCACCTCTGAGCTCTGAGAGGCTGACAGCTTTTTGTCTACCTTGCTCAGCACCGTATCCTCAGCTCCTAGAATAAACCCTTGGCACATACACAGTAGGTCCTTAAATACTGGTTGAAAGAATGAATGAACACATCTCCGAGATTCAAGCCCAGCTCTCCAGGACACACACATCCACACTGTGTGTCTCCCTGGCACTCCCATTCCACCTGTTCCCCGAAGCCGAGAGCTCTGGGGTGGCAGGCACCCCAACTGGCTCGCACCCCAACTGGCTCATTAACCTGTGATCCTCAACATCTGCCACATCTGATTCTTGGCAGACGCTCCATAAATATCTATCAAGGGAACCTTTTTTCATCTGATCCAGCGGAAGATGTCTGTAGCTACTTTCATTAGAGAGCACATCAAAATTCATCTACACCGGGAGAAGCAAATGCTGAGAGGTGCTGACACCTGGCTTTGTGTTGGTTAATGCTGTTGTGGCCGTCCCTCCCCGAGCCTAGTGGTTAAACCGTGACATCGTGAATGCTACCATTTACTGTAATTACTCACCGATTTCTCGCGATAGCCCTGAAGGGGAGGAGCTCTCCTTATTCCTAGCTTACAAATGAGGCTTGGAGAGGTTAAGGACTTCACCAAGCTCAGGTGGTGGTGGAGAGGGTGGTGGGACTGGGGTTCTGGAAAGTTCTTTCCCTCTCTGTCTCTCGCTCCCTTCTCTGCCCCAACCCCAGTCTCTTGGCAGAAAAAAACAGTTTTCAAGTAAGAAGCTAAGTTCAAAGGTTTGCCGCCTGTGGCGGTCACGTTTCTCTTTCTGCAGACTGCAGACACATAATGAGAAACAGGACAGAATGCTTCCGAAATAGGAGCACTGGCAGACAGAACTTCCTATAGCTCCAGCTGGATTGTATTCAAGAGGAAGGTTCTCCACTCACTCAGGTTCCCAAACCAGTCTTTTAGCTACAGTCTTTCCCAGCCAAGTCAAGAATCCGGTGAATTCCCCTGAAGACTTTTTTGGAGTCAGGGAGAACACTGTTCGGGAAAATCAAACTCCAATTGCCTGGCGACACCTAGCCCAGCATTTATGATGACACTGGCCCCGTTGAAACCTGTTTCAGAAACGGACTTGGCAGTGTTCCAGAAGTCTGTTACCTTATGTGAAGATTCGAATTTCTCTCCACTGTGGGCACCTCGGTCTCCACCTAAGCTTTCTTCCTTTCTCTCCTTTCAGAAGCTGAGGTGTCCTGCTTCTGCCTTGCACTCACTTCTCCATCCATCCTATCCCTTCCCGTCCTCTCCTCTGGGGCTGTCTTGCCTCAATCATTCCTACAACCTTTCCTCATCGATTTAATAAAGATTTATCGAATGAAAGGGCTGAAGGTGGGAAGGGGGAAATTTGAATATGTTTTACCCCCGCCTGATAGAAAACAAATCGAGAGACCACGGGTAGTGTGGAGGAATTCCCTTTTGTGCTGGGATGCTCAGGTAGATGTGCCTCACTGCCCACTAACTGCCAGGGTGCTAAAGGGAGTGCTCATATCTCATGCCTCAAGTGATCCACTGCCATAGTGGACAGGCCGCAACCCACCTGGCTCTTCTGGAAATTCCAGGTATCTCCCTCCTAATCTGTCGGCCTATTGCTGTGGGTGTGGCTAAGCAATCAACCAGTCACACTCTCTGGACATACTGATTGGTTCAGTGGTGGGGCAAGTGATCCAATCAGAGCCAAGGAGACCCAAGAAGACTTGGCTGGACACCAGGATCTGGAGTGACCTGGTGGGACTTCACAATGCAGCCAGCATGAGGGAGTGGAGCCCAGACATGGAGAGAGGGAAGCTGTTTATTTATATTTCAAATTGTGGTAAATAACCTGCAACATAAAATTTATCATCTTAGCCATTTTAAAGTAAATAGTTCAGTGGTGGTAAGTATTTTCACATTTCTGTGAGATGGATGTCCAGAACATTTTCGTCTTGCAAAACGTAAACTCTATTAACCATTAGACAACAACTCCCCATTCCCTCCGCCACCCAGCCCGTGGTGACCAACATTCTGTCTCTATGAATTGGACTACTCTAAGTACCAAGTACCTCAAATAAGTGAAATCACATGGTACCTGTCTTTTTGTGACTGACGTATTTCACTTAGCATAATGTCCTCAAGGTTCATCCATGTTGTAACATGTCAGAATTTCCTTCATTTTTAAGGCTAAACAATATTCCATCATACAGTTTAGAGTGTATTTTGTTTATCCATTAAGCGTCACGGGCATTTGGATTGTTTCTACCTCTTGGCTATTGTAACTATGCTGCTTTGAACATGGTGGGGAAAATAAGGAAGCTGGTTTTGAGCCTTGGCTGGGGTGCTACCCTGAAGTGCTCCATCCCTGAGGCTGGCTAGAGCTGGTTTCTGTCGCTTGCAGCACACAGAGCCCGAATGATAGGGCCCCTATGGGGAAGGAGCCAAAGATGTGTAAATGCAGCAGACTCCAAGCTCTTCGAGTGTTTTTTTTTTTTTTTTCTTTTTGCGGTATGCGGGCCTCTCACTGTTGTGGCCTCTCCCGTTGCGGAGCACAGGCTCCGGATGCGCAGGCCCAGCGGCCATGGCTCACGGGCCCAGCCGCTCCGCGGCATATGGGATCCTCCCGGACCGGGGCACGAACCCGTATCCCCTGCATCGGCAGGCGGACTCTCAACCACTGCGCCACCAGGGAGGCCCTCTTCGAGTGTTTTTTAAAGTGTTTTTTTTTTCTCTGAAGCGTGTTGGTTGAGGGTAGCTTTAGTTGGATGGTTAAAGTGGGTTTTCTCTAGTTTGCCGGCTTGCTCTATCACAGGGAAGGTCAAGGTTTTCTCAGAAATTGCTGATGGTAACTACAATGAAACAGGCAGGGAGCAAAGCAAACATAAGAAAAAGACTCACATTTAAAAGCCAGCTCTGGGCTGTACAGGAAGCATGGGGTCAATGTCAGTTATCAACAAGTCTGTTTTTATTATTTTTTTATTTTAGATTTAATTTTATTTATTTTTGGTGGTGTTGGGTTTTTGTTGTTACGTGCAGGCTTTCTTTAGTTGCGGCGAGCAGGGGCTACTCCTCGTTGTGGTGCATGGGCTTCTCCTTGCGGTGGCTTCTCTTGTTTCAGAGTGTGGGCTCTAGGCACATGAGCTGCAGTAGCTGGGGCACATGGGCTCAGTAGTTGTGGCTCATGGGCTCTTGAGCGCAGGCTTAGTAGTTGTGGTGCACGGGCTGTTACTCTGCAACATGTGGGATCTTCCCGGACCAGGGCTTGAACCTGAGTCCCCTGCATTGGCAGGTGGGTTCTTATCCACTGTGTCACCGGGGAAGTCCCCAAGTCTGTTTTTAGAAACTTTAGTTTAAAAATACATACTAATGCCTTTTCTCTTTCTTTGTGTCTGTTCTCTGACCATATGGTATGTTGCCATGGCTGGGTTTTTTGTTTTGTTTTTGAGATAGCATATGTGATACTCCTGATTTCTTTTCATACTACCTTTAAAATAGCAGGTTGTCAACCACCTGGATTAACCATGACCACATCCACGGCTGAATTTATATTAGCTTTAAAAAACATGGGTCAATGATTTACTCAAGAAGTCACTATCCATTTTCTTTCAAATTATCTACTTGTTCTTTGTGTTATTTCTCCAATATCTGCTTCTAACCCTGTAAAGAGTATAAGTTGAATGGGAGACCCTAAAAAAAATTCGAAGTAGTTTGCACATCGAGTGGCTACAGTACACATGAATTCTGCCAGGAAGCCCTGGAGCCTGCAGAGAAGGTGGAAACTTTGACCTTGCCCTTGGAGAGCTTGTTATGTGCTCTGCCATTTATAAGTAATTGTGGACAATACAACGGCTATGAGCCACTGTGTAGAGAAGCCACAGATGTGCCACAGACTGTGCTGGGCACTTAATGCCTGTCGTCTCATCTGATCTCCAGAATAATCTTACAGGAGGCCTTTTACACCTCATTGTGTGGATTAAGAAACTGAAGCTCAGAGAGGTTAAATGACTTGCCCAAGGTCTCACAGCCAGGAAGTGGTGACACTATTTGACTCCAATACCTGTGCTCTTAGGACTTCTAGGTTACTCGAAGTCATGATTTATTACCTGCTTTCCATACTCACAAACGGATCTTAGATGATTGGTTAGTAAATGATAGGATATTTTCCGAGTTAATAAAAGGAAATGAACATTAGATGGTGTGAAAAACCACAAGACATCGCATGGGCTACTTAGAAATGGGATTTTCTAGGAACACTGACAACTGTCTTATGGAAGTGTTATTCATCTGGTACATGCCACGCCCTGGAAGCAGCTCAGAGGACCCCAGCCTCCATCTGGGAAGACCTGTGGTATGTTCACTGCTGTACCAGAGGAGTCCTGGGGCCAGCTGGTACCCGCCCACCAGAACCGATTGTTAAATGTCCAGGAATTTTGCCAACTGGGTGATAAACACAGCCATTAATAAGAATTAACTTACATAAATTTACCATTAAATTATATCAGAAACAAAGGTGATACAAACTTAAAACTCACCCCTTCCTAATTATTTTACTCTATTTTATTATTACCTATGCTCTTGAGGTTTTTTCACTCTACTATATGTGTCTGTATGAAATGCTACACAGTAATGTGTTACCACACCTCTCTTTCCATCTCTGTATTCAGGGATGTGTCACTGGGAGCTTGAAATTGACCGTGGAGTGCGTATTACACCATAGAAATCAGGAAATGCTATAAATCAGGGCTTGATTTTTAAAAATTTTATAAATAGGTTTAATAATGGTGGTTCATGTAGAGTTTGATTTTGTTTGTTTGTTTGTTTTGTTGATTGCCTAGACTTAAGATGGTAATGGAGAAAATGTTAACAATGCAGATTATACAAAAGCATGTTGTGTCTTAGCCATTATGTTATGAATAGAAAAAAATTGAGGAAACGTTCTTCGAGTATTTGAAAATTATTATCTGATGCAGCAACAAAGTCACTCATGTCACTGATGAACATGTGAAGTTCTAACGTCTTTCTTTTTTCACTTGTATTATTCATAAATCCAAAATATCCAAAAATACCCACGAGTGCTCAGGTTGGGAACTCTCTCATTCGTCAACTGCAATGAGAAATTGGCTATGGATACAAGAGTTCGGCTAAAGTCAATGAAGGCATTCTGTGAGACTCAGCTGGCTATATAGAATTTACAAGAAAGAGTACTGTATTTCTTGTTACATGGAAAGACTGTGCTACACATTCTTTTTTTTTTTTTTTTTGGCGGTACGCGGGCCTCTCACTGCTGCGGCCTCTCCCGTTGCGGAGCACAGGCTCCGGACGCGCAGGCTCAGCGGCCATGGCTCACGGGACCAGCCGCTCCGCGGCATGTGGGATCTCCCCAGACCGGGTCATGAACCCGTGTCCCCCGCATCGGCAGGCGGACCCCCAAGCACTGCGCCACCAGGGAAGCCCTACACATTCTTTATATCAGTAAACCTTATGCTATGCATCCGTGTACTTTACTTTTCCCAGAGAGCTGGTCATTAAATATTTACCAGCCAATCGCTGGCTGTGCTGGCACCCAGCAGACTGCCTACTATTCATGGTAGGTGTTCGCTGACTGAGCTGAACGGTTGGCAAATGGAGTGTAAATGAAAAGCACTTTGATTCTAGGGCTGGGATGGGGAAAATACATGCTAAGCCCGGCGCATCTTGTAACAGCAGAGAGTAAGGAAGTGCCCAAAATGAAAAGGTGGGGAGATGCTCAAGGACACAGCAACCAACCTGAAAGAGCTCCCAGTGGCCAAGACTGGAAGAATTTGAGCGAAGAAATAGTTAATGAGTATTGGATTATAACTCAAAGTGTAAAATCAGTATACATGGGTCCATACTGACATAGATACATTAGTGAGTAAATACATAAAGGAGGGAGAAGAGACTGGCTTCCTTACAGAAGAATTTAACATACATAGATGTGGAGCTTAATTCCCACAGTATGGAAGGGCCTGGGGGGTAGGGGTGATGGTGGCGAGCAGGCACACTGACCGCAGCATGGAGGAGCCATGGACCTGGAAAGACAGAATGGAGACTGGAAAACATGGCCGGTAGAACTCAGAAGCCAGGAGAGGGGGCTACATGGTGCCAGGACAAATGGCCTTTATCTCAACAAGTCCCGGGATGTCACCGTAACTCAGAGACGGGTAATAATTCTATGTCCCCAAGAAAAGGGTAAATCATGTACGGGGTTTCAGTGTGAGAAATCAGGGTTATACATTTAGAACACAGAACCGCCAAGTTATACATTATTTTTAGGTTTTGGAACTTAAAAGAATTAAGTCCCTTTGAGCTGTTCAGAAAAGCCATTCGTTTAGGGTTTTCCCAGCTGTGTTAAAGGAGATCTGGCCCATCTAATTTTCCCATTTTCTTGTAAATCTTCAGTCTTATGGTTTTTCCTTTCCTTTCAAGTTCTAATCAGCTTCCTGGTCAGTCCATAAAATGGGAAATAGAATCTAATGAGAAAACAGCTGGATTTTTGCAAATAGCTTTTGCTACCCGTAGACTTGGCCTGCTTCAATTCGGTCTTGCCAGATAGAGAGACGGAATGAATGAATGAATGAATGAATGAATGATCATCAACTAAGTCAAGAGAAGGAGCAACGTGGTTCTGGTTTGGTAACAAAGGGTGTGGTCTGCCAGAGGAAGCAGGACGTGGCCTGGTTCCTGGCCGGGTCTGGGTTCTTTCTCAGCAGGATGCTAAGGGTTCAGCCCGCGCTCCCGTCTCCACCTCCCCCGATGTCATCTGCATCGCCTGTCAACATCTGGTGACAACACAGCCTCAGGGGTCCTTGTGTGTGAGTTTTTGCTGTGGAGGCCGAGCCTGAGGCTGCCTGCTGCCCCGTGCCCTCCACTTCACTGGTCTCGGGAAATCGCCTTTAATATAAAACACCCAGCCTCAGGATTTCTCATCACATCAGTAAATCCCCACAGGACCTGTAAGAGCACAGGGTAGAGGAAATCCTACAAGGTCAGGTAGGAGATGACAAAGCTTGACAAGAAAGAGGTTTTGTTCTGAAGGGCACCATGCTCTCTGGTCATTCACTCAGTTGCCGGCTCCTCAACCCCCGGTACAGTAAAGCCACATCCTCCTCAACAACGGGCCCTATTCAGAGGTCCCAGGAACGTGGAAACGCCACCTTTCTTGGGGATGGACAACTAAGGCCCCGACTCTGAGCTTCTCATCACACCTGTTCACCACAGGAGAGAAATGAGCAACTCTGCTTCCTTGGAGACTGGCCTGGGACTTTTCCAATGGAAAAGTGGATTATTCGTCATTTCCCTCCCCCCAGATCCCTAGTGGCAAATCCCGTTCGGAAGGCTCCACTTAGGCAATAGGAATGCTTCCTAATGTCATGGACATCTTCTTTGTTTTTGCCTCCCCCGCATCCATTTCTTCCATCTTCTGGATGGGCACCTTAATTTTTTTGCAGGGAAGACACCCTTTCCCTGACAATCCTGAGTCCATAGAATTCTGACCCTTCCACCCCAGGGGTGAGACCATAACCCAGGCCTGGCCAATCAGAGCATTCCTGGCCCCTGGCCTCAGTGATTGGTTCAGGGGAAGCCCCGTGATCCAAGCCACTGTCAATGAAGATGCTGGCTCTTTCCCTGGAACTGCTACTTTGTAGGGTGCTGGGGCTGCTGGTGGCTACTTTCCTACAGGTGAGGCAAGAGTCTGTCTGAGATTGGGAAGCTAACAGGGAAGAAAGAGTCAGATTCCTGACCATGATTTGGGCGCCTGGATCCAGCTGGGCCTAAGCTGCAGCTTTTGGCCTTTTCAGTTCCATGAGCTTTTTTTTTTTTTTTTGCCTAGGCTAGTTTTAGTTGGTTTTCTGACACTTGCAAACGATCAAATTTCCTGGACAGTATGCTTTTTGAGACTTTAGCATAAGCATCACTATGTACTCAGAGTGAAAGTTGTTTTAAAGGTTATGACATGCTCAAATAAAACCCACCAGACTGTCATCATGCACCAAATTTACCTTTCAACTTATAAAAGTAAAGCAGCATCTCCAGAGAAGAATGATTTAAGACCAAGGAACCAATCATAAGACAAGTAGTAAAACGCTGCTTAGAGAAACTTTGATAGATAAATAGTTCTCTAGCTACAGCAGGCTTCAGACTACAAACCCCAAATTTCTGCTTCAAAAGTGACTCAGGGAAGACATTCCATAGTTTCATTTATTTCGTTTTTTGGCCTCGCCGTGCACTTGTGGGATCTTAGTTACCTGACCAGGAACTGAACCCAGGCCCTCAGCAGTGAGAGCACTGAGTCCTAACCACTGGACCACCAGGGAATTCCCAACAGTCCACAGTTTTAAAAGAAAACTTTCCAGTTGAAGAAACAGGCAAAATTTGTAATATGCATCTGTTGTATATATAATATGTTAGTGTCTAGTATATTTATCAGATCCATGTCAATGTAATTATATTATTACTATATTTGCAAATGCATATATATGTGTATGTATATTTAGAACCACATATTTCCAGCTCTTTTTTAAAGAGGTATTGAAAAGACTGTTCAAAATTTATTTTTCCAGCTTGTCTGTTTCTTCTTATTCCTCAGTAAACTTAAGCAATTAACCAGCACATTTCCTGGCAAACAGTAAGGCTCAATCTGAGTGAGTTCTTTCTCCCCAGCTCCCCCCTCTATTTTAAGTTCTTCTTTTAGAAACCAAGTCAAATGAAAGAGGCAGTACTGCATAGTGTTACAAGCAGAGGCTGGTAAACGTTTTCTGTAGAGCCAGACAGTAAACATTTCCAGCCCTGTGGGCCATGTGATCTGCCCAGCTTACTCTGCCATTGTAGCCGACAACACAGGCAATACTGAAATGAATGGGATGGCTGTGTTCCCAGGAAACTTTACAAAAACAGGCGATGGCCCGCACTTGGCCCTGGGCCATAAAGTGCCGACCTTGGGTTAAGACCTTGGGATCCGGCGTCACACAGACTCTGGTCCGGCTCCCGGCTCTGCTCCTTCTCTGGGACCCTGACGAGTGTGTCATTTCTGTGCCTTGTCTGTAAGACACAGGGATACTAACAGCCATTTCTTAGTCTGTGAGAAGTGTGTGAGATAGTGCACGTGAAATGCTGTGAACACTTCCTGGCCCATAATAAATGAGCATAAAACATTAGCCATCAGGTGTGATCACCATCGTCAAAAAAGAAGAAGAAAGGGGGCAACTGAATTTGTCCAGGAACCGCAGCAATATCCCTGGTAAAGAGTTAGTGGGTGGACTTCCCTGGGGGCATAGTGGTTAAGAATCCGCCTGCCAATGCAGGGGACAGGGATTTGAGCCCTGGTCCAGGAAGATCCCACATGCTGCGGAGCAACTAAGCCCATGGGCCACAACTACTGAGCCTGTGCTCTAGAGCCTGCGAGCCACAACTACTGAGCGTGCGTGCCACAACTACTGAAGCCCACACACCTAGAGCCCATGCTCCGCAACAAGAGAAGCCACCGCAATGAGAAACCCGCACACTGCAACGAAGGGTAGCCCCCGCTCGCCGCAACTAGAGAAAGCCCACGCGCATCAACGAAGACCCAACGCAGCCAAAAATAAATAAATAAAATAAATAAAATAATTAAAGAAAAAAATGTTAGTGGACCAGGGACTTCCATGGCAGTCCAGTGGTTAAGACTGCACGCTTCCAATGCAGGGGGTGCAGGTTTGATCCCCGGTTGAGGAACTAAGATCCTGCATTGGTGCAGCCAAAAAAAAAGTGAGTGGAGCCAAACAAGCAAGGAAGCCAGATAACTGAAAATGCATTTTCTTCTATTATCAGTGGCTTTCGTTTTTACCCACATAATGAATCATCCCCTGTCAGCGTGTGAAATTGCAGGTTGGACTGGGAATTGCAAGACCTTCCTTAAACGCTGGGCAGTGAAGGACCTGCCTGGGCTCTCACGGCCCCACGATGCTTCATGCTATTAGGAAAAGGCTCCAAGGGACTCAGGAGAGCCGGCTTTTAATCCTGTCTCTGGATCTATATGACTGATGCCTAACCTTGGGGAAGTCACTGAAACTCTCTGAGCCTCAGTTTATGCCATGATAGGGGTGGTCCCAGGGACCTCTATAAAAACAACTGAAGGGGGAAAGGGGACCTGGGATTAATGAGTAGCTCCTTGGCAGAAATTGGAAATTGAAGCTCAGAAAGGTAAAGTCAGTTGCAGCTGGCATTTCAACTTGGGTCCATCCAACTCCAAAGCCCTTGCTTTCTCGATTGGGTTCTGCAGAGCTTCCCCATTAAAGCAGCAAGGAATATTGGCCGACAAGGGCGTTCTTCTCGCAAGACAAGACGTCATGACATTGCAGGGACAGAAGACAGTATCCAGGAGCCACGTGGGAGAGTCTGGCTGGACTGGGAACAGGGCAGAGCAGGCTACAGGGAAGGCCAGACACAGGCAGTCATGCGGATGGGGGCTGCCGCCAAGGAGCTGTCAACCCCCTCATGGAACAACTCGGCACGTCATTTGTGGCACCTGGCTTCCTTTTTCATTCTGGCCATTTCCATCCGTTTTGCCGTATTTCAGAACAGAGAAAGACATGATTGATACATACGGGTGACGTGGGTTTCCTTACTCAGCTGCCTTGTAAGAACGGCACCACTGTGACTAGCATAGCTTGTTTCCACACCTCCTTTCCCAGAGCTCAGGAAGCACGAGTAAAGGCAACAACCAACAAAACCCACAACACGGCACCACACCTGACTCTGGGACTTCAATTTCCCACGCCTGGTGCCAAGACTCTATGGGATTAATCAACGGTTGCTTCAGGGCATTGCAGATGGCCCTGCGGGTTATGTCCTGCACAGTTTCAGTGGGCGCCATCCACATGGACTACGTTGTGAATGGTGACCCTGGAGTTGTGCAATATGGCAGCCCTAGGTAATACTTTGATGAGAGAGCTATAATCTACAAAGTATCATCCTGGGGGCTTCCCTGGTGGGGCAGTGGTTGAGAGTCCACCTGCCGATGCAGGGGACACTGGTTTGTGCCCCGGTCCGGGAAGATCCCACATGCCGTGGAGCGGCTGGGCCTGTGAGCCATGGCCGCTGAGGCTGCACGTCCGGAGCCTGTGCTCTGCAACGGGAGAGGCCACAACAGTGAGAGGCCCGCGACCGCAAAAAAAAAAAAAAAAAGGATGGTCCTGGGCACAACCTGGCTGCCAAAGCACTTTGTCAAACAAGAGTTTTTCTTCATATTTTTCCATCTTGTATGTTATTCTATGGGTAATTTATCTGCAAATGTATTTATCTGGTAGCGGGGGCAGGTCTTGGGAGGTTTCCCTGTCCAAAAGGACACTTACAAAGGAGGCATCTTGGCTGCTCCATGCTGGTTTGCTTGACTCTAAAGCTGAGGGTTATCACATGCTTATTAGGTGCCAGACGCTGGACTAAGCAATTTACGCACTTTGCCCACTTAATACCACAGTCACTCAAGGTGGTAGGAACTATTGTTACAGGAGTGGAGACCGAGGCTGTGAGAGGTAGATGATTTGTGCACGTTCAGTATAAAAGCCGGTCAAGAGCAGGGCTGGGACGGCGCTGGAGTCAGCCTGACCTCAGGGCACGTGCTCTAACCACTGTGACATCTGCAAACACATCTGGATTCCTAACCGCCCCGCACCTCACCCCCCTCCCGCAATAAAATGCTGACACACCCTCCTCTATTGGTTAGGGTCACCACAAAACCTGAAATAAATGCTTTCATTTGGGAACTCTTTGTCGGGAGAAAAACAGTTCTCATCATACTTAATCTGTATGATATCAGGGCAGTCCTCCGTGGAAACTCCATCCAAGGAGGAAACACAGCGCCCTCACCAGGGACCCCAAAATCAATTGGAAACAAGAATATGCCGGAAGCAAGACGGCCACGAATTTTTTAGAAAAACTGGGCTTCAAAATATTTGATGAGGGCCTCCCTGGTGGCGCAGTGGTTGAGAGTCCGCCTGCCGATGCAGGGGACGCGGGTTCGTGCCCCGGTCTGGGAGGATCCCACATGCCGCGGAGCGGCTGGGCCCGTGAGCCATGGCCGCTGGGCCTGCGCGTCCGGAGCCTGTGCTCCGCAACGGGAGAGGCCACGGCAGTGAGAGGCCCACATACCGCAAAAAAAAAAAAAAAAAAATATTTGATGAGAGATGCTCTTCAATACCTCTCCCTTTTTCCCCTCTTCCTTTCTCTTCTTTTAAATAGCCAGCAGGTTGGGGTCATCAGGAAGTGGAATTTGTAGGAAGGGGTCAGTCAGTCCACAGGCCGCCCTCACACGGACGCTGCAAAGGACCCCTCCATGAATATGAGCGTCATGGATGGAAGCTTCTCAAGCTGGGGACGCCCCGGCAGAGAGCACTTTTGAGAAGATGGGGCTGTGGAGAGTCCTGCAAAGTGCCCTGGGCACAGGCCAGGGGAACACTTGTGCAGCTGCCTGCAGTCAACCGAGGAATGAAGCAAGGTGCAAGTGCGTGTAGGAATAAGAATTGAAAAAATCCGTGCATATTCGAGTGACCGTGAGAGTATGCTTTCCTCGGTGTGAAAACCAGTCAAGGCTACTGCTCCAGCTAGCATCACACTAAATGGTTTTCTCCCCTCCTTTTTCCGCAAGTGGGGATAGTGTTTAATTTGCACTGACTAGCTGTGTGGCCCTGGGGAAATTACTTAACCTCTCTGAGTTTCGGATTCCTTGTCTGTAAAATGGGGATCATGGGAGAACCCATCTCATAGGTTGCTATGAGCGTGAAATAAGGGAGAGCAGGTGAATTGCTTAGCACAGTGCTGTTCACGTCAGTGATTCCTCCTGCTGCTCTCTTGGTTTCTCTTCTTACAAAGCATCTTCTTCCGTCTTATCTACTCAAGGTTAGAGGTCGTCATCACTTTTCCCCACAATTATATAAGAAGCACCTTGTAAAATAAAGTCCCCATTCCATAGTTGTACACCCGTGTGCATAACAAACTTACTCAAAATGGCCAAAAAGTGGAAGCAACCCAAGTGGACATGGATGGATGAGCAGGTAAACAAAATGTGGTGAATCCATACAATGAAATATTCAACTGGAATGAACCATGAGGATATCATACTAAGTGAAATAAGATGGTCACAAAAGGACAAACAATGTAAGATTCCATTTATATGAGGAACCTAGAATAGTCCACTTCCCAGACACAGAAAGCATGGTGGGAGGGGAGGAAGGAAGCAGGGGGTTTGATGTGATGGGCATAGAGTTTCAGTTTGGGAAGATGAACAAAGTTCTGAAGATGGATGGGGGTGATGGCTGCACAACAGTGTGAATAGATTTAATGCCACTGTGAACTGTACACTGAAACATGGTTAAGATGGTAAATTTTATGTGTATTTTACCATAATTTTGAAAATTAAAAGTTAAAAACAAACCCCAAAATGAAATACCTCCAAGGTTTCTCCGAGGTTTGGGGTGATAGAAATGGAGGAAAATGTTCTGAGAGCAGGTTGTGGTGATGGCTGCACAACTCCATCAATATATTCAAATTGATTGAATTGGACACTTCAAATGGGTGAAGTTTCTGTTATGTAAATTGTACTTCAGTGAAGCTGTTAAGAGCAAGCAAGCAAACAAACACATGCTGTGATCCAGAGGAAACTTTGGAGGATGAAGGAGCTGTTCACTGTCTTGATTGTGGCTATGGTTTCACAGGTGTACCCATATGTAAAAGCCCATCCACTTACAGACTTTAAACATGTGCTGTTTATTGCATGTCAATTATATCTTAATAAAGCTGTGTTTTAAAAAGGCAGAAGAGTATTCCATATATAACGAACTCCTTATAATATATTAAACTCCTTAGAATATATTAAACAATATAATTTATTAAACAATGCCCCCTTTGGATGCAAATTTAGGTTTCAAATTTTATGCCCCTATAAATAATATTTCAATAAATATCTTTGTAGGAAAAAAGAAGAAAAATACGCAGATATTGTTTGCTGCTCCCCCTCTTCTTCTCCCCACAGCAAGCCACAAAGTCAGAATTTCCCAGGGAGGGGGCCTGGGAACCTGTAATTTTACTGAACATTCCTGAAAAATTCTTGGAATCAGACATGTTGGGGCACATTGAATCAAACTTCATGAACTTGGATTTTCAGGCTTGGGAGTGTGAAATCCCCTTTTCTTTGATCCCTAAAAAATTCTGTAAGTGTTCCATACAAATGATTCTAAATTTCGGTTTCCCTCCTATTGGCGGTGCATCAGAATCATCAGGGAGCTTGTGAGCATGCATATTCCCAGGCCCTACTCCCAGGGAGGATGTGTATGGTTGCCAGATTTCGCATAAATAAAGAAATGAATAAATCAATATATAATAAACTATAGGGTGTCCGTTAAATCTGAATTTCAGATAAACACCAAATAATTGTTTTAGCATAAGTGGTTCCTTGCAATAGTTGGGCCACACCTGTACATAAAAATTATTTGTTGCTTATCTGAAATTCAGATTTAACTGGGTGTACTGTATTTCATCTGGGAATCCTAAGTATGAGTCCTCAGGCCTGGGGTGAAGCCCAGATCTGCACTGTTGGTCTGCTCCCCACGTGCTTCTGACAAGGGGGATCCTTAGAACCCATGTTGGGAACCCCTGATCAGGTCAACACCTTCTGGGTCAGGAGCCCCTCCTCAGGGCGGCCAGTGGATCCCAGTGCATCCCACAAGTGAGCACACTTTAATGTTGGTCCAAGGAGTAAAAGGGGGCTGAGAAGCAGCAGGAGAAAACTGTCCCAGGTTTTCAAAGCCAAACATGGTGGATGCGGTGTCACGGGCCCTGCAGCCTGAGGGATGGTGCTCATCTTCTCTGAGTGAGTATTTAAGGCTGCCTAGGGGACCCACACCCCAGGATTCTGTCTAGATTCTCTAAACTTTATTTATTTATACCCAGCCTCGTCCCAGAAAGGACTTTAAGCCTCAGAAGTCTCAGTCCATGCAGGGTTCTTGGTGCTGGGGAGTGAGGTTAACACGCCGTCTCTCTGGGACACACACGACAGGTATTAATTGTGTGCTCACCACGAATGGGCATTATTCTGGGAGTTTTACAATTAGAACCATCTCATTTAGCCTTCGAGATAAGCCTGCAAGGTCATTGCTGTCGTTGGCCCCATTTTGTAGATGAGGAAACCGAGGTTCCGAGGGGTCCAATGGTTTGTGCAAGAGCGCACCGAGTAGGCCAGTGGCAGAGCTGGGGTTCTGACCCAGGACTGTGTTGCTAACCAGCCCCCATCCTGCCTCCCTACTGAACCAGATACTTCTTGTGACTGAGCTTTGCTGGGCGAATTTTGGGTTACGTTCCGCTTAACCTGGGGCCATACTTTAGGTCCTGATCCCGGGAACATTTCTGATCCAGTGTGATAACAGCTGGCAGGCCTTGAGCGTCTACTCTGGCCAGAGACTTTGACTTTTTATACATTGATACTCTCTCAATGCACTGCACCGCTGAGAAGACCCAGACCCAGGCACGCAGAGAACCCTGGCCGAGGTCGCAAAGCTAGGAAGTTGCAGAGCACTGATCTGCCTAAAAAGGAAGCATCCATCTCTGCATCTTCAAAAGCACACACCTGCTTTCCACCTCCCCTTGCCAATCTTCACTTTTCAGGAAAACGCTCTCGCTCCGGGCTGCTCGCTAGGCAACCCTTGCATGTAATTCCATGAAATGCCCAGAAGAGGGCGCGAGGACTCGCGCTCCCCGGGCACCCAGGCGATGGGGCTGAACTTCGCAGAATCGCGAAAGCAAGAGTGACGCGCTCCAGACGAACTCCACCTGTGGCCGTACCCGAGCCCTAGGCTGCACGGAAGGTGACACAACACGGCACCTCTGCACCCCACCCCACCCCACCCCCGCAGGGGCCTGGACTCACCGAGGCTGGGTTTTCGATGACCAGTTCGTAGGTCAGCCCTCTGGACCCAAACCTCAGGATGTCTCCGGGTAGGAGCTTCACAGCCACGTTCTGAATGTGGCACTCATTGACGAACGTGCCGTTGCAGGAATTGAAGTCGTGGAGAACAAAGCTGCTTTCGGCCTCATTATATTCAATGAGTGCGTGATGGTTGTCGACGTCTGCAGACTGAAATGCAGAAGGGGGACAGTCAGAGCCAGCAATAACAGGAATAACAAGGAATAACTAGTGCCACTGACACTGGGGACCCCAATGTGCTAACCACTTCATCTGGCTGGACAGTCACTGCAATCCTCATTTTAAGAGGAGAATGCTGAGGGTCAGAGAGGTTAAGTGACTTGCCTAAGGCCACACAGCTAGTGAGTGGAGGGTCACCACAGCCTGACAGCAGACCCAGAATAGATGCCCAGTTTTGGGGTAGGGTGTCAGGCAACACAGAGGCAAGAGGGAACTCGGGGGGAATTGGCCAGGAATTGGCCACTTGATAGTTCTCTGATCCCATGCAAGTATCCTTTTGGTTGTCCCGAGTGGCAAGACAGCAGAAATGGCCCAACACAAACCAGAAAGGTCAGTTGGCAAGTGACAACTGTCCATTTACTGCAAGTGTTAAAGTTAAGGGGAGGTTTTGTAATAATTGTTGTTTGTTCTAATCATTTTTAAAATAACATGTTTTTTGTAATAATGCAGAAAATGAGAACTAGAGAAAAACACAAAGAAGACATTAAAATCACTTAGACTCCCGTCCCCCAGAGGCAGGCACCGAGAACACGGTGGTTCACATCCTTCCAGTCTTTTCTCTATGCTTACAATCTTTTTAAAAAGTTTAAACACAATTGAGCTCACACCACAAAACATAGTTTTATAACTACCTTTTAAAAGCCTTGGTGTACAATGAAGATTTTTCCCATGTGCTTAATTATTACTGTTGCTTCTTAAAAGCTAATCAGAATTTATCTAACCAAAGATGATCTATTTTTCAATAGGGGCCCTGGTGTGACCACATTTCCCCCAAAAGAGAGAGACCCCAGACAGTGAATTGTCAGTGGGGTCAGAAACCTCCTGTGTAACCACTTTAATAAGAAGAATGAGCAAAACTCGGCACCAAGGAGGAAATATCACATCCCCCCCTGGCCCCGGCGCCCTGGACTATGGGCTGCAGGGCACGTGCGAAGTCCTCTGTCTTCTCAGGACACTGCCTATGAGCCATCCACTCCAGCCTGAGACTTTGCAATTATTTTCTAAGTCACTCTTCTCAGAGTGCCTCATCCAACTTTTATAGAGAGTACTTGGACTTAGAAATCTATACTAATGTCCCACAATATAATTATAACCAATAGC
Organism: Mesoplodon bidens; assembly: GCF_964165515.1. Lineage (NCBI taxonomy): Eukaryota > Metazoa > Chordata > Mammalia > Artiodactyla > Ziphiidae > Mesoplodon > Mesoplodon bidens. The sequence goes on from NC_138177.1 coordinate 175,338,796, forward strand.
TTATATTAATAATAGCTTATAGTATATGAATAGATAATAATATAACTGCATATATTAATGACACATTATGTGTAATTACACAAATGCCAGGAAATTTGCTAAGTGCTTTACTGCATTATCCCGTTTCATCTTCACAATAATTCAAAGGGATACTTCCTCATTTAAAAAAAATTTAATATTTTATTGAAGTCTAGTTGATTTACAATGTTGTGTTAGTTTCAGGTGTACAGCAAAGTGATTCAGTTATACATATATATAATATCTATTCTTTTTCAGATTCTTTTCCATCACAGGTTACTGCAAGATATTGAATATAGTTCCCTGTGCTGTACTGTAGGTCCGATAGTTACTCATTTCTTAGATGAGGAAACTGAGGCATAGAACGATTAAGTGTGCCCACAGTCAGCCACTTTGACTCGCTTGGCTTGTTCCCAGGTTTGCCTGATTCAAATGACTGTGCCTTTACCCACTTTTCAAATTCCTACCAAACACTTTGGCACTTAAAATACTGAAACACAAGAAGAAAGCAGGAGTAGCTCTATTAATTTCAGGCAGAGCCAACTTCAGAGGAAGGAAAGTTATCAGGGATAAAGAGAGGCGATACAGAGTGATAAAGGGGTCGATTCTCCAAGCAGACATAACAGTCCTTCATTGTATGTACCCAACGATAGAGCATCAAAGTATGGAAGGCAAAAACTGATAGGACTGCAAGGAGAAGCAGATGAATCCATCATGGTAGCTGGAGACCTCAACAGTCCTCTGTCAGTGACGGGCAGACCCACCAGGCAGCAAATTAGTAAGAATGAAGTTGAACTGAACAGCACTACCATCATCTGGATCTAACTGGCAACCACACAGCTTCATCCCACAGCAACAAAACACACATCCTTCTCAAGCTACCATGGAACATTCATGAAGCAGACCACATTCCAGGCCACAAAATATACCTCAACAAATGTAAAAGAATAGAAATTATGCAAAGTACGTTTTCAGAACACAGTGGAATTAGGCTAGAAACCAATACCAGAAAGACAGCTGGAAAATCCCCAAATATTTGCAGATTAAACAACACACCTCTAAATAACAGATGGGTCAAGGAGGGACTCTCATGGGAAATAAAAAGTTATCTTGAGCTAAATGAAAATGAAAATACAACCTATGAAAATTTGCAAGATGCAGTGAAAGCAGTGCTTGGAGGGAAGTTTATGGCATTGAAGGCATACATTTGAAAAGATCTAAGCTTCCACCTTATGAAACTAGAGAAAGAAGAGCAATATAAGCCTACCACAAGCACAAGAAAAGAAGCAATACATGAAATAAAAAGCAGGATAACAAGAGAGAAAAGTCAGCAAAATAAAGAGCTGTTTGGTTTTTTTTTTTGTAAAGATCAATAAAATTGACAAACCTCTAGCAGGATAACCAAGAAAAAAAGAGAGAAGATACAAATTACTCAAATCAGAAATGAAAGCGATGGCATCACTACTGATCTCATGGACACTGAAGGGATAATAAAGGAATATTATGAATAATTCTATGCCCACAGATTTTATAACTTAATGAAGTGGGCCATTTCCTTGAAAGACACAATCTACTGAAACTCACACAAGGAGAAATAAATACTCTGAATAGACTCATATCTAGTAAAGAATTTGAATCAATAATGAATAACCTTCCAAAATGGAAAGCACCAGGCCTGGATGGGTTCACTGGTAAATTCTATCAAACATTAAGGAAAGAATGATATCAGTTCTCAATAATCTCTTCCAGAAAATAGAAGAAGAGAGAACACTTCCCCGCTCATTCTGTGAGGCCAAACTTATTCTAATAGCAAAACCAGATAAAGGTATTACAAAACAGGAAAACTGCAGACCAATACCTCTCATGAACATAGATGCAAAATCCTCAACAAAATATTAGCAAATTGAATCCAGTGATGTATAAAAAGAGTTCTACACCACAGTCAAGTGGGATTTATTCCAGGTATGCAAGGCTGGTTCAACATTTGGAAATCAATTAATGTAATCCATCACATCAACAGCGTAGAGAAGAGAAATCGCATTATCATAACAGTAGATGCAAAAAGAGCATTTGACAAAATTAAACACCATCCATGATAAATTAACAAACCACCAAACCACCACAACAACTCTTGGCAAATTAGGGATGGAGGGGAACTTCCTCAACCTGATAAAGTACATCTATAAAAACCCTAAAGCTAACGTCATATTTAATGGTGAGAAACTCGAATCTTTCCAATTAAGATCAGGAATAAGGTGAAGATGTCCCCTTTCACCACGCATTTTCAACATTGTACTGTATCGCCTAGCTAATGCAACAAGGCAAGAAAAGAGAATAAAAGATAGATTGGGAAGGAAAAAGAAATCTTCTTTGGTGAGGTGTTTGTTCAGATCTTTTGCCCATTTTGCAGATGGCATGATTGTCTATGCAGAAAATCCCAAAGACTGACAGAAAGCCCTCCTGGAATTAATGAGCAATTGTACCCAGGTTGCAGAATACATGATTAATATACAAAAGTCAATTGCTTTCCTATATACCAACAATGAACAAGTGGAATATAAAATTAAAAACACAACACCATTTACGTTAGCACCAAAAAAAAAAAAAATGAAGTACTTAGGAATAAATCTAACAAAATACTTAGCTATATGAAGAGGTATATGAAGAAAACTACAAAATGTTGATGAAAGAAATCAAAGTAGTCTAAATAAATGAAGAGATATTTCATGTTTATTTGAAATTCCTTAACGATGTATGATGTTTAACATCTTTTCATATGCTTATTTGACATCTGTAGATTTTCTTTGGTGAGGTGTCTGTTCAGCTCTTTTGCCCATTTTTAAGTTGGGTTGTTTGGTTTCTTATTGTTGACTTTTAAGACTCATTAATTTTATTTATTTATTTTATTGAAGTGTAGTTGATTTACAATGTTGTATTAATTTCTGCTGTACAGCAAAGTGATTCAGTTATACATACATATACATTCTTTTTAAAATATTCTTTTCCATTATGGTTTATCACAGGATATTGAATATAGTTCCCTGTGCTATACAGTAGGACCTTGTTGTTTCTCTATCCTGGATATAACAGCTCACATCTGCTAACCTCAACCCCCCACTCCATCTCTCCCTCAACCCCCTCCCCCTTGGCAACCACAGTCTGTTCTCTATATCCATGAAGACTCATTTATTTTGGATACATGCTTACAGCATCTTTATTCATAACTGCCAAAAACTGGAAGCAACCAAGATATCCTTTAAAAGGTAAATGGATAAACAAATTGTTGTACATCCATACAATGAAATACTAGTGATAAAAATAAATGAGTTACCAAATAACAAAAAAGACATGGAGGAATCTTAAATGCATATTGCTTAGTGAAAGAACCTAGTCTGAAAAGGTTACATACCGTATGATTCCAACTGTATGAAATTCTGGAAAAAGTAAAACTATAAGGAGAGTAAAAGATCAGTGCTTGCCAGGGGCACAGGGGCTCTGGGGCTCAGGATGAAGAGGAGGGGCACAGGGGATTTCAGGGCAGTGAAAATATTTTTTATGATACTGTAATGGTGGATACTTGTCACTATACATTTGTCAAAACGAAAGAACGTACAACGCAAAGAGTGAACCCTAATGTAAACTATGGACTTAGTTAATAATAGCATATCAATATTGGTTCATCAGTTGTAACAAATGTACCACACTAATGTATGATGTTAATAATAGGGGAAACTGTGTGTATTGGAGGGGTGGATATATGGGAACTCTCTGTATTCTCTGCTAAAATTCCTGTAAACCTAAAACTGTTCAAAAAAATAAAGTATTTAAAAAATGAAAACACATTAGTTCTTTGGAAAATGTCACCCACATCATCTTCATCACCATTGCCATTGATCTGTGTGTCCTTTGAACCTTTGATAACCCATGAATGAGAGAAACTCTGTGTGTTACATTTTGTTTTTCTCTTCCCAGGCTTCACCGCTTTCAGTTCCTCAAAAACTGTCAAGCCATTATTCAGAAATCAAAGCAAGCAGGAAGTTTTAAATGACTCCACAAATTTGGGTGAGCCTCTACCACATGTTAGGCCAGGAGACAGCTTCCTAGTTCGGCCCTATAATATCACTCGCTCCCTTTACTTGGGAAATTGCTAAATGCTGCTCCTGGACAGACGCCCTGCTGCTAATACAGACTGACTCTATAAGCCCCAGCCTACTGAGCTGTCCAACTATGAGACGAACTGTTATTTATTTATTATTATTTTTATTATTATCCTTATCATCCTCTAACATATTTTCAGGGCTTCCTGTGAACTGGGCCCTGCTGAAGCATTTTGTGTGCATTTCTATCATTTAATCTGCATGACAGCCCTAGACAGGGACTCTATTATTATCTCCATCTTAGAGATGAAGAAGCTGAGACTCAAAAGGTGAAGTGAGAGGACAGCTTTACCTTGACCCCAAACCCAGACACAGACACAACAGGAAAACTACAGACCGATATCTCTTATGAACACTGATACCACGATCCTCCACAAAATAGGAGGAAACCGAGTTCAACAGCACATTCAAAGGATCATACACTATGACCAAGTGGGATTCATTCTTGGAATGCAGACTTGATGGTTCAACATATGAAAACTAATCCACGTAATACATCACATTAACAGAAAGAAGGAAAAAAATGATCATCTCGATGGATGTACAAAAAGCATTTGACAAAATGCAAACTCTTTCAAGATAAAAGCACTCAACAAACAGGGAATAGAGGGAGATTACCTCAACATAATAAAGGTCAAACATGAAAAGCCCACAGGTAGCATCATACTCAAAGGTGAAAGACTGAAAGCTTTTCCTCTAAGATCAAGAAGAAGATAAGGATACCTGCTTTTGTCACTTCTATTCAACAAAGTATTGGAAGTCCTAGCCAGAGCAATTAGGCAAGAAAAAGAAATAAAGGCATCCAAATTCGAAAGGAAGAAGTAAAATGATCTCTGTTCACAGGCAACATGATCTTACATGTACAAAATCCTAAAGAGTCCATGAAAAACCACAACCCTCTTAGAACTAATAAACAACATTCAGAAGCAAAATCGTAGGATACAAAATCAACAACAAACGTCACTTGTGTTTCTATATGCTCTCAATGAACCATCTGAAAAGGAAGTTAAGAAAATAATTTCATTTACAATAGCATCAAAATGAATAACATATTTTGGGATAAATTTAACCAAGGTGGTAAAAGATGTGTACACTGAAAACTACAAAGTGCTGCTGAAAGAAATTAAAAACACAAATAAATGGAAAGACACCCTGTATTCATGGGTTGGAAGACTTAAGATTGTGAAGATGTCATTACTACACAGCAGGATCTACAGATTCAAAATCCCAACAGCAGTTTTGGCAGAAATAGAAAAATCCATCCTAAAATTCATATGGAATCTCAGTGGACCCCAAATAGCCAAAATAATCTTGAAAAAGAAAAGCAAAGCTGGAGGTCCCACACTTCCTGATTTCAAAACTTACTGCATACAAAGTTACAGCAATCAAAACTGTGTGATACTGACATAAGGTCAGGCACATAGGCCAATAGAATAGAATAGTGAGCACAGAAATAAAACTTTGCATATATGGTCCAATGATTTTTGACAAGGGTGCCAAGATTATTCAATGGGGAAAGAACAGTATTTTCAACAAATGATGCCGGGAAAGACTGCAAAAGAATTAAGTTGAACTCTTACCTTACACCATGTATAAAAATTAACTCAAAGTGGATCAAAGACTTAAACATAGTCTAAAACTATAAAACTTTTAGAGGAAAACACAGGAGGAAAGCTTTATGACACTGGATTTGGCAATGCTTTTTTGGATATGATACCAAAAGCATAGGCAGCAAAAGTAAAAATAGATAAATTCAACTATGTCAAAATTTAAAACTTCTGTGAATCAAAGGACACAATAAACAGGGTGAAAGGCCATCTAGAGAATGGGAGAAAATAGTTGCAAATCACAAATCTGAAAAAGGGTTAATATGAAGAGTATATAGAGAACTATAACTCAATAACAACAACAACAACAACAAAAAACCCAAATAACCTGATCAAATATGGGCAAAGAACTGGAATAGACATTTCTCCAAAGAAGATATACAAATGTCCAACAAGCATATAAAAAGATGCTCAACATCCCGGCCCCCAAACCCTCCTGCCACCCTCACACTTCTGTCCTGAGACTGTCCCAGTGCCCTCTGGGCCCCCCAGCCAGCAGGTCCCTGGTCTTAGGCTTTTCATTCTACTTTGACAACAGCCTCCTACGTCTTCACCTCCTGCACCTGCCTACATCCTCCGTCTGCTTCTCCAGACCCTCCTCCATCCCTTTCTACGGCGCCCTCTGCCCAGCAGGCCCACCTGTGCAGCTATATCCATGGGCTGATGGGCTCCTTGCCTCTGGTTTCTGGTTGGGTTTGGCCAATGGGGGGGTTAGAGATCAGAGCAGGGAGGAGAGAGCTTGGGGTACTTACTCCCCTGGCTTCCTTTCTGTGGGGCCACACAGCTTCCCTCAGAGGACTCTACCCAGCCCTCGGGGTCTCCGGGTCCCAGGAAATGCCCCTGCCCCTCACCCCTCAGCTCTGGGGGTGGGAACAGTCCTCACTCATACTAGCTCTGGGCCCTGCACTATCCTTTGTGGTTTCTCTGAGCCCTGCCCACTCCCTATGGAGTCCCTTCAGGAAACTCCCCTCCATCACTCCACACCCCTGTGGATGTGCCTTCAGCTCCCTGCCAGGACCTGGACTTCCCAGGCAGGGAGAAGCTCCTAGACGGGACCTTCAAGGCTTCTCGTAGCTGCCAAGGGCCTCCGGGTGTCCTGCCTTCATCCCACCCTGGTCTGGTCCCTCTCCTCAACCATCTCCTCTTCTGCATCCTCACCTTGACAGTGTAACTTCCGTCTAAGCTGTGAACGTGCTCACCACCCCCTCGGCCTGGAAACGCCGCCCCTTCCCCCTTCCTTTCCTTTAATATCAAATGGCTTTAAGAGGTTCCTCTCCCGCTGCGTCCTCAACCCACTGCCATTGCCCTCGGGGGCCTCCTCGGGCTCTCGGGCTCCCTGTGACATGTGACACAGTTGTCAGAGAGAGGCACGTGGCCTGTTGGTTCAGGGGTTGGGGGAGCAGGGCAGTGCGGTGGTTATTAGACTGGGCTCGAGCCCAGCTCTCCTACTTCCTAGCAGGGTGACCTTGGGCAAGTGATACCTCAGCTTCCTCATCTGTAAGGTAACAAAAGGACAGTCTTATAAGCTACTGGTGACGTATAAATGATATAATACATACAAAAGCACTTAGAAGAGAACATAGGGCAAATGGGAAATGTTCTCTATTATGAGCAAGAGGATGGGCTCTGGAGTTAGAAAGCCTTGAGTTCAAGTCCCACCTCTGCTACCTTCCAGCTGTGCAGCCTGGGGCATGGTTCTTTGCTTCTCTTTCGTTGCTCCCAGAGCAGCAAAAATGAGTTTGATAAGCTGGGCTTCGTAGGATTGACAAAAGGTACTGCTTGGTGACATGTTCAAAGGAGTGGGATAACATTTTTGAAATTAACTTGTGTGTGTGTGTGTGTGTGTGTGTGTGTGTGTGTTTTATCTATTTCTTTTTTTTTTTTTTTTTTTTTTCTTTTTGCGGTATGCGGGCCTCTCACTCTTGTGGCCTCTCCCGTTGCGGAGCACAGGCTCCGGATGCGCAGGCCCAGCGGCCATGGCTCACGGGCCCAGCCGCTCCGCGGCATATGGGATCCTCCCAGACCGGGGCACGAACCCGTATCCCCTGCATCGGCAGGCGGACTCTCAACCACTGCGCCACCAGGCTCACGGGCCCTGTTTTATCTATTTCTTTTAACCTTTTGGTTCTAGGCTATCCCATCCCCCAGCCCCATCCCCCCACTGCCTCAGGAAAGGGATGTAGTGCAGAAATAGTAAAAAAAAAAAAAAAAATGGGGTTTTCAAAAGAATAAGGATATGAGGAAACGGCCAGGCGCTGGTGAGACGACGAGTCTGGGAGCGGAAGGAAAGAAGAATCTTCTCTGCTTCCCCGTCAGCTGGATCCTTCCTCCCCGGTCTCCCCGGGAGAGCCCTGTGGACCGGCAAGGCCTCAGGAGAGGCTGGTCCTGAAATCAGACTGCCCGAGCGTGGTGCCCAGTGCCCCAGCCTCCCTCTGTGACCTCAGGCAGGATACTCAGCCTATGTGTGCCTCAACGCCCTCATCTGTAAAGTGGGGCAAACAACACTAACCTCCTAAGGATGAAATGAGTTAATACACTCGAGAGTGCCCAGAACAGTACCTGGCACAAAGCAAGCTGTCTCTGTGATGAATACCCTCAGCCTGGCAGCAGTTCTCTGGCTCCCTCACCTCTCTGACTGCTTCCAGGTCTCCACGCCGGGCTCCTCTCCCCTCAGATGTCCGTTTCCTCCACACTCTGTCCATGGGCTGGGGCCACTGTGCCACCCCGTCGATTCGCAGGTGTGTATTTCCAACCCCTGGTTCATCTCCAGGCCCCAAACTGCCTGGCTGCTTCCGGGATGTTGAGGTGCTCACTCAACCCGTCCTGCTTCCTGCCCTCTTGGTAACGGCATTATCACCTGCCAGCTCATCCAGCCATCTTTCTCCGTGGCCTGTGGCATTGATCCTACTGATTCTTCCAGAAAGCTCTCAGAACAGTCCCAAAGCAACGGTCCAGTCAGGTGGTAGTATTAATGTGGTGGGCAGAATGGTCTCCCAAAGATGCCCATGCCCTGATCCCCAGAACCTGGGAATATGCTCCATGACGTGGCCGAAGGGACTGTGCCGATGTCAAGGTTACTAATCAGTGCTCTTAAAAGAGGGAGACTAAGGACTTCCCTGGTGTTGCAGTGGTTAAGAATCCGCCTGCCAATGCAGGGGACACGGGTTCGAGCCCTGGTCCGGGCAGATCCCACATGCCATGGAGCTACGAAGCCCGTGTGCCACAACTACCGAGCCTGCGCTCCAGAGCCCACGAGCCACAACTACTGAGCCCACGTGCCACAACTACTGAATCTGCGTGCCTAGAACCCGTGCTCCACAACAAGAGAAGCCACTGCAATGAGAAGCCCGTGCACCGCAACAAAGAGTAACCCTCGCTCGCTGCAACTAGAGAAAGCCTGTGCTCAGCCACGAAGACCAAACCCAGCCAAAAACTTTTTAAAAATTTTTTAAAAAGTGGGAGACTATCCTGGGTTATCCAGGTGGGACTAATTGAACTCCACCAGTCCTTATAAGCAGAGAACTTACTCTGGCTGGATTGGAGAGATAAGTGGTGTTTCTTGCTGGGCCCCCACTTAACAGCCCCAATGCTCCTCTTCCTGGGAAAGCACCAGGTCAATGTTTCCTCTTTACCCAAATCCCCCCCCTAGATGGCACCACCTCAGTCTGTTGCATGAATGAGGATCACAAGAACATTGATCTCACATTTCACTGACAACCCCCATTCTCGATTCCACAGGGTGGAATTTCCCTAGCTTAGTCAATTATCTTGTTATCTCAGTTATCTGAGAATTTCCAATTTAGATATTAGATGTTCCCAAAGGTAAATTTACACTCAAAAAGTGAAGCTTCTGTTTTTAGAAGCTTGAGTCAGCTCAGTCTGAAACTCAGCCCCACCTCCCCCATCTAGCTGTGTGATTTGGGCCAGTTCCTTAACCTTTCTGAGTCCCTTTCCATGTCATCAAATAAGGATAATAATGATAATAGTAGTTCTCACCCGCACAGGATTTGTTTTGTGGATATAATTCTATAAATATATATACAGAACATACATAGATGATGTATAAATCCATGTGAGATACAGTAAGTAGTCCATAAATGTATGCTGTAGCTGTTTGTATTATGTATGCTATTCAAAAGATTATGATCTTTCTTTCATCTCACATCCATCAGAATGGCTACTATAAAAAATAAAAGGGAAATCACAAGGGTTGGTGAGGACGCAGGGAAAGTGGAACCCTTGTGCCCTGTTGTGAGAATGTAACTTGGTGCAGCCACTATGGAAAACAGCATGGCAGTTCCTCAAACAATTAAAAATAAAATTATCATATGATCCAGCAAGTCTACTTTTGGGTATATATCCCAAAGAACTGAAAGCAGGGCCTTGAAGAGATATTTATACACCCACGTTCATAGCACTGTTTGCAACAGCCAAAAGGTGGAAACAACCCAAGTGTCCATCAGTAGATGAATGAATAAACAAAATGTGGTGAATCCACACAATGGAATATTATTCAGCCTTAAAAAAGGAAGGAAATTCGGACACATGCTACAGCATGGATGAACATGGACATTATACTCAGTGAAAGGATATTATACTCAGTGAAAGAAGCCAGTCATGAAAAGACAAATACTGTTATGATTCTACTTAGATGAGATACCCAGAGTAGCCAAGGTCATAGAGACAGAAAGCAGAACGGTGGTTGCTGGGGGCTGGGATGGCGGGACAAGGGGAGTTGTTGTTTCATGGGTGCAGTTTCAGTTCTGCAAGATTCAAAGAGTTCTGGAGATGGATGGGGGTGATGGCTGCACAACAGTGTGAATATATTTAATGCCACTGAACTGCACACTTAATAAAAGTGGTTAAGATGGTAAATTTTATGTTATGCATATCTTACCACAATTTAAAAAAATGGGAAAAATGAGATCACAATCTAGCCCTTTCCTCTGAACTTTTTCCTCTTGGAAGCCCTCCATCTGCTGGTGAGAAACTAGTCCCATCAGTTGCTGTGGTGGGTACTGACCAATGAAATCAGCCGCCAGTTCCCAAACAGGGGACAAAACATTCCCTGAGGACTGGTGAGACCAAACAGGTGAACCCCCAGAGCAAGGAGCACTTGGGGAGAAGCCAGGGGTGAGGTGGGGGTGAGGGGGGAGGATGGGAGCACAACCCAGGCAGGAGGACAAGCGCGATGCAGATGGGGAGCCAGCAAGTGCACCCTCCCAGGCCTGTTTCATTCCGTGGATTTCCCCACAGAGAGTCCACCTCTCACCTTATGTCTCAAAATGCAGGTGTTCGCTTAGAATAAGAGAAATGTGAAATAAAATGACACAGGTACCATACTTCACCCCGTAGATCAGTGAAGATCCAATGGGGGGTCAGCACCCTAGGCTGGGGAGGGAGTGGGAGACGGGCGTCCACTGCTGGCAGGACACCACATCCGGAAACCTCTGGTGGACAATTTGGCCATGCCCATCAGAGTTACAGCTGTATGTGTCCTTTGACAGAGCAGACATACCTGCACGTCCGTGAAATGATGCAAATAATAGGAGAATCCCAGCAGCCTTGTTTAATAATAATAAACAAGACTATGGTGTAGGCTCTGGTTCTTTTCTGAGAGGCAGCCCAGAACTGGCAGGGGCCAGGAAAAGGGACGAGAGTCATCCGGCTGGATGGGATCTGGGGTGTGTGTATGAGATCAGTCTGGCTTCACGACCCTCAGATCCCACGCTAGAAGGGCTGACACAGGCTGGAGAGATGGCTCCACCCATGAGAAAGGAGATGGCTGGCAGGACACTGACCACCGAGGGTGAGGGGTGGACACCAGCATTTCATCCCCCTGTCATGTCTGTTCTTTCTTTTTCTCTTCCATCTCCACCCTCGTAGCTGCAGCCCTGCGCTGACTTGGGCTGTCCTAGAGCTCAGTCTCTAGGGATCCTGGGACTTCCCCAGGGTGGGACTGGGGGAGTCCCTGGGGAGGGGGTAGGGTCAGTCAGCCCTTCATTGTTTACCCTTCGCTTCTCTTTTCCTCAAAACAAAGTTTATTGAAAGAACACACACACACACACACACACACACACACACACAAGCAGGAGTTCTGCTGATCAAGAAGGGAGAGGGAGGGAGCACTGATGGTGGGGTTCTCAAAGTGTGGTCCTGGAGCCAACTCCAGGGGACTCCATTCCCCCCACCTGAACCTGGGGAGCATATAAATGTGAAGATTCCTGGGCCTTACCCCAAACCCACTGGGTCAGAATGCCTAGGAGTTCATGTTGAACAACCACTCTTAAACATACGGAAAATCCAACAACCACTGGCTTTGGTGTTTCTTCATTCTGGAAGAACTGAGTCCCTTTCTCAGCAGAGTTTAAATAACAGCGACATCCAACTCTAAAAATTACAGTTTACAAGGCACATCAAATCATATAAATTATAAGTTGCAAGGTTTAGCTGTGAAATGAGCAAGGCTGAGGCTTTTGAGCCGTGTAAAATGGGAGAGGGGAGATTGTGAATAGAGCTCCTGATGGCTCGTCTGCACACAGCAGCCGGGATGTTCACTGGCAGGTCTCCCCCTTGTTTACAATCCTTCAAGCCTTCTTCCCACTGCTTTTCAGATAAAGATCAAAACCCTTATGGTGACATGAAGGAGGCCGACTTGTCCCTTAGCCCTCCTCCTTCCCACTCTGACTTCTGGACGCCCTGGTTTTCTCTCAGTCCCTTGGGTTCACAATATGCTCTTCCACCCCAGGGCCCTTGCACATGCCATTCCCTTCTCCTTTTGTCTAGTTAAGTCCTCCTTGTCTTCCATATTCCTTTCCTTTACAGCCCCAATGTTGGAATGGAATTAGTCACACCTTTGTGGGATCATTTGACTTATTATTCTCTCTCCTGGCAGCTTCCTGATGGCAGGGACCATGTCCAGTTCTGCCATCACTGTACCCCTAGACTTGGCTTGGTGCTGAGGCTCTGGGTAAATACTGTGCAATGAATGAGTGATAGCAACAGTTATCACTGTTGACTATAAACAGTTCTCACTAGCCTGGCTATAAACAGGCTTCCTATTGCCTTAGGGAACCAAACTCCTTACAGGATATAGAAAAAAGTCTGGAGGGTAAAACCCTGCAAATATCAATATTGATTTTTCCCTGAGCCAAATGATTACAAGTGACTTTTATTTTCTTCCTTATATTTTCCTTTCTCCCAATTTTTAAAAACAAGAAGCATGTAACTACCTTCCATTATCGGAAAGAGTAAATGATGTCGAAATACTAAGATACCAATAGTCAAAACAACATGTCAGCCTTGCTGATGAGTAGAAATCTTTAGAAGCATGACTGCCTATTCTTTAGGATTGATCCAGGCAAATAAAACAATCTGTTTTATTTGCTAGATGTAACCTCTGGGTAATTGCAAGGATGACTTTTTAGTAATATCAATCCCTGAATTTTTTTTTTTTTTTTTTGCGGTACATGAGCCTCTCACTGTTGTGGCCTCTCCCATTGCAGAGCTCAGGCTCCGGACACGCTGGCTCAGCGGCCATGGCTCACAGGCCCAGCCGCTCCGCGGCATGTGGGATATTCCCGGACCGGGCACGAACCCGTGTCCCTTGCATCGGCAGGCGGACTCTCAACCACTTCGCCACCAGGGAAGCCTAGTGACGTATTTCTTAAGCTAAGTCCGAGGAGCAGTAAGCAGTCAATTATTTATATACAATGAATGCAACTCAATTTCTGTCTCGTTAATAACTGTCCTCATTAGTTCCCTTTTCCAAATGGCTTATTAATGTCAGTGGACCCTCATCTCAACCCTGTGCACCTCTGAGGATTCTTCTCAGTCTCTGTTTTATGAGACCATAATAATGATCATTGTGTCATTCACTGAGCACCACATGCCAGGCTCTTTATATGCATTTCTCACTTAATCCTCAGAATAACCCTGTGAGGTAAGAGGTTTACAGACAGGGAAAAGGAGCTCAGAGTGATTAAGTAATTTGGTTGAAGTCACTCAGCCACAAAGTAGCCTAATGAGATTCAAACCCAGCTCTGTCTATCTCCAAAGCCTGTGCTTTTAAAAATTACTACAGTTTTCTAATATCATAGTCAGGTTCAAAACAGAGATCTCTGTCTCTACTTTAGCCAGACAGGAAATAAAACGACCCCAAATCTATGCCTTGTTAGGATAAAGAAGAAACTACAGTTCTTCTTCTTCTTCTTTTTCCTCCCACTTTGCACACTGAACAGATGTTCTGTGTCCTTGAAGGGAGACCATATCATGGAGGAGAATCTCACTGGGAGGTTCATGGAGTTATCTTTAAATCTGTTGCGTTTACAATAAACATTGTCAGAAAACTAGGAACAAAGGGGGAAATTTCTCACTTGGTAAGAACATGTATAAAAACCTACAGCTAACCTCCTACTTAATGGTAAAAGAGTAACTGCTTTCCCCTAAGGTCAGGAACAAGCGAATATAAGGATTTATACACTGCTCTTGTTCAGCAGAGTCCTGGAAGTCTTAACCAGGGAAATAAAGCAAGGAAAAGAAGATTCAAGGCATTCAGATCTCCTTTTCTGAAAGAAGAAATAAAATTGTTCTTATTTGCAGATGACATGATTGTTTATGTATAAAATCCCAAGAAATCTACAAAAGCCCTTATATAAGAAAGTGCAGTTAAGGTTGCAAGATACCAAGAAGCATACAAAAATCAACTGTATTTCTATATACTGTCAATGAACATGTGGACACCAAAATTAAAAATATAATACCATTTACAATCACTCAAAAAAAAAAGAGAGACATACTTAAGTGTAAATCTAACAAAACATGTACAGGACTCGTATGCTGAAAACTACAAAACACTCATGAGAGACACTGAATAAATGGAGAAATATACCATGTTCATGAATTGGAGGACAATGTAGGAGTATATCAATTATTCTCACATTGATATATAGGATAAAACACAATTCCAATCAAAATTACAGCATGATATTTTGTGTATACAGACAGGCTTACAGTGAAATGTAAATGGAAAGGCAAAGGAACTAGAATAGGTTAAAAAATTTCTTTAAAGAAAAGTGGGAGGAATCACTCTACCTGATTTAAGACTTACATAGCGACAGTAATCAAGGCTATGTCATAATGGTAGATCCATTATGACAAATAGATCCATGAAACATAATAGGGAACTAAGAAGTAGCCCCCATAGAAAGTATGGCCAGATTATTTTTGACAAACTTGCAAAAGCAATTCAATGGAGAAAGGATAGTCTTTTCAACAAATGGTTCTGGAACAACTAAATATCCACATGCAAGAAAAATGAACTTTGACCTAAATCTCACATCATAAACGACAGTGAACCCAAAATGGTTCATAGATTTAAAAATAAAACTATAAAACACTTAGAAGACAACATAAGAGAAAATCCTCAGGGTCAGGGACCTTGTGGCATGTTCTTAGACATGACACTAAAAGCATGATCTATAAAAGAAAAAATAACTACCTGGGCTTCCCTGGTGGCGCAGTGGTTGAGAGTCCGCCTGCCGATGCAGGGGACACGGGTTCGTGCCCCTATCCCGGAAGATCCCACATGCTGCGGAGCGGCTGGGCCCGCGAGCCATGGCCGCGGAGCCTGTGTGTCCGGAGCCTGTGCTCCGCAACGGGAGAGGCCACAGCAGTGAAAGGCCCGCGTACAGCAAAAAAAAAAAAAAAAAAAAAAAAAAAAACTACCTGGACTTCATCAAGAGTTAAAGCTTTTGCTCTGTGAAATATTCTGCTAAGAGAATGAAAAGACAAGCTACGGATGGGAGAAAATATTTGCAAACCATCTATCTGACAAGGGACTCATATCTAAAATACATAAAGAATTCTCAAAACTCAATGGTAAAAAACCAAACAATTTGATTAGAGACACTTAAAAGATATGAAGGGATATTTCACTGAAGAGGATATGCAGAAGGAAAACACGTACATGAAAAGACATTTAACATCACTATCGATTTGGGAAATGCAAGTTAAGACTATGATGAGATACCACTACACACTTACTAAAAGAGCTAAAATGAAAAACAGTGTTTATGCTAATTGCTGGTGAGGATGTGTCTCATACATTGCTGGTGGAAATGAAAAATGGTACAGCCACGCTGGATAAGCCTGGCAGTTTCTTTACAAACCGAATATAGATAAACACATATGTTAATCCATGCATTCATACTCCTGAGCATTTATCACAGAGAAATAAAAACTTATGCTCACACAAAAACCTGTACACAAATGTTTATAGTACATTTATTTGTAATAGCCCCAAATGGAAACAAAATGTCCTTCAAAAAGTGAATGGTTAAACATAGGTGATACGTCCATACCATGGACTATTACTCAGCAATAAAAGAACAAGCTAATAACCTAAATGGATGTCAAGGGCACTACACTGACTAAAAAAAAAAAAATCAATCACAAAGGTCATACATAAATGATGAAAATTATAGAGACGGAGAACAGATTAGTGGTTTTCGGAGCGTGGGGACGATGGTGGGAGGAGGAATTGTGACTATAAAAGGAGCATCACAAGGGACATCTCTGATGATGGAATACTCCTATATCCTGATGGCCACACCCAAATCCACACGTGGTAAAATGGCACAGGACTCCACACATGCTTCGTGCCATTCTCTCTACTATTTGTGCATCTATAATTATTTCAAAATAAAGTTTAAAAAAATCTGTTGAGTGAAGTCTGAGAGTGGTCTGCCTTTCACAGTCCTAAAGGGATTCCATTGCACTTCTCTTTCTGCTTCAATATTTTAATCCCTTTCAAAATTTTAAAAGGCTCAAAGCCACTGTTTTTATAATTCCTTACTTACAATTTCTTCCAACTTCCTTGGCTGTCAATGAGCTGGGACTGTGGACCAAGCCACAGCTAATTCAGAGAATGGAATGAAATGAAGTGAGAGAGCGCTGAGGCCACGCCCAGGGCTGACCCTGATTTACTACTTGGAGGTACGGGGGCGGGGGAGGGCTCTGAGGGGCCCATAGTCTCCAGAAGCTCTGGAAAGGGCGAGAGGCCATTGCTCAAGCTGGGCACTTCAGGTGGCCGTGGCTGCCTGACGCGGAGCAGGTGAAGGTCAAGCATCAGCTCTAAGCCCACCTTCCAAACCGCGCCATCAGGGTGGGACACTGCACACACAGTCAGCAAAGGAAACAGGGCCCATCGCACTTTGCACTGAGCTCATTCTTACTACATGTGCCAGGGAGACCCAGCACATGCCGGGATTGGTTACTGGTGGCACACCGAGGAAGGCTGGGACTGTTGGCCAGAGGCTGTGCTTTACAAGAGAGTGGAGTCCACAGAACAGTAAGGACTTTTGGTGGTGTGAGGGGTAGGGAGGATCGGGGACTGGTTAGGAAGAGGTCTTACCTCTAAAACAAGGTCTGAATTTTCATGCCTTCCAATCGTAGTGCTTTTATTCAGGACAAAATAGCCTTCTGCACTCTTTAGATAGGCTTTCATATTCTCTGCTTTCCCTATAAAAAGTTTTCAGAAAAGAATTTTGTTAGAAAAATACAGTCCTCTAATTATTCAATGTCATATTTAGAATGAATGGAATACACCATAATGTCCACAGGAGAAGTCAGCAGAGGTAGGAGTGGATAGCTGGATTGAACAATGATCACAATGATAATTCCGCACATTTTTAAGACTGTCCTTTTAACAGTGATAGCCGGCATAGATGAGCTTGCTTCTGATCACAAGAGGACATCCTTTATGTAATTCAGAGCACAAACAAGCAATAGCAAGAAAAAAAAAACCAAACAAATCTGAATTCCACTGATAACCGCTCTCCACCTCCCATTAAGCTTAGTTTGGGGTTAGTTATCTGACAGAATCAAGTACTCAGTGTTACTAACCCACCACTTACTAGCTCTGTGACTCTGGGTGAGTTACTTATTCTCTCTCTATGCTTCTGTTTCCTCATCTGTAAAATGGGACTAATAATACTCTGTATCCCAAAGAGTTTTGTGAGGATTAAATGTGAAGCATCTAGAATGGTGATTGCTACACTAAACACCCATTTGTCCTACTGTGATTGTGACTGTTATTAATCTTGGGCTTCTGAACCTTGACTCAAGAAACCCCAACTTCGGGCTTCCCTGGTGGCGCAGTGGTTGGGAGTCCGCCTGCCGATGCAGGGGACTCGGGTTCGTGCCCTGGTCCGGGAGGATCCCGCGTGCCGTGGAGCGGCTGGGCCCGTGAGCCATGGCCGCTGAGCCTGCGCGTCCGGAGCCTGTGCTCTGCAACGGGAGAGGCCACAACAGTGAGAGGCCCACGTACCGCAAAAAAAAAAAAAAAAAAAAAGAAACCCTAACTTCTACAGAGCTTCTTAAAGTGTGGAAGAGTCAGTCATCAAGGAAATGGGCATTAGAAGATACTTTCTTTTTTTTTTTTTTTTTTTTTTTTTTTTTTTTTAAGTTTATTTATTTATTTTTTTAATTAGTTTCTGCTTTATAACAAAGTGAATCAGTCATACATATACATCTGTTCCCACATCCCTTCCCTCATGCATCTCCCTCCCTCCCACCCTCCCCATCCCACCCCTCCAGGCGGTCACAAAGCACCGAGCTGATCTCCCTGTGCTATGCGGCTGCTTCCCACTATCTATCTACCTTATACTTTCTTTTTAAGTCACCGCATTCCTTCAGATATTTAGGTTGAAAAAAAAATGATTTCCAAAGACAAAATATCAAGATTATAGCTTGGCTGTACGGTCAAGACTCTTACGTATCTTTTGCTGGCATTTTATTAGGAAAATGTCAAACACACAGAAAAGTTGAAAGAAGTGGATGGTGAACTTCTATAGAACCACCACCCAGATTCTACAATCAACATTTTGCTCTATTTGCTTGATCACATATCTACCCATCTATACATTTTATATTTTAATGCATTTCAAAGTAAATCCTATACATGTTTTTAAAATTTATTTATTTATTTTTGGCTGTGTTGGGTCTTCGTTTCTGTGCGAGGGCTTTCTCTAGTTGTGGCAAGTGGGGGCCACTCTTCATCGCGGTGCACGGGCCTCTCACTATCACGGCCTCTCATGTTGTGGAGCACAGGCTCCAGATGCGCAGGCTCAATAGTTGTGGCTCGCAGGCCTAGTTGCTCCGCGGCATGTGGGATCTTCCCAGACCAGGGCTCGAACCCGTGTCCCCTGTATTAGCAGGCAGATTCTCAACCACTGCACCACCAGGGAAGCCCTATACATGCTTTTGAAAACATAAAAATTTCAGTGCCTTCAGCTGTTTCCAGGATGTTGATGATAATTCACATGATATTTGAATTCTGATCCATCTCAGTGCCATGTCAAAGAAAGTCTCTGTGTTGGGTCTTCGTTGCTGCATGCGGGCTTTCTCTAGTTGCGGCGAGCGGAGGCTACTCTTCCTCAGGATGCTCAGGCTTCTCATTGCGGTGGCTTCTCCTGTTGCGGAGCATGGGCTCTAGGTGTGCAGGCTTCAGTAGTTGGAGCACGTGGGCTCAGTAGTTGCGGCACACGGGCCCTAGTTGTGGCTCGCGGGCTCCAGAGTGCAGGCTCAGTAGTTGTGGTGCACTGGCTTAGTTGCTCCGAGGCATGTGGGATCTTCCTGGACCAGGGCTCGAACCCATGTCCCCTGCATTGGCAGGCGGATTCTTAACTGCTGAGCCACCAGGAAAGTCCCCAAAGTCTCTTTTCAACTGAAAGGTCACTGAAGTGTGAAGCTGTTAGACTGTGGATAAAAACAAAAATCATCTAGGTCTGACCGTAGAGGGTCTCCGGTCTGGCTCTGCTTTCCATCAACATCTCCATCATCATTCCATCACTGAATCCCTACTAAGTGCCAGGCACTGGGCTATCCTTTTACACACATGGCCTCTTTTCATCCTCAGAACCACCTTGCGAGGCAGGTGTCAGTATTGTCCCGCTTTACAAATGAGGAAACTGAGACTCAGAGAAGTTAAGGTCACACAATAGTAAGTGTGTGACAACTCTGAGCCTGTGCATGTAATCAGTGTACAAACCTCCATTGCTGCTGGTGGGGCAGAGTAGGGGTGGGGGAATTGCACTGTCTGCTGACGCTTGGCACATGTAATAAAAGAAAGTCCTTGAAACCAGCATTCTATCCTCTGAAAGGAAGACGAGACCCTACCTGGGGGTAAGAGAAATAAAAATAAGCAGGATAGTTTATATTTGTAAACTTTGAGGCCTGTGGATGTCCCACAAATATTGATGCTTTCAGATAATGAGAAATAAGTTTTATTAAGTTCTCTGTCATGTGTACAGGGGAAAAGACATTTCCTCTTCCCAAAGAACCATGCTCTGCTGCCTTCAGTTATTAATCTTCAATTGCAGAGGACCATGTTAGCACGCAACACATTCAAGTCTAATTAAGCTAAAATGGAAACTTCCAAGAAATGTCTCTTCTGCAGGAAAACCACAGGAAACGCCACTAATCGAAAACTTAAACTTGGATCATGCGCATATTTGTTTTTTAGCTCTCACCCCAGACGTCCCCAAGGCTGGGGTCTTCTCTCTGCTCAGACGTCCCCCCTTGGGGCAACCACCTGACTGACCACTCTGGCTAAAGGCACCCTCAGTCATGTTATTCCCCTGCTAGTTTTCCCCTGCTGTGTTTCCTTCCTTGTACTTATCATTCTCTGACATGTTCTTGTTCCTTTCTTTAGTTATGCTTGCTGTTGGTTTCTCTTTCACTAAGATATATGTTGCTGGAAAACCAGAACTGTGTTCATTTTGTTCAGAAGCGATTCTTCATGGGTATGTTGTGTTTGTACCCATCTTCAGAGCAAAGGCATTGAAAGATTTTGTCCTGCACTCACTTTCCGAGGATGCTTGTATGGCAAACAGCCTGGGAGGATAGAGGTAATGTTTCTAATAAAGAGAACGGCTCCTTCTGGGGCAAAAGTTGGGCAGGTTTGCTAGCAGCCCCTTTCAAAGATTGCAGTTTCCTGAGTTTGGAGTT
The DNA here is from genome assembly GCF_964165515.1 of Mesoplodon bidens. Lineage (NCBI taxonomy): Eukaryota > Metazoa > Chordata > Mammalia > Artiodactyla > Ziphiidae > Mesoplodon > Mesoplodon bidens. The sequence continues at coordinate 175,359,587 of NC_138177.1, forward strand.
CCTTACCTGGGACACAGACCCACTGTGCGCACAGCATCCACACTAGCTGCTCTGCACCACCCCGAGGGACTTTCAGGGCAACAGGAACCAATGTGCATATGCAGCTCTGCTGCCTGTTATGTCAGCTGTGCTGTGAGTAATCAAGTTCTTTGTTTCTGGCCCAGGAGTCTCTTGTCTTCTGCCAGGAACTATAAGCTGGGCAGGCTAACTTACTAACCTTTGCAGTTCCTGCCAGTTCTGTGCATTACCCCTTCTCCAGGGTAGGGGGCGGCGGGGGGGGGCAGAACCTGACACATAGTAGGTGCTTGGGAAACACTTGCTGAGTGAATGAAAATACAAAGGACACCTCAAAGTAAGTCAGTACAGCCAGCTGGCTAGGAAGCTTTGATACTAACTACCTTTCATTTTTCCCGTCAGTATCTAGCTTAGATGACTCCTTGGAAAACCTAAATTCTATCTCTTTAGCTTTTGGATTGGACAATATTTCTCCACCTTCATTTTGCCCTGTGCATCACTTCCTTGCGTGAAAACACTGTCAAAGTAATTTGAATGTGTGGAGCTCTGTGAATTCGTTCTTACTCAGTGCCATGGAGCACCAGCCACAGGAAAGAGCAAAAGGGCTTCAGTCATCTGCGTTCCCCCGACCACTTTGGATGGCTCAGAATTGGGCTATAGGAGCAAACTCACTTTTGAGGTATACAGTGGCCTCAAAGTTCCTTAAAGAAGGGGAGTTCAGGTAAGGGGCGGGGGTGTGTGTGTGTGTGTCTCTGACCATTGGGTGGGTGTTGTCCATAAATCAGGGGAAACAGGGGTTCCTCTCTTAATCCCAGCTATACCCACAGGACATCTAAGAGCTGGTGCCCAGGAGAGGCTTAAAGCTCCCGTGCCGCCTCCCTTGGGGGGCGAGGTAGGGGCTGCACTTAGGAAGGAACGGCTGGTGTTGGGGCACCTTTTCTGGGGTGCTCCTGGCGACCCGAGCCTGGATCAGAGAGTTCGGACTCGGCTGGCGCCGGGTCCCCTGCCTACCCCAACGCCCTTGACCTCGCAGGGCTGGCCTCCTCCGGCCCAGGTTTCCGCCCGCCGCCTCCTCGCGCGCCGCTCTCACCTGGCCAGAGGAAGAAGCCCACGCCTCGTCCTCCGCCGAGAGCCCTGACCTCCGCTCTGCCGCCCTCCCGCGGAGTCTCCAGCCGAAGGCCCGCAGCCCGCGCGCCCGCCCGGCCTTTCTACAAATGTCGCCACGGCAACGCCATTGTGACGGCCGAGCTGGGGAGGGGCGTGGCGTGCGCGGCTCCCGAGGATGAGGGGGAGGTGCGCTGGGAGCACCCGGCCAATTACAGCCCGCTGCAGCGCTGCGAGCCCTCCCCGACCTGCCCCCTAGAGGTCCCCAGCCCCGTTTCAAGGATGGGGAAACAGGCTCAGTGTTCACAGAAGAAGCTCCAAGTCTTACAGCGGGGAAGGAGCAGCCTCAAGAATCCTTCCTAGTAATCTTAGCTCCAGGCTCGGTGCGTTGAGGAGGGGGTGGTCAGGCGTGGGAGGGTAATGGAGCTGAACCACGAGAAGCTTGGAGGTTAGTACCCCCGTCCCACCGGAATCTCTAGTTCTCTCTGTTGTGTAGGAGAAAACAGAGTAAGCTGGGGGGACCATCACTTCTGGGGGTGGGGGTGGAGATGGGAGTGGGTGGGGTGGAAGGAACACTTCTGAAAGAATGAAAGATTCTCCCACGTGCTAGGGAAAGGGTATTTACAAGCCCCCAACCTTACTGTTCCTGTCTTTCCCTGTCAAAACTCGCGTTTATTCATTCATGTGTTCTTTACTTCTACAAACATCACCTGAGTCCCTACAAGGTCAGACGGTGGCCCCAGTGTTGACCTGGATCAGATCCTTAAGAAACCCCCCCGCACTCCCCATGGGCACGGGGCTGGGGGGATGGAGCGTGTGGAGAAGACATGCAAATGCCAACTATCTCCCCTCACCCCATGTCACCTTTTTCAGATCAGCCCCTTCTGTCTAGGAGCAGAACAGCCCCGCTGACTACCTACAGAATGCCTCATTTCCCTGGCAGGAAATGACTGACAAGATGCCCCAAGACAAACTCAAAATTTTCATCTGAGAAAGATGAAAGATGGCAGACTCCACTCTAGTCAATTAGAAGAAGATATAAGAGAGAAAAATCATGGAAATCGATATGGGATGGAATATATGGTAAAGATGCTCCCACATGCCTAGAGGCTCTTGGAAATGCACATTCCCTGGCACAGACCTCAGAGATTCTGATTAGGCAGCTCTGGAGCATGGTCCAGGAATGAATTTGTTGCATTCTTGCAAATTCCTTGTGCATTTGTTAAAAGCTTGGCAAAACCTCAGGACTTTTTCAACCCTGCAGTTGAATCGCAGAGCCCTCCCAGCACTTGTGCCTAGAAATCTCTTCCAGGCCCTCAGTCAGCCTGGAAGGTTCTGCCTGGGTTAGTTCCATTCGACCAGAAAGACCTTAGGAATGTATGAGGAGTGACCACAGAGGCCGGGGCCCTGAGTGGTAACTTCAGAGGAACAGAGAGAGTCAGGCTCAACTCTCCAGGCACATTTCTGCCTCAGAGCCTTTGCAGTTACTGTTTCTTCTCCCTACCAGGCACTTCCCCCAGTGATCTGCTTCAGCTCCTTCAGATTTTTACTCAAATATCACCCTATTTAAAAGGGTCTTGGAATTCCCTGGCGGTCCAGTGTTTAGGACTCGGTGCTTTCACTGCCCGGTTCAATCCCTGGTCGATCTTGCAAGCCCCATGATGCCACCCAAAAAAACAAAACAAAACAAAAAACACCCACCCAAAAACATGAATAACAAAACAAACACCTCACTCTATTGCTCTTCCCTTCATCTTACCACTCCTCTAACATGCTATTTATTTAGTTTCCTTCTCTTATTTGTTGTCAGTCTCCCCACTCCCAACTCCCCCCTGCCCCCCAACTTAAGCTCCATGAGGGCAGGGATTTTTTTTCTCTTTTGTTCACTGCTGTATCACCAGTACCTAGAACAGTGCCTGAATGAACGAATGAGTGAATGAACAGGGGCAGCCCTTGCCACCCACCCACAGCCTTGCCTCCTACTCTTGAGCTGCTGAGCTGAACTGTCCTTACCCCAGGACCTAGGCTTCTGTAGCCTTGGCCCTCCCCAGCCCCACCCCCATCTCCATGCTTGTCTTCAGTGTCATCAACATGAACACAGAACACAACCCTGCTCACTGCCAACCAGACCCTACGGAGCCCATCCAGGCCAGCCTGGAGGCAGAGCCGCCCTTGGACCCCTGATAGGCTTGGGAGAGCATATGTTGCCATTAGTCCATCTCTCGATGAGGAAATACTAAACGGAGAACAAAGCTGACATTCAGGCTCACTGGAGCAGAAATTGCCGAATCTTGATTGGATCCTGCCGCTCCCCACAGGATGCCACAGTCATGTCAAAGGGTGTGTGAAAGTCTTAAAACCCAGTTCCATGTCATCCACTTAAATTTCAAAAACAAAAACTAAAATACCCCAATAACTCATGGCTTTATCATAGCATGTCCTGGGCTGAGTGAGAGTTGTACTTTGCGATGATGGGGTGTTCAAAATACTGCACCTGGGGAATTCCCTGGCGGTCCACTGGTTAGGACTTGGTGCTTTCACTGCCGTGGCCCGGGTTCAATCCCTGGTGGGGAAATTAAGTTCCCACAAGGCACACGGCATGGCCAAAAAAAAAAAGAGGTTTCTAGCTTATACGGGCTCCTTGGTGATGCCTGTAATCAATCAATCTTACTGAGCTCTGGGTGGCTACCAAGGCTGTACTGTATCTCCATCAACATCAGGATGCTGGTGTCTAAAAGGCCTGGGTCCAGGTCCCAGCTTTGTCATTCCCAGCTGTCCTCCTAATACTGGAGCGAGTGATGTTAACTCCGGGCTTTCCACCCGCAGGGCTCTGTCCCAGTCCTTCCTGAAGATCATCTCATTTAATCCTCACCATAACCTGGGGCAGTAGGTGTGTGTGAAACATCTACCACATGACTCCCACTTGAACAGGAAAATAGGGCTCAAGAGACATGGAGGTATGTGACCAAGGTGACACAGCCAGAACAGGATTTGAATCTAGATGACTGTGATGGGACGGTATTTTCCCCGGGGACCACAGGTGACAGGTGTCACACCACGAGACACCCATGCTCACCACCTGCTTTCCCTCAGCCCTGAACAATCTGGGCTTCTGGCTGTCCTGAAGTTTTGGCAGTGCCTGCAGCAAGAGGGGGAGGGAGCTGAGGCCAGGAGGGCGTAGCTGGGGCTTGCCAGGGACCTCTCCTGCCACCCACTGGGCTTCTTTCCTGCAGGACCTCTGCCCCATAAAATCTCACTCGGCCACAGTTACCTTCCCTGGGCTGTCCTTGACTGGGAGAGCCCATCCACTGTGCCCCCTCCCCAGATCTGCTTGTTGTCCCCTGCATTCCAACAAGAAATGAATGCTGGCCTCCCGCATGGAAGAGGTAGGGAGCTTGCCCAGCCTTTAAGGGGTAAGAGAGAGCCAGGGAAAGAGCTGGAACAGGAGAAAGGGAGAGTAAAAGAGAGAGAGAGCGCGCTCGAGGATCAGGAGGTAGCTAAGCTGTTGAGTAGGTGATAGATAGGAGAGCAAAGGGCCACTGGAGGCTCCACAGTCCATTCATAACCTGACGCTATGGGCTAAGGAAATGCAGGTTTTTATACACACACACGCACACACACACACAGGTTCACAAAAATAAATTCAAACCACAAAATCACAGCTGGTCACTGAGGCCTTCTGCGGCCGTGCTCACCCCCTTCCCCTGTCAGAAAATGAGAAGTCACCCAGGTGTTTTCTCAGATGGAGACAAGGCTGGTTGGGATGTTCATCTCTTGCAAATCAGAGCTCTGCCAGGGGGCTTCCCTGGTGGCGCAGTGGTTGAGAATCTGCCTGCCAATGCAGGGGACGTGGGTTCGAGCCCTTGTCTGGGAGGATCCCACATGCCGCGGAGCAACTAGGCCCGTGAGCCACAACTACTGAGCCTGCGCGTCTGAAGCTTGTGCTCTGCAACAAGAGAGGCCGCGATAGTGAGAGGCCTGTGCACCGCGATGAAGAGTGACCCCCGCTTGCCACACCTGGAGAAAGCCCTCTCACAGAAATGAAGACCCAACACAGCCAAAAATAAATTAATTAAAAAAAATTAAAACAAAACCAAAAAACCTCTGTCACTAAAAAAAAAAAAAAAAAAAAACAGAAAAAAAGCTTTGCCAGGGAGGTCAGTCTGTATGTTCTGTTTGAAAACTGCAGATGAAGGGTGCTGATCCCACCTCTGATCGGCCTGGTTTCGTTTGTTTGTTTGTTTTATTCTGTCTGTACCTCACTTCTCTCACCTGTAAAATGGAGGTAATAGCAGCATTGACTGTAAAGACCAAATGGGTTAATATGTGTGAAGTAGTAAACTGTGCCCGGTACCACAGACTCCTTCTGTGAATGTCCGCGTTGCTGTCTGTCTGTTTGCTTGTTTTTGTTGTTTTCTTGATGATGTGGGAGGACAGCACCATCTCAACCCGATCACAGCCATCCTAGGGAGAGCTTTGATTTGCATCGTCTCAGTCCCAACCCAGAGCAAACTTGACCTCAGAACACTCGCATATCATCTTGCTTGTTGCCCAGGGACCTTTCTGGGTGTGGGTGTCAGAGGCAGGCTGAGCTCCCCTGATTGCTGCTAGAGGGATTCTGAGAATCCAGCTGGTCTCTGTGGGGTGGCACCTGCAGGACAACTCCATAAATTCGACTTGCAGGCATCCAGGCAAATCAACCTCCACTACTTCTTTTTTTTTGAGATTAACAATGAACCATTATGAATGAGGTGAACCAAACTAGCTAATATTTATTGAGGCTTGTTAGGTACCAGCCGCTATGCCATGCACTGTTTTATTTAATTCTTAGCCCAACCCATTTCACAGAAGCGGGCTCAGAAAAGTCAAGTAACTTATCCAGTTACATATCTTGTAAGTGATAGGTCCAAGATTCGAACCCTGCATGTTTGACTCCAGCATATTGTCTTTTTTGTAAACTTTTGTTTTCAAAACATAATCTACATCTCGAAAAGAGCACAACTGATAAGTGTATGCTTGAAGAATTTTCACAAAGTGTATGCACCCACCCTAACCAGAACCCAGAACAAGAAGCAGAACATCACCACCCGCCCCCGCCCCTCCGAGAAGACTCCCTGTGCTCACTTCTGGTTACCCCCTCCCGCTTGTCTGACTTCCAATCATAGATTAGTTCTGCTTGGTTTTGAACTTCATGGAAATGGAATCTTACAGATTCCATTTGCTGCCTGGTTTCTTTCACTCAACTATGTGAGGTTCGACCACGTTGTCTGATGTAGCTGTGGTTCCTTCATTCTCACTGCTGCATTGCATTACACTCTGTTATCTATTCCTGCAGAACAAATTATGGCAAACTTAACGGATCCAAAAAACACACTTATGTCACAGTTTCTGTGGGTCAGGAATCCGGGCACTGCTTAGCTGGGTTCTCTGCTCAGGGTCTCTCCCAGGCTGCAATGAGGGAGGTGGCCAGGGCTGGGGTCTCATCTGAGGCTCAGCTGGGGAAGGATCCTCTTTCCAGTTCATGGGGTGGTTGGCAGGATACAGTTTCCTGAGGGTTGTTAGTTAGTCTGAGGGCCTCACCTCCTTGCTGGCTGTTAGCCAGAGATCCTGCACTGTTTCTTGCCATGTGGGCCTCTCCATAAGGTGGCTTGCTTCATCAAAGCCAGTGAGAGTCCATAGAGAGAGTCTCCAGGCAAGATGGAAGTTACAATCTTCTGTAACATAATCACAGAAATGACATGCCCATCACCTTTGCAGCATCTACTGATTAGAAATAAGGTACAGTCCTGCCTACTCTCAAGGGGAGGGGACACAGAGGTGTGAACACCAGGGATAATTGGGGGCCGTTGTGTATGCCTTTTGGTATGCACATGTGCACATATCTCTTCGGTATATATCTAGGAGTAGAATTTCTGGGTCACACATACGTCCGGCTTTACGAGATTCTGCCAAACATTTTTCCAAAGTGCAGGTACCATCTACACTCCCTCAGCAGGCTATGAGCTTCCCAGTTAGAGCACATGCTTTCAATACACTCCTCCCCTCTCTCCTTACAGAAGGGGTGTCTGAGCTGGGGCTCTTTGGGATGACAGGTCCTAATTCTGGCCCCATGTCAGAATCACTGAATTCCCGGGCCGCTTCACCAGACATTCTGATCATTTGAGGGCTCAGATACAAACTGGAAGGTCCACTCCATGAGGCGAGGATCCCTGTATCCTTGGTGCCCGGAGCAGTACCTGGCAGCAGTTCCTGGCAGGTACCAGGTAGCTGGCACTCAATAAATGTTTTTTTGATTAAGTGAATGAGTTTATGAAATATTGTTCAAGAGATGGGCCCCAGGGCGGGTATAAGCTGCTTAAATGGGAAGGAAACTTTGTTGTGTCTGAGGCTGTGTGCATTTTTCTGGCAAGAGGGCTCAGAGCCTCAACCAGGTATGTCCCCAACAAAGGTTAAAGGCCGCTGGGATTGGCTACTGTCCGGCCTTGGTATTTTATCACATGATGAAAGAACTGGTCCCAGGGTAGGAGGCATGGGAACTGTGGACAAGGTCCCATGGTCCTTAGAAGTAAAAAGCGAGACAGTGCTTGCCTGGGGTGGCTCATGAACTGAGACCTTGCTTGTTTTGACCTTTGACCCATGGTAGCTCTTTTGGTACATCTAGCCACTGCCTGGCCTCCTGGGACCCTCCCTGTGTCTGTCTGTTGAACAGAAAATTCCAGAAGGCCTCGGTGCCCTGAGTTTCCATCAGGGGCAAGCCAACATGAGCCCTAGCTTTTGAAAAACCCCTTTCAATCCATAGAAAGCCTCCCAGTTTATCTGGTTTGAGATGACCTCATCCTTTGTCACCTTCTCTCTTGTTTTCTGGAGGTTGCTCAGCGTCTTGCTGCTGTCTGCATTCTTTTCTCACGTGAACAGTGCACCTATTTTGGGCATTTTGTCATTGTTGTTTTGGGTCATTCCCGTCACACATTTTTTATATTCCTTTCCAGTCAGATCAACCTCATGCCTCTCTAGACATTTCTTCTCAGGTTTCCTCTGAATCATTTCGTTTGGTCTAAATATGTCCAGTGTTTACTCCTTCCTCACTGCACTCCACATAGACCCTCTCTTTTCCCCGGAACAACTGTTCTTTTCTTTCGAATCCCTTACCCAAATCCTCATCTTTCACCATGTTTTCTGACTTCTCCTAAGAACTGATTGTTTTTTGAAACTTAAGCCTCAAATATCATCCCTTCTAATCTGGGTCTGAATTTGGATCATGGTCACGAAGCAGGGGAGACAGGAACGTGGCTGGGTAATTAGGCTCCTCAGCAGAAGGGCTGAGTGTTCATCGGGGGGGTCAGAGGGCCCTGGGGATGGAGGGAGAGGTATCTTCTTCTGCCTCGGGTAGGGCTTAGGGTGGGGTTGTCAGGAAAAGCGCTAAGAAAAAAGGACCCATTTGACTTGAGTTCTGAAGGAAGAGTAGGATTTCCGGAGGCAGAGCAGGGAGAGAAGAGGATGGTCCAGGGCAGGAGCAGTGGGAATGGAGGCTAGAAGATGAGTCATCAGAGAAGCCAGGGACAGGAGTACAGAAGGAGAGGGGTGGCCAGGTGCTGAGACCGCAGACTGAAGGTCCATGATCAGCCCTCAGATATGTTTGTCTGGCTTTCCAAGTGTCTTAAGACTTTTAATTAGTTGCTGAAGGAATAGGCCTCTTTCTGTGGAGTGACAGAGAAACCTATTCAAATTGTCTTTAGCATGAATGCAAATTCACTGGTTACTAAAAATGAAAAGTCTAGAGGGAACCTCTGGGTTCAGGCTCAGATGATTTCATGAGGCCTTGGCCTCTCTCCAGCTATCAGGGATTCTTGGAACCACGTGGATCCAACCTTAGACAGAATCTCTGTATAATGGTCACAAAAAGGCGGCCGAAGCTCCAGCCCTTACATCTTCTCAGCTTTGAATTCCATAGGGAAGGATAAGAGTCTTTTTCCTAAGCTTCCCCCAATGGCCTCACTGCTTCTCATTTTCTCTGGGTGGGTCACAAGCCCATTCCTGAGCCAATTATTGTGGCCCAGGAGACTGCTCTGATTGGCTGAGCTTGAGCCAACGTGCCCATCCCTGCAGCCAGAGGTGGACTCAACACCATCTCTGAGAAACTGGACTGAGACTAGGAGAAAGGTGTTGTCCCCAAAGGGGGATCATAACACCATAATATTTTAGAAGAGAGGTGAATTGTTATTAGGTGACAAAAACCAGATGTCTACCACAGTAGCCAACATGTACAGATCATTGACATCTGGATTTATGCCTTTTTTTGCAAAAATGGGAATATCTGGCAATACCTGGACTCTCTTCTTGTATATAGATCAACAATCTGCTGGGGCTGAGAAGAGGCTCCCTCTTTAGATACAGCCTATGTTCTGCCTGCCCAATGCACTGCTCATATTTCCTCTCTGGCTCCTGGAAGCACTTGAATTTTTATTGCCAGCATAATTTGATTCTGTAAAGAAATCTGTTTTTCCCACCAGAATGGAAGAGCCAAAGGTACAGGGGTCAAATAGCTCTCCTGTGCTCCCACAAACTCCTGAGGACAAATGTCTGGCCATTTTTGATAGTCTCATTCCTTGCTCATTTTAAAAGCCTTCTTTAAAAAAATATTGAATTCATAGTGATTTTAGAATCTGTTATCTGATAATTCCAACATCTGAAGTCTTTGGGTGGGAGTGGCGGGGGGGTGGTGTCTCAATGTCTTGTTAGTTGTGTCTGCTTACTCTGGCTCATACTGACTTATTGCTTGGATGTTTAGTAATTTGACTGTGATCTCATTCTTGATTGAACTTAATCTGTGGGAATCCTGAGGGGTCTGATTCCTGGCTGCTTTGCTCTCGGAAGTCTTTTTTGTTTGTTTCAGCTGGATGCCGGGGATGCTAATAACCTCTGAACACTGACATTTATTTCCTCAACTTGGAGTTTTCCCACTGAATACATGGAGTGTAAACTTGAGCCCCAGACCCACGTGGTTACAAACCTTCAGGGTGATCATCATCATCATCAGTATTGTGGCCGTTATTAGTTTTCCCCTCCAGAGCCACATTGAAAACTACAGGTTTTCATAGGCTCCCCTTTCTGAAAGACCAGAAAAAAAAATTTTTTTAAGCCCTCCGCTTGCCAGGGTGTGGAGCATCTTTGAGGGTGCCAGCTTAATACAGGCATCTTAGACTTGGTTAGCTCACTTTGCAAGGCCCAAGGCTTAATCTCCCGTTTCCTGCACTTATTAAACGCAAATGGCTTCCTCATTTGCTTACGCTTTGGTTGTAGCTCACTCTGTTTGTGTTGTGTGTCTGTATGTTCCTTTGAGATTGCCTACATAAAAATTGTTTTTTATTATGGGATTTTGGAAACACACACAAAACTAGAGAAGCCTGCGATTAACTCCATGTATTCATCATCCAGCTTCAACATTTTCCCAGTTTTCTTTCATTCTTTTTTCTTCCTTTTTGAGTTTTTTTCTAGGTTAATTTAAAGCAAGTTGTGTCATTTCACCCATAAAGACATCCTAACTGAAAGGACTTTTTTTTCCTTTACATTATCCCCGCCTGGACATTATCGCAGCTAAAAATACTTATAATCATTCCTGAATATCATCTAATATTCAGTCCATGCTCACATTTCCTTGATTCTCTCAGAAATATCTTTTTTACTGTTGGTTTGTTAGAATCAGGATCCAGACTATGTCCACACATTACACTTGGTTGTCATGTCTCTGACATGTCTTTAATTCTGTAACAGCAACTCCCCGCCCCTGACCTTTTTTATCCCCCAGCCACTGATTTGTTGGAGAAACTGGGTCTTGTGTCCTGTAGAATATTCACATCCTGGATTTGGCTGATCACTTCCTCTTGGTTTCAGTTAACTTGTTCCTCTTTTCCCCATGTTTCCTGTAAACTAATAGTTAGATCTAGATCACTGAGGAGATCAAAGTCTTTTTGTTGTCCAGACACCTTCATAGGCGGTACTGTGTGATCCATCCTGCATCACACAGTGAGCACATAATGTCTGGTCATCCTGTTTTTAATGATATTGAGATTGAATGGTAGGTCCAATGCTAACACACTGAGCCATCCATTACAAAGTCCCCAACGGCTTTTTTTCCCCCAATAATTAACATTTTTAATTTTTCATTATGGTAAAATATACATAACATTTACCATCTGAACCATTTAAAAATATGCAGTTCACTAATGTTAAGGATATTCACATTGTTGCTTAACCAACCTCCAAAAACTTTTCATCATGTAAAACCGAAACTGTGTACCCTTTAAACAACTACTCTCCATTTTCCCCTTACCCCAGCCCCTGGCAACCACCCATCTGTTTTCTACTTCTATGAATCTGGCTACGCTAGGGACCTCATATAAGGGGAATCATACGGTATTTGTCTTTTTAGTGACCGGATTCTTTCACTTAGCATAATATCCTCAAGGTTCATCCATGTTGTAGCATGTGTCAGAATTTCCTTCCTTTTTAAGGCTGAATAATATTTCCTTGTGTGTATATACCTTGTCTTATCCATTCATTTGTAAATGGGCACTGGAGCTCATCCATCAACTTTTTACCTAATAGTTTTAGCATCCTTTGAGGATCATTCCCTGGATCCGTATATCTTGTGGGGTCACAGAGTTGTGATTTTTTTCTGATTGTTATTCCTTTGGTAATTATTAGCTAGAATCCTTCATCAACCATTTGTTTATTTGTTTATCATAAACTACAGTTGGTTCAGGGAAGGCAGAATAAGAGATTGGTTCTTTCCTCCTATGTGTCATTATTCAAAGAAGCAACTGCCAAAGTGACCAGTGAGTTTTAAAAAATATCATTAGGAGTCTTTGATTTAAACAGTGTAGATGTGTTTTAATCCACTGAACTCATTATGTGGTTTGAGGCTCGTACTATGCCACCTCAGGGGTTCATGCAGGTTGGCTCCCGTGTTTTTGTTTTTCCAGGTGGAAACTATGCAGTATTTACTGGTAACCACCTATGTTTGCATTGCATTGGTGTGGTCTTTAGACAAACAACTCTGCCTCTCAGTTTTCCTTCGCTGTACAAGGAAGTTGGACAAAATGAGCTCTAGCACCATTCCTGTCCAAAACTCTCCCTTTTGTAGCATTTTCATTACATAGAACATTATGGTTTAGTCATTGGATTCTTCCAGTCCTGTGACTGAATGCAGTTACCAACACCTTCCTTTCAGAAACATGAAAATTGCCACCCTGCTGATACTGTTTTTAGTCTACTTCTCCATACTGCATTTTCCCCCAGTACACTTAAAGCTGTACCTCTCAGTTAGGGATATTTTGCCTCCCTGGGGACTTTTGACAATGCCTAGACACATGTTTGATTGTCACACCAGGGAGGAGCTACTGGTATCCAGTAGGTAGAGGCCAGGGATGCTGCTAAACATCCTACAGTGCACAGGACGGCCGCCCCTCACATAAATGCTCTCCGGCACCAAATATCATTAGTGCCAAAGCTGAGAAACCCTGACTCGAAGAAATCCATAGAGATAAAATCATATTCCTCTTACTTATACGTTTCAGTGAAAGGAAGTACATATAAACATGTACACATCTGAGAATTCGGCTATACATGACGTAGGACAATGAGATCGTCTGTTTTTAACCTACCCTTGGAATTTAGTCATTTGATGTGCATCTCCTTACTGTTCCCCTTCAATCTTATTTCTGGCTCCTATTCTACCCTTGAGACCTTTCTCTTATTGGCCTGAGGGAAGGTTAATGGACAATTTTTACTGTTTTCAGGTCAATGGAAAAATCTTAGGTCTTAAATTTTTTCTTTTTAGACTCGGGAAATAAACATCAAAATCAACTTTTATCGTAAAGAGCAGTTAGATATTTTTGGTCCCAATTCCTCTTTGCCATTTTAATTCATTGAGTGGATATTTTCAATTATTGCTCTCTTCTGCTCACAGCATCTCCTGTGAGATGTGTATTCCGGAATCTTTCTCTCTCATGCTTTTGGGCTGATTTAAAAGATCGTACTTGGTGCTAAAATGAATTTATCATTGGCAACTGCTAGAATGGTGTGTCCTTTCCTAATCAAAAAGTCAATTTGTGGGCTCACACTTTGAATCTGAGTTTTAAAACAGACAACTAATTTGTTAGAAACAAAAAAAAATGCAGCTTTTATCTTTTTTGTGGTTGTTGTTCAGCTTTGAAAGAGGCAGCATTTAGATAAGGCAGGTACATTTATTTTTATTTTGGGCTGCGTTGGGTCTTTTTTGCTGCGCACTGGCTTTCTCTAGTTGCCGCGAGCGGGGGCTACTCTTCGTTGCGGTGCGCGGGCTTCTCATTGCAGTGGCTTCTCTTGTTGCGAAGCACGGGCTCTAGGCACATGGGCTTCAGTAGTTGTGGCACGCAGGCTCAGTAGTTGTGGCCCACGCACTCTAGAGCACAGGCTCGGTAGTTGTCGCACATGGGCTTAGTTGCTCCGCGGCATGTGAGATCTTCCCAGACCAGGGCTCGAACCCATGCCCCCTGCATTGGCAGGCGGATTCTTAACCACTGTGACACCAGGGAAGCCCAAGCAGGTACATTTATTCACTTGTTTATATCAAGTATTCACACAATTTCTCTTACCGACACATATATTCACAGCTTGTCAAGTTTTACCCAAAAAGTGAAGAAGAAAGCTTGCTATCCCATTATTATATGATTTTTCTCTCTTTTGTGTTTTGTTAAAGTAGATGCTGATGATTTTTCTTGACTGGACATATCATCAAGGATGCTTTCTGAAATAAGTCATCTTGATGATAAACACTAAGGACATTTTGTTGCATTTAAAGTTCCCATGCACCTCTCCAATTTTATACAGTATTGAGCCTAGGTGATCTCTGAGATGCATGCTGTATTGTTTGACATTGGTTCTTTTTTCTGATAAGGAAGACCTATAGCCCAGAAGGCTTTTTGCCATAACTTTTGCTTCCCAAATTGTATTCTAGTTGGTTTTGTTGTGGTTATTCACCCTCCATTAGTTCCAAGTATGCTTTTAAATAATCTAAAATTTCTCCAAATCAATGTGAGTTTGTAACTACTACTGACTCTTTTCTTTCCCACATTTTTTTATATTACAATTAAATTCCAGGTTTTAATGCACAGACTTGGGACTGGAGATAGAGCAAAGGAGAAAGGGAAGAGAAGTCTGTTTATATCATGCCATGGAGAATTTGATTTATAGTTCTGGACTGGGGAGGGATAGGAAAACAGTCGTTGTAAAAGACTGTTTCTTTAAAGGAAAATGGTAAGTACTACACTCAGACTGGTCTCCAAGGATGATTGTTTCCTGCTTCTTTCTTAAGGAACTGACACCGGGTGGCCAGGCTCTCTGCTGGGAATCCTCAGTGCCCAAGAGAATGGATTTTCCTTTGTTCAGGGCAGCGTTTTTCAAACTCGGCCCCATTGACTGTGGGGTAGAACAGTTCTTTGTTGTGGGGACTGTCCTATGCATTGGTGGGTGTTTAGCAGAATCCCTGCTCTCCTAGATGCCAGCAGCAGCTCCCCCTCCGGCCACTGTGACTTTGCCAAATGTCCACTGGGGGGCAAACCCAATCCTGGTTGAGAACCACTGATCTGAGGTGGGAACATTCAGTTCTGGCGTTGGCTTGAATCCTTAACAGTGTCACTGCAAGCTGAGAACGTTTTGTCACATGTTGCATCTGGGAGCTGGTTGGCTTGTATCAGCATGTCATCCACCTAACTGCCTTCCTGGAAAGTGCAGAGTTCCAGGGGTCTGATGAGACACATGGCAGTCAGGCGGGTTGGTCCCAAGGAAACTCCTGTTGCCAGGGCTACGTTTTAAAGGTGTCTGGTGCACGTGTATACATGTTCTCTCTAGTGGCTTTTCTGGAGAAATTTGCATCTGTGTATTGTGTGCTTGTATTTCCCTATCTTTCCCTCCCTCTCTGGGTCAGCTTGCTTCGCAATGTCCAAGGAGAGCAGGTTTCCTGACCACTACTCTCCTTCAGTTATTGGAGGATCTGAGCCTGATGTGCTGTGGCTCGCTGTCACGTACCATCCCATCTTCAGGCACTCTGGGACATCGCTTCCTAGGCCAGCTGCATTGCTACAAAGAAACTGGGGAATGGCTTTCTCCTGTCGGCTCAGCATGAAAGGTGCTTCTGAATGGTCCGACGGTGCCTTGCGAACCACCACCCACACAGGTGGCAAGAACTTTGGAAAGCATCCACCCCTCTGCCATGAGGCTGTCATGAGGGAGTGCAGGCTTCCCATCAGAGGCACACGCTTCCCTGTCGGGGAGTGGACACAGGGGGGTCTGAGCTGGAGGTTCCAGGCGCCTGTGCCTGGCTCATCCTGCACCCATGAACTTGGTTCTACCCCGCTGCCCACCGCCACCACTGCCAGGCGCTGCTGGGCCATCTTAGTGTCTTGCCCTTACTGGTGATCTGCGATCTGAATGCCACCTAGTGAGAAAGCTGATGGACGACTTCATCAATGAGCTGTAGGACTATGGGCAACCCTTGTCTGCTCTGGGCCCGTTTCTCCCCCTGCAGAATATCAGATTTGGCTCCATCACCATTCCCTGCAGGGTGTTCTGTGAAAGCTGACCCTGGAAGATGCTCTGTGGGGAAAAAGAGTTTTGTGGCCAAATGGGTTTGGGAACTGTGACGTCATACAGCATCTGTTTGGAGATTCATAATGTGCACAAACATTTGAGAGATTTTCTGGAATTCTCTGCACCCAGGTATCCATGTGGCTCACTCGTCACTTTTCTGCAATGTGATTTCCCTCGAGACTTTTCCTGATCACCCAGATCTGTGATCCCTTCTCATCTATCCTTTACAATGCCTCATTTGTCTTCACAGCACTTCTCATTTTCTGACATTGCATCATATTTTTATTTATTGGTTTATTTTATGTCCCCCCTCCACCCAAGATGTGCCTGCCCTCTGTGTCAGCAGGGACTTGATCCATTTGTTTGCAGATTACCCCTAGCATGTGAACCATAGTAGGTGCTCAATAAAAATGTGTTGAATGAATAGACTGTTTAACTTGGAGATTCCCAAATGGAGCTAATCAAGGACGTTTTCCCATTAAAATCCTGGGAAATGTGCTTGGGGACTCACCAGGAAGAGGGTGGCTAAAATCCTGAGGGCCGTGGTTCCTAGTACCAGCCACTTAGTTCTGAGTACACAGACAACTCGGCGTTAGACTGAAAACAAACAAAACGGACGTCATGAGAGTTGCCATCACGTGCCTTGAGGAACCAAGCCTTGTGCAAGGCTGACCCCAGGGCTGCCTCAACTGGTCTTACCTACGTGGCCCTGCTGCCGTTTTCCTGAGATGGCTTTATATGAAGATTCCTTGCAAACTATTGGTGGCGCCTGTTGAATTTTCCCAAAACACGTTTTCAGAAATGAGTGTGAGGCTCACACTTGGAGAAGTGCTTGAATCTTCAAGTTCTCCATCAGGAGACTGTGGTCTAGTCACAGCCACCACGTGGCAACTCCCCCCCGCACCCCCGCCTCCACTCTGTGTCAGGTGTAGCTTTGGCACTTTGCCTGTGGTTTCCTCAGGTGCTCAAAATTAGGAAACTCCAGGGCTTCCCTGGTGGCGCAGTGGTTGGGAGTCCGCCTGCCGATGCAGGGGACGCGGGTTCGTGCCCCGGTCCGGGAGGATCCCACATGCCACGGAGCGGCTGGGCCCATGAGCCATGGCTACTGGACCTGCGCATCTGGAGCCTGTGCTCCACAACGGGAGAGACCACAACAGTGAGAGGCCCGTGTACCACAAAAAAAAAAAAAAAAAAAAATTAGGAAACTCCATTTTGCTGGTGTAGAGAGGAAGGCTCAGAGGGATCCAATTATTTGCTCACGATCATCCTTCTAGGAAGCAGCAGTGCTTGGATTAAAACAAAGTCCTCCCCCGTTTAAAGCCCATCTCTCGCCCTCTGTGCTTGCATACAGAACAGGGGCTGTCCTTTTGTATCTCCACACTTAAATACTCAGCACAATTTGTCCTAGGAGCTAAATGGGCCTGGCCAGGGCCCTTAAGGCAACAAATGAGACCAGTAATCCTCAGAAGGGCTCTTCGTGTACTGCCCATTTATGGCCTGTGGTTTGATTGATCCATCCATTTCCAGGGATAAAGCTGTGTCCCATTTTCAGTTTTGCTCCACAGTTCTGGGTTTATTTTAGAGTTCCCATCTCACACGTGTTCATCCAGAGCCAAGGCGTCTCAGAACATTTGGCAACAAGCAACAGAAACCCACTGCAACTCGTTTAAGCATAAGATAGGACTTTATTGAAAGTAGCCTGGGGCATCCTATAGGACAGTGAGTGAGGCCAGGCTAAGGAGAGCCCAGAACTGTCTCTTTCTATGTAGGACTGTTTTCTCCGTGAACCTCTGCTTCATGAGTCTCCTCTTGCAGACCAGCTTTCTCTGTGCACGTGGCTCCCTGGTGGCTTTCAAGTTGATTAGATCCAGTGCAAGTAGCCAGTCCAAAATGACCATGGTCATGGTCACCCAAGGCCACGGGACCCACTTTGGGAAACACTGTTCAAGCAAAGACCCTTCCCATGGAGAGCGGGGCTTCATGCTTTATCCCCAGAACCCAGAACAGTACCCTGGCACATATCTGTGGAGCTCCATACTTATCTGTGGGTGGATGCAGCTGACTTAGCTGCACACACACACCAGGCAGCGCTCTGCACTGCAGTCACAGTTGTGCTCCAACATGATCTTTTATCTCAATCATCTGCTCGTGGCTCCCCTTTTCAGAACTGTAACTGGTCTGAGAAAAGTGAAAATCAAAATTGAGACCCGGTGGAGTATCCACTGTGGGCCCAGCACTGCCTGATATGATGCAAAGGCAGGGCCCGCCTTCAAGGACATGGGCTAAATTTAGGATCCGACCTTAAAAGGGGAATTTATTGGGAGGGCACAGCATTTCTTGTGGAACCCAGGGGCAGAAGTACAGCTGGGCTTTCCAAGGCATCAGGACCAAAGACCAGAAAGTCATCAGGACACAGCTATGTCTGAGGTCTCATCCTCATGTCGGCCTCTTTCAGCAGTCACCTTCTCTCTGTGCTGAGGTACGTCCCCTGCCACACTCACCTGTGGCCCCTTAATCCCTGATACCACATTGCCCAACCCAGGACCTGGGAGAGATGAGCCTAGCCCAGCCCAGCTTCTGATTGGTTCTCCTGGGTCAGGTGAACACATACCTATCAGCTGTGACTTGAGAGGGTGGAGGTCACATGGCACCAACATGATTGCTGAGATTCCTCCTTTTGGGTGGGGTGGGAGTGCTGGGGGGAATTTTCCTTGCTCTTTCATAGCCCTGGGGCCAGTTAGGGCCCAAGAACAGGTGGGTGGCTTTTGATTTTTCTCCCCTGTCTCTGCCTTTCTTATATTTACCCTAAGAACAAAAACACGGTGGAGAGGAAAGGAAGGGCCAGGGTCTTTCTTCTGGTTTTTACCATTTTAGCTTTTTCTGTAGTGAAAAGGTAGAGAGCTCTGAGAAGTCTGAACCAGTGAGCAAGCAGGATGGGTGTGCCTTCGGGAATTTTGAGGTGAAAGTGACCTCCTGCTTTGGTTTTAATTTACTCTTGCAGATAACTTCCTTGTCTTCCTAGGCACTATTCAGGGCTCCAGCCTATTGCTACCATTCCCAGCTAACATTCTCCCTGCCTTCCTTTTAGACGGAGGTGCATCCATGCTCCATATTTTACGTACTAAACATCCATGAGGTATTCTCTGAACAACGTGAATAATTTTCTACTTGATTGTTTCCACACATACAAAACAACTAAGGTCCTTTGTGCAATTTCCACAGCACTCCTGCCGTATAGGAAGAGTCCAGAAGTGTTCAGATCAAAGTGGGGGCTGGTCTCTAATGAGTTGAAGATTGAGCCCCGTGTTGGTTTGCTAAACACAGTGATGAATTCCCACAAGCTTAGTGGCCTAAAACAACAAACGTATTCTCACATGGGTCTGGGGGCCGGAAGCCCCAAATCAGCACCAGCTGGGCTGCAATCAAGGTTTTTCAGAAGGACCAAACTCCCTTGGATGCTCTAGGGAGGAGTCTATCCCTAGCTTCTTCCAGCTCTGATGGCTGCTGGCATCCTTTTTTTAATTTTTATTTTTTTTCCTCGCTATGTAGGATTCCCATGTAGGGAAACACAATAATTTATATGTGCATTTTCCTGTTGATGGACATTTAAATTGTTTCCAAT
Source organism: Mesoplodon bidens (assembly GCF_964165515.1). NCBI lineage: Eukaryota > Metazoa > Chordata > Mammalia > Artiodactyla > Ziphiidae > Mesoplodon > Mesoplodon bidens. The sequence goes on from NC_138177.1 coordinate 175,378,956, forward strand.
TTTCAATATGATTTCTTTTAAAAAAATTTTTATATACTTTTTCAAGGTTACTTTACATTTACAGTTATTACAAAATATTGGCTATATTCCCTGTGTTGTACAGTACATCCTTGAGCCTATCGTACACCCAGAAGTTTACATCTCTCACCTCCCCACCCTGTATTGTACCCTCCTCCCCCTCCACGCTGGCAACCATTAGTTTGTTCTCTATATCTGTGACTCTCCTTCTTTTTTGGTATATTCGGTAGTTTGTTGTATTTTTTACATTCCATATATAGGTGATATCCTACAGTATTTGTTTTTGTTTGACTTATTTCACTTACCACAATGCCCTCCAAGTCCACCCATGTTGCTGCAAATGGCAAAATTTCGTTCTTTTTTAAGGCTGAGTAGTATTCCATTGGTTATATGTACCACAGCTTCTTTATCCATTCATCTCTTTTTAAATTTTTTTTTTTTTTTTTTGCGGTACGCGGGCCTCTCACTGTTGTGGCCTCCCCTGTTGCAGAGCACAGGCTCCAGATGCACAGGCTCAACGGCCATGGCTCATGGGCCCAGCCGCTCCGCGGCACGTGGGATCCTCCCAGACCGGGGCACAAACCCGTGTCCCCTGCATCGGCAGACGGACTCTCAACCACTGCGCCACCAGGGAAGCCCCTTTCCATTCATCTCTTGATGACACTTAGGTTGCTTCCATATCTGGGTAATTGTAAATAATGACGCTCCGAACATTGGGGTGCATGTATCTTTTCAAATACATGTTTTTGAAAACACGTGTTTTTGTTTTTTTCGGATTTATACCCAGGAGTGGAGTTGCGAGGTCATATGGTAGTTCTAGTTTTAGTTTTCTGAGAACCCTCCATACTGTTTTCCACAGTGGCTGTGCCTGTTTACATTCCTACCAACACTGTACCAGGGTTCCATTTTCTCTAAACATTGTAAATTTTCTTCCTAGGGGTAATTGAGATGGTAGTTCAATAATAACATAAGATCAGGTGAAGTCTAAAGACATTTTAGAAAACCTGGATAAAGTAAGAAAACATCTGTTCGCTGGCATCTGAATGTTAGAGAGACACCAAGACATGTGGGCCAAGTTCTGGAGAGAAGGGAAACACGGACGCAAGCTTGACATTTGGTGCAGCTTTCCTCCTTGGGGCATTTGCTGATTCAAATCTTACAGCCCAGGAGCTGAAAAGCCAAGGAGTTCAAAAGACTCTCACCACAGAAGCTGCTGGCATCCCTTGACTTGTAGGTGCAGCACTCTAGTCCTGCCTCTGTGGTCACTGCCTCCGCCTCTTCTTTGTATATAATCTCCTCCTGTCTCTCACTTATAAGTACACTTACAGATGGCACTTAGGGCGAGGAGAGTCTCAACTCAAAATCCTTATATCCGCAAAACTTTACCTTGTAAGGTAACATTCTCAGGTCCCAGGGATTAGAGCCTGAGATCTTTGGGGCCACCAGTCAGCCCACTGTAAGCCCTAAACGTCTTCTCTCCTGAGGAAGGTCTAGGCTGGGCAGAAACCCCGACAGACATCTACCAGAGGCCAGATTGAGAGCCCTTTTAGAAGGTCATTTCTCAGCTCATTTGGAACCTTGCTATTGCCCCTTTTTTTTTCTTTTCTTTTCGGTACGTGGGTCTCTCACTGTTGCGGCCTCTCCCGTTGCGGAGCACAGGCTCTGGACGCGCAGGCTCAGCAGCCATGGCTTACAGGCCCAGCCGCTCCGTGGCATGTGGGATCCTCCCGGACCGGGGCACGAACCCGTGTCCCCTGCATTGACAGGCGGACTCTCAACCACTGCGCCACCAGGGAAGCCCTGCCCTTTCTTTTTTCCTCCTGTTTGTACTCATCAGGGGGAAGCATTAAGAGTAAATGAGGGGCTTCCCTCGTGGCGCAGTGGTTAAGAATCCGCCTGCCAATGCAGGGGACACGGGTTCAAGCCCTGGTCTGGGAAGATCCCATATGCTGTGAAGCAACTAAGCCCGTGCGCCACAACTACTGAGCCTGCATGCCACAGCTACTGAAGCCCACGCGCCTAGAATCCGAGCTCCTCAGCAAGAGAAGCCACTGCAATGAGAAGCCTGTGCACTGCAACGAAGAGTAGCCCCCACTCGCCGCAGCTAGAGAAAGTCCACGTGCAGCAACGAAGGCCCAACGCAGTCAAAAATAAATAAGTAAATAAAATAACTTTAAAAAAATTTATTTTAAAAAGGAGTAAATGAATAGCAAGTCTAGCCCAGAGATACATGGAGAGGCACAGGCTGGCTCAGGGGTGGGCTGGGACCAGACCAGGCCTCCGGGTATCCCAGGCCACTGAGCAGTTACCCGGTGCTCCGGTATTGCAGCTCCCTTTTTATAGATGGATTTACATAAGGAAATGAAAGGTTGGAATTTCGGCACGGTCGCCAATTCTGATATACGAAGGTGCTTGACTTCCTAATTGCTGCTCCTTCTCTCCCACAGGAGCTTTTAGGAAACATCAGGGCCTGAGAATGTGCTCTTCTAACCACTCTCCTAGGTATACAGACCCCCAGCAGCCCACTCCACGCTTGCCAGGACCAGGAAGGGAAATTTTTTTTTTGCCCCTGGGCCGCGCCGCATGGCATGTGGAACTTCCCCGACCAGGGACTGAACCCGAGCCCCCCCGGCATTGGAATCGCAGCGTCTTAACCACTGGGCCACCAGGGAAGTCCCAGGAAGGGAACTTTGGACTCAGATTTTTCTTCCCAGACTCCCACTCCACAGTCAAGACCCTGACCCCAGACGTCCCTGGTCCTCTCATTCAGCCCAGCCTCAGCAGTCTGCCATCTGCTGCATGTTCTCGTTTGTTGAATTTCTCTCCTGGGCTCCGCAGGTAGGCACCCTGCCCTCTCCACGAGGACACGCTCACTCTGCATGATCATACAGCCCATCTGGGCCAGTTCCCAGAAGAGCTGTCATAGGATGTTTAGACAGGTAGAGAGCTGCTGTCTAAATACCCAGAACTTTCTGTTGGGCATGTGGGTTGACAGGGACAGTCTCAGCTCTTGGGAAGCACAGGTCCTCATTCAAAGTCTGCAAAAGCCCTCTCCACCGAGTGGCGCACTAGAGTGTTTACGAATTCAGGCCCTGGAGGCCTAGGTTCAAATCCCAGCTCTGTCATTTCCTAGCGGTGTGACATGGGGCCCTTTAATTCACCGGATTCTTCGTGAACTAACCCACAGGAAGTAATACGTGGCTTGGGTACAGCTGCAAATGAGATAAATACGTGAGGTGCTTAGCACAGCGCCTGGCATATACTAAGTGTTCAGGATATATTAGCTAGTATCATTCTCATCAGTGAGATTTCTCCCTAAGCAAGTCAGTATTGGAAGAACTGCTAAAGTAATTCAGCACCAAATGTGTGACATAGAAAATATTTTATTACAAAAAGCTCAGTTGCAAGGCATTTTAGAAGGAAAAGAGCATCCCAGACGGCTTTCCTTTTTCTGCCATTACACAGGAGAGACTAGCAAAGTCTACCAATTACAACTAGGACCTTATGCATCCTCAGGCTTTGGGCCCTCAAAAGAACTGATGGCATCAGGGGCTCTGAGAACCCCACCCGGGTCTCACCCCAGGGTAATCATCCAGCCTCTCATTTGGCTTAATTCGCAAAACGGGCCCATGGCCTCTCTATAAAGCGGGTCATCTTTCCTACCCACAGTTCAGGATACCAGGGAAAAAGTGAAGGCATAACTTGTCTTCTTTTGGAAACAAAACAGTCCTAGTGGAAGCAAAACAAAACCACAATCTAAACCAGTTGCTAGGTATCCTTTCCTAATTGGAGCGAGGAGTGTCATCACTGGCGATTCAGAGTCGCGGAAGGACAAGGGGGAAGATGCCGGCGCCATCCCTGGATGGGGGTCACAGCATCTCGAGATCCGAAGCAGCAGCTCTTTCGGATGCACCTACTGTGTGAGGTCCTGGGGGCCGCAGAGTCGCTCCTGAATCCCCTCACCCCTCACCCCCGGCCCCGTCCAAATTGCTAAGGACACACCTGGCCCCTCCGCTTCTCAACGGTGGCTGAGTGGCTTCATTCGGGATCTGTTGGCGTGGAGGTTGAGTGACAGGAGGGAACACACCCGGGAGGGGTCGTCAGTCCGGGGGCCGGGAGTTGGGGGCCTTCTCTTGGACCTCATCATACTGTGGGGGGGGAGTCAGAGGCTCGATGGACGGAGGAGGCACATTTTTGTCTGGCAGGTTGATCCTAAAGTCTTTGAGGTGAAGCTTTTCGGATTTTATCCTTCGAACTTTCAGCGGCTTCAGGCGTTTGGCCAACTTGGAGTTCTGCCTGTCGGGGGGGTTCCCCGGGCTGGTCTCCACGTCAGCCCTGGTTGTGGTGGGGCTTGTCTCATCCAGCCCCGTCAAGGACTCGTAGGAGGGGAGAGAGATGCTCATCCTGGGGTTCTGGTCCGGTTCCCTCGCTTCCGAGTAGTTTGTGCTCATCACTTCCTCATAGCTGGGGACGTAGTACCTTGAGGAGGCCTCCTCCTCCTCCTCTTGGCTGCAACACACCAAGCACAGACACGGGAGTGTTAGCCTGCGCTCAAGTCATTTAAAATCACAAATAGATGGACTCCAAATCCCATGTTGCCGCTGGGACCACATATGCCAGCCTTGTAAACAACAAATGTGTCCAAGAAGTGATAAGAGCTAACACTTCAACTGTTGGCTATGAGCCAGGCACTGTCCCAAGTACATATGAACCAATGTCATCTTCCTAATGACACTATGGGTTGGGTTCTATTAGTATACCCATTTTACAGATGGGGAAATGGATACATTGAGGTTAAGTGACTTGGTCATACCTTTAAGAAGTGGCAGGGCAGGAAATGAATGCCACATTCTCAACTACTACACCGTATCATCTGGGAGTTAACCTCCCTTGCCTTTTAGCCTCACACTTAATAGCATGCTGAGTGGGCTATTCCGATGCCCAGCTGGGCATCCTTTGACCAAAGACAACATAAACATGCATGAAACAGCTGCAAATTTGAAGCAAAATGGCTGTCCCTGGGTAGAGAAGGAATATCTGGAATGTAAAATTTACACGTATCTCAAATTATTCTGTAATTTTGTCTTTCACGTTCACCATTAGACTCAAAGGATAGGTCAGGTCCTCAGCCTTAGTCTCATTTGACTGTTGAAAGAGAAAACCAAAAGGTCAGGGCAGTTTTTACAGATTTATAGGGAGTAATGCCAATAGCCATTTTCCAGCACCCTACACTTGAACCTGTATAGGGGATAATGGCCAACAGCAGAAACCTCACTGTTTGCCTGGGCTTTCCTCTCATCTCCTTTAGGAATGAACTTGTGAGCTCATAGCTAGGGTGGGTAATGATGGGTGACTGATTTCCTTCTTTGTTCTTTTCTCTATTTCCCAAGTTTTCTAGAATATGCCTGTTTATCTTTAACTCTCAGAAAATCGGTTTAATTTTTCCAAAATAAAAACAACTCCCGTCCCACTATAAAGATAAGACATTCTTACTGACAATTCAAACGACACAGAAAAGTCTAATGAAGAAGATAGAAACATCCGAAATTGTTCCACTCAGAGACCATCACTGTTAACATTCTGTCGTATACCTTTCCAGATCTTTCTCTAATTCCATAGCCGCAACATTTGATGTGATGAAAACCTTTCCTAACATGCTGTGTTTTATATAACCTCCTTTTCTCAGTGTGGGGGATACGGACCCACATTAGCAAATATAGATCAGTGATGGCTGTGTAGAACTCCACTGAATGGGCATGTCATACTTCAGCTCGACTGATGGATATTTACATTGCCACCTGTCTTTGCTATTCTCAGCAATGCTCTGATAAACATATGAGCACAAAACCCTTTGCGCTTGTGTGATTGTCTCCCAAAGACAAGCTCTTAGGAAGAGAACTGATGGGTGCACATGGCCTCTTACTGTGAACGCCCCTTCAGTAAGGTTATGTCAGTCAACACTCTGATCAGCAACCCACTTCCCTACAAACCTCCAACCCCGGGGGCAGTCTATCTGGGCCAATATGAAAGCCAAAGAATGACGATGCCTTTTTTTGGTTGTTTGCATTTCCTGACTAATGAGGTCGAACATCATCAGTGTGAATATCTATGAAATGCTTGTTTGTGTCCTTTGTCTATTTTCCTACTGATGTGTTCCTCTTTCATATTCATTTGTGAGGGCTCTTTTTATACTAGGGATATCAACCTTTATCATATGTTCCCCGATTTACCACTTATCTTTTAAATCTGTTCGTGGTATTTTGGGTCAGAGAGAACACTACTTCCCAACCTTTTCAACTTAAAGCATAAACACACAGGACACTAGGGTAAAGGGACAAGCTTCCAGTGTGCAGGCTCTGGCCACCCCGGGAGCCATGCAGAACCCCTGGAGGTGTCAAAGTCTTGCCACACCTGTAATGCATTCAAGCCACATGATCTGGGAAACTTTGGGATCGAAGGACAAAGTTATTGGTAAAATGATAAACTGTTTTACAGAAGCGTTAATGGGAGAAAGCCTCCTCGACCACAATGTTCTCGTCATCGTTGAGCCCTGCGCGTGTGGGCGCGCGTGTCCGTCTCCCATCCGGGGCGGGTGGCCAGGCCTCACCTGTCTTCCTCGTGGGCGTGAGGCTCGACCCCCGGGGGCTGGATGTGCGCCAGCTCCTCAGCGTGCCGCTGCTTCCTCTTGTCACGGATACTCAGGCAGATGGACAGGAGCAGCAGCATCACCCCGGCCCCGACCAGCACGTAGGCTACGGAGAAGGTCTTGTTCTTGAGAATGCCGCTCCCTATCTCCGTCTTGTTCCCCTGAGCGGTTGGCTTTTCGGTAGCGCTGAACCCGGGGACCAGGTTCCACATGGCCATGATGACCCCGAGGACCAGCATCCCCAGGCCAATGGCAGTCAGCGCGTAGTGCGAGCCGTTGGCTTTGGACTGGGCCATCATGCCAGCGGGAGCGGGGCAAGGCCCGGGTTCAAAGGAAGAAAATAAATAAATAAAAAACAGCAGCAGCACCAACAAAAACCCCTTAAACGCCTTGCACTAAATCCCTAGCGCCACGCTAAAAAAAAAAACAGCAGCCAGACTCTCAAGGGATGGTTTCAAGCAAATGTGAGGCATCCCGTGTGGACAGCTGCGGCTGGGAGGTCTGTAAGGAAAGCAGAGAGGAGAGAGGAAAATCAGTGCTGATTCCAAGTGCTCTGGTGAACACAGCGGCTGTGCTCCTGAAGGTGGGGAGAAGCGGGACTGAGTCACAGGCTCCTGCTGGGCTCGCCTCTGATGCATTCCAAGGTCTTAGGTGCCCCTGTTCCTTCTGTGGTCCGCCTACCCCCACCCGAAAAGGAAAAGCGAGACCGTTCCCTGCAAGAGGCCGGAAAGGTCAGAGCTGCAGGTCGTTCAAACATTTGGTGGGATTTAATGAAGTGCAATAAAATCTCACCTCTTCCCGGGTACGGCGAGGAGAGTGAATGACGGCCTGCCGGAGCCACGAGCAACGGTTGTGACAGAATCGCCTGGCTGACCGGCATCGGTCAGTGATTTGACCCGGTCCAACGGCCGACCGCGGACCCTCACCACCCTCAGTGGCTCCCTATTTCCCGCAGCACAAAACCCAGGCTCCCTGGAGTCATGCTCATGGCCGGCTCCACCAGGCCCTGCCTCTCCCACTCGTGTCGCTCCTCGCCCTCCTTCGCAAACCCCCTCCTGCATTTCTGCGCTTCTCTGATCGCCGGGGCTCAGCTGCCCTCCTGTGTGTCCCGCAAGCCACCAGCAACTACCGAGGCAAGTCTCTCTCTTTCCGTGACCACATCTTTTTCACTCTGCTCCTGGGACATAACAGGGCCCCCCAGGGCTTCCCTGGTGGCGCAGTGGTTGAGAGCCCGCCTGCCGATGCAGGGGACACGGGTTCGTGCCCCGGTCCGGGAGGATCCCACACGCCGCGGAGCGGCTGGTCCCGTGAGCCATGGCTGCTGAGCCTGTGCATCTGGAGCCTGTGCTCTGCAACGGGAGAGGCCACAACAGTGAGAGGCCCGCATACCACAAAAGAAAAACAAAAAAAAAAACAAAACCAGGGCCCCCCCAAAATGTCTGCTGAATCAAACGAATGAAATGAACAGAGGCCAGATGAAGCTGTCCTGCAAGACACACTTCTTTTCAGCCACACGGAGTTTTGCTTTTCTTAAAGGGGCAGAAGCCTGCACATCCTTCATCTCAGCTGCTGTGCCCAGCTGGATGAGAAACCCTCTCCCAGGAAGCAGCTCAGAGACCTTGTGCTAAAGGCAGCGGTCAGCCGTCCTGGGAGTCCGTAACCATGTGCTGGCTGGGAGAGGGAGCCAGATCAGCCAGTGACTTGAAGAGTTGAGTGTAAAACGCTTTCAGGGGGCGGGGGGACCAGCGAGCAAGGCTCCTGGCTAATTACTCCTCAAATACGTTAGTCCTGCCTAAGCAACTTTTGCAGGACAGTAAAACTTTACTGCTGTTTCGACGGGCAAGGTCCTGTTTGCCATTCTGCATTCTTTCTGCTCCTTGCGAAAGGACGGCTAACCAGGCCATGTGAAAGCTGATGCTGCCGAGATATTTTCTCATCAAGCACTGGGCTCCATGCGAAACTGGCCACTTTGTTCAAAAATACTCTAAAAATAATTGGGATAACATCCTCTATCGGCTTGAAGTCAGTTCCTTCTCTCTCTCTTTTTTTCTTCCACTCAACAAATATTTCTTGTGCGACTGCTAAGCAGTGTTAGGTGCTGGAGAAACACTGGTGAGCAAGTTAAGGATTAGGGGGGCTTCCAGGTCAGCAGGAAAACAGTCTACAGGGAATAACAAAGTGGGAAGAAAGTACAGGAACTGTGGCTCTAGGCAGCTGGGTGTCTTAAGTCAGGCTGGAGGGCATATGGAAAGTCTCTGTGAGAGAAGCCCCACCTCACATAATAGGATCTGCATCTGCCCCTGAGTGCATTGGGCACGTGTGTGTACATACATGCACACCCATGCATGCGTGCTGGTATATGACCATGCACATGTATGCGTACATACAGAGTACTGAACAGGGAGCCCTGACCCCATCCTTACTGATTCTCCCCCAGGGCTGGTTGGGGCCGCGGGTGCTGAGAGGCGCAGCTCTGGCCTTTGTAGGAGCCTCTGCCCTGCATCCTGGGATTTCCTTGCCCAGATCTTGTTTAGCAACTGTCCATTCCTGCTGGAGACATGTGCAGCGAGACCAGCTGGGAACAGTCTACGGTACACACAAGGCTGTGTGTTTCTCACGTCACTCACAGCCAGCGAAGGGAAGGAGGAGGGGTTTGGCAGCCCTAGGAATGCATGGGTCCTGCCAAATGGACTGGAGACAAGGCCAGACTTGGAGGGCTCCGTGGTGGAGAGGTGCAGCCCGAGCCTCGTGCTGGAAGCAGGAGAGATGAAGAAACCATTTACTGAGCACCTGCTCAGGGCCAGACAGGCAGGCTTCGTTCCCAGGAGGCTGACAGCCTGTTTATTAAACCAGTGATGGGGCCATGTTATCTCTCCCTGCTTCCTCTTCTCCTTAATTCTCAATTCAAGCTTTGCCTTATGCTGTCACGTGAGTAAAACAGGTCCCCGATGAGAGACACGGGCAGAGATGAACATGTCAGAATTAACACATTTTTGGCCTGTTAAATCGTCAATGACTGAAAACAGGCACTAATATCCAGTGTGGGTGAGGGTGTCGGGATGGGCAATTTCATACAATTTTTCTGGATGGCAAGTTTTGGCATTCGTGGATCAAAAGTTTCAAAACTGTTTATACCCTTAGGCTCCATTTAATTCCCACTTCTAAGAATTATGCACAGGGCAAGGATATTCATCATAGCTTTATAGTAGCGAGAAACTAGAAACTACTTAAATAGCCAATAATCTGGGTTTGGTTAAATAAAATATGGTACATGCACTTATTCAATTATGGTCTCATAGCAGCTAATGATACATTTTAAAGTCAAACAAGAGTAGGCTCAGTGTGATTCTAATTTTAATAAAACTCCATACATGGGTCTGTATATATGAATATACAGGGGAAAGGGCTGAACGATCCTACTACGTTAAAATAAAAAAGAGACAATATACTTTCCTGTATGCAAACATGTATGTAAAATCCCAGAAAAGGGGCACATTCCAAACTTGTGCCAAAGATTGCTTCTGGGGATGGAGGGGGCTTGGGAAGTGTAACTTTTACTCTATTGCTGTATTTTGAATTTTCTACAGTCAGAATGTGTTGTCACAAGGCAACATAGCTTGGTTGTTAAGTGTGAGCTTTGGAACGAGGCTGCCTGGACTCTGATCCTCACTCTGTACACCTTGCCAGATGAGTGACCTTGGACAAGTTACTTAACCTCTCTGCGCCTCAGTTTCCACAACTGTAAGGTGGAGATAAAGGCTCTCTAGGATGCACCTCATAAGGGAGTTATAATAAATAAAAAAGTAAATAGACCTAAAGCACCTAGAATAGTATGTGACCAGCACACGGTAAATTCTTACGGAAAGGTTTGTTATTATTTAAAGCCTGCATTCTCAATGGGGTGAGATCACCCACAAGGGGGAAACAACTGGCTCTTGGGGATGGTGCAAAATAATCTTACCTGTTACAATAGTCTGTGATCCTCCAGATACCCAGCATGTCAGCGGCATTAAAATTTCATGGGGCAGGGGTTGGGAGAGCATTACAAAAAGAAGGTCTAAAAAGACTCCTCCACAAACAACCCAATCCAAAAATGGGCAGAAGACCTAAATAGACAATTCACCAAAGAAGATATACAGACTGCCAACAAACACATGAAAGAATGCTCAACATCATTAATCATTAGAGAAATGCAAATCAAAACTACAATGAGATATCATCTCACACCAGTCAGAATGGCCATCATCAAAAAATCTAGAAACAATAAATGCTGGAGAGGGTGTGGAGAAAAGGGAACACTCTTGCACTGCTGGTGGGAATGTGAATTGGTACAGCCACTATGGAGAACAGTATGGAGGTTCCTTAAAAAACTACAAATAGAACTACCATATGACCCAGCAATCCCACTACTGGGCATATACCCTGAGAAAACCATAATTCAAAAAGAGTCATGTACCAAAATGTTCATTGCAGCTCTATTCACAATAGCCCAGAGATGGAAACCACCTAAGTGTCCATCATCGGATGAATGGATAAAGAAGATGTGGCACATATATACAATGGAATATTACTCAGCCATAAAAAGAAACGAAATTGAGCTATTTGTAATGAGGTGGATAGACCTAGAGTCTGTCATACAGAGTGAAGTAAGTCAGAAAGAGAAAGACAAATACTGTATGCTAACACATATATATGTAATTAAAGAAAAAAAAATGTCATGAAGAACCTAGGGGTAAAACAGGAATAAAGACACAGACCTACTTGAGAATGGACTTGAGGGTATGGGGAGGGGGAAGGGTAAGCTGTGACAAAGCGAGAGAGAGGCATGGACATATATACAGTACCAAACGTAAAATAGATAACTAGTGGGAAGCAGCCACATAGCACAGGGAGATCAGCTCAGTGCTTTGTGACCACCTAGAGGGGTGGGATAGGGAGGGTGGGAGGGAGGGAGACGCAAGAGGGAAGGGATGTGGGAACAGATGTATATGTATAACTGATTCAGTTTGTTATAAAGCAGAAACTAATTAAAAAAAAAAAAAAAAAAAAAAAAAGGCTCCTCCAGGAAGGAACGGCAGTCGGGGAAGAAAAGGTTGGGAGACACCAATGAACGTATTATATTAAATTTCAAAACGCTCACATTATACAAACCATGATGTTTACAGTTATTTTCTCTGTGTGCTGGGATTACAATGATTTTTATTTTCTTTTTCTTTCTGGGAGGATAAGAATTGGAAAACACAGAAATGTGTTGCTTTTCAAATAAGAAAATGAAATAAAGGTGTTTTTTGTGGGGGTTCATGGTAGGGTTACGTGTCCAATGGTAGCTTAAAACTGTTCATCATTTCCACCCTCCCTCTGGAGACCAGGATCTTGACGGTTCACTGGGGGTGTGGACACCCAGTTCCCCGAGGTGCAGCTGGCGGCTATTTATCTTGTTTCTGGCTTGTTGACCCACGTTATATTTAGCATGATGTTCTTTCCCTTCCAAAAATAATGGAAAGAAGCTAATTTTGTGCTTAGAGGATTTGGACCACATAGTTTCCAAGATGTCCCTAAAACAGAGGCGCCTTGGTGAACAGCCTGGGGTCCCAGCTCAGCCGGACTCACCTCTGGACCCAGGAGTTGGATCCATCATGGCTCAGGTTCAAGGCAGCCCTAAGGGATAAGTGAGTGATCCTGTATCTGGGTTTTCAAGAAAATGGTGAACCAGTTAAGAGAGGCACCTACCTGTTGTTACCCAGGGAGCCTCCAGGCAGGCCTGACAACAACTCTTCATGCTAAAATCTTGAGTTAAGGATCCACCTGTAAAAAACCAGAAATGCAGCTTTCTAAGTAGGCTGTGAGCATGTCAATTTGAGGTACTCCTGGGGGAGGCACGTGTTTGCTTTTTGGAGGGAAGGTACATGCAAAATAATTCAAGATTCTGTACTAAGAGTGGGGCTGCAGAAGGATGATGATATGGCGGCTACACTGACAAAATCTTTCCATGGTTTTCTCCATCTTACACAAGTGCTCCTGAGAGTAAAAGGAGGAGAAACACTCCCCAGGTCATTTTATGAGGAATCTGTAATCTTGACCCCAAAAGCGACAAGGCAGGAGAGGAAAATGACAGCTCAATTTGATCGGCTAGAGCAGAAACAAAAATCCTAAACAAAATATCAGCTAATGGAATCCAAGGTTTTTAAAAAAGGTTTACCCCAAGAATGTAGAGTTGATTCAACATTAGAAAATCGAATAATGTCATGTCCCAGCATAAAGGATAAACCACGACAGCAGCTGACTATGCAGTTATAGTCCAGCGGAGTACTACGCAGCAGAGAAAAGGAATAAACGGCAGCTACATGCACCAGCGTGGCCCATTCTGACACATGTGAGGTTGAACAGGAAAGCACATTGCAGAAGAACACGCACAGCATGATTCTATAATATTTATATGAAGTTCAAAACCAGGCAATGTATTGCTTTATCTTTGCGATTATTAGGAAGAAAGGAAAAATTATAAACTAAAATTTAGGACAACAGTTATCTCCCTGGAGGAGTGAGAAATGGTGCTGGGGAGGAATAATGAAGGGTACAAGGATGTTTATTAAATTATTTCTTAAATGTCACACATATCTTATATATACTCTTTTGACTGGCTGGAATATTTTGCAGTAGGAGATTCTGAAAGTCCGTCAATGTCTTTCCATAACTCTTAGCATAGAATCTGAACTCCTCTGCTGTGGCCTTCAAATCCCACCAGACTAGACTGGGCTCCTGCCTCTCTCATATCTTATCTCTTGGCTCACCAACCCTCTGTGGCTTCCTGTCTGTTTCTAGTCACACTAAGCATATCCTGCCCCAGGGCCTTTGCACTTACTGTTCCTGATACCCGAAACTCTTCCACCTGTCTCTCTTGTTTGTCCACTTCTTTACTACTTCTGTCTCTCAGCTCAAATGCCACGTCCTCAGCAAGGATTTCCTTGACCACACTGTAAATAATGTCCCCTCCCTCACCCAGCTACTCTCAAGCCCCATGCTTCGGTCCCTATGACATTCCTTCTCATGGATGGATGACATTAATTCAGTCTATGATCGTCTTGTTTTGCTTTCCTGTTGCTTCCCTGTCTCCCCCACTGGAGTGTAAACTCCCTGAAAGTAAGTTCTCGTCTGCCTTGTTCACCTCTGTATGCCCAGCACCCAGCATAGAGTGCCAGGACCATACCAGGTGCTTAATAACTATTTGCAGAATGATTGAATGACTATCTAGCAAGTTAAAAAGTTTAACTGATGCCCCATATCAATTAGGGGAAATGCCTAGTCCAAGGTTGGCACCGAGGAGGAGAGGATTAGATAGAGCTAATTTTCAGGATACCCATCTTGTGTCTGTATGCAAATGATTTGCCAGCAACATGGGAAAGGCACCCAGGTTAAAAGTGACTTCCATTCTGACCCGAGATGGTGACTCTATCAATATTCCCTGGTGGGGTTTGAGGTTTCAGCTAGTCCCTGGTCTTCCCAGCATGTAGGTAAGCACCCAGAGCTTTGTTCCTCCAACCTGGGCAGCTGCTGTCTTTATTCCCGTACATCTTTGACCAAGTAGAGCCAGAGCCAGGGACTTCCCTGGGGACAGGGGAGGGGCTGTGCCCTGGAGAGAGTAGTCACAGCTCTGTCATCTGAGTGCTCACCAGGCTGAGCTGGGGGTGGGGTGTTGGGAGTGGTCATTATCACCAGTCCACACTTGGATCAGAGTCTCTCTCTATAGACATAGAGACAATATGAAGACAATGATTTAAATAAAATCAAACGATAGAAAACAGCACTGCTCTGACTGAAACAGCACAGTGTTCCAAGTGTTGATGGGCAAGCCTTCCCTTGCCCTGCTTCTCGCTGAATCCCAGCAATTCTCTGGAACACAGTTTAGAAACCTGGGCTCTGATCTAGACCCTCACGTGGCCTTTGAGCTCTGCCCTGTGGCCCCGGAAGGCACAGTTCCAGAAGCAGCCAGCCCGGCTAGCTTTAGGGGGAGGAAATCTCGGCAGTCGGAGGTGTCTGGCAGCACAACGGGCCCGTGTGACAAAGAGGCTCCTTGACGATTCTCCCCGAGCCCCAAACTCTTCCTGCCAAGCTGCATAATTGGGAAAGGGATCCCCAGCTCCATTCGCAGGAACCAGGCTGTGCTACATTCCCGTCACAAAGGAAGAATTCAGTGGGGCCCTTTGGCCAAGTTTCAGCTCACAAACACTTTTGTCACCAAGTTCCAGTCCCATGCCACAGGGAAGGGGTGGGAGCCAGAGGAAAGGCTCTGAGCCACCGCTGCCGCTGCCCCTGTCCCACCGGGGAGTTTCAGGCTACCTCCCCAAGGGCCAAGGTCAAAGGGTGTTGGGTTCCTATTCTTTTAGAACAGGTTCTTGTAGACTGTGCACTCAGGAAAAAACGGAAAGCACTGTGCAAATGAGTCCTAAAGGCAAAGGAGAGAGGAGGGCTGCCTGAGCCAGAGAGCGCTGATGGGAAAAAGAAAAAGAAAGGATACTGAGTAAACTGTGAGGCAGACTAACGATAATAATAGGAACAGCTCAAGAAGGAATCAGGCACCCTTTCTAAAGGCATCCAATCCTCACAGACGCCCTTCAAAGATGATTAGCCCCACTATATCTGAGTCTCCGAGAGGTTAAGTAATTTGCCCTGGGTCACACAGCTGTAAGCTGCAGATTCAAGTTTCACAATCAAATCTAGCTGACTTGGAAGCCCACCTCCTTTCCCTTGCACCACACCAGCCCCTGCAAGGCCGAGTCCCTGTGGGCCACTCCCTGGGTGGGGCATGCAGGCCAGAAATGGGCAACGCACAGTTCACCCCTGGAGATACTTCATCACCAAAGCATGAGGGGTAACATATGTGCATTTCTTTTAAAACGACTTTTTAAAGAATTGGTTTCCAACAATTCCTGGATCCCTACTGTGTGCCAGGGTCTTTGGGGGATACACAGATGTGTGAGACTACCGTTACAGTCCAGCAGGAAGACAGGTGATTCTTTCTTATAGAAGGAAGTCAACATCAGGTAAGAGGGAACGTGCGTTGGACTCTGTGCCAGGCCCTCTGTTGAGCTCTTTCCATGCATAAACATTTAATAGTTATTAGTCCTACCTAGGACACTGCAGTTCAGAGAGGCAAAGTAACTGGTCCAAGGTCACACAGCTAGGCAGGGGTAAGGTATGTCTGATTCTAAAGCCCATGCTTTGCACCACTAAGCACTAAAACGGGGGTACGTAAAATGAGCCTACAGAGAGAGCGACCAATTCACTTTGAAGGGGGCAGGAAGGAGGAGGATAAGGCAGCAGCTCTCTAGGACCTGGAGGCATCTGTAACCTCTCCTTGGGCGGAGTTTGGGGGCAGGAGGAGATAAGGTGTCCCGTGGGAAGGGTACAGCCTGGGAAAGTGCACAGAGATGGGAGAACAGACACCTCCCAGGATGCACCACTTCTTGCAGAGAAAAGAGGCAGCTTCCCCTCCGCAGCATAAGACATCAGTGAATTTGATAAGACCTGACGTCTCCAGTCTCCTTGCTAATCCATTAAGTGTTGCTGAAATTCAGGAAGGAAATTAAGGAAGGCAAATTCAAGTCTGAAGACTCCAGGAGCCATAAACAGAAGGAGCAAGTTAACAAACCAGGTATCTTTTCTTCAGGAGCTTGACACGGTATCTTTCTCTAAGCAAGTGGCTGGCGTGTGACCCTATTTACAGGGCTGGTGCTGGGCACCCAATCTCGAGGGCTCCAGCCACACTCAATATTTCTCGGGAAATGTGACATCTCTATGTGTTCCCTGCCAGGATGGAGTCTGAGAGCTCCTGTCACCATCAAAGCGAGTCTGACACCTTGATCCTTCTCCAGGCTCTAGGGATGAGCCACCAATGGCCTCCCGCTCTAGTAAGCAGGGCCGAGTACAGGCTCTGACCACCCAACCTGGCCGCGCCGACCCCAGCCCCAGCCCACCGTCAGCAACTGTGAAATATCTGCTCCTGCTTCCTGGACACTGACTGTGCGCCAGGCTCACGCTAAGCGCTCTGCACGGGTTAGCTCATTTTTTCTGCCCAACAACCATATGAGGAGGTCCCCATCTTTGTCCATGTTATCACTTAATACACTGAGGCACAGAGAGGTTGAGAAACTTGCCCAGGTCTCACAGCTTAGAGGTGGTGGCCCTGAGCACAGTCTCCCCGTTCAGAACTTCCTCATCCTCAGAACAACAAAAAACCAGCGGAAGCAGCCGCATAGCACAGGGAGATCAGCTCGGTGCTTTGTGACCACCTAGAGGGGTGGGATAGGGAGGGTGGGAGGGAGGGAGACGCAAGAGGGAAGACATATGGGAACATATGTATATGTATAACTGATTCACTTTGTTATAAAACAGAAATTAACACATCATTGTAAAGCAATTATACTCCAATTAAAAAAAAAACAGAAAAAAACCCAACCTTTCAGCCAAGCTTGATGAACTCAAATCAAGGCAGGGCAGCATCCCTGTTACTAAGGGCTGGCTCCACGGTCCCACCACTGAGGCTACCCTCTGGGCACGAGGATGAAGTTAAGCGAGACGTCACGGCCGACCTGTGACCAGGAGCACAGATGCCTGAGGCTCAGCTCCGAGTCTGGGGAGGCGGGAGGACCAGGGACCTGGTGGGGAGAGACTGGAGTGCGGAGCACATCTCACCTCACTGCCCCCGGTCAGGGCACTGGCTGCCGGCCAGGCTCGTGTGAACCTGGGCAACCGTCTGGACACACCATTTGTCCTTGTGCAGCGGTCCGTTTTGGACACCAACTTGATTCATTTGGTTTCTCCTTCTCAAGAGGCATTTTGCAGCACAAAGTACAGGAGGGCAGAGGGGAGAACTTCTAAAATCGGGGACTACGGAGGCTGACTGCAAAGGTCAACTCCACTCACCACGTGGTGCGCTCCCGACCAGAGGCTGCGTCCGTATCTCAGCTCTGCTACTTAATGGTTACCTAGAAGGGTGAATTCTTACCTCTCTCAGCCTGTCACCTCACCTGTAAGAGGGGAATGATACTGGGATCTACCTCACTGGGCTGTTATGTGTTATGAGCTCCAAGTTTTGAGTTACAGGTAATTATTCATGCACTCAACAAACTGTTCACTGAGCACCCACCACGTGCCAGGGCCCGTTCAAGTGCTGGGGACAGAGGAATGAATAAAACAGACAGAAGCGGGCTTCCCTGGTGGCGCAGTGGTTGAGAGTCCGCCTGCCAATGCAGGGGACACGGGTTCGTGCCCCAGTCCGGGAAGATCCCACATGCCGTGGAGCGGCTAGGTCCGTGAGCCATGGTCGCTGAGCCTGCGCATCCGGAGCCTGTGCTCCGCAACGGGAGAGACCACAACAGTGAGAGGCCCACGTACCGTAAAAAAAAAAAAAAAAAAAAAAAAAAAAAACAGACAGAAGCTTTGTCTCCTAGAGCCCACAGACCACCAGCCTAACAGAGAAAAGGCTATAGAATGTTGGCTGGTGATCCAAGCTAGAGGAAAGCTGTGATGCTGGGCTGGGCAGGAGGGAGAGCTGGCGATGCCAATTTAAAATCGGGTGGGCAGGGGGACTTCGCTGGCAGTCCAGTGGTTAGGACTCTGAGCTTCCACAGCAGGGGGCATGGGTTCGATCCCTGGTTGGGGAACTAAGATCCCGCATGCTGGCGGGTGGCCAAAATATAAAAAAAATAAAAAATAAAATAAAATCTGGTGGCCAGGGAACACAGTCACTGGGTAAGGGATATCTGAGCAAAGACTGGAAGGAGATGAGGGCTCCAAGGAAGCATGTGGAGATCTGGGAGAAGGGCACTTCCTACAGAGGGACCCACAGAACGAAGGCCCTGAGGCAGGAGCCTGCCTGACAGCTTCCAGGGACAGTAAAGATGATTATCAATGGGTGAAGGCATTAAGGGCCTTCTCCCAGTGCCCGGTCAGAACGACCGCTCTAATGACACGTCAGCTGTCATTTACACACCTGTGGAGGCAGGTGAGAGGCCATCCACATTTAAAGAGGCCCAGAACGGGTGGGTCGCTAATTCAAGGCCATTTAAGTTGGGGACAGAGAAGAATCCAGGGTCCACTTCAGGGCTATTTGTGACTCACCACCCTGTGTTTCTCAGAATTTGGGAAAAGGCATGTGGGACGCTGAATAATAGCCCCCAAGGATATGCAGATCTTAATCCCCAGAATTTGTCACTGTTACTTTATATGGCAAAAGGGACTTTCCAGATGTGGTTACCTCAAGGGTCTTGAGGAGATCAGCTGGGATTATCCAGGTGGATCCAATTTAATTACAAGTGTCCTTATAAGGGGGAGGCAAACAGTCAAAGGAGGAAGTAGGAAACGTGATGAGGGTAGGAAGAGGCTGGCGTGATGAGAGGTCCCGAGCCAAGGAAAGCAGGTGGCCTCGAGAGCTGGGAAAGGCAAGCACTCGTTCTCCCCTAGAGGCTCCAGAAGGAGCCAGCCCCTCCGACACTGTGACGTTAGCCCACGAAACTGACTGCAAGAGAATAAATCTGTGTTGTTTTCAGACCCCAAGTTCGGGGTAGTTCCTTATAGTAGCCACAGGAAATGAATACTGGCAGCATTCGTGTTCATACCTTTCTATGGGCACCTGCCAACACTTGGACTGTTTGGTTACCCAACAGTTGGTTTAATCAGGCACAGTTCCTTAGTCTTGATAAAAGCAATCTCTTGGTGAATTTTGCACCCATTCCTTGTGGGACCAGGTTGAAGGGAAGCTGGGCAACCCAGAGTTCCTTGACCTGGTTTACAGGTTAATCCGAGATTCCACTCTCGAGCCAAGTCTGCACCTGTTCTAACTCTGCTGGGATAGCAACTGTGATAAAGGCTAGCTAGCACTCTCAGGCTTGTATCAGCAGGCTCTTCTAGTGGCTCAAAACTACAGTTCCTAAACCCTGGGACAAAACAAGGCGGATGTCTATTTTATGTGGTCTTTCTATGAGGGGCTTTAAACCAAAACCAGAGGTGTGTAGAGGAGAGACAGACTTTGCAGAACCAAAGCCCTCCCCGTTCCCAGGCCTTTGTCAGACTGGCCCTGATTCTGGAGACTAGGACACAGCCTGAGAAAGTTTATCCTGCCCATATCTGGACATTTTCTTTTTTAGCTACAGCAAACGCTGCCTCCATAGAAGTGGTTCCCAAACCTTCTGCCAAGAGGCCTTTGGGAACAGAGCTGAGCTGTCCAACACTCTCCCCACCCCCTCTTCTCCACTTTCCACCTGCAATTCCTACTTGAAGCATTTTAGCCAGAGCTGCTTTCTCCAGCCCCCTGGCCTCCGCCTGCTTCTGATTTTTAGGAAGTCACTTGTCACACTCAATTCTTTTTTCCAACGGTTACATTTTGGAATTGTAGCAACACCCATGAACATTTCCTAAGCACTCACCAACGGCCAGGCACTGTGCTGGGTGCTTTCCATGCATTTTTATTATTAATAATAATTCTGTTTATTATTTATAAAATTTAGTATATTTCATATAAATATTCATTTATTAGCTATACTTACTATTTATTTAATATAATTATATTTTGATTTACTCTTTACTATCCTGTTTAAATTTCCCCAAAACCCTAATGAGGAAGTTTCTATAATGATCCCTGTTTCGCAGATGAGGAAACTGAAGTTCAGAGAAGTTAAGGTACCTACGCAAACTCACACAGCGAATGGCACAGCAAAGGTTCAAACTGGATATGTCTGATTCCAGAGCTAGCACGCCCCACCACCCATTGCCTCCCGTCCCAGTCCCCACACTGTGATGGAGAGCCCCCTCTCCACGCCCCGGCTGCTGGAAGCCCTCCCTAGGCCGACCTCAGCCTCTGTGGTCAGGAGGTAGAATTCTTTCTTTTCCTTCCCCTCATTTCCCCTCCATAAGAACCAGCTTCCCCCGTGTGAGTTACTCAGTCCCCTGTAACCCTGATACTCATCTGGACAGACTTGTAAATAATTGACACTGATGTTTAATCATAAAACCAGAATCGAGGTTAAAATGGGGCAGCCTGCAGGAGAGGAGGGGAAAAACAGCTGAGGGAGGGGAGCTTGCTTTAGGGGGCTTGGGACCTCTTTCACATCGGGAGATAAAACAAGAACTACCCCTGGCTGAGAGCTTACTACCTCCATGGCATAGCCCATGCCTTCCAACATCTTCTCCCTTGTTGCTCCCAGCAGCCTGTGAGGGAAGTGCTGCTGTAACCCTCACTTTACAGAGAGGTCAAGGCACAGTCAATGCGAGGGTTGGAGTTAAATCCCTCTCTGTCCAGAGGTGATTAGAACAGACAGAATCGACCTCACAGGACTGAGGAGTGAATGTTTTATCCACATTAAGTGTACAGTGCTGGGTATACAGGAAGTGCCAAGACATGGTGCAGCAAGGGAAGGATGACATTTGGATTCCCCCAGCCTGTTACTGGCCCACACTCACCACCCCCCACTCACTCCCCCAGGTTTTAAAGTCTCCTAGGAACTGAAAAAGACTCATTCTGCTTTCTTTGCAACCAACAGGTGATACTGCAGTGGCCTCTTCATCTATAGATAAGCCCCGACGAAACTGCTGCGGCACAGAACGATTTCTCAGGGGCCTCAGAGCGCACAGCTCGGCTGCCTTTCCTCTCTGCCATCTGATCTGTAAGTGCCAACCAGGACCCAGCTAAGTGCTGGGAAAGGGGTGACCTTTTCAGGGATGTGCCAGACACAGCTGGCTAAGGTGAGATGTCACCTGTAGGGCACAGCTCACCTCCAAGCACAGGTCATCTCCTGAGAGAAGATAACAACTCACTAGCCTGATACTCAGTAGGATGGTTTTGTTTTGCCTGTGTGTCGTTCCCAACATCCACTCTTCCCTTCCTCCATTGTTAAGAAAACTTCTGATGCTCAGTTTCCCGTGGCTTATCCGGCTTCTTGGGCAGCATCATCCAGCTTCTCGGGCAGCTGGCCGTGCCATATGACTAAACTCTGGCCAACAGGATATAAACAGAAGTGAGTATCAGGGGAGAGGGTCATTCAGGAAGGGTTCTTAAATGGAAGGGACATGTCTTCCCCCCACCCCATTCCTTTCCTACTGGCTGTAATGCAGATATGATGGCTGGATCTCAGCAGCTATGCTGGAACATGAGGTAGATGATGGCAAAGCAACAAGACAGAAGGGGTATGGGTTCTTGGTAATCACAGAGCCAGCCTCCCAGCCCTGGACTGCTGACCTCTGGACTCCGTTTACATGGGAGAAAAACAAAGATTTATTTTATTGAATTTACAGTTACTTAGGGCTTTTTACCACCTAAACCAGCCCAGACCTGGTGAATAGTAACAGTGAATTTATTTGTAAGACTCAGTATGGTCTTTCCGAGACAGCCAGAGCCAGAGGTGGGGAAAGAGGGGAGCCTGGGCAAAGAAGCCAAGAAGGGCTCCTCAGGCAGAGGAAAAGGTCCCCAGAAGGTACAGGGTCCAGAAGTTCCAGGAGGAGGTGTCAAACAAGGAGGGGGCAGCAGTTAGTCTCAAGCACCCTAGAGAAGTTCAGAGGATACTGTTGTTCCTGCCCAGTGACCACTCCTAATCCTAGTGCAACAGCACTCTAATTTTCCTTTGCCAGGGCCTCTCCACTCTCAGCCCAGGTGTCTGACCCAAACCCTGGCTCCACGGGTGGGCATATATGCCCCAGGTCTGGCCAATCAGGGCATTGTATGCCCCTGGGAGGGTTGCCCTGGGGAGGAAAGATAAAATAGAATGGGGGAGGGGAGAAAAAAAGAAAACGAAATAATAACAACAATAATAAAACAAGAGAGTGGCCCACCAAGGGCCACAGATGATGATATGGCACAAAGTAAGGGCTGGATTAACCCAACCTTCTGAGCTGAGGCCCAGCACCTCTGCCTACCACCCCACAAAGAAATGCTGGTTCCCCAATTCCACAACAACCCAGCTGTGAGAAGCCACAGAGCTGAGTGTGGCCAGCGTAATCCCAAGCTGATTGCAGCAGGAATGGACCGGTGGCTGCTCAGCTCCACTGGGCGGTGTGAGTGGCACCCATCACACCCAGGTGGCTGTTGGGATGGCCAGTGGGAATTCGCTGTATGCAAGGGCTTCACTGTCCAATACAACGGCCACTAGCCACGGGTGGCAAAGGAGCTCTTCCAATGTGGCTGGTCTGCAGTGAGATGTGCTGTAGAAGTGTAAGATACGCACCAGATTTCAAAGACTTAGAAAGAATAAGAATATCTCATTAACATTTTAAATTAATTCCATGCTGAAATGATCTATTTCAGATATACTGAGTTAAATAAAATATATTATTAAAATTAACTTAGCCTGTTTCTTTGTACCTTTTAAAAACATATGGTTCGGGGCTTCCCTGGTGGCGCAGTGGTTGGGAGTCCGCCTGCCGATGCAGGGGACATGGGTTCGTGCCCCGGTCTGGGAGAATCCCACATGCCGTGGAGTGGCTGGCCCCGTGAGCTATGGCCGCTGAGCCTGCGCGTCCGGAGCCTGCACTCCGCAACGGGAGAGGCCACAACAGTGAGAGGCCCATTACAGCAAAAAAAAAAAAAAACATATGGTTCCCATTTAAAAGTTAAATTTAAAATTACATGTGGGGCTCACATTCTATTTTTATTGGACAGAGATGTTCTGAAATGTTAGCTCTTGAGGGTGGGAATTTCTGTCTGCTTTGTTTGCTGCTTTCTCTCAGTCCTGGAACGGGCCTGGTCCATGCAGGAGGAGCTGAATAAATGTTCACTGAGCGAATGCAAAGCATGACAGGGAATTCCCTGGGGATCCAGTGGTTAGGACTCGGCACTTTCCCTGCCATGGGCCTGGATTCGATCCCTGGTCAAAGAACTAAGATCCTGCAAGCCACGCGGTGAGGCCAAGAAAAAAAAAAAAAAAAAAGCATGACATAGTGGTATCATGGAATTTAATAAAAGAAAGAGTAGGAGACTTCCCTGGTGGTCCAGTGGTAAAGAATCCGCTTTCCAGTGCAGGGGACGCAGGTTCGATCCCTGGTCGGGAACTAAGATCCCACATGCCGCAGGGCAACGAAGCCCATGCACCACAACTAGAGAGCCCGCATGCTGCAAACTACAGAGCCCACGTACTCTGGAGCTCGCATGCTACAACTACAGAGCCCACACACCCTGGAGCCCTTGCACCACAACTTAGGGAGAAGCCCGCATGCCACAATGAAGGTCCTGCGTGCCACAACAAAGACCCAACGCAGCCAAAAAAATTTTTTAAATAAATAAAATTTTAAAAAAATTAAATGAAAGAATGAGTAGCTGACCTAGTGGTGTCATGAAAAATATAGAGTCTGTTGGACAATTTGTTCAATTCGGTACACCCATCCCTGGCAATGCACTTCACCTCTGCAAGCCTCAGTTTCCACATTTGTAAAAGGGAGATGCTGCTTCTGAGGATCCAGTGATGTAACCAAGGCCAGATCTGGCCCAGAATTGGAGACTGCTTGCTGCCGCCGCCATGTGTGTGGGAAACCTGGGAAGGTGAGAGGCTGGAGGGCTCTGCCGAGGAGCTGATGCTATTTTGGGTGCGTGAATGATAAACCCAAGTGACGTGCCAGGTTGTGGCCTCCGGCAGCTGCTAAGAGGTGCCTCTACTGCTCCCACTGCTGGAACCGCAGCCCATTTCCCCATCCAGATGGACAGCAGCAGCTTGGAGACAGGCCCAGAGCTGGTGTCAGCAGTGACTGAGGACCAGGGGAGGCACCCTCCGTGGGCACGTGTCATGGCCCTGATCGACGAATCCCCAGGGTGACAGGACAGCTGTTTTTGGAGCCCTCTCCAGAGAAGAAATTAGTGGTGAAACATGCATCTGCATTTCAGATGGGCTCTGTGAGAAGAACATGGAGGCTCGAAAAGGTGGGGAAAGTCGCTGCAGCAACACCCAGCGGGGGCTCCCAGGGCCAGGTGAGATGCTGGGGACCAGTGACTGCTCATTATCTGACCGTCCACACAGATGAAAATCTGATAAACACCCATGGACACCCCCCGCCCCCGCCAAGAAGGGCTGTTAGTTTCCTGTTGTTGCTGTAATGCTGCAAGAAATTACCATAAATTTAGTGGCTTAAAGCAACACAAATTCATTCTCTTACAGTTCTGGAGGTCAGAAGTCTAAAATCAAGGTATCAGCAGGGCTGCATTGCTTCTGGAGGGTTTAGGAGAGAATCTGTTTCCTCGCCTGCTTCAGCTTCTAGAGGCCGCCCGCATTCCTCGGCTCCTGGCCCCTCCTCTCCATCTTCCAACCTCCGCTTCTGTCGTCACATTTCCTTCTCTGACTCTGACCCTCCTGCTTCCCACTTACAAGGATTCTCGTGGCTACATCATGCCCATCTGGATAATGTGAATCTGCAGAGACCCTTTAACCATATAAAGTAACATATTCACAGGCTCTGGGATTAGGATGTGAACATCTTTTGGGAGGGGAGGGTCATTATTCATTCCTAATTTCATCATTCAGCATACCCTAAGGGCCCCCAGGCACCCTCCTGTACATCAGGGGTTCACTGGCATTTCACTGACTGTCTGCCAGGAAAAGCATCCCCACTCAGGTATCAGGAGCACCTGGATATAGACAAGGGGTGTCATTACAAATGGGGGGCAGGATTACATATTTTACAAGGGGGCCTTTTGTTTTCAGAAACCTGCATCTTTCAGTCATGATAAGAACAGCTAACATGCATTGAATGCTTACTCTGAGCCTGGATTATCTCATTTAATCTTTACAAACACGCTGCCACCATCCCTGTGTTACAGATGCCCAGAGAGGTTACGTGACTTGCCCAAAGCCTCACGTTAATAAGTAGCAGAATGAGGCTGTGAACCAGATAGTCTGAGTCCAGAGTCCCCCTAAAATCCTCCCTCTCACCTGTCCCCAAGCCATGCTTTAAAGAAGGAGGTTTTAAACATCTACACACTGCTTCCATGAATATGGCAGTCCTTTGTCTAATATCAGAATCAGAGATTTGCTGATGACGGAGATGGAACGGTGTGTACAGGACCACTCAGTGACAAAGATGCAAGTCAGTGTCTTAAGTAACCTGCTTAGAGCTAAGGGTCCAGGCTGAGTACTGACCCTGCACCTCTCCTGGCCTTGCTCAGCCCCTGGGACCAGGGGGCTCATGGGGCTGCCTGAAGCCCCATCTCATGTGCAAGGACTCTGCCCCTCTCTGAGCTGCCACAGCACAGTGTGAGGGGTTGTGACCCAACACTCACACTCAGAGCCCTTCCTGGGCCCGAGCACCGAGCTGGACACTCTCACACATCATCTTTGTAGCCCGAATCATCAAAGCTCTCTCTGGCTGCTCCCTCATCCCCACTGTAAGTGGGAAGGGGGTCGAGGGTGGGGAACAGTCAGAGACGACAGGCTCTGTCCAGATTCGAACCTGGATCATCCACCCGGAAGCCCCACAGTGGGTGTCACGGTCTCCAGTGCATCTGTGGGTGCTCCGGTCATGTCCCTTGTCCCCCTCAGGCCAGGAGCTACGCCACATCATCTCTGCCCCACAAGGGGCCTGGACAGCACAAGAGTTTATTAAATACATGAAAGGTCTGGCCCTTAATCTATCTTGCAGGGTGTTTAGATCTGAAGATCGGCTGAGGAATCGTAACTCCATGCATTTTGGCATAGAACGTTATCACCGAAGCAAAGGTAGCCAGAGCAGATGAGGGTGATCAAGGGTCAAGACTGCTCCCTGAGCTGGGAGAAACTGCTGGGCTCAACAAGAACAACAGCCATGCAATTACAAGGGTAACAACTACCACCACTACCAATAATTATAATGATGATAAATAAAATAACTGCTATTTCCTGAGTGGTCCCGACAAGCTGGGCAGGGACGGATGGATGGTGCTGTCCGGTGAGGGTGGGCCCTGAGGGACAGGAGCAAGGCTTGCTGTCCCCCTCCAGTCACTGATTCCACAAACATTCACTGCACACCCACAACAGGCCAGGCAGTAGTCCAGGTGTGTGGCGATGTGGCAACAGGCATCTCAGAGAAATCAGCCAGTGACAGGTTTCCCACAGGTATGCCCTCTCTTTACAAAACTCCAGTATCAAGTAGGAAAGTCCCAAACGGGTAACCAGAGGGATACTTATTGTTATTTCAGAATTCTCTACAGGGACCCTTGGAATAGTGATCCAGAGCCTGTTGCACTGGTAACTCCCAGTGAGGGTCACTGGAGGCCCACGGGAGGGACCACGCTGGGCTGGGGGAGCCAGGCTGCCCAGGGTTACCTGGATGAGTGCATATATGCTGAGTCCCCTTCTCCTGGCTCTAAGACTGGGCGTGGCCAGGCCCGGCCAATCAGATCTTCCTATTTGCCAATGGGTTGGGCCTTGATTCTCCACTGTTGAGGAAATACTGATGAGGGAGTCCCGTCCTCTCCTGCAGGGCCCTCCCCCCGCTGGGTTTGCTGGAAGGACAAGGTGTAGCTTCCATGCTGGTAGCCATCTGGCCCTCACAAGGGGAGAAACGACAGCTGAGACAGAGAGTGAGCAAGACTTGAACCCATGAATCCCGCTGGAACTACCAGGGTTTCTGCTATGTGAACCAACACATACGCTCTTTGCTTGATAAAAAAATTAAAATAAATAACGACTAAAAGCCAAAACCAAAAGCAAACCAGCCAGTTGCCCCCAATCTTCCCTTTTCTGAAGCGAGCTGGGGCCGACAGAGCCGCCACCTTCCCCTGGGCATCCTCCTCCCACATTCCCTCACTGCAGAGTCAGGCCACAAGCGGGAGTTCTGGAACAAGTCGGGGAGGGGGGAGTCAAGGCCTGATTCCAGGGTTACTGGGTCTGTTTCCTTGGCTGGACTGTTTTGAGGATGACTGTCGGGGTCATTCACTGACAGAGGCGTGGCCGTGGCCATGACCGAGGAAGGACACTGTCACAGTGCTGAAAGTTGTCAAATATGTCCTGGGGCAGTGCCCTAGGACACGCCACCCAATAGCTATTGTCATTAATCACCGGGCTGGGAATGCCTCTAGGTGGTTAGCAGGAAATAGAGGGTAGGAGAACCAGGCCTGTCCTTGAAAAGGTTATTGCCAAGGTTATAATGTACATCTAGCAAACGGATACACACAGAGCAAGAAAGGAAGCAGTAAGGGAATGCACTGGAAGGGCATGTGGCGTCAGGGGACAGGCAGACACGCCCGAGGGGACGCCGTCTGTGCCCTGTGGGCCAGGCACTGTGGCGGGCACCGAGATAGCCAGCAGCAGCAAAACGTCCTCAGCCTTGTACACCCAAGAGGGGCAAAAGAGAAGAAAAACTAGGAGAGCTGACGAACTGGGGAGGGGGACAGGAAGGAAAAAAGAGGCACAAACAACCCAAAGAAGGAAAGAAAAGTGAACAAAAATGGAGTGGACCCCGTGAAAGCACGGCAGGAGGAAGAAAGGACAGGAGAGGCAGGAGTAATGAAGGTCCAGTCCCTGATGAGGCAGGGGAGCTGCCGGGAGACTGCTGGGGGGCTGCGTGGTGGCGGGCGTGGGGGGGAGGGGCGGCGGGGAGGGGCGGGGCGGGGCCAGGGGGCGGGGCGAGGGGGAGTCTGAAAGGAAAGGTGGATCTGGTGCTGGGCCTCAGGCTCTCACTCCGAAGCGGCTGCCTCTCTGGTCAAACAGCCAGGCCTCTGCTGTGCTGGCAGCTGTCGCAGGGACCGGCCCAGCGAACGGTTTGTGTGTACAGGCACGGTCACAGAGAGCCCTAGAGTGGGGTCGCTGGGACCCACACTGGCCACCCTGCATTCATCGTGGCGGTTGCCCAAGCACAAAGGGGACAAGCAAGCTGGGCCCTGGGGAGCGGCCATGCTCCAGGAGGGCCCCCTCCTGCTTGGCCCAGGCTGACCTCACACCTCACCTACATACAGGCCACAAAGGCTTCCTCCACGGCCTCACGGCCTCCCTGCCTCCCGGCCTCCCGGCCTCCCAGCCTGCCGTCTCCCCACTGCTCTCAGGGGGCTCTTTCCCAAAGGCAAATGTGATCACACCACCGGCGTCAAGACCCTTCCATGGCTCCCCAGGGCCCTCAGGATAAAGCCCTGCTCACAGGTCCCTGGCACCTGCCTGCCGCCCCCCTGGGGCCTGCTGATTTCCACACAGTTCCCATGCACACTCTCGTGGCATCCTCCCCACGACCCGATCTCTGATCTCTGCAGGTAACGTAACTGAGGCTGGGAGAAGGCTCCGTGACCTCTGCAGTCTCCCACACTGGCGGAGTCGCCATCCTCCTCATCAGGGCTGGAAACCCTGCTCACCCATGACCCCTGGCTCTCCCTCATCCAGGCCTGAGTCCCACCCACTCGTCCTCCTCTTCCTCCTTTTCTGTTTCCACGGCTGCCGCTCGGGGGTGAGCCCTCCCACCTCCCTGTGCCCACCTGGCTTCCTGCCCCAGCCGCGCCTTCCTGTCCAATTCCTCCAGCGTGCTGATGCCGTCCTGAGCTCCAGGAAACAGCCTTTTTCATTCTGTCTCTAGCCTGCTCAGAAGCTTTCAGGCCCCCCCACCCCCGCCGCCCCGTGCCCAAGAGTCTAAGGCCAAACCCCTTAGCTCGGGCCCTGCTCCAGCTGAGGGATCTGGGAAAACAGGTACAGAGGAGTCCCGGGGAGCCTTCCTAATGCACCCCTCCTCGCTAAGGTTCCCACCCCTCTCACTGGCCAGGCAGGAGGCCAAATCCCTCGGGGGGTTGGGGAGAGGGCTGGCAGATGGAGACCACAGCTGGATACCAGCTGTGGGCGCTCTCAGTGCTGCCAGAACTGACCTCCCAGACCTGCCGCTCCTCCCTTGGGGTCCTACAGAGGCGGGGCCCCATTCTTTCCACTTGGGGGGCTCCTTGAGGCCCTGTAAAGAACAGGAGCATGGTGACGGAAGGAGGGCCCCCCCATGGCAGCACTGCATACCTGAGGCTGCACTGAAGCCGGACCTCCCCAAAGCTGTGAAAATGATGCCAAATCCTGCCCTCGGTTCGGCCCGTGAAAACAGATGAAACCAGTACTTCTCACACCTCGGAGTTCACAGACCAGTAAAATCCCTCCTGCTCCTTTGAGAAGACTGCCATTGGGTTGCTACCTTTCTCTTCCACTTAGTAAGGGCGCTGAAGCCAAAGAAACCCTGAACAGAAAGCATCCTCCCCTCTGCTACTACCATCCTTTCAGAGCAGGAAGACCAACGTAACAGTAAAAATAGTAAGAGAGAACCTTAGAGTATAGGACACGCTCTCAAAAGGAAATTAATTCTGATTTCAGGGAAATTTAATACATTGTCTTTAGCTTTCTAATTTTGTTAAACTATGTCCCCTTTGTCAGCCACTGTAACCAACCTCACATTCGGATGCGTCCAAGAAAAAAAAAAAAATCAGGAACGTAAGCTGTCACTGTGCATTACACTGGAGATCTGACATTAAAATCCCTGTAATTTAAGAAGAGACAATTATAAAAGGATTTTTCCCGTTTACAAAAACCCTTGGGCCTCAGTTTTCCCATCTGTGAAATAAGAGGTTGGGTGGAACTAGATTATCCCAGTGTGTCCTCTGGCACTGAAATCCTAGATTCCTTGAGTTAGTCCCAGTTAGAGAGGCTGCCTGCATCACAATGTGCAGTTTTCAGAGTGCTCTTTGGAGAAAAGAAAGACTATCACACTTTATAGAGGAATAAGGTTCTAGGCCACTTGCCCACCCTCCCTCCCCTCCCCCTTACCCCCTCCCTCTGGGTGTGACCTTCAGTGAGTGGGAAGAGATTTGGCAAAACAAACAGATGCCCTCCTCCATGTGCAGCTCAGCGCTCGCAGGTTCTGAGCATTTCCCTAGCACCCCTTCTGGGGTGAGACGGGATACAGGAAATCTGCGTACTGTATATGCACAGTGTACTGCCTGGACAGCTGTGCAGCAAATTGGTAACACTGGTTCTCTTTGGGTTGTAGGGCTGGGGTGAGAGGAGGGGGCTCTGCATGTCTGACTTTCTATGCCTCTACACCAGGGTTTCCCTACCTCGGCACCATCGACATGTTGGGCCCAATAATTCTTTGCTGGGGGGCTGTCCTGTGCATCACAGGCTATTTAGCAGCATCTCTGGTCTCCACCCACTAGATGCCAATAGCATCTTGATCCCAGCTGGGACCTTGTCAAATGTCCCTTGGGTTGGGGATGGGGTGGCGGAACACCCTGGCCTGAGAACCACTGCTCTAGACTATTGGTTTAAAATATTTTAAAGTGAAGCACATACAAGAATATTTAGTAAGATTAGTTAGGAAAAAAAGGATTATTAAGGGTATCTATATTCAACACCTCAGCAAGTGTTGTCAGTCTACTTGCCCTCGGTTCTCAAACCTACTTCCTGCCTCTTCCATTGCTGCCACTGTCACCTGTGCGACTGCATCGCCTCCTACCTGGCCTCCCTGCTTCTCCACACAGCAGCCAAAATGAGCTTCTGGAAGCATCCTTTAGTCATGTCACTCTCCTGCCTGCCTTCCTACTGCCTTCGAGAATAAAATCCAAACTCCCCACCTGCCTTCCAGGCCCTCTGCCACCTGGACCCTGGCTCCCTCTGTCTTCCGGTACTGGCCACTCACAGTGTGGTCCATGGACCAGCAGCCTCGGTGGCCCTGGAGCTAGTTAGAAAAGCGGAACCTCAGATCCACCTGGACCTGCTGGTGCAGCACCTGCATTTCCACAGGTGAGGTGCAGGTGCATCTCAAGTCTCTGAAGAGCTGCTCCAGTCTGCCCCTCACCCCCACCCCATGCTCCAACCACTCTGCCCCTCATCACTGGCCCCCTCTCATCTGTCACTTAAATGTCACTATCACAGTTCCAAGCCGGACGTTTGCAAGCATTTCCCCACATGATCCTACATCTTAGCTCCCTGTTGCTTTGGGACACAGGTATGACGGCAACCTGCATTCATCTTGTTTGTTTATGTTATGTTTTGTCTGCCTCCCCCCCCACCATATCCCACACCCCAGAGTAAGCTCCACGAGGGCAGGTACAGGGCAGACAGCACCAGGCACATAGAAGATGCTCTGCAAATATTTTTGGAATTAGTAACAGCCACAAGTATCGTGCCCTTACTATGTGGCATTAACTTTTCTTTACATGGATTATCTTGTTTATTTTTCATGAAACCTTTGAGGTAAGATAGGTACTATTTATGATAATCCCCATTTTGCAGATGAGGAAGTAGAGGCACATTAGACACATGGTCTCATAGATGGTAACAGGCAGAGCAGGGGTTCCACCTGGGGTGGAGTGGGGAGCGATCTGGCCCCTGTAACTACACCTGCTACCACTGCACAATCCTGCCCTCTTATTCATAAATCAAACAGCACTCTACATGTACGAGGGGTGCTTGACATTGAGAAGAATTTCCTAGTGAATACTTCTATAAAATAAAGAATTCTGGGGCTTCCCTGGTGGCGCAGTGGCTGGGAGTCCGCCTGCCGATGCGGGGGACGCGGGTTCGTGCCCCGGTCTGGGAGGATCCCACATGCCGCGGGGTGGCTGGGCCCGTGAGCCATGGCCGCTGGGCCTGCGCGTCCGGAACCTGTGCTCCGCAGCGGGAGAGGCCGCAACGGTTAGAGGCCCGCGTACCGTGAAAAAAAAAAAAAAAAGAAAAAGAATTCTGCTGTTGGGGAATCATAATCCCTTCATGTGCTTTTTGGGTAAATTGCATCTCTGTATTCAGAATCTGTGTAAGCAAGGACTGTCTATCCATATGTTCCCAAAGACTGTTGCTATGAAACATTTTACTTCCAGACATGAGTCCAGAAACAAGCCCAACACGGAAGACCCAGGGGCCACTCAAGCTAGGAACAGTTGTTATTTCTGTGCCCTCTGTCGGCTGGCACACCTTCACCCCTCACCACCACCTGGTAAGTGACCGGTGTCTGGCCTCTCCCTCACTCCAAGAAGCATCAACTACATTCCCTGGCACTAGGGGCTGTGCCAGGTACCCCCAGCATCGCAGCCCCGGGACACTTTGGGGGACGCTTATGACCTGGTTCAACTCCCTGAGAGTCAAGGCCGTGTGCCCCCAGCATCACGCTGTCAGCACAATCACTTGAATATCCTAAGGACGGTGCCAGGCTGCCTTTAGGAGTCATCTTCCTTAACTTAATCCTCAGGACAAGCCTTTACATAGGGAACACGGGGTCTCAATTTTGCAAATGAAGAACCTGAAGCTCAGAGAGGTGAACTAATTAGCCCAAGGTCACACAGCCAGTCAGTGAGAGACCCAGAGCTTGAACAGTTCAATTCAGAGTGGGGCTGGCAATCCGATAATCCCGTTAGCTCATGCTTGTTGAATCTGTACTGTGTACCAGGCACTGGACTAAGACCTTTGCTGCCTCAACTCACAACAGCCTCATGAGGTGGGTGCCACAATTGTGCCCATTTCATAGATGAGGAAACCGAGGCTCAGAGAGGCAGGCTGGCACCTCTTCAGGCCAAGAAGAGCACAGGGGTTGGACTCCAGAAGAGACACACTGTGCTGTGTGGCCCCTCTGCTTTCAGCCTAGTGTGGTCACACATTTTTCATTTATAAACCAACCTTCACAGAGTCTCATGCAGGCAGCTGAATGTCACGGTTTGATGGTCTGCCTTTTATTTTTGTTTTCAACCCAAACGAAACAGAGCAGCTTGAGAAACTCACACTGTGGTTCCCAAGATGCAGGCAAAACAACAACAACAAAAAAAACCAACAACAAAAACAGAAATCCAAAAAATCAACAAACAAAAGGGTTGTCTGTCCACCTTGAGCTCAGTCTTGTCCAGCACCTGCTGCCACCCCACCCCCAACCTGAGTGCCAGCTCAGTGCGGCGAGAAGCCTGCCATCCATTTAGACATGACAGGGACTGTCGGCCCCGAATCGCTTCCAATGGAGTAAACATGATGGTTAGGAAACATGGGACAAGGCTGGGAACAAGGCTTTGAGTTTTTTAAATGAGAGAATCCACAAGAGGGTTTAATCACAGAACTTCAGATTCCCTGCACATGGTTCAAAAGGCTCTTTTCTCTGCCTGTTGCCCCAGGCCGCCCTGCAGACTGTCCTGTCACTTCCTCGAAGGCATGATGGACAACCTCCCATCCTCTTGCAGCTGGGGTCCCACCCGGCTCAGTCACGAACCGAGAGGTGTGCAACCTTGCAGCGACGGTAAATAAAGCTGACCAGGCTTATGGGCTTACCGTGTGCTGGATGCCATTCTGTGTGCCACATACATACCGACACATTTCATCCTCACAACAGCCTTTTAAGGTCGGGATTAGCACCCCCATTTTACAGATGAGGAAATCGAGGTGGTTAAGCAGCTTGCCCAGGGTTCCACAGTTGGCAGAGCCAGGATGTGAACCCACTTTCAGAACCAGTACACACAGCCTTCCTGAGGAAGGGCACATCTCTTGTTCAACTAGTGATGGATTCTCATTCCAGGGCATGGGGGTCTTCTGTGATGACCCCCATCCCACAAAGCTGATGGCAGTGTGGTGCAGTGAAAAGCCTCAGGAGTTAGGCAGACCCCAGTTTCGATTCCAGCTCCACACAGTCCTGGCTGTGTGACTTTGGACCACGGACTTGACCTCTCTGAGCCTCAGTTTTTGCTCTGTAAAATGAGGATAAGAATAGCACCTATGGGCTTCCCTGGTGGCGCAGTGGTTGAGAATCCGCCTGCCGAGGCAGGGGACACGGGTTCGTGCCCTGGCCCGGGAGGATCCCACATGCCACGGAGCAGCTGGGCCCGTGAGCCATGGCCGCTGGGCCTGCGCGTCCGGAGCCTGTGCTCCGCAATGGGAGAGGCCACAACAGTGAGAGGCCCGTGTACCGCAAAAAAAAAAAAAGAATAGCACCTATGCCCATAGGGTTATTATAAGCATTAAATTAGGTAATAGTAATTGTAACAGCCAACATTTACTAAATGCTTCCCCTGCTCAAGGCACTGCGAAGAAGTATTGCCATCTTCTTCGTTTCACAGATAAGGAGCACAGAGAGGTTAAGTCACTTGCACAAAGACACACAGCTAATTGTGGAGATGTGGGGCTTGAGCCTAGGCTGACTCTGAGCTGAAGTGCCTAAGAACATCCTCTCATAAAATTCAACATATACACAAAACAGGATAACACAACAGCTCCTCAACACACAGCCAAAGTCATGATTTTCTGGAGGGCAGGGAGGCAGAACCCAGAGAGGGCCTGTCTAGCTCTGCCTGATGCCCAGCACCTGGCAGGCGTCCGCAGCCCTGTGCAGGAGTCCTGCCCTCTGTCCCCAGCACAGCAGACCCTGTGATGCCCGGCACATGGCCAGGATCAGCCCGGTAACTGAGGGTGCTTTGTGCACGGCTTAGAGCTGCTCTTGCTGGTTATCAGGAGTCAGTCCCGGGACCAGACTTTGACCCCAGTTAGGTTTATGCTTAAAAACAGACTAACAGCAAATGCTCAACATCTTCAAAGACTCAACTGTCCTGGCCAGAAGAGACTTTAGCGATTGGAGACTTTAGCGATTAGTGCCCACCCCAGGCTGAAGGTCGATGCTGTCTGTGGTACTTGTGGAAAATGCAGATGCCCCTGGGCCCCACCCAAGACTGCTGACTCTGAGTTGCCAGGGCTGGGGTAGAGGCATCTGGTCATTTACTTGTTTACTTAAAGTATAATTTATATCTAGTAGATTGCATAGATCTTAGTGTACAGTTTGATAAGTTTTAATAACATATATCCATGTAACCCCTGCTGAGATCAAGATACAAGCCACTCCCAGGAAGTTCCCTGTGTGAGCCTTTCCCCAGTCATCCCCCACCCCAGGCGATCACAGATCTGCTTTCCGTCACTATAGGTTAGTTTTGCCTGTACTAGAAATTTATATAAATGGACCCATACAGCGTGTGTTCTGCCCGCCTTCTTTTGTTCATCCACGGTGTTGCCTGTGTCTGTAGTCCGTTTGGTTCCTTTCTCTTGCTCAGAAGTCCATGGTGTGGCTACACCACAGTTTGTTTATCTGGTCACCTTCTGGTGGACACCTGGGCTGCTTTCTCATTTGGGCTGCTGGGTATAAGCTGCTATGAATATACGTGTGAGAGTTTTGGTGGGTCGCTGTTGGCCTTTCCATAAATACCCGGCGGTGGAACTGCTGGGGTACAGGGAGAAGCATTTACTTTCACCCTCTCTCTGGATGCTGCAGCCCAGTTGGCGTGGGATTCCCTAGTCTATCTAGGGGAGAAGCCCTCTATCTAGGGGAGAAGCCCCCAGAGGTTACTGGACCTGCTCTGAGTCACAGAGGAATCCGTCCTCCTATCCAATGATCTTTGAGTCATTCCACATTTCGATTCACATGTAGCTTTGAAAGCTGAACCCGTTGAGTTCTGACTAATGACGTCAGCTGTTCACACCAGGCTGAAAAGCCCATGGAGATAATGCAAGGAGTATTCTGGCTGCCGAGGCTTTGACTAAGGTTCATGCCTCTTTCCCCAGCATCTACAGATGGCATGTGATGAAAATGCATCAATCACAGCCCTTCCTCTAAACCCCACTGAGGACCCCCAGGGAGCCCCAATGCCAATTTAGCAGGGCAGTAAAGCAACGTGGGTAGAGTCAGTGGGGATTAAAATCCAGGTCTGCCTGGGTGGCCTTAGGAAAACCACTTCCCCTCTCTGAGCCTTGCTCTCCTCATCTGTAAAATGGGGGCACCCGCAGTACTAATCGTGACACTGGAGTAAGGACTAAGCAACCAGAGGTGTATAAAATGAGGTGGCCGTGGCTGACTGAGCAGCAGGTGTGGGTCAGGGAGCGGAACTTGGGCCCCGCTATTATCTGAGAACCCTTGCATCCCCTACCTGACAGAGGTGGGGAGGGGGCTTGCTAAATATGCAGATTTGAGGGCCCCATTGTGGACTTACAGAAGCAGAGTCTGGGGTGGGGCCCGGGACCTGCTGTTGGCAAGCTCCCTGAGTGATTCTGATGCTCACGGAAGCCTTAGAACCCTCATCCTGAGTGTGGACCAAGGCGGAGCCTCGGAAGTCAGCTGGGCATGAGGATGCAGAGACAGGCAGGGTGGAAGGACCCAGTGCGGGAGCTGAGGCTTGCAAGAGCTACAGCTAAGAGCTGGGCCAGAGAGGACCGGGGACTGATTTATTCCTCCACCAAGACTGCCTCTCAGCTCTGCCCCAGGGATTCTAGCCACACATGCCTCACGGGGCCTGTGGGTCAACTCAGCAAAGTCCTACCACCTTTGCAAGGGTTAAAAGTTCTGGCTCTGGAGCTAAGAGGTTCTAGGTTCGACTCCCAGCTTCACAGCTTCCTGGTGATGAACTCGAGCAAGTTATTTCAGCTGAGCTGTAAAAGGGGCGTAATAAAAAGTGTGTCTCTCTAATGGAGCTGCCAGAGGAAGCCATGAGCTCGAGCGGGTAGGGCATGTACCACCACGCCAGGCAGCTTTCACCAGGTTGGTACTGATGCAGCACTAGGAGCTTATTTCGCTTCCACTTTAGGTTTGGAGGATGTAGCTGGTGACTGTGGACAACTGAGAAATACTCCCGGACGTACGGGGCCTGGGCACAGAGGACATGGCCCTCTCGTGCGCACGGCTGTTCCTTCCAGCTGTGTTCTCCCTCCTTTCAGTCTCAGCTTGAATCCACCTTGTCCGTGATGCTCCTAATACACCCATTTGCTTGGCTCTCTACAGCTAAATGGTGGGGTCTCCTGAGAGCCAGGGAGGCCCAGCTCTGCAACCTAGGGAGGGAGGGGAGCAAGCGACTTCACTGAGTCTCAGTTTCCTCATCTGTAAAGTGGGCGTCATAATAGAACGACCCTTAGTGCAATGTTGTGGGACTTAAGTAAAACAACCCAGAGAAGCCAGGTAACCCAGTGCCTGGCCTGTAGTAAGTACTCAATAAATGTTACCACAAACACTGTGGTCTGGTGTTGAGTAGCCTGTGTCACCCTCCCTCCTGCCAGAGACTAGAAGCTCCATGAGGACAGGGCCCATGTCACACAAAACTACCCCTGAACTGGTGTCCAGGGCCACAGGATGTTCTCCAGCTGCCCTGACCAGGGAGGTAGCCGCTCACTGTCCTTCAGGATCCCTCTCCGGGAGGCTGAGAGTCCCCCGCAGTGAAAAGGGGCTCTTCTGGACGTTAAGGGTGTGCTGTGGCTCTAGGTGGCCGATGGGAGCAGACACGCTGGGGGAGGTAGGATTCACGATGCCCAGGCAGGTTGAGGGGAAGCAGGAAGGACCCCGTGTGCGTCCCATCCGAGGCCCTGGATCCAGGAGAGGAGGCCAGGGTCGTGCAGGGTGAGGGTGACTGTAAGACAAGTATTTTAGCGCCTGGTGTGGAGCACGGGGACCTGGGCAGGGGCTGGGGACACCTCCTCCCAACCCGTCAAGGCCAACATTCTCATCCACGCAGGACAGAGACCCAGGAAAGGGGGGCCCCAGAGAGACTTGGCACAAGGTCCCTGACAGTAAGGGGCCGACCCAGGATTCAAACCCGTGTCTCTAAGGCTCTAACACCGCGTTCTTACGTTTGCCTCCTAGCAGGGTGCAAATCTTAAATGAACCCTCTGCCAAATCCAAAACAGAATGAACCCCTTACAGAAGGTCCCAGGGAGACCACTTCCAGCCCCATCACCAAAGAACCACACTCACAGGCCCTCCCTCCAGTCTCTAACCAACGGCCTTTGCAATCCAGCTGTTTCCACAGAAAAGCTGCTTTTGCTGGTCCATGTCCTCCTTCGTCATACATCACAGACATCCTCCTTTGTCCACATCATTCCAACATCATCTTTCCCCACCCCCTGTCCTCCA
The DNA here is from genome assembly GCF_964165515.1 of Mesoplodon bidens. Classification (NCBI taxonomy): domain Eukaryota; kingdom Metazoa; phylum Chordata; class Mammalia; order Artiodactyla; family Ziphiidae; genus Mesoplodon; species Mesoplodon bidens. Next base: position 175,417,429 of record NC_138177.1, read on the forward strand.
GACTTCCTAATTACAGTGTGAGAGGCCACCATTCTCCCGGTGACCTGGGCTTGAAATCTCAGTGTCCTTGAGCATTCTTTCTCCTCCCTACTCCATCTGCAACCCAGACACACCCCCAGGTCTTAAACTGGCAGCCTAAGGGCTGTATCTGGCCCACGGACATGTCTTATTTAGTCCGTGAAGTGTTACTTATTTTATATGCTATAGAGTAGCTGCCAACATTGAGAGCATGGTGATCTCATACACACAACTTGAAAACCTGGTAGCCCTGGCCCCAGTTCTCACATGTAACAGGCAGCCGGTGCTGTGGCACAGCTGCCTCCTATGGAAGGGGCCTGCCTTCCACTCTGCCACAATCCCCACCACTCCTTGCTGCCTTATGTCTGGCCAGACTCTCTCCTTAACACCCGCTGCTGCATCCTTCCAGACATGCGCATTTGCAGCCCCTGCTCACTTCCACATTCCCTTGGTCCCCAAACTTGTTTCTTCTTCCTTCTCAAAGCCTTTTTTGCAGTGATTCTTCCCACCCTAACCATCTCCCTCCTATTCCTCAGGCCTGGTTGATGGCGAGAATTACTAAAACCTGCTTCTCTAAGGCTTTCTCAGCCTGTTAAGTGCAGCCATGCCAACCCTCCAGCCACTGTGTCTGTCAAAATGTCAAAGGAGTCCCTCAGAGCCTACAGGACAAAGTCCCATCTCCCAGGAGGGTGTGGACTGCCCCCCCCGCCCCCCCCAACCTTACTTCCCATGTTCCTTGAGTGACCACTGTGTGCAGGGCACCGACAATTCCAGAATGAATAAAAACGTGCTCTCTCCCTCGTCTCACAGAGACGGGCTGCCTCCCCGTCTCTGCACACCGTGAGTCTCTCTGCCTTGGCTTCCTCCCCTCCCCCAGCTAACCAGGAAGGCCGCTCATCCTGGTTGGTTCCACATCCAACTGATTCCCCTCCCCCCACAGCCAGCAGGAAGCAGCTCTCCTCTGAGCTGTCAATCAATGCACGTCCTCCGTCTTAGCCAACTGCCACCAGCAGCTCTCGGATGTCTTGAGGGAGTCTTTTTCCTTCCTACTTTCTCTCTTTAACTGAGGTTAAAGTTAAGCAGGCAGGGGACTGCCCTCGTGGTCCAGTGGTAAAGAATCCGCCTTACAATGCAGGGGACGCAGGTTCGATCCCTGCTCAGGGAACTAAGATCCCACATGACGCATGGCTACTGAGCTCACGCGCCTCAATTAGAGAGGTTGCATGTCGCAAACTACAGAGCCCACACGCCACAACTACAGAAGAGAAAACCCGCGTGCTACAACTAGAGAAAAGCCCACACACCTCAACGAAAGATCCCGCATGCCACAACTAAGACCTGACGCAGCCAAATAATAAATAAATCTCAAAAAAGAAAAAAAAGTTAAGCAGGCAGGACTTAAACCTGTGTTCTTCTGACCGCCGCCTGGGGGCATTTTTACATTTCTCTGGGACTCCTCAAACCCTGAGCACGGAACTATGCCCGTCATAAAGTCTCAACAAATCTCTGCTGACGTCATTCATTCATTCATTCATTCAACAAACACTCACTGACCAACTACTGGGGGCCCGGCATGATGAACACAGGCATGAACAAGACAAAGCCTGTTCTCATGAAGCTTCTCTTCTACTGAAAGAGACAAACACATGGAGGGATGGATTAACAAGAGATGCTCCGTAAAGGAAACAGAATAGGAAAGAGTAAAGGGGGAAGATGGGGCTTCCCTGGTGGTGCAGTGGTTGAGAGTCAGCCTGCCGATGCAGGGGACACAGGTTCGTGCCCCGGTCTGGGAGGATCCCACATGCTGCGGAGCGGCTGGGCCCGTGAGCCATGGCCGCTGAGCCTGCGCGTCCGGAGCCTGTGCTCCGCAACGGGAGAGGCCACAACAGTGAGAGGCCCGCGTACCGCAAAAAAAAAAAAAAAAAGAGTCCATTCTCTTCCCCCCTCCCTGCCTTGGATCATCAGCATGAAACTTTCTAAGTTTGGCCACTTCATATAAAGATAAATATACACTGACCATACATACCCAGCAATCTCACTCCTAGGTATTTGCCCAAGAAAAATGAGAAACTTATGTTCATCCTGAAATCTGCATGCAAATGTCTACAGCAGCTTTAGTCATAGTCACCCCAAACCAGAAACAATCTAAATAACCTTCAACAGGTGAAGGAATAAATAAATTGTAGTACATCCACACAACGGAACAAATGCAACATGGAGGAATCTCATGTGCATTACGCTGAGTAAAAGAAGCCAGACTCAAAAGGCTTCATACTATACGATTCCATTTCCATGACATCCTGGAAAAAAGGCAAAACTACAAGGACAGCAAACATGATTGGTTGCTAAGGGCCAGGGGTGGCAGAGGGGTTGACTACACAGGGGCAGCATGAGGGAATTTGGGGGGATGGTTAATGAAATTTTTCTATATCTTCCTCATGGTGGTGGTTACACAATTGTTCGTGTTTGCCAAAACTCACAGAACTATACATGGAAAAGGGTACATTTTACTGTTTGTAAAGCACACACACACTTCAAGTTTTATACATACATACATATATATATGTGTGTATCATAACGCTGGGAGGTTGTATCTTAGCTCAGGCTGCTATAACAAGATGCCGTAGACTGGAGGTGGGGGTGCTTAAACAACAGACATTTATTTCCTATAGTTATGGAGGCGGGAAGTCCAAGAACAAGGTGTCGGCAGATTTGGTGTCTGGTGAGGCCCCACTTCCTGGCTTGTAGATGGCAGCCTTCATGTTGTCTTCTTATGGCCTTTCCTTGATGATCTCTCTTCCTCTTCCTCTTCATGTAAGGACACTCATCCCATGAGGATAGTCTCACTCTCAAGACCTAACCATCTCCCAAAGACTCTGCTTCCTGATACCATCACATTGGGGGTTAGGGCTTCAACATATGAATTTTGGGGGAACACAAACATTCAGCCTGTAACAGATCAGTGAGCTGCTGTGCTCCCGCCTTGCTCCTATCTCAGCTTCCTAAGGGTAGGAAGGGAGACCCAGATGCTCAAAGTTAAAAATGAGAAAAGAATCACCTGGAATAGAGGCTAATAATTGCAAAGCCCTCTACAGCTCACAAAGCACCTTACCTAGTAGTAACCCTAAGGGGATCCACAAAAACCCTATGAGGTTTTTAACAGTAAAACATTTTCTCTTGTTATAAAAAAACTGCCTGTTTATTAAACAAAAATTAATAAATCTAGATTAGCAGAAAGAAAATTAAAATTATCCATTACCCCACCGTCCGTAACTACTGATAATATCTATGATGGTGTTCAGACTTTGAGTGTTTTGTAAACAAACACACTTTTTTATTTTTTACAAAAATGAGATGGTACTGCAGTATGTTTTTGTGACCTTTGAAATTTTTGATACATAATGAACAATTCTGCACATCATCAGTATTCATCTAAACTGTAATTTTTAGTGGCTGAGGAATATTCCAGTACATGGAGGACCCATCATTTATACAACCAATCCTCTACTGCCAGACACACAGTTGGTTTCTAATTTTATTGCTATTATAAAAAAAAAAACTGTTGAAACTAACTCCTTATTCAATCATGTTTCCTCTGGATAAATTCCTAGTATTGAAACTGCTACCTTTCTTAAAGCTTTGACATGAATTTTCAGAATGTCCTCCAATTTACATTCCCTCCCTGAGCTTGTGAAATCACCATCTCCCCATATCAGCATTCCTTTATTTTAAAAATAAACTTATTTATTTTATTTATTTATTTTTGGCTGCATTGGGTCTTTGTTGCTGCGCGGGGGCTTTCTCTAGTTGTGACGAGCAGGGGCTACTCTTCGTTGCAGTGTGCAGACTTCTCCTTGCAGTGGTTTCCCTTGTTGCGGAGCACAGGCTCTAGGCGCGCGGGCTGTAGTGGCTGTGGCTCGCAGGCTCTAGAGCGCAGGCTCAGCAGTTGTGGCACACAGGCTTAGTTGCTCTGCAGCATGTGGGATCTTCCTGGACCAGGGTTCGAACCTGTGTCCCCAGCATTGGCAGGTGGATTCTTAACCACTGCACCATCAGGGAAGCCCAGCATTCCTTTTTTTTTTTTTTTTTTTTGCGGTACCCGGGCCTCTCACTGTTGTGGCCTCTCCCGTTGCGGAGCACAGGCTCCGGAGGCGCAGGCTCAGCGGCCATGGCTCACGGGCCCAGCCGCTCCACGGCATGTGGGATCTTCCCGGACCGGGGCACGAACCCGCGTCCCCTGCATCGGCAGGTGGACTCTCAACCACTGCGCCACCAGGGAAGCCCCAGCATTCCTTTTCTTAGCTTAAAATTTTTAAACTTTTCAAAACACTTAAAATTTTATATGTGAAAGATGGCATTGTTTTAATTAGCATTTTCTTTAATATGATGAGGTTGAATGTTGTTTTTTTTCCCTATATGCTTATGGGTCAATGGCATTTGTTCTTTTTTTTTAAATTTTTATTGGAGTATAGTTGCTTTACAATATTGTGTTAGTTTATACTGTAAAGCAAAGTGAATCAGTTACACGTATACATATATCCCCTCTTTTTTGGATTCCCTTCTCATTTAGGTCACCACAGAGCACTGAGTAGAGTTCCCTGTGCTATACAGTAGGTTCTCATTAGTTACCTATTTTATACATAGTATCAATAGTGTATATATGTCAGTCCCAATCTCCCAATTCATCCCACCTTCCCCCTTCCCCCTTGGTATCGATACGTTTTTTCTCTACGTCTGTGTCTCTATTTCTGCTTTGTAAATGAGATCGCCTATACCAATTTTTCTGACTCCACATATATGTGTTAATATACGATACTTGTTCTTCTCTTTCTGACTTACTTCACTCTGTATGACAGTCTCTAAGTCCATCCATGTCTCTACAAATGACCCAATTTTGTTCCTTTTTATGGCTGAGTAATATTCCATTGTATATATGTACGACATCTTCTTTATCTATTCTTTTATCCCATTTCTTAACTAGGGCATTTAGCGCTTCTTTACTGACTAGAAGAGATCCTGTATGTGTCCAGAAAACAGCCCCTTGTCTAGATGTGTTGCAAATATTGCTCCAGTTTAATATTTACTCTATCAAATTTTTTTTAACTTTAGAAGCCCAATCTATCAGTCACTTTCAAGAATTTATTTTATAATTTGACCTTTTACTTTTACTACCATGCTTTAAAAGCCTCTTACAAAAAGGGGCTTGAGGGCCTCCCTGGTGGCGCAGCGGTTGAGAGTCCGCCTGCCGATGCAGGGGATACGGGTTCGTGCCCCGGTCCGGGAGGATCCCACATGCCGCGGGGCGGCTGGGCCTGTGAGCCATGGCCGCTGGGCCTGCGCGTCCGGAGCCTGTGCTCCGTAACGGGAGAGGCCACAACAGTGCGAGGCCCGCGTACCGCAAAAAATAAAAAAAAAGAAAAAGAAAAAGGGGCTTGAGTAACTTTACAGTGGAGAACTCTTGCAGACATGACTTTGACCAAAGGATCAAGGTTAACACCCCCAATAAGTCATGCTGACCTCGTGGAAATCTTGACATGATGTCATGAGAACACTTCACCTCTGCAGTATTCTTTCCCCAAACCTCAAACCTCAGTCTAATCATGAGAAGACACCAGACAAACCCAAAGTGAGGGACATCCTACAGAACACTGACCAGTACTCGTCAAAGCTCTTGAGGTCACGGAATTCAAGGAAAGACTGAGAAACAGTCACAGATCAGTAGAGATGAGGGGATGGAGAACTAAACGCAAGGTGGTGTCTTGGACCAGATCCCGGAGCAGAAACATGATGGTGGGAACGCTGGTGAGATCCCAGTAAAGTCTGTCGTTTAGCCAGCAGTAATGTGAATTTCTTAGTTTTGATATGTACACTAGGGTCATGCACAATGCCCTTCACCTCTCCAAGTTTTGCTTTTAGTTTTGATTGGGACAGAGAACAGTCTAGAAAGAAAAGTCATCAAAGTTCATGGCTATGGGTGGGGAAGGAAAGTGAAGTGGGCAGCGGTTCCTGGTTCCTTCTGACCAAAGCACCGGGGTGCGGAGAGGGATCGGAGCAGCCGGAATGGGTCTGGAAAGGTAAACTGAGTCTAAACTCTAAAGAGTCCAGTCTTTAGAGCTTTGAAAGTGAAGGGGCTTAGCCCAGACTTGATCCTGCAGGCAGTGGGGAAGCGGCAAAGATCTCAGTTCAGTGCCTGACATGGTTATTGGTTTAGTTCCCTTGTTTGTTTCCTAATGTACTGACCCCTCCCCCAACCCAGTACGGTGTAAGCTCCAGGAAAGCAGGGACTGAGTCTCCCTTGTGGAACATTTCCCCCCCAAACCCTGGACACCTGGCCTGTAGAGTGAACTCAGTGAATACTGGTTGAATGAAAGGAATCAAGTAAATGGTTTTTCCCACCCCTGGCCTTCACATCTAGTATCAGCCCGTGTGAATTAAGCTCTCTTATGCTGCTGGGCCTTTGCACAGGCTGTACCTCTGCCAGGCACAGCTGCTGACCTCCTGCTCCCCCTTCGGATTTCAGCTGAGACTTCAACCTTTCTGAAAATCCTTCCTTCACTCTCCAAGTCTGGGTTAAACCAACTCCTCCAAGCTCCTGGGTTTCCTTGCCACTGGTCAGCTGTATTGTAACGGTGGCTCCCGGGACCACTGGCCCATCTAGGGGGTGCAGCTGGCCTCTCAGGTCCCCACCGGCTCGTGACCAGCACACAACACTATCAGCACATTCGTTTAAAATGGCAGCTCTTGGCAGCCGAAGACAACTTCCTCCCCACTCCCCATGGTCTAATTTGCATCTGTCAGTGTTTGAAAACAATTACTGAAAGGCAACTCCAATATATAATCCCTACCCACCACACTGCAGCTAATGAAGCTGTAATATATGGAGTCTGAAAGTGTGAGTGTTTTGTTTTTTATCATATTTCCCCCATGCCCAAGTTTCGGGAAACCATGTCCACACCCTAACCAACACAAGCCCGGCCAGTGGGGGTGGGGAAAATGTGGAACAAGGGTAACGATATTCTGTCTCTCCCAAACCAGCTGTGAAGAGGAAAAAGTGGCAAAGACAAAAAATTCACCAAGCATTAGAGCCACGTGGTTCTACATCTTGAATAGAAAAAAGAGCAGAACCTCCTGGAGGCATCCAGAATTATACATCATATGAGACCAAGATCTTAAAAAAGGACCTCTCTCACTGGTGAGTTCTCATCCTGGTTCTGCCAAGATTTGCTGGGTAACCTTGGGCCCATCGCCTGTAGGATGTTTCCATTAGGGAAGCTCTGGGGACATTTAAAAAAAAGGAGAAAGGCCAAAACAGGCTTAACCAACCCTGTGATGTGTTTTAAATGCTGGCATTGAACAAATGACTGTTTTGTGCATTGTGCAATTTAAGCTGGACCATTGGCACGACAGTTACAGGCTTGATGATAAACATGAATTCCTAGCGCACATACCAGTGTGGCCCAGAGGAGACGCAGGCTGCAGGGCCAACGTGTGTCTCCAGCCAGGAGCTCTGTCTGATACTGACTTTAGTGCCTCATCTGAAGACCCTCATCAATGTGAGGCCTGAGAGCCCTCACCTGCCCCGCACAGGCCTCCGTCACCCTGTTTTCTGGCCTCAGTTTCTTCTTCTAAGAATCGAGGTGGCTAGACCAGCAGCGGTTTCGTTTTCTTTTTAAAGTCGCAGAATCTCTTTAAAGGGATCCTTTGCACCATGACATCTTTAATATTTGTAAGCAGAGTTTCTTCCCAGCTGGCCCTGCTTCCCACCACTCAGCCCTGTCCCCACAAACCCCTGAGTTGCTTCTGGGACCCGTCCAGGGAATCCCAAGTTTCCCAGGATCACCATATAAAAACCAGTGAGGGACTTCCCTGGCAGTCCAGTGGTTAAGACTTCGCCTTCCAATGCAGGGGGTGCAGGTCTGATCCCTGGTCAGGGAGCTAAGATCCCACATGCCTTGCAGCCAAAAAACCAAACAAAAGCAATATTGTAACAAATTCAGTAAAGACTTTAAAAATGGTCCACATCAAAAAAAAAAAGAAAAATCTTAAAAAAAACAAAACAAGAAAAAAAACCCAGTGAACCGGAGCCGGGTCTTTAGTTGCAACACTCGGGATCTTCATTGCAGCATGTGGAATCTAGTTCCCTGACCAGGGATCGAACCCGGGACTCCTGCATTGGGAATGTGGAGTCTTAACCACTGGAGCACCAGGGAAGTCCCCAAGGTCACGTCTAGTATCGACAATTTACAGACGCCAGGAAATCCCGTCCCCAGGGTGGGGTGACCGACCTTATCACCTGAGTCCGTAACAAATTCTCTGCACATCTTTGCCATCTTTGCCTCTCCAAAGGTAGGGCTTGGAGACAAGCAACCCAAATTCTGATTTTTCGAGGGACCTGCACTTGCCACCCCAGTGCCTAGTCCTGGGGAGATTTGGGGAAAGGGGTGATAACAACAGGGTGGAAGCACCTGGCTAGGTTAAAACCAACACAGAAAAAGATCAGAAGAAACGAAGCTCTCTCCCTCCCTCCTATAATCTTGGGATCACACCCACCCCACCCCGATGGCTGATGTCCTCCATTTCTAAGAAGCTCACCGAGAATCAATGTTTGCATTAGATTTGGTAAACACAGCCCTTTCCCCAACAGCCATGGTGACAGTGACCTGAGAAGTGTACCCCTGAAGTCCCACAGTGGTAATCTGCATAGCATTACAGAATTTGGGCTACTGGAGCATTCTGATTTTGGCCACAAAATTCTGGCCTCCTAAGTACCTTCCAGCCATCAGATGGTAGAAGCACGTGAGACTGGCAGGTTAGAACCGGCGTGAAAAAACCATCACGTGGGGAAAGTACACGTCATGATGATGAATTGGAAAACGAGGATATGAAATAGCTGAGCAAGCAAGCAAGCAAACCAAAAAAGACTGAATAAGACACCACCGTGTCGCCAGTGGTTGTCAGCATATCGTGATGTTTTCCTTCGAGTTTTCTACAATCAGCATGTACTTCCTTTGTAACCTGGGGGAGAAAATAACTTCAAGAGCCTGTCTATCCAGGGGTGCATGATAAAGTAGGGTTCAGGGAGCAGCAAGCAAGTTTAATCACTAGTTTGGTCTCTGGCGTGAAAGTCAGTTTGAAGAGACAGGTCCTGAAAATGTCAAGATACATATACTCCTTGTCTTCCGGGGGCCCCAGCGTTTACTCCTTCTGGACGTGTGACTGTGGGTACCCCCCAAATTCCTGGCAGTGTGGAGTATAGGGAGAAAGGGGCCCTTGCAGGAGGCGTATGCTCTGTTTTGTTTTTTCTTCAAGAACCATCCTCAAAATCATTCAAGACAGAATCGGGAAACTTGGCTTCTAGCCCCGGCTCCGATCTCAGGCCCGTCCTTTCCCTTCCCCCTTCCCTGGGCCTCAATTTCCCAATTTGTAAAACAAATGGACTTTCGGATGGCGAAGGTCCCTTCTGGCTCCAATATTCTAAGAGCTAAAGGAACCAGCACTCAGGTTTAAGGGCTGCTATGTCTGAGAAATCTAGGGCAAGAGAGAATAAGGAAACTTTCAGCTGCTCAGCCCGAGTAGACAACACAGACTAGAAGGCGAGGGCCAGCCCAGCATCTTGACACAGGGCTTGGGGCGGAGGTGAGGGAGGAGCTGATGATGAGCCTGAGGCACTTAGCAGAGATCCCCGGTGGTCCAGGAGGGGTAGGGCAGTGTGGCCTGGAGCAGGCAAAGCCAAACAAGTGACCTGTTTCTCCGCGGAGCCAGAGCTCCCAGCACGATGGCTGGTGCACCAAAGGCTCAATCCAGAAGAAAGGAGGAAAAAAAAAATCACCAGGCTAAACAGGGCCACCTGTCCAAACTGGGGAGAAGCAAGACAGATGTTGAGAAAACCTCCCACCCTGGACTAACCTGGGGCCCATAACAAGTCTCTGACTTGAATGTGGCCAGTCTCCTGGGATAATGCAGAGGAACCTAGATCCGGTTCTGCTGCTGACTTGCTGTGGGCCCTTGGGTGAGTTCCTTCCCCTCTCTGAGTTTTGTCTGTCAAATGAGAGGACATTCTAGGGTCCTCCCGTGGCAGGTGAAAGGCTGTGCATGGTCCACCTCCAAGTAAAAGAGACTTATAACCAGGAGAAGGATGCTCTTACAGCTGTCAATTGCAAAAAACAAAACAAAACAAACAAACAAATAAAAAACTCCTCTAAACTTCAGAGCGGACACAACAAAAGGGAAAGCAAAAGCCAGCAGCCAGAAGCAGACCCTTCACCACGTCCCCAGTCAGAAGGCATCTGAGATTAGGGAACTTTCCTGGCACTTAGGAAGAAAACTCTCCTCAGTCCCTCGAATGAGAAGCCCAGAGCCAAAGGTCCTGGAGCTCTGGTCTCCTCCAGCCCAAGAGCTCTGAGGGCTTTACTGCCAGCCCTGCAGAGGGAGGAAAGAACATTTACCAGAACCGTGACCCAGGAAAACAGGAGCCCCCCAAAGGGACAGGCTGCCCACTGCAAATGCCAACAGGAGATGGGCTGCTGACTCTGTCTCCAGCATTGCCACTCCTCGCATAGACGCAGATGCTCCTGGGGCTCGGGACTTCTGGAGCCAGAGAGCTGGAGAGCCTCAGCTGGAGGGGCTTGGGCCCTGCCAAGGTCCCACCACCTTGCTCTGGTAGAGGACAGGCTGGCAGTCTGAGCCTCACACTGAATCCACAGATTTCCCGCTTGACCAGTGGTCACATGCTAAGACCACCTGTTAACCTCTGCCTCCTGTGCGCGGCGCCAAGCCAGCTTCTTCATTCCTGATGCCTCCAGCAGCCTGCAGGCCAGAATCCTCTCCCCTAGCAACCTTCTCCAAACTCCCATCCAACTTCCACGCAGCCAGATTTATCTTCCTAACACAGCAACAGGATCAAATAACTCTCCTGCTTAAAGAACCTGAACGGAATTTGTGTCTTTCTTGTCCAGAGATGTATACTGAGCACCTAGAACAGTGCCTGGCCCACAGAAGGCACACAGTCAACATCTGTGGATCGGTTCTAAGATGTCCACTGAATAAAGTCCCACCTGTGATGACCTCGCCCCACCTCTGCAGTCCAGTTCACTCCAGACCCTCCACTCCCTTTACTTCCCTGCGTGCTCCCACAAACCCACCTGCCACTACCTGAGCGCTTCCCTCGGTCCAGCACACCTCGTGCACCTTCATACCTCCATGCCTTTGCCTGTGCTGTTCCATCTGCCCAGACACCCTTCCTACCCTGTCCCCTTGAGAGCCTCCACTTCACTGTTTAATTTACCAACATTCTTTTCTTAGCAGGACCTGCTGGCACGCCTCACCCGGAGTTACTTTCTTTCTTCTGTTCCTCCCTAACCCTGTACCATAGCTTGCTACAGAGTACTTGCTGTGTGCGAGGCATGAATGTCCCCCCTCACCCTAGGTTATCATTCCCACTGTACAGATGAAGAAACTGAGGCTCACAGAGGCAAAGTGACAGGTAAAGTGACACTGTGGGTCACACAGCCAGGGAATGGTGGGGTCTGACTATATTGCCACCTCTTTACGACACTTGCCATTTACTACTCACTAGGCTGGGAACTCTTTAAAGCCCCTTGGCCCTGTATCCCCGGGGGGCCGGCCTGCGCCTCTGTGATACTCAAGAGGCCCTAATCATTGAACCACTGGCAGCTCAGGACATTGTGAGGCACAGACGCACAGCCAGTCTCCTCCCCTTTCTTCCTCTTCTGCCTTTTCTCCCAATCTGGGCGATAGCTCCGGCAAGCTGGGGAGGGACACATTTGGAGGGAAAGGGGCCCCCTCCCAATTCCATTTGGCCCTATCAACTTAGGTCAAGATCCCTGTGTGACGTCTCCAGAGTGTGAAAGCCAGTCACAGGTCCCAGAGCCGACCCTTCACTAGGAAGGCCATCCTCGAAGTGATCCCCCCTCAAAACGAAAGCCAGAAGCCAGCCTCAGAGGGCAATCCCTCTCCTGCCTCCCGCCAGGCTGGCTCCGGCCCCGCCCACCCCGCTCCCGCTACACCTGGGTTCCCAGCTCCTGGACCACCCGCAGAGTTAGCGAGGACCCGTCGCAGCTTCTCGGGAAACCGTAGGGATGTCCAGGTTTCCTGCACCCTCGTCCTCTGGCTTAGGAAAGATTTCGTTCTGAAAGTGCCCATCCCTCTTAATCAGACTTGGCATTCCGGGCCACAGGGCTCCCTTCAGGGCGCAGACTAGAGATCTGATTTGGATCTGAGTAGTATTGATACTTGCTCTGCGGCAGGCACGAATGCCCCACCTCACCCCGGGAGGTTGTCACTCCCATTTTACTAGGTGAAGAAACCTGAGTTACACCCCATTGCTCACACCCGATTTCTCACCCTTTGCCTCTAGTACCTCACAAGCGCGCGCGCGCGCGCACGCACGCACGCGCACACACACACGAATCTAAATCCCTTAAAAGTCTCCCTTTCCAAAAAGGAATGAGGGATGGGGGAAAGGGCCCTTTCGGGCAGCGACGGGTGGTTTCCTGGGACCTACTGAGAAGTTCTGCTTTAAGCAACGAGGGAAGGTGCCTCTTTGGCCAAGGGTTCGAAATCCGCCAACAGGGGGCCCGGAGGCCGGCTTCTCCGCCAACAGGGGGCCCGGAGGCCGGCTGCCTTCCCCCAGGCGAAGCCAGCTGGCCTCAGCGCGATGCCCGGGAGCCGGGTGGTCCCTCACTGGCCCGGCGCGGCTCCAGAGGATGCGAGGACACAGTCCTCCCGCCGAAGACCCCGGGCAGGAAGCTCTCAGACGAACGGACAGACAGACCCAGAGAGCCGTCGACTCCCTCCGGAGCCCTGTGGGGAACAATCCCTCCGCGGGGCGCGGCGGGGCGGAAGGCGCAGACTCACCGGGGCGGCGGCGGGTCCAGCTCGGTCTCGGTCGGGCGGCCGGGGGCTGGGGGCTACACGACCCCGGCCCCCACAGGCTGCCTCCTTCGGGTGCTGCGATCCCGGGGCTGGGGGCTCCGGGGAATCTCGGTCGATGGAGCGCGGGGGCGGAGAGCGCGCAGCCCGCTCTCGGACCGGGATGGGGACGCAGGAAGCGCGGCCGCTGGGCGCCGGCGTGCCGGAGGGAGGAACCGCGAGACACGGAGGGCGGTGCCGGCCCAGAGCGGCCTCCGGCCTCGAGAGGCACCGCCCACCAGTCGACCCTCTCCGCCTAGCCCGGCCGTCCGCTCCACCCAGAGGCCCGGGGCGCCGAGCCCCAGCTGCGGAGGGCGGGCACGCACTCCGCCTGGTCGGCTGGGGGAGGAGTGCGGTCCGGGGGCGCTGGGCCGCATGAAGTTGGCTAAACCGGGGTGGGGGCAGGGCCCTGACTCCTTTCCCCTCCGCGGGGGACCGGGAATTGGATTATGCGGGTAGGGTGGGGACAGGCGTCTCGGGCCGGAGTCCGGGTTTTAAGGGTTAAGTAAGAGCAGAGATTCCCCACCAGCCCCGGCGGCTCAGCTCAGCGGGCCCGCCTGCCGCGCCTTTACCTGGTGAGGCGCTCACCTGGCCAGCCGGTGCACCGGCCTCCCCACTCCCCCGCCCCTTCCTGGGGAGGCTGCCGCCTCCCTCTTCACCCTGCAGCAGGTTCAGGGCGCTGAGCCCCGCCTGCACCGCCCAGGGCTGGGGCCCTGCGAGGTAACTGATGGGCGGAGGTAAGAAAGGAGGAAATGAGTTTTTGAAAAGCGAGTCTGTTCAGGCCCTCGACTCGGCTCCCCACCCCCTCCCGGGTTCTCTGGGCGCCCTCCGGGTCTCACACCTGGGCCTTGGTCGGGGTGGAGCCCATACCAGGTGCCTGCGCCCGCGCCCGGGATGGGGGCGCCCCGGCTCGGGTGCCTCCCCAGCTGGGGGCCCGTTCCCAGCTTTGCGGAGGACTTGCCCAAGGAAGCACCAGTTGGTGTCCTGCCGACCAGGTGGCAGGGAGGTGTCCGCCTCTGCTTAGAGGCCCAGAGTTGCTGCCCAAGGCCTGGCTCTGGGGAGGGTGAACCACAGCTTGGGAGGGCGCCTCTTACCTGCGACCCTGCGTGGGGCCCCTGCCTGGAGGTTTGCCCTGGAACTGCGCTGCTGGGACGCAGCCCGATTCTAAACACAGAGGGAGAAGGTTGCCCTTCTCCTCTCTCAACCTTAGATTGTTCTGAGTTCCAAGACCGGTCAGGCCAGGGTCCCTTTCTCCAGTGAGTGTCCAGCCCTTTGAAGTTCAAGTCCTGAGAAAAGCTGATAGGCAGCTGGCCGGGTGTCAGAGAATCTAGCAGAGGACAGAAGGCGCCTCCTACTGGGAATCTGCCCCGTCTAGGATGGAAAATAGACACCCTGGTGGTAATTGCAATCAAGTTCACTTACAAACTGCTGACTTCATGGGTACACATGGTCCCCATGTGTGTATACCTACAGGGTGGTCACACGTGGGTATTTTTTCCCGTTGTTGCTTCTTAAGGGCAACAGTTCAACAGGACCCTGGTGTCTATAAAGAAGCCAATTTGGGGCTTCCCTGGTGGCGCAGTGGTTGAGAGTCCGCCTGCTGATGCAGGGGACACGGGTTCGTGCCCCGGTCTGGAAGGATCCCACATGCCGCGGAGCGGCTGGGCCCATGAGCCATGGCCGCTGGGCGGGCGCGTCCGGAGCCTGTGCTCCGCAACGGGAGAGGCCACAACAGTGAGAGGCCCGCATACCACACACACAAAAAAAAGAAGCCAATTTGGGGCTGTCTTGTGATTTGGGGGTGGGAAAGGCATTTAGAGAAACAGAGTAATGAGTCTCCATAAGTATATCAATAACTGGCATTCCTCACATCCTTGCTGTGGATCAAGCACCAGGTTACCACCTGCTCCCCTTGCACCATCTCATTTAATCCTCATAACAACCCTGGAGATGGTTATCAGTCATGCCCACTTTATAAAACAGAAAGCTGAAGCTTAAAGGGGTGAGGTCATTTGCCCAAAGTCATACAGCTGAGAAGTGTCAGGAGCTTGACCCAAGTTGGTCCCCTCCAGAGCCTGTGCTCTCCCTGCTATAGAAAAATCACTTGTCATGCTCTGGGCCCTGAGGCAAGCTTCCCCTGCTTCTCCTATCTGTCGCTCGGGAAGAAGACACCATTGTCGCACTCTGCATAGTGAAGTAAATCTTTACAAGTCTGCCTCCTGCTCTCCTGAGGACTGGGACCCCTGCGCCCCCATACTGGCTCCCTGCAGGTGCTTAATAAATATTTTCTGGATGAATGAAAGCCCCAAATAATAACATTATCTTAGCAAATGGAGAGAACCTTTGTGTAGAAAGGACCTGTGATAACAGGCTCCCATTTGAGAGCTGTGTGTATCCACTGCAAAGTTTAGACAATGAATTTGGGAACCTTCCAGGCTTTGAAGGAGTGATGGGAAACAGTCACATAGCTCTCAGATAAGACCAGGAATCTGGTTTTCATTTCACTCTGCAAGACCAACTTTGGAGAGGCCTGGACTGCGGGTGATCATTTCAGACAACTGTTCCAGCTCCTACCAGAGGCAAAGGGCCTCAGTACTTTTCCATGCCAGGGTCCAACTCCAGAGCCGCCCTGCTCTGTTGCACACCCAACTGGGCAGGTCTCGTCTATCTGAGAAAATCATCTTCAGAGTGTTCCTTTTAAGCAGGCTGACCCTGGCTAATCTGGGGAGAGGCTGGAGAAATTCTCAAAGCTGAGCCACAGGCAGAACCCAGAAGCTGGCAAAGGAAGCATATTTCTCTTTGTCATCCTCCCCTTCAAGCCTTCTCCCTCTATGTGGTTAGTTTCTCTGAATCTTCCCAGGTTCTCTATGTCCCATTGAGGAGCCTGACTTAATTTAACTGCCACTTTATCCCACTGTCAGCTGACAAGGGCCTGAGACATGCCCTTGGGGAAAGAGCCAAAGAAATAAATCTGGAATGGTGGAATTTCTGTTACCTGTTACCATCAGAGGCAGTGGGGAAGATGGCAGTTACCATTTACCGAGCCCTAGGTTTCAGGTGCTCTGCAAACATTGTGTTATTCGATCATCACAACAGCCTTAAAAGGAAAATTCTATTATTCCTGTTTTTCAGGTGAGGCTAAGACTCAGAGGAGTTATATACCTGGATCCATTAGTGGTAGAGCCAAGAATTGAACCAAGGTATATACTTGCTCTTAACAACTATGCTAGGAACCCTGTGTGGTAGGCAGAAGGATGACCACCCAAAGGTATGCACATCCTGATCTCCAGAACTTGTGAATATGTTAACTTACATGGCCAAAGAGACCTTGCAGATGTGATTGCGTTAAGGATCTTGAGATGGGGAGATTATCCTGAATTATGCTGGTGGACCTGATGTGATCACAAGGGTTCTCATAAGGGAGGCAAGAGGGTCAGAGTCAGAGACGTGACACTGAAAGCAGAGGTCAGAGTCATGCAGTTGCTGGAGGCGGCCATGAACCAAGGAATGTGGGCAGCCTCTAGAAGCTGGAAAAGGTCAGGAATGGATTCTCCCCTAGACCCTCCAGCAGGAGCACAGCTCTGCTGACACCTACATTTTAGCCTAGCGAGACCGATTTTGGACTTCTGACCTCCAGAATTGTCAGATAATAAGTTTGTGTTGTTCATAGCCATAAAGTTTGTGGTAATTTGTTACAGTAGCAATAGGAAACCAATACATCCTGCAAACTCAGCCACGTAGGCAGATGTTTATTTCACCCACCTTTTCAGCTAACTATTCACGGTAAAGCTCTTCTCCTGTGAGGCACCATGATACAACATGTATCATAGATTTAGAAAGAAGGCAGGATTTCATCAGACCTCTCTTTGGTTTCTGAAGTCTCTGTCACTTATGAGCTGTGTGACCTTGGGCAAATGTCTCATCCTCTCTGAGCCTCAGTTTCTTCATCTGTAAAAAGGGTGATGCCAATAATACCTATTTTTCAGGACCAATATGAGGATTAGGTGAACCAGAATGTGAAAAAGTGCCTTATAAATGGTCCAGTGACATCTGAACATGAGTCGTTTGGGGCATTAACCTGTCCAGCTCTGAGAGTCTGGATGTGAGGAGGACTGCATGCTGTTCCGAGCATTTCACATTTTGACTTTCTCTGCCTGAGTGAGCAAGTAACTAATTTAAAATATTCGACTGTCTCTGGTCAGTGACTAGACCACGATCTGTTATAAAGTAAGGCTGAAAAATTCACTTAGAGGAAGAGATCATCTTGCAGAAGAACTCACATGTGTGCTCAAGAAGATGTGTTCAAGGACTTCCATTGCTGATTATTTATAATGGTGAAAAATCATTATCAAACTAAATGCCACCAAAAAGAGATATACTAAATTAATTATGGTGCAGTCTCATACTGGAATACTATGCAGTCATGAAGAGAGAAGGAGCTATCTCACAGGGAGGAATATCCAAGATGGATCATTAACTGAGAAAAGCAAGAGACCAAGAATTCTGATGCCACACAAATGGTTTTTAAAACAGATAGAGACACATGTATTTGACTACGCATAAGAAGTGTTCAGGAGGGACCAAGCCAAACCAAACCATAGTTACCTTTAGAAATTGAGAAGAGGGGTGTGTGTGTGTGTGTGTGTGTGTGTGTGAGAGAGAGAGAGAGAGAGAGAGAGAGAGAGGGAGAGAGAGATGGAGGAGGTAATTATTATTTTTTTCAAAAAGAATGTATTAAATTTATAATAAAACTTAGAAAAAATAGGGGGGCCAGGAACCACCTGTATGGTCCACCAAGGGCACACCCTGCTTTGTCTGCCCTGTGTCTTCCCTTTCTTGCTGTGATCTTTCCCCATCTGCCACTCTTCCTTTGCTCAGTTCTGAGCAGATGACCCCCTCTTCCCACCTTTACTCATTTCTAAACTTTGAGAATCTGAATGATGTCTCTACCTTGTGACTCTTTCCAAAGTCAGCAGTCAAACACGTACCATACTTGTAACCTGGCCTTCACCTGGAGTGGTTCACGTTAGTCACCTACCCGGAAAGGATGTGTCTTGCTTGCAGGCATTACCCATGACATACTGGCCCAACCTCTCTGAAGGTTTAATCAGGTCTGCATGGTGAAAAATTGTGCTCATATAGTGCAAAGTGAAATTGGATAATTGGACCATTTGTTTAAATAAAACAACTTCATCCCATTTCCTGGAATTTTTTTTGTTCAAGAAATACATCTCTTCCTGAGTTACCAACTTAATGGGGCCTGTGTAGACGGATCAGATGGCCCAGAATGGAGCTGGTGAGGACATCATGGCTTTGGGGTACAGGTTCTTGGGACACCTGAGCACAGAGAACCAGCAATCCTTCCTCCTTATCACCCCATATTCCTCTGTGCCCCACCCTGTAGAACCTTCCTCTAGATCTCATAATCATCAGTCAGTTCATCCAGCTACTTCCTAACTGGGGTCCTGCTCCCAAGCTCTCGCCCTTGAATCCATTCTCCCCGTTGAATGGTCAGCGGTGTGAAACACAGATCTGAGCAACGGTTCCCCACTGCCCTCGGCATCCAGTCCAGACTCCTTGACAAGGACACACGGGGACTTCATAATCGAGTGGCCCTTCTGATGTGCTCAGCCTCCTTTACTCATGTTCCTTCAGGCTCCCTGCTCTATCTCTCTCTCTTCCTGTGGGCCCCTTTTCCATCAATGATGAAACCTTTCCCAGAAGCTCCTAGGAAACTTCCTTGATCGCTCCCTTCCCGGCGCTGGCTCACGTGCCTCCTCCTAACCCCATCACAGCG